>NW_026734286.1:8077913-8805413 GCF_949786415.1 Peromyscus eremicus | reverse complement strand
GATGACCATCTATCTGGATGGCAGACCCACCAAGGGTCTGGATGACACTGGGGCAGAAGCCACTGTAATATCTCTTCATGATGCTCAAGCCTTCCCACGTTGGAAACTTAAAAGAGAGCCCAACCATTACTGGGGTAGAGGAGATAAGCCTTTTAAAATAACCCTTCACCTGGTTCACTGGAAGGATCTTGATGGCAATCAGGGGTGAATTCACCCTATTATAGCTGATACACCCCATACATTTTGGGGTTGTGACCTATTAGAAGAAATGGGGCTATGCTTACCACAGATGATAAGGCCTTTTATGAGGATATAGTAACACATGACATGACAGGTCAATCTGGTAGAAATTCTAGCCTTCACCCCAATTCTAAGGGCCACTGCCCCCCACAGAGATATAAACATTCCAAGGCCCACATCATTAAATTGAACATTGCAGAAGCCTGTGTGGGTGGACCAGTGGCCTATTATAGAACCCAAACTATCAGAGTTGAGAAAATTAATTGAAGAGCAATTGTCATTGGGCCATATTGAGCCTTTCCACAGTAGATTTAACACCCCTATTTTGTAATTAAGAAAATGTCGGGAAAATATCGCCTTCTGCAAGACTTAAGGCAAATCAATGCACAGATGGAAAAAATGGGTTCCCCTCAATAACACCCAGGTGTTATTCCATCAGGGTGGCATATTCTTGTAATAGATATTAAAGATGTTGTTTTTTTTTTTCTCAATACCGCTGGCTCCAGAGGACAGAGAGCACTTTGCTCTCACTGTCTGGGAGCCCAATGTTCAAAGCCTGCTTCCTGTTATCACTGGAAGGTATTACCCCAGGGTATAAAAAACAGTCCAGTTATCTGCCAGTTGTATGTTCAACAGACCTTAGCTAGGGTCCCTGGTGAGGTATTAATGATTCACTATATGGATGATATCCTGTTGGCCCACCCAAGAAGACAGAGACTTCAGGAGTTATTGCCCCAGATCCTAGAAGACTTAGGAGCCTTTCACCTCAAGGTTGCCCCAGAAAAGATACAGTGGCTACCCCCATTTTTTGGGGGGGTTACCAAATCAGCCAAGTCATCCAACTCTTCAATGCCTCTATTATAATATGAGAGTCCTACTCCCTTACAGACCTCCAGGAACTCTGTGGCACCATTAATTGGCTCAAGCAATTTCTCCCAATTCCTGATGAGGACATGAGACAACTGTTCTCCCTTCTCTAGGGGCATAAACCCCCCTCTGCAAAAATACAATTGACAGAGGGGGCCAAGGATCTGTTAAAGAGGGCTAGTGAACTTGCCTATAATGCCTCCCTAAGGAGACATAATCCAAATATTCCCCAATAGCCCTAGTCCTTTGGACTAAGTGTGGCATATTGTGAGCATTATGGCAATCAGGCCTCCTAATCTGGATACATCTATCACATTCTGAGTCATCCCATATCACCTCAAAGTTTGATATTGCCTTTAAGATAGCCATTAAAGCAAGAGCAACTGCTAGGAGAATCATGGGCCATGAACCAGACAAGATTATCCTCCCTTTCTCCCTCGAAAATACTCAGCCCTAAAGGGAAAACTCTCTTCCCTTCCAAAATAAAAGGACATGTTTTTCCAGGGAGCTTAGATAACCACTTCCCCTAAGATGAACACTTGTCAGTCTTGACACTTCTTGAGTTAACTTTAAGCCCATATGCGAATCCTTTGAATGTCCCTCTCCCTCAAGTGCTAGAGCTTTTACAGATGCCAATAAGACCATTTTTGGCTTTAATAATAACCATGCCTAATGCTAAAGAAATAACTCACATCCAACTCAACCCAGGCTCCATCCAATTGGGAGAACTCCTGGCCATCCTTAAAGTACCGGAGTTGAGCCAGTCAATGCCCATAAATATTTTTTCAGACAGTCAATACATGACCCAGGCATGTAAGCTGTTGTCCTTTGCTAAACTATAAACCCTTGAAGATCCCATCTCCATGACCATGAAAGCAATACAAGACATGCTAGAGAATAGAAGGCATCCCTGGTATATATCTCATATTCGATCACACTCGGGATTGCCAGGAATGCTGGCTGCTGGCAACCACCATGTAGATAAAATGATCATGACAGTGTCACTGCCAGTGCTGGAGCAGGCCAGGCACTTACACCAACAGTTCTACCTGTTGCCTCATAACTTCCATAAACTGGCTGACTTGCCCCTGTCAAGTTGTAAGCACCTAACACGAACTTATACCACCTGTGCTCCCCTAGCACCCCTTGAACCACTAAATAGAGCAGGAGTTAACCCCAGGGGCCTAATGCCCAAATGCACTCTGGGAAATGGATATTACTCATCACCCGCCCTTTGCAACTTAAAACATATACATGTAATAGTAGACGCACACTCCTCATTTACCTTTGCATTAGCACAGACAGGGGAAAAAGCCTCCCCAAGCAATCAAGGCTTTGAAAACCACTATGATGGTCATTGGAGTACCTTGGAGCATAAAAACTGATAATGGCCCAGCATATACCTCTCAACAATTTAAGAATCTCCTTAGGGAATGGAAAATAGAGCACACCACAGGTATTCCATATAACCCCCAAGGACAGGCAATTGTAGAAAGAACAAACCACTCACTAAAGGATGACTTACAAAAAACACCCAAGGAATTGAAGAGGGATCCACACTTGGCTCTGGTGGAAGCTCTGTTTAAGAAGAACTTATTGTCATTTGATGATAAAGGCCTAACTCCAGCCTATAAGCATGGGCCTCTCTTCCCAGAGAAACACCACTCCCTCTAGTCAGATGGAGGTACACTATACTAATCTTTGGCAATCTCCTGTTCCCTTATTAACATGTGGGTGAGGATATGCTTGTGTGTTTCCACAGGATCAAGCTAAGCCAATATGGGTACCAATCAGAGACATAAGGCATGCTACAGATCAAGAAAATCTTACAAAGGACCTCTCCCTTTGCTGACAGCCTTGCTACTGATCCTGCCAACAATTGTTCAGGCTGAAGATCTATGGGCATTAGTCCCTGCCCCACCTATCCCAATGCCTGTTGCGGTAACTGCTTCTACTTTCCTGGGAAATTATATAACTAACAAAATGTTGGGCCTTCTTTATGCCCTGTTTCAAGGCTCTTTTAATTATTCATTTGGATCTTATGATCTAGCAAATATCCTTTGCTTTGATGCACACCATAGAATGTGTGTTATTTTTTCTTCTTTAAATATTACACGTGCAAGGTCCTTTGCTGCTGTTTTTCTACCCGAGTCAGAAAGCAGCCGCTTTAACTTTGCTTCCCCGCTTAATAAAGGATCTCCCTATGAAAACAGTGTTGGGGTGTAGTTTGTGTCTAATCCAGGGCCCAGAAGGAAGCCCCCACTATGTGGGGTGGGGTCTCTTCAGAGGAATGGAGCCTTTGTTTAGAGAGGAGCTTCAGTACCCCTGGCTAGGACCACAGAGGATGGACAGATTTGGAATAAAGACATACAGATTGTGCCCCAGATCTATAAAGGCCAATCTTTTTCCTTCCTATTTTTTTATGTGACAAGATGTACTTGAGTATGACCTTGAACTGTTCTCCTAACCTTCACCTCTTAAGCGCTGGCATTGCAGGTATGTACCATCATGTCCTAGATCCAGGTGTCAAATCCAGTGCTCTGTGCATGCTAGGCAAGCACTCAGGTAACTGAGCTACATCCCAGCATTTCTTTTTTGTTGTTGTTGTTGTTATTGTTTTTTTTTGTTGTTGTTGTTTTTTTTTTTTTTTGAGACAGGGTTTCTCTGTGTAGTTTTGGTGCCTGGGCCTTTGGAATTTGCCCCACGTGAGCGCCAGATATTGGTGAAATTATTAAGGCCACTCCACGTAGTTAAAAGGAGATTTATTTAATGGTGTAACTTACAAGTTAAGGGATAGGTAGGTTGTGGGGTCTGGGGAAGGTGTATCACAGTCCAGCGGTGTTCTCTGGAGCTCTGCTTGGCCCACCTTCACCGTCCAAGGTCCCAGAACCGAGAGAGTGCCCGCCCATCCAGATCTCAGGTCTCCAGGCGCCTCCCTTGGCCCCGCCTTGTAGGTGTGACAGTTGCCAGTCTCAATGGGGGTTGGAACTTCCAGATCAAAGCTGGAATGGCTACCCACTACAGTGCCTGTCTTGGGTTTAACTTGGGTTAAAGGCAACCAATGGGGAATCCAGATCTATGCAACAGGGTATGATGATGGGTTCCTACTAACCATCAGACTAAAAATAGAGGCCTCTGACCCTCTGCCACTGGGGCTTAACCCAGTCCTGACCAACCAAGGCCCAGCCTCCCGGCCAGCCCTGCTCCCACCTTCCCCAATGGTGGGGGCCGAGGGAACCACCCCAGAACCACTCTTGCTGCCACCCCCTACAGAGCAGCGACTGTTAAACCTGATTCTTGGGGCCTTTTTTGCCCTCAACCAGACTGATCCGGAGCAGACTAATTCTTGCTGGCTATGCTTAGCTACAAGCCCTCCCTATTATGAAGGGGTAGCTGTGATGGGAACCTATAACAATACCACCAGCACTAACTCATGCCATAGCACCCCACCTTCCCTTACTCTGACTAAGGTCTTAGGGCAGGGCACCTGCATAGGTAATCCACTCCAGTCCCATCGGAAGCTCTGTAATTCCACCACTCCCATCCCAAATACATCCTTCTATTTGGTGCCCCCTCCTGGGATATGGTGGGCATGCAACAAAGGCCTCACTCCCTGTATATCCACTCAGGCTCTAAAAGACACCAATGATTTCTGTGTCATGGTACAAGTAATGCCTAGAATACTTTACCCTTCGGGGCGGGGGGGAGTGTCCTAGAAGACCACTATGATCCACACCTTACCCACTACTGGAGGGAACCTATATCTCTCACCCTAGGGGTAAGATAGGGGTTAGGGGTAGCAACTGGAGTTGGGACAGGGACTGCTGCCCTGGTCAGCAGAAACCAACAATATTGGGCCCTTCAAGCAGCAGTAGATGAGGATCTGTGAACACTAGAACAGTCCGTCTCCAAATTAGAACAGTTGCTCACCTCGCTCTCAGAGGTCGTGTTGCAGAACAGGCGAGGATTAGACTTATTGTTTCTCAAAGAAGGGGGCCTATGTGCTGCACTAGGCAAAGAATGTTGTTTTTATGCAGATCATTCCAGGATAGTCAGGGACTCCATGGCTAAGCTGAGGGAAAGGCTTAACAAGAGACAGAGAGACCGAGAAGGCCAACAGGAATGGTTCGAGGGATCATTCAACAGGTCCCCCTGGATGACCACCCTGGTCACCACATTGCTGGGACCCCTAATTGTTCTCCTCTTACTCTTAACCTTTGGCCCCTGTATTCTGAACAGGCTACTCCAATTCATCCGTGATAGACTATCTATCACCCAAGCATTGATGCTAACCCAACAGTACCAAGCCCTACATACTATTGATAGCTTGCCCTAAAATTTAAAGATTTAAATTTGTCCAAAGAAAAAGGGGGGATGAAAGAGTTAAACATGAGAAAGAGGAATGAGTACCAGTCTCAGGCCCCCAAACCATTAGCCTCAGCAGAAATATTCTTATGATATTTCTTGTGGCATCCTGTAGCCTCAGCAGAATAATCTTGTGACATTATCTGGGTCTAGCAGAACATCCTGTGGCTATTCTAGGAAGAAAAACAGCCCCCATGGAAAGTCCCCATAGCTGTACTCCTCCTCCCCAGTGCTGATCTTTAAACTAGCCAATTATGTATTGCCCGAATGCTATGCTAATTCTGTGGGTTTTGCCTTTAAAATATGCCTGTAATTACTGTTCAGGGCTCCTCTCACTGAATAGTGCAGAGGGCCCGTTTGTGCAAACGATCAAATAAAGCCTCTTGCTGATTGCATCAACTGGTTTGGAGTCCGGGTTTCTGGGGCACCCACCCAAGAGTGTAGTGCCCTGAGTCTGGGGTCTATCACAGGCACCAGTACCTGGGTTCAGGCTTCCACAGCTTCCAGGGACTGATTCAGCCGTAGTCTAGAGTGGGAACAAGAGTGGAGTGTGGGGAACATAGGGAACCTTCTGCCCAGCTGGATTTTCATGGCCTTATTCACCCTGCCCTTGGCTGGAAACTTCTCTTTTATAATGAGGCAGCAAAGACCAAGAGAGGACCAGGTGTTAAGTCTAAGCCTCTCTTATCTCTTGCAGGAAGCTAGGTCATCCCTGTGTCTTTTCTTGTTTAACTTCAATGTCTTTAGCTAGAACTGATCCTCACAGAGATTTTCATGTGGAATAGTAGGGGAAAGGGTACAGATCTGTGGTATCAGAGGTCTAAGAGGAACACCAAAAAAAGTATAATGGTGGGGTTGGGGGGAAGGCTGTGGTAGAGGGCTTGTCTAGCATGCATGACTCTTGAGTTCTGTCTGTAGCAGGGTAAGGAGAAGGAAAATAAACAAACAAAAAACCAAAGTACTAAGGATACTGTGCTTTTCAAATCTAGACATAACTTATGTGTGTTAAGAATCATAAGCAACGCTGGTTACCAGTGCTGGTTACCGCACAGAAAGGTACAAGCCATGACAAAACCCAGTATCAGAGCTTTATTGGTGCAGAGGCAGAAGAACCAGTCCTGGGTGAGATGCACATGCAGAAAGCAGAGAGAGGAGAGAGACAGAGAAGAGATAGTGTGGGGGAGAGAACAGAGAAGGGAAGAGAGAAGTCTGTGTCTGGCTTTTTATGGAGCAGGTGGGCTTACAGAGCTATGCCAGGCATGCCCTGATTGTGTGACCACGCCACGCGAAGGGAATCACCAGCACACACTGATGACATAAGACTCAAGACCAGAGCCAGGCGGATCTCTATGAGTTTGTGGCCAGCCTGGGCTACCAAGTGAGTTCTAGGAAAAAGGCACCAAGCTACACAGAGAAACCCTGTCTAGAACCCCCCGCCCAAAAAAATGCCTTAAAAAAAAAGACTCAAGACCCTTTGCTTAGCTCCTGAACTGCGCATGTGTGGTCATGTAGCTGGAGTAAGGGCAGAATTCTAACATTCCAAGCTTTTTGTTTATTATAAAAAAGTGAGTGAACAGGAATAGGGGCATCATTTCTCCTGGAAAAAAATGCTTCAAGCTAACTTGGTGGGTGTCAGTTGACTCTTGGGCAGTAGGGAAGGGGGCTTCCAAGGTAGACAGGTGTCCTGGGATGGTCCACTATCGTCTGCTGCCTCAGAGCTGTTCATCTTTCTTGGCTTGGCATTTTGGCTGCTGTTGTGTCTGACAGGATGCTGGTGAGACAGAGAAAAGCGTAGAAGAAAGAATTATTATTACTATTACTATTATTATTTCCTTTGGGGAACTCCCAGGGTGTTAGAGGGGATCCCATGACCAGAAAAGTTTGGGTTTGGCACTTATCTGAAGTAGGTCCAATCTGTCAGAATGGCTTAAGCTAGTTTCTGGAGCCTAGAAAAAATTTTAAACACGTAAAGAAGCAGCCGTGAGAAAATTAATGTCTTGGGCTCATGACCACTGCAGTGTTTAGTACTCTACTTAATTTTTACCTGAGATAAGCCTTCCTAGAGACAGATTATTTTAAGGCATCTGTTTCCTTTATTAGTTTAGCATCCAGGAGACACAGGTGATCAATTTCTGAGAGCATTTAACAGCAATAGATGGTTATATTAAAGTCTGTTGTTGTTTTTTTTTCAGAGCCCAGACCCTTTTGGTCTGGGGGTGTAAATACATGTTAACTGTTACAGTTCCTTTACCATCTGGGTATATTTTTGATGGTCCTTGGATTCCAGCTCTATGGTGATCCTGTAATAATTAGCTGAGTAGTTAATTAGAAGAGGAAACTGCGAACAAAAAAGCTTGTGGGCTGAGACCTTATTCTTCTGGAATTGGGGACAAGGCAGAGAGCAGGGCCCTGTCTGTGTCACTGTGCATAGGAAGCACTGCTGACCGGTCTGGAGTGAGGCACATGGAGGGAGCAAATGGAATGAAAGCTCCTACCTAAGCTGAAAAATCTTTTCACATTAAGTAACCCTGAAAGTACAATTAAGTTTGGTGAGGTGAGTAAGACTGTCCCCCTACCCTGACAATAGGGAAATGAGGAGAGGTGAGACCCCAAAACTCCCTCAGGACTGATTAAGTGGCTCAGTATCCAACATGAATGAAATGGATCGCCTCCATGCTGCATCCTGGGTTCCCTGTGAGCCCGTGGCTAAGCCTGGGAAGTCTGCTGGAGGTTGTTGTTTGTCCCCATGCCACTTGGTGCCCGGGTGCAGTCAGCTGACCAGTTGTCTCTCTGGGTGTCACTTTGAACAAGGCTGAATTGATGGCCTGGCAAGGCACACACTAGCCTAAGTAGCCTTCTAAAACAGGGACCTGGGAGCCCTTATGCAGCCATTTGAACGGCGTGTGCCAGCATTTGGCAATTCTGTTCACAGGCCTTCTTCCATGGTCCACTGTAAATACAACAGGTGAAACTTCTACCTGTTGGGTCAGGAGACTTGCTCTCCAGATGCTTAAGTTTTAGCCCTTATGTTGGGGAGCTCTGGGAGACAAGAGATGGATTTTATTCCATGTCTTGAATTTTCTTTTTTGTGATAATTTGGTGGCTTGAGAACATCTTTAGGAAGACCTGCCAGGAGGCAGGCTATAAACTGATCTCAGGCTAAAGAGCCATCCAGATTATTGTGATCCCCATGTGGGTTCTGATCATAAACTTATTTGCATGCATCCTAGCCTGCTTCCAGACCTGCCTGCTTAGTGGACTACTCAGTACCGGACAACAGAGCAGAGAACAGATAAGATAAGGTGTAGCTAAAGTTTTCCTGCCTGGCCCACAGTCAGGACAAATCTCTCTCACCTGCCAGTCCCACAGCCACTCAGACCCGACCAAGTAAACACAGAGACTTATAGTGCTTACAAACTGTATGGCCGTGGCAGGCTTCTTGCTAACTGTTCTTACAGCTTAAATTAATCCATTTCTATAAATCTATACCTTGCCATGTGGCTCATGGCTTACCGGCATCTTCACGTGCTGTTTGTCATCATGGCGGCTGGCAGTGTCTCTGACTCAGCCTTCTACTTCCCAGCTTTATTCTCCTCCTTGTCCTGCCTATACTTCCTGCATAGCCACTGGCCAATCAGTGTTTTATTTGTTGACCAATCAGAGCAACACAGTTGCCATACAGAACATCCCACAATAAGGTTCTTTGGAATCAGAGATTTATTAAGTTCAGGAACGCAAGTGGTCAGGAGAGAAAGAATCAGAAAGGGAGGGTTTAGAGCTTAGGTAAAAGCTAGTGTGTGTGTGGGAGAACAGAGAAGGGAAAAGAGGGGTCTGTGTCCAGCTTTTTAAGGAGCAGGTGTGCTTACGAAGCTATGCCAGGCATGCACTGATTGAGTGACCATGCCATGCACACATAGTCACCAGTGCACACTGATGACTTAAGACACAAGACCCTTTGCTTAGCTCCTGAATTGCGTGTGTGCCATCATGCAGCTGGAGTGAGGGCAGAATTATAATATTTTGTTTTTAGACATAAAAATTAGTACTTTTTTTTTTTTTTTTTTTTTTTTTACTGAAACAGGGTCTCACTATAATGTTCTGGCTATCTTGGAATTCAATTTGTAGAACAGGCTGGCTTGTTCAGAATACACTGAAGAAATCTACCTGTCTCTGCTCCATATGTGCCTGTGCCACCATGTCCAGGTAAGATTTTTGACATTATTTTTAAATTGTGTACAAATGTGTGTGGGGGTGTATTTTTGTGTGTGCAAATGTCCACAGATGGCACTGATGCCCAAAGGACATCAGATACCCTGGAGCTTGAGTTACAGGTAGCTGTGAGCTGCTTGGTGTGGATGTTGGAAACTGAACATAGGTGTTCTGCAAGAGCAGTACTCACTCTAGATAACTAAAACCTCTTTCCAGGCAATGTGTACAGTTCTGATTTGTGTTATCATGTAGGGGTGTGAGTACATGTACATGTACACGTATCTACACAGAAGAAAAGCTCTGTTCCAATATTTGGGAGTTGGGATGTGGCTCAGTTGTTACCACGGCTTGCCTAACATATCTCCTGAAACCCTGAGTTTGATCCAGGGCATCTCATATGTCAAATATGGTAGTACACAGCTATAATCCCAGCACTTGGGGGTAAAAACAGGAAGATCAGAAGTTCAAGGTCATTCTTGAACCTAGTGAGTTTGAAGCCAGCCTGGGATACAAGAAAATTTGTCTCAAAAAAGAAAGAAAGAAAGAAGTATCTTACAGGCATCACTATTGCACCCCTGGCTATCAGCATCCCCAAAGGTAACCAGGCCCAGAAGTTGTTTCCAATTTCCAAGGGTCTCTGAGGACCAAGCTGGGCTGGTTCGATGTCTGGTTCCTTACAGCCTGGTAAAGATAGCTGCTGACAGCCTGGCTGACAACATTGTGCTTCTTTCCCTAATATTGCAATACAATACAGGAGAGTGCTACTACCTCTCTTTGGTCTTTAAGCATGACTCCTGCTTTATCATCTTCAGGTCCCTCTTTGAATACTCCAATACCCTGCCAGCCACTGCATGTCTTAGAGACCTAGTAAGGGAATCATGACATCAGGTAGCATTTAATTAAGAGACCCAGGAGTGTCCCTCAGTATAATGAGAGATGACAATATGGGAGCCATTTAGTCTCCAAGCTGCAAGCTTCTAGTGAGGGGCACAATGCCTAGGCTGGGGGTTTCAGGGGAAGTGAATGAAAGGGCTTCCCAGTGATGTCTGTCTGCCTGCCTAAAATCAAGATGGGATGGAGGCTTAAGGCCTGACCTCTGCATCATGTGATTTGACAATGTTCTCTCTCTGTCCTTTCTTCTGTGACTGTTCTCCATGTCTCCACTCCTTGTCATTTTACTGCCTTTTTATACTGACATAAACCAGGTGCCTTGAAAGGACCTCTGATTAAATACTCGTTCCTCTCCACAGTTCCCTGTGCATTCCTTGACCTAATTCCTTGGACAGGACAGAAGGCTGGCACCCTGGGTCTAGGAGTTGAACATGGCCCTATTGTGGGCCTGGGAATAAGGGGAGTGAAGGGACACTAGGCCACTTGAGCTTGTGGCTCTGGCAGCCTTGCCCTTCTCCCCAGTTCCCTCTGCCTTGCTAAAAACCATTAGATCACACTCCTAAAGCTAGCCACTGTTACCTTACTGGCACTGTCTCCTCCTGAGACTGACTATCAAGGTCCAGCCATCTAAAGTGCAGCAGTCAGAAGCCCCCTTCGGTTCACCTAATTAACATGTCCAATTAAAATGCACATCCTAGCCCGTTATAACACAGACCTCCCATTTTTTCCTTCTTTAAATATTACACGTGCAAGGTCCTTTGCTGCTGGTTTTCTGCCTGAGTCAGAAAGCAGCCACTTTAACTTGCTTCACTGCTTAACAAAGGATCTCCCTGTGAAAACAGTGTTGGGGTGTGGTTTGTGCCTAATCCAGGGCCCCCTGGAAGGATGCCCACACTATGTGGGGTGGAGTCTCTTCAGAGGAATGGAGCCTTTGTTTAGAGAGGAGCTTCAGTACCCCTGCTAGGACCACAGAGGATGGACAGATTTGGAATAAAGACATACAGTTTGTGGCCCAGATCTATAAAGGCCAATCTTTTTCCTTCCTATTTTTTTTATGAGACAAGATGTACTTGAGTATGACCTTGAACTGTTCTCCTAACTTTCACCTCTTAAGCACTGGCATTGCAGGTATGTACCATCATGTCCTAGATCCAGGTATCAAATCCAGTGCTCTGTGCATGCTAGGCAAGCACTCAGGTAACTGAGCTACATCTTAGCTTTCCTTTTCTTTTTTTTTGTTTTTTGTTTTTTTGAGACAGGGTTTCTCTGTGTAGTTTTGGTGCCTGTCTTGGATCTTTCTCTGTAGACCAGGCTGGCCTTGACATCACAGAGATTTGCCTAGCTCTACTGCCTAAGTGCTGGGGTTAAAGGCATGTGCCACCAGCGCCCGCCATGGGAGACTTTGACTTGGAAAATGTGGGGATGGGTTTGGCAGGGAAGGCTGGAGGTTAAGAAGAGGGAAGAGGGGGTATCTGCGGTTGGCAGGTAAAGTGAATAGAAAATTTCTTAATAAAAAGAAAACAGGATGACATAATGAATTTGCAAACATTAAACTTTTAGGGAATATGAAATAACTACTTGAGGTATAGATGTACCTTTATGAGGAGCATTTTGATATCAAACATTATTACCGTGTCTAATCTCACATGGAAAAGTTATGATAAGCAAAATGGCTTCCAAATGTTTCAACTATAGTCCTGCTCTCCTATGGATACTGGCTCAATCTGAATCTTGGCTTCACATGATGCTATTCTAAAATGCTCAGTTGGGATACTGAAGCCCAGGTTCCATGCTGTACCCTTTGTAGAACAGTGTGGAAGGCAAAATCAGGGATGAATTCAAAGTCAATATGGTCTGTTGTTTTACTGATAAGGAAGATCAGTAAGTGTGCATACATCCCATGTTCTAAATTACACAACAAAGTCAAATAATCTGTGATGTTAAGTTATGACACTACTTTGAATACCATGAAATAAATAGAAAAATCAATATTAGACACTGTTATTCCACAAGCCAATACAGGTGAATAATAATTTCAAAAGTTCCATAAATGTTTTTACTATAGAATTGTTAGAGAAATTTGTATAAATAAATAGCCTATGTGACAATGCACTCAGATGAAGTAGAAAGATCTTCTGAGATCAACAAGAATGTACAAAGTTTATCAGAATTATACTAATTCTTCGTTAATATTAAGTATTTTGCTTCCTATGAGATCAGCTCAATTAAAATTTGAATCTTGTCATTCTAACACTGTTCTTTACTTCAATATTTGAGCTCACTCCTCTAACATAATTTTAGATTCCAAGAAAATTTGTCATTTATTATTGTTCTTTCATATTTCAGAAAGAATACACAAGGTTATATCCCCACTTTTTCAAAAATGTCCACGAGAAATGTAAAGCTGGAGGCTAGAGAAAGCCTTCAGTGGTAAAAAGAACTTGCTGTTTTTGCAGGGAAACCCAGTTCAATTCTATCTACACATGTGGCAGCCCACTACAGTACCTGATTTCAGTGCCAAGTGTTCGGTGCCAACCTCACGACACCAGGCAGGCACTCAGTACATACAAAAACATGAAGAAAACATTTACATATGCAAATATATTGTATTTAAAAGAAAGAAATGGAAACCTATCCACTGCAAACTCACTTCAGAATCTCCACCTAGGGAATACAGTAACTTTGGGGAAGCAAAACCATAATATGAGGGAGCATTCCTCCTCCCAGAAGAAAGGGAGCAAAATCTTTAAGAGGGGCATTCACTGAGGCTAGAAAATTGATGGGTTATGCACAGCTCCAAGACAACACTTTCTAGACAAGTCTTACTTCATATTTCACATGATGCAATATCAACAGGGGCCTGGTTTGCTTATAAAATGCACTGTGGTACAATGTTTAAAAAATAAAATGAAGGATAAAGAGAAATTACTAATCTATTGAGAATTTACCACTGACCATTGGAATCAAAAGAATGATAAGAGCAAAAAATCTCCTGAGACAAATATATTTCAGATATTCAAAAACTGTGTTCCCAGCCCCCAACTCAAACAGAGACCCCATGCTTGACCAGTGGCCATGCAGGCCACCAAAATTGCAGGTATGCCATCTGCCAGAGGACATTCACTCACTTTTTAATTGCCTGACCACCCTACTCTCAAAACCCTCCCATCTTCACTTCGTGGTGTCACGTCCAATCCCACAACTCAGATAGAGGTCCCCTACTTGACAAGATGTTATACTGGCCACCTGAACTCTAGATAGGTCACCCACCTGCAGATCACCTCTACTACTCTAACATTCTTTACCCTCCTTCTCACCCTGTCCCAGCCCCTGACTCAGTCAGAGACCCCCTGCTCGATCAGAAGCCATGCTGGTCACCAGAAGACCAAGTAGGCCACACACCAACAATATTCCCCTCATACACTCAGGGCACTTCCCATTCTCAATTCACCCACAACACCTCATCAACATGTCCAAACCTCCTGCTCAGGCAAAATCCTGCTTGCCTCCCCAGCCACTAGAAATCCAGCCCTCAATACATGCTTAACAACAGGCCACATCAACCTGGAGACCAGACATAATACAGAAATAAAAAAACACCCATCCAACAAAGATAAACTCAGAAACTGACATCTGCATCTATAATCACCATAAACCCAGATGCGTAGATGCCAGCCCAAGAGCATAATCAACAACAGCCAAGGCAACGTCACCACCAGAGCTCAGCTATCTTACTACAACAAGTCCTAAGTATCCCAACACAACTGAAGCACAAAAATAAAGACACTAAAATCATATTTATGAAGGTGATAGAAGTCCTTAAAAAGAACGTAAATAAATCCCTTAAAGAAATCAAGAAAAACACAAACAAAATCATGGAGAAAATTAATAAATCCCTTAAAGAAAGACGAGAACAGTAAATGGATAAAACTTTTCAAACATAAAAATGGAAATAGAAACAATAAAGAAAACACAAACTGAAGGAATTCTGGAAATTAAAAAAAAGAGGTAAGTGAACAGGAACAAAAGATCACCACGAGCATCCAACACATGGATGAAAGAATTCCCATGCAGGGATAGCCCTTGGAAGAAGAAATAGATTTTGCCAGTGGACTGGGGCAGGTGGTAACTGAGAAATGATCTACCTCAAGACCCAGCTATAATACTTTTGTGTATATACCCAAAGGATGCTCCATCCTACCACAAGGGCACTTGCCCAACTATACTCATAGCTGTATTACTCACAATAGCCAGAAACTGGTAATTGATGTCCTTCAGCCAAAGAATGTATAAAGAAAATGTGGGGCATTTACACAATGGAGTATTACTCAGCTGTTGAAAATAATCACATCACATCATAAAATCTTCAGGTAAATGGATGCAACTAAAAGAAATTATTCTAAGTGAGGTAATGCATATAATGTATACTGTGTAAACACAGTATACACTCACTTACAAGTTAGTTTTAATAAAGGTTAAGAATGCTACAACCCACAGACCCAGAGAGGATAAGTAACAAATTGGGCTCAAAGCTGGATGTATGGATCATCCTGGGAAGGGGAAAATGATTTTCCAGATGGATTAGGAGGGATCAAATGGTAGGGGAGGGATGGAGGAAGAGAGTACAGGGGAGAGAGGCTAATGGAATTAGAGAGCATTGGGGGGTTACGTGGAACCCTAGTGCAGTGGAAACTTCCAGGATACTATGAGAATGAACTTAGGGAAGACTCCTAGTAATGGAGGAAATAGAGTCTGAACTGGCCATATTCTTTAACCAGACACCTTCCAGTGTTGAGACTGGGACACCAACCCAGCCACAAAACCTTCTACCTACAGTCTATCCTGACTGCAAGATATGCATGGACAATGGAAGTGTAGAACCTTGGGAAGTGGGAAGCCAGTGATTGGACTAATTTTAGGCCCATTGTACAAAAGGGAGTCCATACCCAACACTGCCAGAAAGACCAGGAAGCAGAGGCTGGAAAGCCCAGAGACCTGCAATAGAAAAAAACAAAAAACAAACAAACAAAAAACATGTATTCCAAATGATCTAAATGATATTCTGCTCTACTCACGGATCAGTGCCTAGCCTAATTCTCATAGCAAAACCTTTTTCTGGCAGCTTATGGGAGTAGAAATGGAGACCACAGCCAAATATTAGAGAGAGAGAGAGAGAGAGAGAGAGAGAGAGAGAGAGTCTAAATTGGAGATCCCCATGAGGTCCCTCCCTCAGAGCACAAGGCATGTTCTTTTCTGAAAGGAACCTGAGGAGTACAGAGGGGGAAGTGGGGAAGTGTGGGAAGAAACTGGGAGGAGGGGAACAACAGTTGGTTGGGATGTGTTGTATGCAAGGGAAATATAAATCAGAATTAAAAAGCTGAAATAGAAAAACAAACACACACCTAGAGGCACATCACATCATCACTGAATGATATCAAATGCCAATGAGATAAAACAGTATACTGCAATCTGCATCTCTTCACAGAAACATCACTTTCATGGCAAGAGCAAGCCAGACCATTCCATCTATCATCTGCCCACTCTATACTGCTGAAACAATTAGTATTAGGATTTAGACAGTGAGTCTCTTCTAAGTCTACTCAATAAATTGTTCAGTGATACAAGTGAATAGTTTCATGTATTTGCATGGCCACATACATAATCTTGGTTCTGGAAACCTGACCATCCCTGAAGTGTAACCTTTGTGGCACATCAGACTTTCCTTCATCACTAATATATAAGGGCACAGATCCATTCTCTGTAGGAACTGTAGAACAGCAATATATTCCATTGATCATCATTCACAATGGACTCTCTTTCACAACTGCAGGTCTTAAGTCTATGAAGAATATTTGCCTCACAGTAGTTATGGAGGAGAGTATAAAGTAGGACAAGGCCGTGCTATGTAGGTGACATGATTTAAAAACAATTTTGATAATCAGAGAAGAAAAATGAAAAAATGTCATAGGAAATAAACACATCTGATGACATTGTCCAAGGCAGAGTACTAAAGGCCTTCATGATTTCAATCTCAAAACAATTTTCAAGGAAATATATAGACACAACACTGACCTGGTGCTCATTTACAGGAGATAATGCGCACAAGGCAGCAGCTAGACTGGTGATTGGCAGCCACACGTGATAGTCACAAACCCTGAATGCAGACACGTTTTTCTTCAGCTTTCATACACTGTTGCAAAGTCCCAAGCATCTGCATGGTGGCAGGTTGCTTTGTGTGTGACTCAGTACAGCCTGAGTGTCTGGCCCTACCACCTGTCCTGGAAGCCTTTCCTAAGGGCCTGGGTTTGGCGGAGTTGACCATGAGTTGGCAGGGATGCTTGAACCCACTGCACTTTCCTTTTTCAGATCTTTTCTATGCTCTCCCAGTGGAAAAGGAGGAAAACTTGAGAGGGGGAGGGTGCAGAAAGATTCATAGGCTCCTCTCCTCCAGAGAGCTCAGATTGTTTTGCCCAGATGCATAGCAGTGTGGGGGGGTGTAGAGTGGGGTGCCCCCACTATGTGGCTGCTCCCCATACATACTTTGCAGTGACTAGCCTATGCACATGTGCCAGGAGAGCATCATGGCGGAGCTTTTACCTCATAGACTCTTTGTCCTGAATTAGTTGCTCTTTGAACACCTCCACTACTGTGCCCTTGGGTTTTCTTGTCCTGCTGGATGGAAGAGCACATTCTTTCAAAGGGCTTATGTCCACGTGGAGAACCACGCAAAAATGGCTGCTATTTCTGTTAAAGTTTGTTCTTCACCCAAAAGAAAGATTTCTAATTAATCAATTTCCCATTTGTAAGTTAACAGAGGTCCCATGGAGGCTCTTACTCTACTTAATTCTCATTCAGGATTTTTTCCAAGGTGATTGGCAGCTTCTGACCCATGTAGCTGAACTCTAATATACCATTCAGGAATTCTGACTTTTCATTTGTTGAAGAACCATCTTTTGTGAATTTATCTACTCTTGATGATTTTTCTTCTCCCTGTAACTTCAAGGTCTTTTTTTAAAAAAGTGGTAGTTCTTCTGACTTGAATATTCAAGTCAGTGTGAACTGTTCCTCTGAATAAGGACTTAATTGTAAGAGATGCACTTTTAGATTTTAAAATGTAAAGGCATTGTGGTCCATGGCAATATATGATTCTTTCATTCTTGTTTGACAGAAGAGGAGGTGGAGACTTTTACCTTTCATTCAGAAATTGCTCAGCTCCTGGCTCTCATCTTCAGTACTAACTATTCAAACGGGAAAATTTTTCCTTTTGGAGTTGACTTCTAAGGCTTAGGGTGTAGGTATCCCTTTGTGTTTTTCAACCATTATAAAAATGATAGGGGAAGTGTAGTATGAGATGTAGTGGGAGAGATTGGGAGGAATAACTCAACAGTTTATCTCCAAAATTGTCACAAGTTTGAAAGGGAACTTTCAAGTGGAATAATGTGGCTGTGTATATGCATTTATAGGCATTGGACAATACTCCATAAGAGGGGTTGAGAGACCCTTCAAGTTGGACAGGAGTAAAGAGCAGAAAATGAAATCTTCCTCAGCCCTCAGGAGCCCAGAAACTGCAGTGCAGGGGCTTTTACAGCAGAAGATGCTGCTCTGGGGCTCTAATGCTCTACTCTGTACTCTGATGCTGAGAAAGCATTTTACACTTGAGCCCTTATCTGAAAAGCTAAAGAAAATTAGAGTGATGAGAAGAGCGACTATGTTTGCAGCTCCTCAGCCCCTGTGCCCTCCTGAGGGGACTACCACAGAAGTGTCTAGTTGGCCTCCCTTGCCCCTCTGCAGAATCTCCAGCTGGACAGATAAAGAAACTCTTAGGAGTCTGGGTCAGGTCAAGCATAAGCTCATCCCTTTCTAGGAGTGAGCCTCACAGATTGCCTCTATTTCCTCCAGCTGAGCTTCCAGGGCAGCTCAGACAACAGGCTTACCAACTTCTAGTTCAAAGGCTCCACAATCCTGCATCAGTCAGCACAAGACTACTGATGCCCAGAGCACAGGCCACATTCCCATCCAAACTGGCTCCCAACACACAGGCAAGTTGGAAGCTGGGAGGCCCCCCGCTCTGTGCACTTGGTGTGCTTGCCTGAGCACAGGTATATGGGAAGACCAGAAATATATGTTCCCTCAGCTCCCTCCACTACCCAGCTTGAGCAGCCATGGGGCCACTTTCTTCTAGCCTTGTCCACCCCTCCATCACCTTCCTCCCTGTATTGTCTGGCACAGCTTCTCTTGCATGGCTAGGAGACAGGCCAGGCCAGATTTCTACAGGGAACCCCTTTGGTGATGACCTCTCTCTTCACCAGCCTGCTTGGTGACATTCATCAGCCCTCACCATCCCAGACACAGTGACCATCATTGCCACTTAGTGGGCCAGACTTGTGAATATCTGAAGCCTGAGGGCTTCCTCTTAGGTCAGTTTCCCTATTTTCTAACAACGGTGCCTCCTTCCCTTTAAGCCTGGGTTAGTGATCTAGGACCAGTGACTATGACCTTCAAAGGTCTGTATGACCCTCTGCATCATCCCTCAACCACTTACCCAGCCCTGTAGAGATCTGGTGACCTGATGTAAGTTCTTTTCCCTATTGCTCTCTTCCATCCTTGTTCATCCCCAAACCTGCCCCTTCAAAGCCTGCCAAACACAGCTCTTCCCCCAGAGAGACTCAAGACCACTCCCACAGGGTATATAACCTGCATCTCAGAAAACACACAAGTGGTTCTTCTGGTCTCTCATCTTGGTGTCCTCTCTGAGTGGCCAGGGAATCACCTGGCAACACTTTACCCATTAAACCTGCGTTTTTCCAATTTGGTCTGATTCATTTTATTTGGATTGCTATGTTGGTGGAGAGGCCTTCAGGGTGCAAAAACCTATCATCCCAGGATGACAGGGCTTGAGGTGGAACTCCCACCCAAACACAAACTTTCCAGATATTGCCTTGATCTGGGCATGGCAGAGCCCCAGAGCTTTAAACAACCTCTCCTCATAAGAATGCACAGTATCTAAGCTCAGTGTGGATTAGAGCTGATCCAATCATTGGCCTATTCTTTGTTGTTCTTGGTGATGGTGTGGAAGTGCAGCATAAGAATTTTTGAATATTTTTGTTTACTTTTTGAGACAGGATCCCACTTTTGTAACTCTGGTTGTCCCAAAATATACTATCTAGACCAGGTTTGCCTCAAACTCACAGGGCTCTTCCTGTCTCTGCCTTGGCAGTGCTGGAATTAAAGACATGAACCATCATGCCTAGCTGAATATTTCTTTAGGTATAGAAAATATGAGTTTTGCCTCTTAAAAATAATTCATAAGACCTGGAATTACCTGATACATATTTGTATGCTGTAGATATTTGTTGAAGTTGAGAACATATTGTTTTCTGGGGTCCCTGCAACCATGGAAAATCATGTGGAAGTCATTGATCTTTGCTGCTGCTTGCTGTCATGGGCAAGGAAACATCTGTTACAGTGTTATCAATGACTCCCAACATTGAGGATGAGAGACATTAATGGCTTCTTCATCAACTTCATGGGCCCTGCAAAAATAAAAAGACTAGGCAGAAAGCCATTGAGGGGAGTCCTTAAAAATTGTGATAAAGATTCTGAAATGTACTTCCTTACAGTTGTTGCTTCTGCCAGGGGGATGGGAAAGCACTCAGTTATCTTTAAGGGGCTGGCCACTGGGAATTTGACCATGCTCCAATTAGTATATGGGAAACACAAATTGCATTTGATGTATTTGGGGGTAAGGGAGAAACAAGTATAGGATGGTGGACCTGGGAGGAATGTGAACAGAATGGGATTAGGATTCATTGGATGAAGTTCCCAAGTAATCAATAAAAATATTGTGTTAAAAATGCTTACAAACTTCATCATTTTTGATTTCTGTCATTTATGAATTTGTCACAGTGGTCATGTATCTGTGAATTTTGGGGGGATTTGGGAACCATTAAATATTCTTGTTAAGCAAATTTTTGCATGAATCATCATGGCAAATATGTATGTTAGTCTCTGACTATATACCTACCTGAAATCTAGGTGCTGAAGGGAGGTTTTAAATGTCAATCACTGGAGAAGAGGCTATAGATATAACTGTTCTATTTACATTTAGCTTTCCCTTTCAGTGGTATATCCTGCATTTTCATGGACCCTAAAGTAAATACATTAATACAAATACTGAAAGATAAATGAAGATATTTTTAAGAACTTGATGAAAATAAATATTTCTTTAAAATAAGATCATAAAGGTAAATTTATAGACATGAAAAAGTAACTGACCCACATTAAAATGGAAAACGTTTGTTAGTGAGTAAATGTTTGTTAGAATGAAAATGCTGTGGTATCATAATTTATAATAATAACTAATAGATAATTAATCTCTATATGATTATTTGGGACCTGGCAGATGGGACAGAAAAATCTACCTACAAATGACATCCAATGGCTGAGCATGTATTTCCACAGAAGACGTAAGAAAGCATTTAACAAAAACCTTCCAAACACACAAAACCAAAGTCAAAAACAGTTTCCTAGTTCTTAAGTGTTTCATGCAGCCACAGTACAGAGATGTGTCTCCTGGCTGCTGCCTGCAGGCTTGAGCTGCCAGCACATACTGAGATAAGATGCATGGTAGTTTAAGATTTTGCTCATGCAGACAGAGAAGGTTTACAGATATACAGTAAAGTAAGTTCAGATGAAAAAAAAACCCCTCTAAGTAAGTTACTGTGTTTAACAATGTGTGTAGGGTTAAAAAAGGAAAAAGAAAAAGGGTATAGATGGTCATAAATAAATACATAGTTTAAAATGTTAGAGTAAAATCTTTAAATAAAGAGTAAAGCAATAAAAAACAAGCCACATAGAGATGCAAAATACACAGGGAGTCTGGATCCTTTATGTTATTGTGTTGTCTTTGAATTTTTTGATGGCTGATGAACAAATGATAGTTGCTGAGACATTGGATCATTAAACTGCTAAATTAAACCAACATATATATTTTTAAAATGTCTTAACTTCAAAGTGGAAGTCAAAAATACTGCATTGATGAAGAGGTTATGCTTTTGTTTCCAAAGAAAATGAAAGACTGTGGATTCATTCAAGGTTAAAGAGATCAGGTTTGGTTGGGGATGACCCCATGAATATCCCGTCTGCAGACATAAAGAAATAAAACTAGAGAAATGACAAAACAGCTGACATATTTTCCTGCTCAAACATAAAATAAAGAGTCATCTTTGGCTAGCTTGTGTACAATGCAGTGTATACTTGTATTAATACAGATATGTATGTTGCCTTTAAAAGTTTATGTGTTTTCAGAGCAAGGGGATCCGGCACCAATGAAAATATGTGGTTCAGGTAATCCAGCCTCTCAGAGCGCTCTGTTGAAGTTTCTGCAGAGTTCTGCATCCAGAACTGCTTCAAGGCTGCAGGCTGAGATGACCCAGCCTCACAGAATAGTCTAGGTGGGATTTAAACATTATTCTAATTTTCTCAAAAGATTCTAGCATTCCCAGATAACAGGAAGCAGTGTAGAGAACACAAAGCCCACACTCCCAAGAGGCAGGGAGAGTAACTTTGTTCATTCAGTAGGTTATGGATGTTTGTCATTGTTTGGGGGGCATTATTTACAAACTGCTATTGGCCATAGTTACAAAAAAACTGAACAAAGGAGATTAAATTCATGGATCTCATTCTGAAAAGAAGAAGAAATGATAAGATAAAAGAGTAGATAATTGAATCTACCTTTAAGCTAAAAAAGTAACTACTAGTCTTAAATATTTTACATTGGTATGGATTTTTGTATAATGATAGAACTTTAAGGTTATTTTTCATACTATATATGTGTTTCTACTCTTGTTTAAGGTATTTTTGTACATTGATTTAAATTTAAGGTTATTTTTGTTAAATCATACTACACATACGTTTTTACTCTAGCTTAAGGTATTGTATTTATGGAGCTCATTTAACAATGTAATGTAAATTTCTTCTCCTGGAAAATTATTATTACAGACTTTTTGGGATAATAAAGAAATGCAGGTTAGTAATTAGTCACCTATAACAATCTATTTTGTTAGGTATGTTTTCTAGGTCAAGCAGATAAATTTTATATAGGCAAGTGGTCTTCAAACACTTCAGAGACCTACAGAATATGGCATTTAAGAGGTTTTAATAGCATGAGGTTTTTAATAACAGTGAGACACGTCTGTTCCTGGCAGCACCAGTCTATTTCAGATATGATGGGCTTCGAAGAACCTCCATATGGAGTTCGCTTTCATTGTGGCAATAGTTACAGCTGGGCAAGAAACTGTCCTTGCTTTAACTGCTGGCACCCTGCTGTCAAAATTGGACAAGTAGACATAAAAGAAAATGACTGCCAAACTTTGCCAAGATAGGACAGGGCAGTCTTTCAGAATTCCTCCTTCACAGAAAAGTCTTTCAGATATTCTAGGCTTGTGGGCCCAATGTTACAGAGGAACCTTGGGTGATTTTCCAGAAAGCCCGCTGTTTCTGTCACTTCTACAGTTTTGGAACATATTTGCTCTGCACTTCCTATTTACTCAGGTAATATTATCTCCTTCTTGGGTCTCTAATTGAGTTGAAGATTAGATAGCTATAGTTACAGTTTTCCTTGTTACCAAATTCAGAAAAGAAACTCACAAGAGAGTTGTAAAGTATATAGGTTGAGAGACATAAAAGGACAGTTTTGGGCTGGTAATACAAGTTCAGACAGAAAGTAAATTGTGTATAAACTGGACTCACCGAGATAGGATAAATAATGGAGTATTTTCATTGAATTTGCCAAATGAAAATGGACTGGACATTGTGAATGTAATTATCACCTGATAATTGTTCTTATTATGTATAGTTTTACTATGTTAGAGTTAAACCTTTTCCTTTTTATTTAAGCAAAAAGGGGGAAATGTAGAATAATCTTTTTTATACTGTGAATATGTATCTTTGCCAAAGCACATTTTTTATTGGTTTAATAAAGAGCTATGGGCATTACAAAGTAAAGATAACCAAGCCATGTAAAGGAACATAGATGAAAAGAAGTGCTTGAATTTAAGTTATAAGAGCTAGTTGGAAACAAGCCTAAGCTATCAACCAACTTTCCATAATTATTTATTTATTTTGTGGGTGGGAGTTTTCAAGACAGGGTTTCTCTGTGTAGTTTTGGTGCCTGTCCTGGATCTCACTCTGTAGACTAGGCTGGCCTTGAACTCACAGAGATCTGCCTGGCCCTGCCTCTTGAGTGCTGCGATTAAAGGTGTGTGCCACCACAACCTGGCAAGTTTTCATAATTAATAAGAAATCTCCATGTGATTATTTGGGAGCTGGCATGTGGGACAGAAAAATCTGCCTATATTACAGCCTAAGGGTCTGGACTGGTTTTGTCCATTCAAATAACATAGAAATCATTTGATCTGTTAGCCACAAAGTCCTGGTTGTAGGAGTTTGCAGGAGCCTCTGTTTATAAGAGCCATTTAGATTACTAGCAACTTCTGTTCTTGGATGCAAGAACTTGATATGGCCTGGCCCAACAGATAACTCACAACACTAAGATATTAATCACCTCCAGTTCTCTGCTTTTTGTGTAGAATAACAGCTTTTTAATCTTTCTGTTTGGTAATAAAATCATGTGTGCTTAATATTTCTGTGTTTTTTTTTCTGGAGATCTGTAGCTCAAGGGTTTAGGTGCTATGCTCGCAAAAATTACTGTAAAGAAAATAAATAGTATTTGGAACAAAGTACATTGACAAGTATTTCGAATGGCTAAAACTGGCAGGTGACCACTCTATCTTATGTTCCTGGAGTGAGTAATCACTCCTTTGTAACCAAGTTTTGCTGTACATAGAAGCAGTCACACTTCAGGACACTGAAGTGAAGGATCATTTGTTCTTTGCAAATGTAAGCATAAGAGAGAAACTGTCAAAAAATTTACTAGGAATATAGGAAAGCACACTAATTACAACCTGTCAGTATTACAATAAACACTGAGTCACTCCACATTCAGCAGGGAAAGGAAATTAAGAGGAATAACTATCATTAGTATTCATAAGAGAAAGCAAGTTATTTATTGATACTTTCAGATCTTTGCATAACAAATAATCACCATGAAAATGTTCCTAGAATTAAGAGGTCACTTTTATGATAGGAACTTCATGTTTTACTTCTGTTATGTATCACTTTTCATGATTTCACAGTAAATTAATTTGGTTTGACATCACCAAACAATTATTTTCTCTACAGATGCACTATGCAGTTTAGTATCATATACGTATTTCATATGCTCAAAGTGGTAGCACATTATACATCCTACCCAAAATTTATGATTACAGAGTAATTTCTAGACTCCAGAAAGATATGTAAAATTGGAGTGAGGAAAGGGAAGAAATGGTTGCTTAATTGTAATCTCAGAATTTTTTTAATTTAAAGAAAAAAAAGACATACAAACACATGGTGAGCACTCTAGAATTGAAGAGATTACTGATTAAATATATGTACAGTAAGGAAAACTTATACTTAAACACAAATATTTAATACTATGGAAAGGAGATTATATCTTGTATATATATCAGTGATCTTTAATGAATATGAGACAGTATTCATAAATCACTCATTAGAAGCTGAAATTAAAAAGGCAACATATGCATATAAGAAACAACAAATATAGTAACATGCAATCATGATAACATTAAAATAAATCTTGAGAAAATGTCAACTATTGTGATAGAGTGTAAGAAAGTATAGACAAGATGGCTAATATGAAGAGGACTGTAATGAGAAGTAAATATGTCTCTAAGTATGATTTATGAACAAAATTAGACTGCAAAATCTATTGAAAAAAACTATTGGAGAAGTACAGAAGTTTTGTTTTGGTTTGGTTTGTTTACAAGGCAGGGGTTCTCTGTGTGGTCCTGGCTGTCATAGACCAGGTTGGCCTTGAATTCACATAGATCCACTGGCCTCTGCCCCCCAAGTACCATGTGCCAACATCATGAGGCAGAAATACTGAAAATTGTAACCTATAGAAAATGTGACATTAAATAAATCATGATGATGTATGCTTTCTTGGGAGTTAAAATCATTAACTATTGGTAAGAGAATGTAAACAACGTGTTTCAAGAGGAACAAAGAGAATCTAGTAGTACTACCAAATGGGGTGTCTGGCATGGCACATTACACTTGAGAGTTGAGAGGACAAGGGGTGAGACTCATCTGTTAACCCTTCACCTTGCAGAGGTTGGAGATCCTAGAAAGGCCATTTTCAGACTAGGTAGCTTAGGAGACAGGGGCTGAGAGAAGGCCTAGAACCAGAAGAAACCGGAACAACTGGCTCCCTGTATGTGACATGCCTGACAGCTGCCAGGGCTCTTCCCAGATGGTGGATACTTTCAAGTAAAGTATTATAAAATGTTGCTTTAAAACATTATATTTTAATAAGCATACAAAGAATTCATTTTCATTAAAGCATTCCTATGGTGATATTTTATTTGTATTAAAATGTTATTTGTATGTTAATAAATAAAGTTGCCTGGGGGTTAGAGCTATTAGCAAGCCATAGAAAAGCAGGGCAGTGGTGGCGTACACTTGTAATCCCAGCACTTGGTAGGCAGAGCTGGGTAAGTCTCTGTGTGTTCAGGGATACAGCCATTATTGGACACACATGCCTTTAATCTCAATACCAAGCATGAAAAACCTGGAGGTCTATACAGACAGGCCGCGATGAGGCGGTCATGTGGTTGGGTTTACAACCAATGAGAAGGCAGAACAGGAACTCTATATAAAGACTTTAACACAGGGGTAGTTCTGGTTCGGAGAGGTAGGACCACTGCAGGAGGAAGGGTAAGGTTTTAGCTCTTAGCTCTGACCTCTTGGCTTTCTTCTTTGCATTGGTTCTGTGTTTCTTATTTAATAAGAAGGTTGGTTATATCTGCTCATTCCCCCAAAGGATTAATGTTAATTTTATAAGCTAGACACACAGAGTCAAATGCTGTGTGATCTCATTCATGTGCAAGCTACAGATCCTGACCTTGAACAGAGAGTAGAATAGTGATTATGAGAGGGGAGACAGGGAAGAGGGGGGTGATGAGACTGTTCAACAGTTTATTCTTTTATAAAGGATTAGAAGACAGGAGTTGGAGTGTTCCTGGCTAATGGGGATGAAGGTGCTAAGGAACTTGATCTGGCATCATGGTTTGCCTTCATGTTCTGAGAGGTTTCACTGTGCCCTGTGAGTGGGAGCAATTATCACATGTCCACTGAGACAAAAGGGAAGAATTAACATAGTGACAAATCACAGCTGTATACATTTACAGTGATCTAGGCAGGCATGGTGAAGGTGTGGAAGACAGCCTTACATTTGAGTTCAACCCTGTACCTTTTGGATTTCTGCTTATTTATTGAATTGTTTTTAATTGTTAATTACTCCCTGCTGGCCCTTCTCTCCCTCTAGTTCTGGGATGGGACACAGGGCCTCATGTAAATTTGGTGAATGCTCTACTCCTGAGCCATGCCCCATTACTCCATCACTCATGTATGCTTTTACGAGCCTACAGTCAGCCTTTAAAAAAATCACATTTATTCAGTGTGTGTGTGTGTGTGTGTGTGTGTGTGTGTGTGTGTGTGTGTGTGTAAAGATGAGTTTATTTTTATCTTATGTATGTGTGTCTTTACCCATCAAACCACCTTGTCCTCCCCACTCCCACTTCTGCAAATTGTTTGTTTTGTGAACTCTATTCCAGCAACTCACCTTTGCCACTGAAGCTTGAAAGCACCTGCAGAAATACACAGTGAATGAATGCAGATGTGTGCCAATACCATGATTAAAAAATGCCAACAACACAGATATTAGGCCATATTTGACTCACAGACTACCACGGCAACTCCCACACTATCTAGTTGTTTTTAAGTCTCAGAGAATTTGTTCCAGAGACACCCTTCATCCTAGGTAGACTCCAAACCCCTTGTATTTCAAAAGTCTTTTACATAAAATGGCATCATATTTGCACAGAATTCATTCCTGTCTTCTTTCATATTTAACTCATCTCTACATTACATTTAATGCCTAGCACAGTTGGTAAAGGTGCTTGTCACCAAACTTGAAGTCCTATGTTCAATCTCTGGGACTTACATGGTGGAGGAGAGAATGGACTCCCAAAAGTTGTCCTCTGACCACACACATGCAGTAATAAATATAAGAATAATTCCACCTAGCACGACTTCAATACTGTGCATATACTTGCTATGCTATATTGTTTAGGGAATAAGAGGAAAAATCTGTTCATGCCCAGTACAGATGCAAACTGAACAACTTTTTTATCAATTGATTGATTTTTGGTGCTGAGAATTAAATTCAAGCCTTTGCACATGCTAAACTCACACTACCATTGATTTTAAAACACAGATTTATTTTGAGGCTGAAGAGAAGGCTCAACATTTAAGAGTGCCTGTTGCTCTCATAGAGAACCCACATTCTGCTCCCAGCACCCACAGGGCAGCTCACAACTCCCTGTAGCTCTTGTTCCGGGGGATCCAAGCCCCTTTCTGGACTCTGTGGTCACCGCACACACAGTGCACATACATACATGGAGTCAAACACTTACACACATAAAACAGAAATTATTTTTATCTTTTTAATTATGTGTATTCATGTGTGGCTATGTGCACTTGAGTTCAGGTGACTGCAGAGACAGAAGAACGAGTTGGACCCTCTGGCTCTGAGCCACACGACCTGGTCCTTTCAAAGAACAGCAAGCATTGTTAACCTCTGAACCGTCTCTCCAGCCTTACCATTGAGTTTTAAAAAGCATTCCTTGGTAGTTTCATATATGAGCACGTGTATATTTAGATCATGTCTAACTCTCTTCTTTTTCCTCTTCAACTCTTCTTGACTCCTACTAACTCCTCCTAACTTCAGGTTGCTGCCTCCTCTTCTTTATCTTCCCTTCCTCTAAAGAATCCACTGAGTCGTAAATTTAGTGCTGCCCCGATGCCCATGAGTACAGGCACCAACCACTGGAGCATGGGCAACCTATCATGGGCCACACCACTGAAGAAAACTGTCCTTTCTTCCTCCAGAACCCATCAAATGTCAAGAGCTCTTGAATCTAGATGTGAGCTGATTGATTGACTTTCTGATATGAGCCCCATTCAGGATTTTACTCCAAATGTACTGATCCTCTGAAGGACCCAACTCAGGCTGCCCTTGAACTCCTGCTTCTGCTGTCTCAGCCTCCTAAATGCCGAGATGATGGGAGTGCAGCTCTAGGCTTGTCTCATTGAACACTTTACATCCAGTATTGGTTTTATCTGAGGAGGTTGATTTGTGGATCTGCAGAACCAGCTTCCTGGACTGTAGGGAAGATACAAGTGTTCAGGCTCCTGACTGGTTTGGACTCCGTTGAATGCTCTTGGGATTCATAGGTGATTTCCAGTTATCATTTGGTAACTAGGAACATGATGTGCCTGAGGAGAGGGAGAGACTGCTCATCTTCTGTGCAGTCCTGTGTCTGTGAGTGTTCAGAGCAAGGTGAGAAGCAACACTGTGGCTTCAGAGGACCAGTTCATTTGGAATAAAATCCTGAATGGGCCTTCACACTGAGAATCAGTTGCAGGATACAGGGCATGGAAAGCCTAGTCAGGCGACCTGTCTTTTGGAAGCAGGTGGAGAACTGAGACAGATACAGGGGGCAGCCATCTTAGAAGACAGCCACGTGGGTAGTGGCATCAAAAAAAATGCTGGAACAGTTCAAGGCTGCATGTGGTGGTGCATGCCTGCAATCCCAGCTACTTGGGAAGCTGAGGGGATCAGTACTGAGGACTGAACTTGGGGCCTTGAACATGGCAGGCAAGTACTCTACCACTGAGCTATATAGTCTGGCCCTCTTTAAAAGAGAATTTTAGTTCCGTTTTTGATGTGTGTGTGTGTGTGTGTGTGTGTGTGTGTGTGTGTGTGTGTGTACATGTGAGTGCAGGTACCAATGAGGCCAGAAGGGGGCATAGCAGTTCTGAGCTGCCTGATGTGGGTGCTGGGAATGGAACTCTGGTCCTCTACAGAAGCAATATGCACCCTCAATCACTGAGCCATCTCCCACCCCTTGCCCAGTAGCTCTCTTTTTAACTTTTTGTTTTGAGACAGGGTCCTACTAAGTTCCAGGTGCTGTCCTTGAACTTGTAAACTGCCTTTTCCCACCATCCTCTAGAGTAGCTGATATTACAGGGCTTTCATAGGCTGGGTCAAATGCCACAGATTCTAAGCTGTTTTGTAACTTCCAAGTGATTGGCAGGTTTTATATTTATGTGCATTTTATTTAATTCATGGAAAACACATCATCCCGTTTTGGTTATCTTTTAAAAAGTAAGTCAATAAGGATAAATAAATACGGACACATATAAAAAAGGGACACAAAGTCTGAGGTTTCACTCCAAAAGAGGGTCATGAACCTCAAGCTGGGACCAGAAGTGTCAACATTTTTTTTCCAGCGACCCCTCCCTCACAACATTGCTGTCCTGGTCACACATACAGAGCAGCCACATTAGTTGGGTGCCACTGTTTACCAGGCACCAGCTGATTTTGTCCTTGTAGAAAGTCGACTAGGGGCGTCTTCAGGCTGGACACCCAACTACTGTGGTTAGGGCGACTAGCCTAAAGATGCCCTTTCAAGAGCTCTTATGCAATGGGCATTCAGCAAAGGCCTGACACTTTGGTTTGAGAGCTGCAGCAGCAGCTCCCAGTTGCTTGGGATGATCTCAGTGAAGGAGACTGGAGACAGAAAACCTGAAAGGTATGCAGAATTTTGTGGGGTTTTTTGTTTTGTTTTGTTTTTTCTTTTTGTTTGTTTTTCTACCCTGTCTCTAACCATCCTCTCTGGTGTTTGGGTCCGAAGACCTTAACCTTTTGCTGCTGGGTTAAAAACTGAATCCAATCCAAGGCAGGCTCTCAGTTGTCCCTGCAAGGTAGCACATGGGCAATGCCCCTCGCCTGACTTCTGAGCTGCAAGTGCCCGCCCCTCCATCTTACCCACTCCTTTCCCGGATTCCTCCCTCACCAGACCTGGTCTCCTCTGTCCCCGGAGAGAGGCTATGAGCAGCCACAGCATCAGTCTGTTCCTGAGGGAGAGTGGCCAGTGCCTGGGTGGTGTGGGCTGTCTGCAGGGACTTCAGGTCAGATGGCAGCAGAGAGCACTGCGCATGCGCCTGTGTCTGAAGCCTAGGACCCGAGAGCACTCTGCGCAGAAAAGCCTTCATCTTGCTCACAGTCAGCGCTGTGATCATTGGTGACCTCTGCTTCTGTGAGGCGGAACTTCTATTAACTACCCCGCCCCCCAACTCTGGTGCACTCATCTCACAAGTCCCCTAGCCCATCAGAGGACTCAGGTAGAGAGGGCACACACACAAACACAGACGATGTGATGTCACATGTGTGGGTATGGGCATACACAAGTACACTGAACAGATATGCACTTTATGACTACACACAGAGAAGGATAAATATATCTTACATATGAATATATCCTACATATCTTAATTTAGACGTGCAGTCACAAACTGTGCTAACGTTCATAAAAATATGCAGCCATCCAACATACGCTTGAGAGACTGGTTCTGGCAAACACTACCCCATTTTATTTAAGGAACTTGATTGTCTATTGGTTTGGGTATCCACAAGCATTTGTTATTTGTGGATGCTCAAATCCCTTAAATAAAATGGGGTAGTGTTTGTATAGGATTTGTGGCTATCTTGCTCTCTAGGTTACTTGTAACACCCAAAACAATGTAACTGCTAGGTAAATAGTTGTTATACTGTATTGTTTAGGAAATATTGATAAGAGAAAAAATCTCTACATGTTCAACAGACACAACTTAAATAATTATGAGTAGGTTGTATAAAATAAAGGATTCCTCATGACATCTTCATATCTGTATACAATGTGCTTTGATCATATTCTTTTTCTGTCACTCCCTCTTATCTAGTCACCCTCTGCTGGTTCCTTTTCTCTCCCCAAATAGCCTCCTTTCTGCTTTCAACAGATAATTTTCCCCCTAAAAATTTCCATGTGTACTTGATTAATTCGACAGTGTGTATTCCAAGGATACCACAGTTAGCTGTGTTAGACTTTGTGAATACTTTCACACACTCATCTATGCATTTACATCTACATGCTTAGAAGCCCAATTTCATATGCACTTCCATATTTGAAAGTGATAACATAGAGCTGGAGAGATGACTCAGTGGTTAAGAGCACTGGTTATTCTTCCAGAGGTACTGAGTTCAATTCCCACATAATGGCTCACAACCATCTGTAATGAGGTCTGGTACCTTCTTCTAGCCCACAGGAGAACACTGTATGCATAATCTTAAAAAAAAATGATAACACAGACAAAAGAGTCACACTTATAGACACACCCAAGAAATGCATGTGCATATCTTTGTATATTATCCTATGTGCATATGAATGTGCACACACACCTATGCACACACAAGTGCATACAGTGCACATATATATCCATGTGCACACAATTACATGCACACATTCATTCACACAAATCCTCATCATGCACACACATACACATATATACCCATGCTCACACAAATGTACACATACTTACACACATACACACATACAATACATACCCATGTATACATCTTTTTACACGTGCCCATTTACTCACAAATACCCACATCTGTATATACACAAGCACACACATACACACATACCCATGCACACACAAATCCACATAACAACCATGTACAAAAATGCACCTCCTAGAATAGTCACTGTTCACCCTACTATACTCTTTCAGAGATGGATGAACAGTGCTTGGGGCTGAGATTCGTAGTTCATTCCATGAACCCTTCCTTTCTGGCTCTAGGGCTCAGCCTGGCATTTGCCTTGTGCCCATACCAGCTCTCCTACCATCAGATCAAGTACTTCTCTTTTCCTGGTGAGCTTCTCATGAGGATGCTGCAGATGTTGGTGCTCCCCCTCATCATCTCCAGCCTTGTCACAGGTGAGACCTCAAGCCACTGTTCATCTCCAAGACCCATTCTGAGTCCACACTTGAGAAAAGAGCCAGGGCTTCTCCACCCATGGGGGCCCTTTCCCAACACATCAACTCAAGCCGTGCCCAGGTCTTACTTCAGTCTTGCTGTCACAGGATCCATGTGGCCCAATAACTTCCTTGGACTTGTTCTTGAAGGTAAAATCCCATCCTGCCAGAGCTCTGGGGTATCCACAGGGGAAAGAAAGGCTGTGGGGGGTCAGGGAAGGCAGCTGGGATATGGGGTAGATGATAGATGGAATGTGGGTGAACATGTAGGAGGTAAGTGGGATGGAGGTGCCAGGATGGAAGGTGGAGGAAGGGAAGGAGCTATGATGGGTTAGGTAGCACCTTTTCTTCTAGATAGTAGATGTTTTCACTTCAGGGCCATCAGATCTTCGTTGCAAAGGTGCAGTTCTGATGCTGGAGTAGAAGAACGTCTATAGGCAATATGTCAGCAAGTGGGCATGGCTGTTGCCCTGGTTTCATTTATGTTGTTACAATAAAATACTTGACAAAAAGAAACTTAGGGGAGAAAGGATTTATTTTAGCTCACAGTTCCAGGTTAGAGTCCACCATTCAGAAAAGTCAACATAGGAACTTGAAGCAATTCATCATAACCCACCCACAACCATGAGCAGAGAGAAAATAAATGGACACATGCTTGTTTGTATCAAGTTCCATCTCTACACGTAAACAGTCCATAAACCCTTGCCTAGGGAATGGTGCAACACAAAATTAATGGCCTTCCTCCTTCAATCAATGTAATCTGGACCTCCCCCCAGTCACGTCACAGGTCCACCTGATCTATGAAATTCCCCATTGAGTCTCTCTTCCTAGTGGTACTAGATCATGTTGATTAACAATTGAAACTACTCACCAGAGTTGTGTTTCAATAAAACTTTACAAAAGCAAATAGTGCACCAGATTTAGGCCATAGGTGATGTTTAGCAACCCTTGGGTTTAGGGACAGAAATAATAATCAAGGCTGGTTTCTTAGGTTGGGTTTCTTAGAAGCCAAGCCTGACATGTAGATCTGGTCACCAGAAACTCACCGAGGGAGAAACCCCGAAGAAGTGAGGGAAGAAGGAGAGGATGGGGAAGGAAGCTAAGCAAAGGCATGTGTTCAGAAGTAGGCTGGTGTGTCAGTGTGCTCCCACTGGGTAGTGGCTCTGAAGTGTGAGCAAAATCATGGGGGTGTCCCTCACCACCAACTCTGTCTTCATCTGCAAGAGCCATCATTGACTGTTGCTGGACACTGGGGCCTTTCTGGAGGAGGAAGCTCCCATTGTACTGAGGATCACTCTCAGGAGAAAAGTGCAGATAATTAGTATCTCAAACTCATAGCAACTGGATGGTTGCATGGCCTGGTAGGAGACATATAGGTATTGTATACAAATTATATATATTGAAATTGATATTGTTAGAAAATGCTATATGTATATTTCTAATTGTACCATTCATTTAACAATGTAATGCAATTTTCTGATCCTTGAATGTTGTTATTACCAACTACTAGGATATAAAGAAATGAAAGTTAGTAGTTAGACATTATAATAGAACCTGTAGTTATATTAGGTATGTTTTCAAGATTGAATAGATATATTTTAGATAGACAGGTTATCTTCAAACCCTTCAGAGATCTACAGAATATGGCATTTAAAATGTTTTAATAACTTAGAAAATTTTTCTTTTTTGTTATGACTATGAGACATGTCAGCTCCTGACAGTACCAATCTACTTCAGAGAAAATATGGGCATTGAAAAAACTGCAATTGGAGTTAACTTTCATTGTAGCAAAAGTTAGCCACTGGACAACAAAGTATCCTCGAATCAACTGCTGACAAACAGGACAGACAGGACACGAAACAAAGGACTACTCATTCTTGTCAAAACAAGTGTGGTTATGGCTTTATCAAAAGGCATCTTCTGAGGCCAGGACAATATGGCACCATCCCTGAAGTGGCCTTCGCAATCCGGGAAAGGTACAGTGCCCTTTTCTTCGAAGGCAGCTGAACAGGCAGTGGGCCGATGGCTTCTGATGTGCAATGGGGAGGTAGCTGAAACAGTTATTCTTGAAGAGTAATTAAGTTCACACCTCTCAACAGAAGAATGGCATTTAATAGAGGGATGTGGAGAAGAATGGGATGCTGAAATAAAGCCACATACACACATAGCCAAGAAGAATGGGCAGCTGAATTCAAAAAACATCAACAATTTCCAGAATTTAAAATCCTGAATCTTGACATGACACTAGTGGAATTTAGGTATTTCTGGTATATAGACTGCTCTCACTCAATGTGAGGTTGAACTGTTGACCTTGTATATATTCTACTTCACAAATGAGTCTGACAGATACTCTAAGCCTATAGGCTGAAGATGATGCCCCAACACTGCGGAGAAACCTCAGATGATTGTCCAGGCAGCTGGCTGTTTCTGTCAACTCACAATTTTTTGGAAGTTGCTTGCATATACTTCCTGTTTTTATTTTTTTGTTAGCTAATACTATTTCCTTCTTGGGTCTCTGAGGGAGTTGAAGATTAGTTAGTTATAGTTGAAGATTAATTAGGATAGAAAGTGAATTAGATACAATAGAATAGAAAATAATAGATTATTTTCTCTGAATTTGTCAAATACAAATGAACTAGACATTGTTTAGGTATTTATTACTTGTATATATTGTATATAGTTATTGTACTTTTGTATATAGTTTTTCTTATGTTAGTTATAAGCTTTTTCTTATTTCCTTTTTATTAAAATAGAAAAGGGGAAATATGGTGATATTTTATTTGTATTAAAATGGTATTTGTATGTTAATAAATAAAGTTGCCTGGGGGTTAGAGCTATTAGCAAGCCATAGGAAAGCAGGGCAGTGGTGGCGTACACTTGTAATCAATCCCAGCACTTGGTAGGCAGAGCTGGGTAAGTCTCTGTGTGTTCAGGGATACAGCCATTATTGGACACACATGCCTTTAATCTCAATACCAAGCATGGAAAACCTGGAGGCCTATACAGACAGGCCGTGAGGAGGCGGTCATGTGGTTGGATTTACAACCAATGAGAAGGCAGAACAGGAACACTATATAAAGACTTTAACACAGGGGTAGTTCTAGTTCGGAGAGGTAGGACCACCGCAGGAGGAAGGGTAAGGTTTTAGCTCTTAGCTCTGACCTCTTGGCTTTCTTCTTTGCATTGGTTCTGTGTTTCTTATTTAATAAGAAGGTTGGTTACATCTACAGGATGGTTGCATGGCCTGGTAGGAGACATATAGGTACAGCATGAACAGTATCCAGGCAAAATGTAGAAAGGGGTGGGTTCGAGGGAGGTGGGAGTTGTGGTGTACTTTGGGATGAAGACTTCAATGATTGTGATATTTATGGTGCAGGATAGGGGGAGGGTTGGGTGGAAGTTGAAAGGCTGACTTGGAGTAAAGGAGAGGTACTGTGATTGGTGGAGTTATTTGAAGTAATAAAATGGAGTGGTATGTGTTCATGTGTGTATGTTTCCCCACAACATATCTATGGTAGTAAGCGAACTGGTTTTGAGTCAGGTCTAGGGTGCTGGCCCAGTTACTCATTTCTTGAGCAATATTTTCATTAAAAAATTTGTTTTTAGTTTGAGAATCAAAACCTGAATCATCCCTTGGTTGAACCACCAGGGGATTGGTTTCAAGATCCCTATAGACACCAATACATGAGGATGCTGAAGCCCTTTCTGTAAAATGATGTAGTGTTTGCAGATGACCTATGCCTCTCCTCTCTTGTACTTCAGATCATCTCTAGGTGGTGGGAGTATACCCTGTACACTATACAACTTTATTTCAAAGTGAAACAAAACTTTTATTTACTTTTACATACTGATTTTGTTATTATTATTTAATCATGTGTCTATGTGGGTATGTACACATGAATGCATGTGCCCATGGAGGCCAGAAGGGTGCATCAGATACCCTGGAGCTGAAGTTTCAAGTGGTTGTGAGCCACAGAATATTTGTGTTGCTACTTGAATTTGGGTTCCCTGTATGAGCAGTATGTGTTCTTAACTACTGAGTAATCTTACCAGCTCCCTTTATTCACTTTAAAAACTATAATCAAATTATATTTTGCCTGATAATATATTTATTCCTGATAGCATAAAAGTGGTTGTGATAACTCTCAGCATTAGAAGGTGAACCATGTTTTTTGTGGATATCTTCAGTTAACGTATGTGCAATGATTTTGAGCTGATGGTACGGAATGGATGGAACAGGAGTGGGTGCTGTTGCATGGACTGCATTATCTCTCTTCTAGGTATGGCATCCCTGAACAACAAGGCAACAGGGTGAATGGGAATGTGGGCAGCTGTGTATTGCCCTGGCCTGCAGGGCTTCAACGGGTTCTCGATCACCCTAAGGATGGAATGATAGGGACAGGAGATACAAAGGAAATACACCAAGACAATATTCTGATCAAGGTGCAACTTTATTTTTCTCCAGGAGGGTTTATATAATTCCTGCATGCTGTGGGATGTTCTGTGTGGCAAATGTGTTGCTTTGATTGGTTGGTAAATAAAACACTGATTGGCCAGTAGTCAGGCAGGAGGAAGTGTGGGCGGGACAAGGAGGAGAATAAAGCTGGGAAGTGGAAGGCTGAGAGAGAGAGACACCGCCAGCCGCCACAATGACAAATAGCATGTGAAGATGCCGGTAAGCCATGAGCCATGTGGCAAGGTATAGATTTATAGAAATGGATTAATTTAAGCTGTAAGAACAATTAGCAAGAAGCCTGCCACAGCCATACAGTTTGTAACCAATATAAGTCTCTGTGTTCACTTGGCGGGGTCTGAGTGGCTGTGGGACTGGCAGGTGAGAGAGATTTGTCCTGACTATGGGCCAGGCAGGAAAACTCTATCTACAAATGGCGTCCAATGAGTTGGCAAGAGTTTCCACCTAAAACCTGAGAAAAGATTCTAAAATGGAGTTAAAAACAGATTCCTAATTGTCTCTCTCAAATGAGCGGCAGCTGCCAGTTTGAGCTACTGGTGGGTTCCTAGCGTGTGTGCTTGACTTGCCGCCATATGGCGGAAATGAGGCCTCTGCAAGTGGCACATTAAGCTGCATGGTGGATTTAGCCTTTGCTAGTACAAAACAAAAAAAGAGGTTTCTGGGCTACATGCTTCTTGGATAAAAGCATAGACCCATGATAGCTCCCAGAGCTGGGGAAAACATACCACCACCATGTTGGGAAGCTGAGGTGGGGAGAGCCAGCAGCCACAGCTGCTGCAGTTTAAAGCAATAGATTCACAATAAGACAGATTCAGATGTAATAGTTTACAGTGTGTGTAAAATATATGTAGGCTTGAAAGAGACAAAAAAGGTGATATATACAGTTACAGAAACAAATACATAGTTTTAAAAAATAAGGTCTTTAAAGAGACAGTAAAATTAATATAAACAATAAGCCACGTAAAGATGAATATTACACAGAGAATCTGGATTGTGTTGTCTTTGGGATTTTTAACTGCAGAAAAATATTTGATCATAAAAGCTGTTGAGTTATGCCAATATGTATATTTTAAAGATACCTTGACTTCAAAATTTGGATATAAGGATATGTTGCTTTGGAAAAGAGTCTCTGCTTTTGTTTCTACAGAAAGCCAGAGGCTATGGATTTGTTCCAGATTAAGATACATCAGGTTTGACCAGCCAAGACCCCCTGAAAGGTCTCTGATGACGCCATGGCCCAGATGATCAAAGATCCAGAATGGTTTGAAGGCAACTGGCTCAGACAATACAGCCTCATGGACTATCCCATAATCCTAAAATTTTCTTTGTGTCCCCATAAAATACAGCGCCCCCCCCAGCAGAAAGTAGTAAGAGAAGCTAAGCCCAAATTCCCAAATTATATGTAATTTTACTTTGTTAAGGTTAAAACATTCCTTTTTGGAAAAAAAAAAAAAAAGAAAAGGGGAAGTGCTGTGGGATGTTCTGTATGGCAAATGTGTTGCTCTGATTGGTCAATAAATAAAACACTGATTGGCTAGTGGCCAGGCTGGAAGTATAGGTGGGACAAGGAGGAGAATAAAGCTGAGAAGTGGAAGGCTGAGTCAGAGAAACACTGCCAGCCGCCATGATGAGAAACAGCATGTGAAAATGCTGATAAGCCACGAGCCATGTGGAAAGGTATAGATTAATGGAAATGGATTAATTTAAGCTGTAAGAACAGTTAGCAAGAAGCCTGCCTCAGCCATATAGTTTGTAACCAATATAAGTCTCTGTGTTTACTTGGTTGGGTCTGAATGGCTGTGGGACTGGCAGGCGAGAGAAATTTGTCCTGACTGTGGGCCAGGCAGGAAAACTCTAGCTACATGTGGTCTTTGCTGACCTCTTGAGGTATGACCTCTATTCTACTTGGCTCTAACTGTTAACTTGACACAGCCTAGACTCACTTAAGGGAGTCTCAGTTGAGGGATTGTCCAGATGAGATTAGCCTGCTGGAATTTGGGAGAAGGGAGTTGTGGTAATTTGAATGAGAATAGTTCCCACTAGCTCATTGATTAAATACTTGATCACCAGGGAATGGCACTATTTGAAAGAATGCTGGCAGCCTGAACTGACCTATTCTGGTGACAGGATGGCCAAACACCCTAATTGTCATGCTAGATACCCCATCCAATGACTGAGGGATCTGGATGCAGAGATCCATAGCTAGGCCCCGGGTGGAGCTCTGGGAGTCCAATTAACAAGAAAGAGGAGGGTTTATATGAGCAAGAAGTGTTGAGACCAAGTTGGATAAAGCACAGGGACAAATAGCCAAACGAATGGAAACACATGAAATATGAACCAATGGCTGAGGGGCCCCCAACTGGATCAGGCCCTCTGAATAGGTGAGACAGTTGATTGGCTTGATCTGTTTGGGAGGCATGCAGGCAGTGGGACTGGGTCCTGTGCTCATTGCATGGGTTGGCTGTTTGAAACCTGGGGCTTAGGCAGGGTTGCTTGGCTCGGCCTGGGAGGAGAGGACTGGACCTGCCTGGACTGAGTCTACCAGGTTGATCTCAGTCCTCAGGGGAGGCTTTGCCCTGGAGGAGGTGGGAATGGGGGATGGGCTGGGGGGAAGGGGAGCAGGGCGGGAGCAGGGAGAACAAGGGAATCTGTGGCTGATATGTAGAACTTAATTGTATTATAAAATAAAATTAAATTAAATTAAAAAAAAAAGAAGTGTGGCCTTCTGGGAAGAAGTGTGTCACTAGGGATTTCAAGGACCCAAGCCACTCTCTCTCTCTTCCTGTTGTCTGCAGATCTAGATCTAGAGCTCTCAGCTCCTTCTCCAATCCCATGTCTGCCTGCATGCCACCATGCTCCCTGCCATTATGATGAAAATGGACTAAACCTCTGAGACAGTAAGCAAGCCCCAATTAAATGCTTTCTTTTATAAGAGTTGCCATGTTTACGGTGTCTCTTCCCAGAAATGGAACACTGACAAAGACAGATGTCTTATTAATTGATGTAGGAGGGCCCAGCCCACTGTGATCAGTACCATCTCTAGACAACAGTTGACCCTGAACTATGTAAGAAACCAGTTGAGTACATATCTGCCTGCCAGCCAGCTAGCAAACAGAATCTTCCATGGTTCCTGCTGTGCTCCTTTGGCTACAAGCTGAACTCCTTGGTTGGAGATAATGCTGAGTGGAATAGAAGCAGGCTTGCCTTCAAGTCCCTGCCATGACTTCACCCAGTGATGGAGTATGACCAGGAATTTTACATCAAATAAATGCTTTTCCTCTCTAAGCTGCTTTTTTTTCTCTAAGTTGCTTTTTGCCAAAATGTTTTCACCACAGCTACAGAAATGAAACTAGAACATATCTGATCTTTGGAATAATCTTCCTGATAAAAATGTCCAGTAGAACAGGAGGCTCTGGCCATAGTCAAGAGTGTATGCTGAGCATGCAGTTAATGCCTTCTGGTATGTACTTGGTGCCCTGGATCACAGTGCACTGGACTGTCCATTTGAGAGACTTAAAAATGGTGAGTCAGTGGGTGTGACATGGGCTGGGATTTGGGTGAGCTTCTTAATGATTTTTAGTCTTAATTGTCACCTTGGTAGTTTAGAATCACCTAGAAGTAAATCTCAATGAGAAATTGTTGAGCTAGGGTTTTCCTGTGGACATGTGAGTAATTTTCATTGAGTTATTTGAGAAAAGAAGATCCACCCCAAATGTGGATCATACAGTTCTATGGGCTGGACCTTAAACTTGACAAAATGCAAGGAGCAAGCTGAGCACTAGTGAGCGTACATTCATTCTCTCAGCTCTTGTCTGTGGATGTGACAGCTGCTTCAACTTCCTAACACCTTCACTTCCCTGCAACGGTGGACTCTATCCAAGAGCTAAGAACCAAATAAACCCTTTGCCCTCAAGTTGCTTTTGTCTGGGTGTTCTGCCACAACAGAAAAGAGAACTAAGACATCAGTGTGCCATGCATGTTGCCACATATTGCTGTGGGAAGAAGCTACTGGTTTCCATGACTTCACTGGAAACACACATCTGGTCTAGCACAGCCCACTCCCAACGAGTTGTGCCTTTGTTCCTTTCAATCAGTGCCCTTCACATAATGAACCATATCTGAGAGGAGAATGGCTTTCTGGAGTTTTGTGAGTCTCATTAAGAATCATTAAATCTGAAGGTGGTCTGTGGGACCTCAACACAAAAGCCACAGATCACTTAATCACAAGAAATAATAGGTATTTTTCTTTACTCTTGTCAGTTCCACCACTCCTGGAGAACACAAAGAATGTGAGTTGAGTCAGGTGGTGGTGGTTCACACCTTTAATCCCAACACTCAGGAGACAGAGCCAGGCAGATCTCTGTGAGTTCGAGGCCAGCCTGGTCTACAGAGCGAGATCCAGGACAGGCACCTGAACTACACGGAGAAACCCTGTCTCAAAAACAACAACAACAAAAGAAAGTGAGTTGATCTTTCTTATTGAATTTGAAGATTTCCCTTCCCCTAATTCCAAGTCCTCACACCATCCTTCAAGTTCTCACCATACTCAGAAGTGGACAGAGAGAGACCTTTGTGATGACAGACTGTCTTTGTCAACTTGACTGGACTGAAACAAGTGCCTAAAAAATTTATACAGCACACCTCTGTGTGTCTGTGAGGGCATTTCCAGAGATAATTCCATCATGAGGGCCCTGACCTAATGAATGCATCAGTCCCTTGACTGCTATGACAGCTGTATTGGAAAGTGGTCAAAAGGAGGAGGCAGGGGATAGATGAAGGAAGTAGTCACAAGTAGGGTGTGTCTTGGAGAGCTGTGGCCCGCCCTGGTAACTTCCAATTTCTCATGTGTCTATTTACTGACCACCATGAAGTGGCTGCTCTGCTCTACCATGCCTTCTCACTATAGAGAACTAAAGCCCTTTAGAACCATAGCCTTTCCACTATAGAGAACTAAAGCCCTTTAGAACCATAGCCCAAATAAATCTCCCCCCCCCCTTAGGTTGTTCTTGTATTTGAAGCACACAAATGCAACAGGGTTGAATACACCTTGGAGACCTTTCATTCCTTCTCTTTTATCTCAGCAGCCCCCAGAGAAGCCACACAGAACATGTATGTTCAGCCCACAGTCAGTTAGGCAACAAATTGTCCCCAGGACCCCCCTCCCAGTCCCTTCCCGCCTCCCTGGGTGGAGCTGGAAGCTTCTCACATGACACTTTCATCACCTCCCAGACCCCTTGATGCCCCCCTTTTCTGGTGCCATGAGTGATTTGTAGGGCTTCCCAAGGCTGGGAAGGGTCAGCTCAGCCTCCTGCAGCTCCAGCTCCTGTTGGGACAAATGCTCAATGAAGACTGCTCCAATGGAGTCTCCCAGTAAATTGGTATAGTATGCAGCTGGTCACTGGTGGAGGATAGATAGATTAATGGGAGGGGTGAAAGGCTCTTTCAAGAACCCAGGGTAGACTAGAAGGGCTTCCAGGCTAATTCACAACCACATGACCTTGAACAGGCCTGCTCTTCTTCAGATTTCCTTCCTAACATCATCATCACTTAAATCCTCAGATCTATTCTTTAATTTGTGACTCTTGTTTCTAAATATGACTAACCTAAAAATGATTAGTTATGAGAGTCTGATGCAGATGGTTAGAGATTAGGATCTGATATAGACTGTTAGACATTTGGATCTGATTCAGACTGTTATACATGAGCATCTGATGCAAAGTATTAAACATGAGCATCTGATGCAGATTATTAAACATGAGCATCTGACACAGATCATGAAACATAAGCATCTAACGCAGAGTATTAAACATGAGCATCTAATGCAGATTATTGAACTTGAGCATCTAATGCAGAGTATTAAACACGAGCATCTGATATACAGTATTAAACGTGAGCATCTAATGCAGAGTATTAAACATGAGCATCTGATGCAGAGTATTAAACATGAGCATCTGATACAGAGTATTAAACATGAGCATCTAATGCAGAGTATTAAACATGAGCATCTGAGGCAGAGTATTAAACATGAGCATCTGCTGTAGACTTGTTAGGCACAGGTGTCTGGTGCAGACTATTAGATATGAATGTTTGATACAGACTGTTTGACATGAGTCTACGTAGGTGTGGGCAGGCTGGGGATTGTTCAAATGGAACTTTAGTCCTTCTGTACAAATGGGACTTGGTCTTGCTCACAGCACTCATATTGGAATGAAAATCAGCATTTTATGAAAATTCCATGTTATAAGAAAAGAAATGAGAGAGGGAAGGAATGGTGAAAGGAGGTAGTGATGTAGAAAGTATAAAGAGAAATAAAGAAAGAGAGGAGAGAAAGAAAGAAGGAAAAAAGAAAGAGGAAGAGAGAGGGAGAGAGAAAGGAAAGGGAGGGAGGAGGGAGGGAAGGAAGGGAGGGAGCAAGGGAGGGAAGGAAGGAGGGAATAAGACAGGTGGAGAAAAAGGAGGGAGAATGGAAGAGAAGAAAAGGACAGAGGGAGGAGGAGAAGAAAGGAAATAAAGGGAGGAGGGAAAGAGAGCAAGAGAGGAGGGGGAGGAACAGGGTAGGAGTGGCTCCTCCCTGCTGATAGATGAGGAGTCACTGTCTTCAGGTGTGCGCCCTCCCACAAGCCTACTAAGCTCCATGGCACAGTCTCACAGGAAGACACACAAACGGCTCTGCTGTGCTCAGTGGATCACAAAAGGAAGACATGAATGTGGGGAGCTGAGTTGTAGGGAGGAAAGCTGACAGGGTGGGAAGGAGTTAAGAGAGAGTGGGGGAAGTAACCAGAAAGCATTGCATACATGCATGACCTGTCAAAGAACAGATTTAATTAGTGAAAAAGAACAGAGGAAAGGAGGGAAGGAGAGAAGAGAGAGAGAACATATGCATTCATAGCGTTTAGCTCATAAATCCACCAAAATTCTTTTGTCCATCATCAGAGGTGATCTTATAAGTCAAAATTCTTCACTATTTAATGCAGCAGGTAATTTGTGTTTTCTTCTCACTTCTAACATTCTTCAGAATTAACATTTCACTAAGGAAAAAACTGTTTTAAATATTTGAGTTAAAAAATATTTGAACACTTTTGTATGATTTCTGTATGAAATGGTCTGAAAAGGAGTGGGGGAGGGGCTGATAGACAGAGACCTCCTTTTCAGAATTCTCCTCACTCTGTGTCCCAAAGATGATATATCTATGGGCTTGGAGTCCACAGCCATCACTAACAGACCATCCCAATGCCTCCCTAAACCCCTCAAATCCTACAACCATGTCCTTGCAGAATCCTTCAGGAAAAGTTATGAGAAGAGCCCGGGGTCAAAGCCAAGTCACACTCACAGGAACCAATCCACAGGTATGATCAGCGTGACGTCCTCTGTGGGCAGGCCAATGGACGTGTGCACAATCACCATGGTGACCAGTCCTGCCTGGGGGATGCCAGCTGCTCCTACACTGGCAGCTGTGGCTGTGATGCTACAAATGGTAAGAGTTGGGAATTCAGGAGGAAAGAGAGAACAGAAGATTGGAAGATCAGGAAGGGAAGGGCACCTTAAGTTAAATTCCCAAGCCAACACAGAAAGAAAAATATTCCATGAGCTCACTTTGGATGTGAAAGTAAATTTAAAAAGTTGAAGTCACAGAAGCAAAAAGAAGAAACTGTGATGTTGGGCAGATGGGCTGGGAGTTGGGGAAATGTCTCTCAAAGGGTACAAGATGTCTAGATACCAGATGACTCCTTCCAGAAATCTAATGTATGGTGTGGAGGGTGTGGCTAGTGATACTGTGTTTGTATTTCAAAAAGAATAGACTTGAAGTATATTCTCACCATCAGCAAAGAGAAAGAGAAGGGAGAGAGGGAGAGGGGAAGAGAATGACTGACAGAGAGAGGAAAAGAGAAGGAAGGGAAGAAGGGAGAGAGGAGAGAGGAAGGGAGGGGAAAATAAGCAGGAGATGAGAAAATGAGAGGAGACACAGGCACCAAAAGGGGGTGTGGGGGAAGAAAAGAAACCATAGGAGACAAATATAATAATCAGCCTGACTGTGCTGATCATCTGCAGAGTGCACAGGTAGCAAATCATCATGAAACACATCTTCAAATACACGCAACTTTTGTCAGCTGTCATTCAAGAAAGCTGCAGCTGGAAAAGGAGAGTTGTTTTTTAAGAAGGCAAATGCAGCTCACCACGTTGAAGGCCAGGACATTCTGGCCCATCTTGGTTTTGGAGCCTATTTCTTTCTTGATTTAAGCTGTTTGTTTTCTTAATTTCATATGTATGAATGTTTGCCTGCATGTATGTTGTATACTGCATGTGTGCCTGGTGGACACGGAGTCCATAAAAGAGCATCGGGACTTCGGGAACTGGGGTGATAAACATCAGTTATGTAAGTAGTGGGAACCAAACCAGGTCCTCTGTAAGAGCAGCAAGTGCTCTTAACTGCTGAGCCATCTCTCCAGCCTACTGGAGACCATTTCTTGCTCAGATAATCTTTTTTTAAAATTAAAAAAAGCTAAGGATCTATCTCAGTGGTAGAACACCTGTCTAGCATGTATAAATCCTTGTTTCCAATTCAAGTTCCACTAATTAATATGAAATTGAAAGTAGGATCTACAGGGTCACAGGTGGCCTATGTTAAAACTCCAGAATTAACTCCAATTGCCCAGAAAAATGTAATATGTAGTGTAAAGGCCACCGAGTTTCCCAGCAAAGGCAGTAGTGCCCTCCAGATGCCAGCTCTCTCCTCAGTAGTTGAGGACACCCCTTTCTAGCTTCTATACCATACACACAGAACAAGGGGAGATAATTAGCACAGAGGACAACTCTATCAGAATGGTGATTGAGCAAATACTCAGGCTGGCATTGAAAAATGGGACTTCGAGGGAGAAGACTCAATTCATGAGCTTTATACCTTGCACATGAACTCAGAGCCTATCCTGACTCATCAGGAGAATGACAGACACATGCCTATCTTCTCATTGTGACAGAAAAGAGCCAAGGACAGTGCCTGTCTAGGCTTCTCATCTGTTACTGAGATCTAAAAAAATGTGCCCAAAAGAAACTTTGGAAGAAAGGGTTTTATTTTAGCTCACGATTCCAGGTTATAGTCCATCATTGTAGAGAAGTCAAGGCAGGAACTTGAAGCAGTTAGCCACAACATATCCACAGTCAAGAGCAGAGAAAATGTGTGCATACCTATGGGTCTGATCTCTCCCAACTTTTAAACAACTCGGAAACCAAACCAAAGGAAGAAGTACTGCCCACTTTTAGGCTGAACCTTCCTGTGTTGATCTCCAACAAACACACCCAAAGGCCAATGAGCCCTTCTTGAGATGATTCCAGATTCTGCCAAATGTGCAATTAAAACAAACCATTCAGTTTTTGATTCTCAAACTAAAAACAAATTTTTAAATGAAAATATTGCTCAAGAAATGAGTAACTGGGCTAGCACCCTGGACCTGACTCAAAACCAGTTCGCTCACCACCATAGATATGTTGTGGGGAAACACACACACGTGAACACATACCACTCCATTTTATTACTCCAAATAACCCCACCAATCACAGTACCTCCACTTTACTCCAAGTCAACCTTTCAACTTCCACCCAACCCTCCCCCATCCTGCACCATAAATATCACAATCATTGAAGTCTTCATCCCAGAGTACACCACAACTCCCACCTCCCTCGAACCCACCCCTTTCTACATTTTGCCTGGATACTCTTCATGCTGTACCTATATGTCTCCTACCAGGCATTCCAACCATCCAGTTGCTATGAGTTTGAGATACTAACAATCTGCACTTTTCTCCTGAGAGTGATCCTCAGCATAATGGGAGCTTCCTCCTCCAGAAAGGCCCCAGTGTCCAGCAGCAGTCAATGATTGCTGGTGCAGGGATTCAGATGAAGACAGAGTTGGTGGTGAGGGACACCTCCATGATATTGCTCACATTTCAGAGCCCCTCCCCAGTGGGAGCACACTGAGATACCAGCCTTCTTCTGAACACATGCCTTTGCTTAGCTTCCTTCCCCATCTTCTCCTTCGTCCCTCACTTCTTCGTGGGTTTCTCCCTAGGTGAGTTTCTGGTGACCAGATCTACATGTCAGGCTTGACTTCTAAGAAGCCCAACCCAAGAAACCAGCCTTGATAATTATTTCTGTCCCTAAACCCAAGGGTTGCTAAACATTACCTATGGCCTAAATCTGGTGCACTATTTGCTTTTGTAGGGATGTATTGAAACACAACTCTGGTGAGTACTTTCAATTGTTAAGTCAACACAATCTAGTATCACTAGGAAGAGAGACTCAATGGGGAATCTTATAGATCAGGTGGACCTGTGGCATGACTGGGGGGGGGGGGGGTCCAGGTTACATTGATTGAAGGAGGAAGGCCAATCATTGTATGTAGCACCATTCCCTAGGCAAGGGATTCTGGACTGTATACGTGTAGAGTTGGAACTTGATACAAACAAGCATGTGTCCATTTATTTTCTCTCTGCTCATGGTTGTGGATGGGTTATGATGAATTGCTTCAAGTTCCTATGTTGACTTTTCTGAATGGTGGACTCTAACCTGGAACTGTGAGCTAAAATAAACCCTTTCTCCCCTAAGTTGCTTTTTGTCAAGTATTTTATTGTAACAACATAAATGAAACCAGGGCAACAGCCATGCCCACTTGCTGACATATTGCCTATAGATGCTCTTCTACTCCAGCATCAGAACTGCACCATTGCAACGAAGATCTGATGGCCCTGAAGCAAAAACATCTACTATCTAGAAGAAAAGGTGCTACATAACCCATCACAGCTCCTTCCCTTCCTCCAGCCTCCATCCTGGCACCTCCATCCCACTCACCTCCTACATGTTCACTCACATTCCATCTATCATCTACCCCATATCCCAGCTGCCTCCCCTGACCCTTCACAGCCTTTCTTTCCACTCTGGATACCTCAGAGCTCTGGCAGAGTGGTATTTTACCTTCAAGAACAAGTCCAAGGAAGTTATTGGGCCACATGGATCCTGTGACAGCAAGACTGAAGCAAGACCTGGGCACGGCTTAAGTTGATGTGTTGGGAAAGGGCCCCCATGGGTGGAGAAGCCCTGGCTCTTTTCTCAAGTGTTGATTCAGAATGGGTCCTGGAGATGAACAGTGGCTTGGGGTCTCACCTGTGACAAGGCTGGAGACGATGAGGGGGAACACCAACATCTGCAGCAACCTCATGAGCAGCTCACCAGGAAAAGAGTACTTGATCTGGTGGTAGGAGAGCTGGTATGGGTGCAAGGCGAATGCCAGGCTGAGCCCTAGAGCCAGAAAGGAAGGGTTCATGGAATGAACTATGAATCTCAGTCCCAAGCACTGTTCATCCATCTCTGAAAGAGTATAGTAGGGTAAGCAGTGACTATTCTAGGAGGTGCATTTTTGTACATGGTTGTTATGTGGATTTGTGTGGGCATGGGTACATTTGTGCATGGGTATGTGTGTGTGTGCTTGTGTATATACAGATGTGGGTATTTGTGAGTAAATGGGCACATGTAAAAAGATGTATGTATTGTGTGTGTGTATGTGTGTAAGTATGTGTACATTTATGTGAGCATGGGTATATATGTGTATGTGTGTGCATGATGAGGATTTGTGTGAATGAATGTGTACATGTAATTGTGTGCACATGGATATATATGTGCACTGTATGCACTTGTATGTGCATCGGTGTGTGTGTGCACATTCATATGCACATAGGATCATATACAAAGATATGCACATGCATTTCTTGGGTGTGTCTATAAGTGTGACTCTTTTGTCTGTGTTATCATTTTCTTTTTTTTAAAGATTATGCATACAGTGTTCTCCTGTGGGCTAGAAGAAGGTACCAGACCTCATTACAGATGGTTGTGAGCCATTATGTGGGAATTGAACTCAGTACCTCTGGAAGAACAACCAGTGCTCTTAACCACTGAGTCATCTTTCCAGCTCTATGTTATCACTTTCAAATATGGAAGTGCATATGAAATTGGGCTTCTAAGCATGTAGATGTAAATGCATAGATGAGTGTGTGAAAGTATTCACAAAGTCTAACACAGCTGGCTGTGATATCCTTGGAATACACACTGTCGAATTAATCAAGTACACATGGAAATTTTTAGGGGAAATATTATCTGTGGAAAACAGAAAGGAGGCTATTTCGGGAGAGAAAAGGAACCAGCAGAGGATGACTAGGTAAGAGGGACGGAAAAAGAATATGATCAAAGCACATTGTATATAGATATGAAGATGTCATAAGGAACCCATTATTTTATACAACCTACTTATAATTATTTAAGTTGTGTCTGTTGAAGATGTAGAGATTTTTTCTTTTGTCAATATTTCCTAGACAATACTGTATAATAACTATTTACCTAGCAGTTACATTGCTTTGGGTGTTACAAGTAACCTAGAGAGCAAGATAGCCACAAATTCTATACAAACACTACCCCATTTTATTTATGGGACTTGAGCATCCACAGATAACAAATGCTTGTGGATACGCAAACCAATGGACAATCAAGTTCCTTAAATAAAATGAGGTAGTGTTTGCCAGAACCAATTTCCCAAGGGTAAGATGAACAACTGCATATTTTTATGAACGTTATCACACTAATCTTAGATATTTTACATTAGTATGAATTTGGGCTTATTGATGCAAATTTAATGTTAATTTTGTTATACTATATGTATATTTCTACTCTTGTTTATGGTATTATGTTTTTATAGTTCATTTAAAATATAGTGTATAGTTAAGAAATATAAATTAATAGTCATTTATAATAATCAAACTTATATTCTTGTTAGTTTGGATTCGTAGATATGCAAACATATTTCAATCACATAGGTAGTCTTCAAACACTTCAAAACTTACAGAAAATGCATTTAAAATGTTTTAAGAACTTAAACTTTTCTGGACAGTCAGACATGTCTGTTCTTGGCAGCATCAATTACTTCAAAGAGGATGATGGTCATTTTTTAAGAAACTCATTATGGAGTTTGTTTATAATATGGAAAAGATTGGAGCAAGAAACTGCTCTTGCCTGAAGTGCTTGAGAGTACGTTGTAAAACTGCACATGCAGGACCCATAGGAAATTGACCAAAGAATTTTGCCCAAACAAGGAGGGATGATCCTCCAGGATCATGCTTTGCAGAAGAAACTGTGAGACATTCTGCAGAACACAGGAAAGTGACTGATGAACTTTGCCCTTATGCAGAAGAGTACTTGAAATTTCCTAGTTCACTGAAAAGTATGCCAGAGACTCTAGGCCTGTGGGCTGAAGATACATTCCCCAATGATACAGAAGAACTTTGGGTGACTGTCCAGACAGCCATATGTCTCTGTTATTTCTAGAATTTTGGAAGTTGCTTACAATACACTTCCCGTTTACTCAGATAATATTATATCCTTCTGAGGTCTTTGATGGAGTTGAAGACTAGATAGTTATAATAACAGTTTCCCTTGTTTAGGATAAAAGGTAAATTAGATATGAAACTTTACACTCACAAATATAGGATAAATGATAGAATATTTTCTTTAATTTTGCCAAATACAAATAGACTAGATATTGTAACTGTAATTCTTGCTTGATAACTGTTTTGTTATATGTAGTCTTACTATGAAAAAATAAAAAAAAGTTTCCTTTTGATTAGACAGAAAAGGGAAAGGGTTGTGGGTAGGTCTTTCTGTATGCTGTGAATATGTGTTGCTACCATTGGTTAATAAAGAAGCCACTATGCCCTATGGTAAGGCAGAATAGAGCCAGGTAGGGAATCCAAGCAAAGAAACCAAAAGAAGAAAGGTAGAGTCAGAGGGATGATGAGCACTGCCAGGGTAGCAAGATGTAATGGAACACAGGTAATGCCACAAAGACACATGGCAAACAGCTTAATTTGAATGGGTTGAGTTAAGTTGTAAGAGTTAGCTAGCAAGAAGCCTGAGCCATAGGCCATTTGGTTTGTAATTAATATAAGCCTCTGTGTGTTTACTTAGGACCTAGTGGCTGCAAGACTGGGCAGAACACAGAAAAACTTCTGGCTAAATTCCTGTTTTCTGTAAAACTTAAAATTGACCAAGTTTTGACACATTTTCTGATATTTGTCATTTTCCACACCCTGTACCCTTTTCCAGTCAATCATGGTATACTCCACCCACTGCTTCTCAGACATTATGAGGCACACCTCTCTCGTCCTCTTTGGGCAATCACAGGTCCGAGTCTTTCACTTACTGTTTCTAGAAAACCCCCAAATTATCTTGACCTTCATCCTTACTCTAAACCCTGCAATCCTCCTTTCTGTCGCTTCTTCCTCTGGTACTTCCTCTCACTCCTGCCCAGAGGCTGTAGAGGTCTTATGCTTACCCCGGCCTGTTCTCTTATATCAACCCCTTGCAAATGCCCAACTTACCATCTTTGTTGATGGAAGCTCTCTTATAGACAGATCAAGAAACCACAAGTCAGTATATGCAGTGATCACTTCCACTAAAACATTTGAAGTGACCCACCCTTCCCTTCCAGGGTCATGGAGCTCATGTTGTAAGCTCTCAACATTTCCTGGAAGCTCCACATCCCCTATTATCCACAATCCTCAGCAAAGGTTGAGGGGGCCAATAGACTCATCAAATAACCTCACCAAGCTGTCCATTGAACTCAGGTTATCTTGGCTTTGCCAACGGCATCTTTTAATTGCCCTTACCTGCTTCTGAGACACCCCATGCTCTCCTACAGACCTAAGCCCTTCTGAGCTCCTTTTATGGAAGGTCCTTCCTCCTCAGTCACCTACCTCCCAGCCCAAACTCCTTCACTGGCTGGATACCTCCCCTATGTTTCCTTTCTAAGATCCCTTCTCCATTCACATGCTGGTAGCTATCTCCTTGCCCCCACACCAGTAGATGTAACTGCCCCTGAGCCTGCCCCACTTTCCCTGGGGGACCAAGTACTCCTCAAACTCCTAGCACTTAAGTCTCTTGAGACCAGGTGGACAAAATCCTACACTGTGATCCTCAGCACCCCTTTGACTGCCAAGCTCCTAGGACAACAAAGCTGGTACCATCTCTGCAGGCTCAAGCGGCCACCTATGCAGGATACATGGTCTGTTCAGCAGCTGGGACCCTCCACCCTCCAGTTTCCCAAGATGTCCCAATGAAGAGTCTATCTGTTCTTCTGCCTTGTGCATTCAACTTTGTCAGTACAACCAGGATTCTTTCTGGCAGTCACAGTGCAGGTGTTAATAATCTATTTTTTTCTAGCAACTTGCCTTCTCTGCTCCCTTAAGAAACCAATGCCTGGGGACTCCAGGATGGCAGTAAACAAGATGCTTCTTCACTCACACCTCCCACTGACTGTGAGCCCTACTGTGTACTCAAACTGATTGTTAAACCCACTTTTAAGAGAACAATGTAACAATCACCATTACTTTCCTTGGACTTCCCACATAAACAACTTTTACAACCTAAACTAATACTCAACTGCAATCTTATTATGTTCTCTTCTGTGGCCCGATCCAGAACAATTCATGTGTATCATTTGCAGAATATAGCAAACGTAGAGATTGAAAACACTTTTCTTCAATGAATATCCACCAAAACTATTGAACACAGTTGCATTGCTGGGTAAACATTGGAATTTAAAATACTGTTTGTTGTCTGGGTGAGCTGCGGTCAGTTGAAGTTATTGGCTTAATCCCTTGTAAGATTCCATGAATGATTTCTGTAAAGTATCCCACTCCTTCCCAATGTGATTCTTTCTGGTCAATAAAAGTCAATAAAAGAGAGCACAACAAAAGGGACAGACACTCACATTCATACACGGACAGCCACAGGGACAGACACAGACAGACATAGGGACAGGCACAGACTCAGATAAAAAAAAAAAAAACCAGACAGGGACAGACAGACTTCTTCACACAGGCACAGACTCACAGGCAGATGGGGGAAGACAGGGAGCATGAAGTAGAAAATCCAAACCTGGACTCGCTCTTGGTTGAAGGACTCCAAGTAGAAGTGCTTTTATTTCTTTCCTTGATGCAGCCCTGATGCAGTATTGTGACTCTAGGTTAATGGCTGATGTGTTGATTCCACACCATAGGCTCTCTATTGTTGGTTTGTTAAAATTACATGGCATCAAGCTGCCTTCTAAATATTCAGGCTTGTACCTGTCCATTAGGGCAACTATCGTCCCTCATCAGAGACATTTATTTATGCAGTGGGCTGTGAATGTGCAGACTCACACCTGGCCAAACTTTAGAGAATGCATAACTATGAAGTGCTCAGACCTCAACAGGATGTCTGAATCACACCCTCCAAGGCTCAGGGACTACTTTGGAAGAAGGAGGCAGAGGTTGTAGATGATTTCTACCAAAGGGTGTCCAGGACACCTTCATACACAGTGAGGAACTCATAAGCCCAACCCCTCAGTGAGGGATTTTGTGCAGTTAATGAATGCTGGGGATGGGATGTCATAAAATTTCTTGTATAATATTAGAGGGACCAGCCTTAATATTATGTATTCCAGGGGCTCAGGAGAAAGAACTATGAACGGCAAGGATTATTTTTGAAAATAGAATCTCAGCACACAGAGCTCTTAGTCCAGTCATTTATTCTTCCAAATCTTCTCCTTCGTCCTCCTGTGCCCTGGGAGTCCCAGTATATATACACTTACAAGCAGTAATCTTTTGGCAGTGCAAAGCCAGGCTTCCAGGGTCAAATGGAGGAGTGATAAGAATCACATAGAGGGGCAGTGATTGTTAATAATCATTTACAACCCAAAAGGAAAGTTACTAATGGGGAAATGAATTAACTAAGGGCTAAATTCAGGTAACGTCTAAGAAGAGGGATTTAATGTGCTCAACTATAATCTTAAACATGATTGGTAGAAAATGTTAAGAATCTATAAGTTGCTAGGTCAATGGGAGAAAATAAAACTGTCTTCTTTTTTCCTGTGGCTCCTATCTGTCCAAGCTATCTGCCGTTTTTTCTGCAGGGTGGGGGAAAGTGTGCTTGGTTGCTAGGAAACCTGTGATTCCTCTGGTAATAGTTAAAGAGAGATCTGGAATGAGAGGTAAGATTTAGGAAAGGAGGAAGTTAAGCTTAATTGGCACATCTGCCAGGCCTTCTCAAATGGGTAGTCTGGATGCTTAAGTCTGTTCTTAGAGAGTACAGAGGTATCTCTGATAAGGTACTTTCCTCCATCTGGGGATGGACCTGGACAGAAGCTGTCAGTGATGATAATTACAGGGAGGCTTGAACTGGGGTTCTGGCTGTGCATAGCTGTCAGTGCATGAGGTTATCTAATATTCCTTTAGTAGAGGGGAAATGGTGCCCAACAAATGATGGAAAAGGTACAATAGCACACAAGAAACTCATAGCAGGAAACGGCTGATAATCAAAAGCCAAATATTACCATGGCTCCTTGAGCCTCAGCTTGACCTCTGGAAGGCCCTTGGCTTCTTCCAGGTATTAGCTTTGTCATAATCAGCTGAAATCCTACTTTGTATATTATTGCAGCTTGTAGCATCAAATTAAAGGAAAAGGAAAGGCAGGTAAGCAACCACACTTGAACTCTATGGATGTTAAGGACAATATGGCACTTTGGGGGTGATTTTACTTGTGTTTGAGCAGTTTGAATATGTAAATCTCAACAAGGCTGATTTGTGACTTGGAAAATCCACTAAAATTCATTGATGCCTGTTATGTCCAAAGAAAACTCCAGTTCCCAAAACTCCAAGGGCAGGCCCAGATATCCGGAAATGGGTTCAACCTGGACTTTAGGAGGATTTCTGGAAGGTAGATAGAAGTCAACATTCCTCAAAAACTTGTGAAGCTCTACCCAAAGGTGTCATTTCTCTCATGACTGGCAGTAGAGAAAATGACTGCCTGTGGTGCATATAACCATAATGAGGCACATGGTAGCCTCCAGGCTCCTTCAGTGTCACAAGTACTTGTTATGCATTTCAAAGTCTATGCTAGTGTCCTAGGTCCTCTCCCCTCCCCCCGTCCCCTAAACTCCCTCTAGTTCAGAAGCATCCCTTCTCACAGTTCTCAGGCTCTTTATAAATCTCTGTCTTTGTGTCTCTGTCTCCTCCTGTCTCCATGTTCCTCTCCCTCTCTCTGTCTCCTCCTCTGTCTCTTTCTCTCTCTCTGCCTCTCTGAGCTGTTTCTGCTTCTATCATTAGCCAGGTCCAGTTGGCTGACTATGTTCAGCCAACATCTCCTTCTGCTTTGGACATTCCAGATGACTCTATCTGTTCTATCTCTGGTGTCTATAATAAAATCCTTCCCCTTAAACATATCACTGAGAGGTCAGGTTATCAGTTTGTACAATACCAAGAAACAGCTTAAAATATTTGCATAATGCATTTTAATAGGAAGATATTTCAAACATATACAGAATTCAATATATACTGTGTCTTCTTTCAGAAAATAGTTAACAGTGTCTATTTTTTATAAAATCTTCCCGACAGACTGTCATTTGTTGTGTTCTTTCAGAGAATTAATAATCAGCTTCATCAGCAACTAAAAAGAAAAGAAAGGACTATCAGTTGAATCATCAAGAATGTCACTGGTGATATCGTCAGGATCAGCAGTAGCATTGGCATCATCAGTAGAAGTGACATTAGTATCATTGTGTTTGAGAAGGTGTGAGAATGTGGAGCCTCATTTTGTTGGTTCTATTCTCAGATGTTGCTTCTTCTGGAATATTTGTTTCTAAGAAGATGCTATACTCATAAGTCACAGTGTATGCACACAGAAAAATAGAAACTAATATTTAACAGTTATATATCTCTGCTTAGCCATTCAGAAAACACAAGGTTCACATTAGGAGTGAAAGTAATTCCCTCATTCCAGAATAGGAGACAACTGTGAACCTATCAGCTTTACTTGGGCACTTTTGTTGGACTAAACTGTTATTTTTATGTGATATATTTTCAATATTATTGGAAAAAATGAATCAATTTTTTTCTGGTGCTAGGAAATGCCTAAAAGTTCTATATAAAGCATGAAATTTATTAATCATACATACTATTGCCAAAAAGAATTAGATTTCTAGTACAAAAATCTTCATGTATTTTAAACCATTTCTGTGGTCTCACCTTGTCCAACGTTTTAGTTCCTGCGATCTCCTGAATGATTTCGTCTGTGGAATACTTGATTGATTAGGTGTCTTATCCTTGTCATAATGGATGTCAGGAACCACATTACTGATGATATCAGGAGCAACAGCATGTCTGCTGCCAGGGGAGGAATAGATTTAATAGAAGTGTTCATTGTATAGCTGGTGTGGTCAGCTGTATTTACAGAATCAAAATTTTTGTTGCTATCCCACGTAGGTTCTGGAGTGTCACATGGGACATGAACAAGAGAAGATTCCTGATGAGTAATGAATGTACTACACTTGTGTCCTGCTCTAAGACAAGCTTCAAGAACTGGGTCAGTGTTTGTAAAGGGTCCATGGTGTCACTAGTGTAGTGACTAAGAGCAGGCTCAGGGTCAGTATATGGTCTCCCCCTTGCATGCCCAGTGCAAATACCTAAAGTAATTGTGGGATCCAGAACAGTGTCCTGGGCTGAATGTGCATAATTTTTGTGATCAATTCCTTCTCCATCCCATGTAGATGTTAAACAGACACTACGGTGGAGAACAGTAATATGGGGATCACAAGGTACAGGAAGTAAAACTTCTGCCTTCTTTTCAACCTTTAAGGAAAATTTGAGACGTTAGTTTTCATTAACAATTTCACTGATTTTATTCATTTTAAGACTTATCTGTTAATATCAGAGTCTTGATTTATAGCCCCCAAATGTTTCTTTTTTTAGTCTAATTTTATCACAACAGCCATTGATATTCAGTACCTTCTACTTCCTTTCTGTTTGAGTAAAAGGCCCAGAGTTTTGAGAAATCTTAAAAGGGGACCTGCTCAGCTTTATGCCTTCTTTCTTTCTTGTCTTTACTACCTCACACTGTCATTCTCTGTATAATGGGAAGTTGTAAAAAGAAAAGGACAAAATGTGTCCTTTCCTGTCTTTATGACTGGGATTTTGCATTCTGGCCAGATTAAGAAGATGTGACAATAAGGAGCTTTGGGAACAAAAGGAACCTCTCTCTCTTCTGCACTGCATTAATGGTTTCCCCACAACCTTTCACAATTGTCCATTAGGTTCCTGGGACAGCTTAACAGTGAGGGTGATTTTGAAACGCATGAGCAAAATGTGTCACTACCCACAGCAGAGAGGAGCTGTGGAGCTGCAAGTAAGGATTCTGGGAGATGCTTTCCAAATTCTTACTCCTTAACTATGACTATTGTTATACATGGAGGATAGCTATAATGGCCTGCCCCAGCACCTCTCTGGAGGCTTGAATGAGAACAGCCCCCATGGGCTCATATATTTGAATGCTTGGCCACCAGTTGGTGGAACTATTTGGGGGAGGATTAGGAGGTGTGGCCTTGTCAGAGGAGTTGTGTCATTATTGGTTCACCTTGAGGTTTCAGAAGACTTGTGCTATTTCTAGTGAGCTCTCTGCTTCTTGTGTGAGTCAGGTGTAGCTCTCAGCTGCTGCTCCAGCACCATGTTTGCCTGCCTGAACTATGGTGGTGATGGAACTGGATGCATCCCATTGGAACCATAAGCCCCACTCCAAATAAACCATTCCTTCTAGGAGTTGCCTTGGGCATGGCAATAGAAAGTAATATAATCATCATCTAATTACAGTATGAGTGACATGAACAAAGCCTGAAGGATACATTGGAGGCACTGAAGGGGTGTTACCCAGTGGATTATGCCAAAAACAGGTGAAGCAATTCTATAATGTTGGCTTAGATAGCATACAAAGAAGACTAGTTGATTTAATCAGGTACATTTGGAAGTATGAGTTTTGAAAATGTATTTGATACTGCTTGGCAGATGGAAAACCTCACTGACTTTTATTCCACAACAAATAATGACTCCAGGTCTTTGTCATTCATGACATCTCAGTGACACGCCTAATTTAGCAGTCTACTTTTACCTTTTGGTATCAGGGTTGAGTAGGTATGTGTTACTTATGTGAAAAACTCACACATTTGAAAACTTACTCAGCATCATCAACATAACACAGAGATGATTAAACAAAATAGCTTGAGAAGCATTATTGGTCAAAAAAAAGATGACGGAATATATATCACACATGTGTGTCTAAACTGTTCAAATGAATCATGTGAATATTTTCGGTTCAGTGGTTTCATTGAGAATGACAACTTGAACCCATCAAAGCATGTGATACTTGTCACACTTAGACACATTTTCATATGTCACATGTTTCACTCATTGCTTCTTCCTCATTAACTAAGTATGCTTAAGCCAGTTATAAAAAGGGAATGCATAGGCCACATGGTACAAGGATAGTTTTCGAGGACACATGCCACAAGAAAAACAGAAACACTGAAAATGAGTGAAAAGACCCTAAAGATATTTTCCTGAACTGTTAGTTTTACAACAGGAGTACTAATGAGTGTACACAGACCATTTATTTATCACAGTAGATAAATTCACATGATTCTAAAAATTATTTACCAATGGGGTGTGTGCAGGCTTGTGTGCATGCAGTTCTATGTTTGTTTGTGCAATACTAGTGTGTGTGTATGTACGTGTGTGAATGTGTGTTTGTGTGTGTGTGCATGTGCACATGTACATATGTGAAGGTCAAAGTATAACCTACAGGAGGGATTCTTTCCTTTATTAGGTGAGACAGGGTCTTTTACTATTTCTGCTGATTTGTGTGTTCCACTCTGGCTAGCTTATAGGTTTCACATCTATTCTACTCTCAGCCTCCTGTATGGATAAATGTGTGCTGGGAATGTGTACATGAGATGCTTACTGTTAGTTATGGATTGGAACCTAGGTACTTAGGCTAGCAAGGGGAGTACGCAGATGGTGATGAAGTAGGTGTGTAGTTTTTTTTATTGTGTGTATTAGTGCTAAAATATTTTCAGTCAAAGTATAAGTGAGAGGGCTAAGCTGATAAAGGCCTAATATAATATCACATACACATTGAGACAGTGGTTGTAAACCTGAGAATACTGACCCATTTGGGAATCATGGGACTCTCCTTCAGAAAGGTCACCGAAGATTTTGAATACACACATACTGTCATTATGATTCATAACACTAGAAAATGAACAGTTATGAAGTAGCAACGAAAATGATTTTCTGTGCAGGGTCACCACAACATGAGGAAGTGCATCAGATGCTCACAGCATTGGGAAGGATGAGAACTAGTGCCTTAGGAGGTGATTAGCCTGTGTGTTCTGAGAAGTGAGGGTATGAAGGAGGTGAAAAGATGACATTGGGTACATTACGTAATGATCTTTACCTGGGTTTTGTTTCAACATATCCATTGTAGTCAAATGTGGGAGCCCGTTCTCGGGTTCCTCGTGGCTTTACCCAGCAGGTCCTCATAGAGGATGATTAGGACCACGGGCCTAAGTGCAGGTGTCTGAGATGGTCTGCACTTGGCTGTGCTGGGGGAGGAGGTCTTTTGCTCCACCCCTTGGCGTCTCTATAAAAACCCTGGGGCAGAGACAGTCGGGGCCCGTTGGAATAGGTTCCAGGCCCTCTCGAGGCTATCCTTTATTTTCTATCTGTTTATCTCCGTGATATTCTCCGCAATAAATCCTTCTATCTAATATTTCCTGCTGCTCGCACTCAAGAAAACTCTGGGGAACTGTGGGGGTGGTTGGGTAAATGCCCCACAGAATGGCGCCATGAACAGGGACTAAAGAAAAAAGAAAAAAGGGATTAAAGAAAAAAAGGGGGGACTAAAAAAAGGGGGGGGACTAAAGACAAATGAACAGGGACTAAAGACAAAAGAAAAAAAAGGGACTAAAGAAAAAAAAGGGACTAAAAAAAAGAGGGGACTAAAGACAAATGAACAGGGGCTAAAGACAAAGTAATAGGGACTAAAGATAAAGGAAAATAATAGTTTTATTACAGAGTTTTTGGCGAAAGTGCTGAGTTCAGCCCTGCCAGTGGATGAGGCATGCCGGTGTTATGGAAAATATATATTTTTTATATATATTATTGAGAGGCAGGGGTTTTATCCTCGAGAGAAAAGGAAAGCGGACTGGAAGGATGTCCGATGCTGCAGCGAAATTCTCTTCTGTCAAAATTTTCTATCTTCTATCCTTTTCTCAATTTCTGTGAAAAATAAGTATAAGGCATAGGGTAGTAAAATAGTGTAGGAAAAACTTAGAAGTGTAAGATTGTGTAGGAAAAAATAAGTAAGGCAACTAGACAGAAAAACTCTACAATTTTCTAACTTGGGGGCTCTGAATGCAAACTGGGGGAAAAAAATCTTTCTTTGGGCTATTTGGGTAGTAAAAAAGCTCTTCTTCGAGCTTATGGGGAAGAATAAGTTTCCTATGGAAGCTTTTGACCTGGGGCAGCTGAAATGCTAAGTCCAAGCGTCAGGAGAAAGTGATTTCTCCCTGAGGCAAAAATGGGGGTGTAAAAAGCCAAAGTTTAAAGTTGGGAAGTTTTGGGAAAAGTAGGTCTTTTTCCTGGGGAAAAAATCTTTCTCTTAAACTATAAAGCTTTTCTTGGAAAATTTTTGGGGAAAAAAATCTCTAAAAAAGCCTTCATCTTTCTCAAAAGCTCTTAAACTTGAAAACTAAAGCCTTTAACTTTCTCAAAAGGGCAAAAATTAGAATCACCTGAAAATATTAGTATGGGGACCGCCTGTGATTAGCTCTAAGGGAAAACAACAAACTTAAGACAGCAAAACCTCTAAGTTCTGTCTTTCAAGCTTTAACAATCCTCCCTACAATGTAGGAGGCAGGGACAAGTTCCTAAAAACCTCTTCTAAGCTCTGTCTCTTCAAGCTAGTAAAAGACAGTGGGTCAGAGTACCCTGAGGGAAACGCTTGGGAGAGTGTGGGTAAAGAGCTACAGAGAGCCCAAAAGGGCCAGAAACTTTACCTGAGAAAAGGAAAAAAGCCAAGCTTTTCAGTTACAGCTGAGCTGAGGCATCAAGGGTTTTGTTTGAGCATTTCAGAATGAAAAGGTGCTCCTAATGGTCCTAATGCAAAGATCCCCTGAAGCAATGCAAACTGTTAGCTTTGTATCCTCTCTTCTGAGCAAAAACCCAGAGGGACTGGCCAGCTTCTCTGAGTTGGAGTGCATTTCAGGGATACTAGGGTTCCTGCAGTTGCAAACTTCCTGGAGCACAGAGCTGTGGCAGGAAGGTGCAGGACCCAGGGGAAGGTTGCTAATGAACAACCAAAGCTAAAGCCAGTGGGAACAGCACAGTTGTCTGCTTTCCTACAAGTCCCGGGTTGATAGGTCCACAGCTGCAAAAAGAAATCTGAGAAAAAGCTTTCCTATCAGAATAAGGACCTTTCTGGGAAAACAGTAAAGCTGAACTGTGTCTAAAGCAGTCGTGCTGCTGAGTCAGAACGCTGTCTGGGGAGAGAGCCCAGCCAGGGCAGAACAGAACTATCCAGGAGTAAAGTTTTCTTTTCAGTCAGAGAAAGCACCTCTTTGAGAAAAGCTTTGTTTCAATTGACTCCCCTGAGATGAGGGAGTATAGCCCTGAGGGGTGATTGCCTCTGGAATAAGCTCTGTCCTTGAGCACCCAGACAAGCAAATGCAACCCACTGGGGGACTGGGCCAGGTGAAGGTCTGATAAGGCAAAACACCTGTCCTAATGGGAGTTTAGAAATGGCAAAAACCTCCCTTGTTAGATTTTCAGTCTGTACGCAAACCACACAGACCCAGAAAACAAACGGACAAAAAGCCCCTACCTTCAGTAGCAGGGAAAGCCGCCACTGTAGTGTCGGAAACTGTTTCTGGGGTAGAGGGGATAAACTGAGACCAAACTGGGAACTGTCTGGGAGAAAGACTCTAAAGAAACAGAAGGGACCGATTCCTCCCCAGAAAAATATGACCTGAAAAAGCTGCTAGAATTTGAGGCAGATTCGGGGGGGAGAAAAAAAAGCCCCTACTTCCAAGGGCAGCTAGCAGAGGTACAGAGCTGCAGATACTTGAAGCTCTGCATCTGGGGAAGGAAGGAACAAGCAAAATGAGATAGATCAGTGGGAGAAAATCTCTCTGAAAGAGCTATGAAAAAAGTCTGTTGTGAATGTTTTTCACTGACTGGCTAAGACAAACACAAGCCCCGAGGAAAGTTGCTATCAGAAATTGCCCACCTCAATGCGCGCTAACGAGGCAGGTGCAGTTCTGATTTGGGGGCCAGTGTCAATTAAAGGAGAGACACCTGTTAAAGCCAGCTGAGGAGAGACCAGAAACCTCCCAATGTCCCATAATTGAAAATGTAAAATGCCTGTTCAAATCTCCCGTTGCAAAAGCAAAAAACTTTGTTCAAACCTCCCGGGCAAGAATTTGTAAGCAAGTCTGGTAAAAAAGAACTTAAAAGTTGACTCTCAGACCCAAAAAGAACTATGGGAAATGACTGATATAAGGGAAATGATATAAAGGACTGATTTAAGGGACTGATACTATTATGGACTGATATAAGGGAAATGCACTCTGGGAAAGGTAGTTTTTCTGCTAAAGATGGCGACATTGCCCTGAAACACTTTTGTCAGCTCGAAAATACGTTCATGGTAAACTTTAAAATACAGCTTTTAAAAGAATAAGGAGGAAAATCATCTAAGAGTTTTAAGTGTCAGTTCCAATGAAACATTGAAAGGATATGGAACTAGGCACTTCGCGGTTTGGGGGTTGGTAAAATGACTTATTTACCCTAATAGCTGTGCAAAGTTTTAACGGTAGTTGGATGACAGAAAGCTACCTATAAGATCAAACAAGCCACTTTAAAATCCTTAAAGCAAGAGAGAGCAGTTTATACACTGAACGTTGTCTTAGATATGAAGGAAACTTATGCTATCTACAAAAGAAAGCTGCCATGCTTTGTGGGCCATATTAGAGTTCACTCCAATCTTCCTGGTCCTTTAGCTGAGGGTAATGCGAAATGGAAAGATCCCTGCTCGGGATTGTGGAAGGGTCCCGATCCTGTGTTAATATGGGGTTGAGGACATGTTTGTGTTTTTTCACAAGAGGAGAATGAAGCTCGGTGATTACCGGAGCGTTTCGTAAGGAGCTTGGAACTAAGAAAGGTCAGCTCCAATGATGTTCCTACAATGGAACCAGAATGAAAGTGGCTCAATTAGTGTTTCTGAGGTTTTGTCACTGGTTAATGCAAACAGTGAGGAAATAGAGTTCGGAGCTGTGCCGCTTTTGGCTTTACTAGCTCCTTTGGAAAAATACTTTATATCACCTAATAACTGTGCGATATTTGGCAAAGAGCTTACAGCAGCTAAATACGGTAATTTCACCATCAGCATGAAGGGAAGTTTTTCGGTAGAACAAACCAAGAGTACTGCTGTAATAGAAACATTTGTCTGAATTGAAGCACTTAGGGGAACTATTATGAATTTGGGTGAAGGGACAGCCTCTAGTTAAACACCGTCTACCGCTGACAGTGCATCTCTGCTGGGTCCGGAACGGCTGAGAGAACTGGCAACTTTGGAGTGTGGCGTCATCCTGGGAAGGTTACAGTCCCCTAGCAACAACTATCACAATTCTATAACAACACTCACTAAATCCCAGTGCTTTATAACAAAGCTGACTATACACTCTAAACGTTAGCAATGATGTACGTACTTCCTGTCTAGTTAAGAATCTTTCTAATAGAGATAGTGATAATAATTAAGAGTAAGAAATAGAAAAAGATGAAAATAAGATATGTAAGTTTATAAAAATTCTCTTGTTAGATCTGTTAAAAAATCTTTAGGTGTTTGCTAAGTTAAATGTATGCTAATGGTAGCCCTATATAAGTTTGTAAAATAGATCTATAGATCCTTTAAGAATATAAGTTTGCAAGAAGTATCTAAGGTAGTCTTAAGGCATGTAGTGATAAGCTTGTAAGAAGTAAAGATGTTAGCAGTAAATGTAAGTTTAAATAAGAATAAGATGGAATGAATATAAGAAATATATAAGTAATAAGAAATATATTTGCTAAAGTAGTTCTATAGTTTCCTTAAGGAGTATAAATAAGTAGATGTTAATACGTTATATGTGAGTTTGTAAAATGTAGATGTTGAATGTGAGTCTAAATGCTTTGCAAGGCAAAAGGTTATATGTGAGTTTGTAAAGTGTAAATGTTAAGTGTGAGTCTATTCTTAATGTATATGGTGAAAGAACCTGAGACATACAGAAGTTAGTGTCCTAGCAGACTGCAAAGCAGGCAGTCTGAGCGGTTTTTCAAAAGCTCCAGAAGCCGCTAAGAAGCTAAGAATGGCGGACGCCAGAACTAGCACAAGGCATCCGCAGCTGAGATTCATGGAAAATCAACGCAACACAGAAAAACCTGAGCTAACATCAAAAACGGTGCGGTTTAGAATACTACTGTATCTAAAAAGGTCTGTCTGTGAGAACAAAAGTTGCAGAGACGCTTGTTTGAAGTAAAATTGTTAACGGCAAAAAGTTTTGGTTGAAAACCATCTCTTCATATTTGGAAGTGAAAGCCTGATACTAGAATTTATTTCTTGTTTGAACTTTTTGAACTTAAAATGAGATAAAACTACAAAGATTTTGGTTATGGATTTCTTCATATTTGGAAGGCTCATACCAGAATTTATCATGTGAATTTTGGGACTTAAGAAATGAAATGAACAGTAGAGATTTCATTGCAATGGGACAATTTTGAGTTTATTCATAGTAATGACCTAGAACTGTTTGCTGGAATTGGGTTAAAAATGGAACTGTTTAAATGAAGAAATTTATTTCTACCTAGAATCAAGATGCAGTTTTGTGTATGCATATATGCTTTATTAACTGGTGATTCATGAATTGTTTTGTGGAACTGTTTATGTAAAATGGAATTACTTATGGAACTGGTTTGTGTTACAAACGGAACTGTTTAAACAGAAGTTTGGGTTTTCTAACTAGGCTTGAGATTTTGCTTAAATTATAAAGAAAAGGGGGAGAGTTAATATTTCTTAGTCTAATTTCAAAAGTTGAGTGGATTAATGTCATGTTATTGTTAGTAAAAAATGCAAATGGGGTATATTAAGAGACTACCTTTAAAGTATAAAGAGTTTTATTAAGAAACTGCTTTTGGATGTTTTGCTAAGTTTTCAAAGTGTTAATGGTTAGATTGAGAAGACTGCTTTTCAATATGGGTTTGTAGGAATTGTATGAATTTGGGTTCTTCTAACTAGGTTTTAGATTTTGTTTAAAAAATTATAAAGAAAAGGAGGAGTTATGAGGTTGAATTATGTTTGCAGAAATTATATTTATCCTATTGATATTAATGCACCCTGGTTTTGTGGAGTTAAGGAATATTTAAGTTTGATATGAATACATCGAAGTTTTTCCTATGTTCTGTTAGCAAGAAAATTCAAATGATTGAGTTAAAGTTGTAAGACGGAGAAAATTGTTAACTATATATAGCACCATATATGCTAATTCAAATGGTTCTGTTAAGAGTTTGCTTTGAGTTGTAAGATAGAGAATTGTGGCTATGTATAGCAATGTTTATGTTAACCTGTTAATGGTAATGATGAAGCTAAGGGATTCTTTAAGTTTGTAGTTGCCTTAAGAGTTTTTGGCTTAGAAAGGGCTTGAGGCAGCTAAGACTGCTGTAGTCACCTTGGACCTAATTCAAAAGAGAAATGCCATCTATATCATCCTCTACTCCCATACTGGGAGGTGTAACAGCTATGGAGATTGCTGTAAGCCATTATTAGTTATTTTTTTTATATATTAAGAAAGGGGGACCTGTGGGAACCCGTTCTCGGGTTCCTCGTGGCTTTACCCAGCAGGTCCTCATAGAGGATGATTAGGACCACGGGCCTAAGTGCAGGTGTCTGAGATGGTCTGCACTTGGCTGTGCTGGGGGAGGAGGTCTCTTGCTCCACCCCTTGGCGTCTCTATAAAAACCCTGGGGCAGAGACAGTCGGGGCCCCGTTGGAATAGGTTCCAGGCCCTCTCGAGGCTATCCTTTATTTTCTATCTGTTTATCTCCGCGATATTCTCCGCAATAAATCCTTCTATCTAATATTTCCTGCTGCTCGCACTCAAGAAAACTCTGGGGAACTGTGGGGGTGGTTGGGTAAACGCCCCACAGTCAAACAGTTTGCAGGCAAATGTGTTCTTTGGGATCAATCCAAGGTCATTATGCCTGCAAGTAGAGTGATCTGTTGGCACTGGGTGTCAGTGTGGTATTTTTGTTTGTTTGTTGTCATTCTTTGGTGTGTGTATAAGTGTGTGTATTAATGCTAAAATATTTTCAGTCAAAGTATAAATGAGAGGGCTAGCAAGAAGGCTAAGGTGATAAAGGCACTTGGCGGTATGACTGACAACATGAAATTGATCTCTGAGATTAAAATGGTGAAAGGAAAGAACTGACTCAGAGGGTCACAGCCTTAGAAAGGTTGAGAACTAGTGCCTGGGAGGTGATTAGCTCCTGTAGCTAATACATTGCAGGCCCACTGAGAGGGCTAATCTGATAAAGGCACTTGCCAGCATGACTGACAAGTCCAATTTGATCCCTGAGACTGAAATGGAGAGAGGAGAGAACCGACTTCTATAAATTATCCTTGGACTTCCACACTTCTGCTGTGGCACACATGTTTCTTGCCTTCTCGCATGCACCAAATAAATTGAGACCAGAGTGTCCTCGAACTCACAGACACCAGCTTGCCTCTGCATAATGAGTGCAGGGATTAGAGTGCTGTGGATATCTTTCTGTATAAATAAAACACTGATTGGTCAGTGGACAGGCAGGAAGTAGGCAGGACAAGGAGAGAGGAGAATTCTGGGAAGTGGAAGGCTGAGTGAGGTAGACACTGCCAGCAACTGCCAAGACAAGCAGCATTTGAAGATGACAGTAAGCCACTAGCCACATGGCAAGAACAGGCAGGAAGTAGGCAGGACAAGGAGAGAGGAGAATTCTGGGAAGTGGAAGGCTGAGTGAGGTAGACACTGCCAGCCACCGCCAAGACAAGCAGCATTTGAAGATGACAGTAAGCCACTAGCCACGTGGCAAGGTATATATTACAGAAATGGGTGTATTTAAGATATAAAAACAGTTAGCAAGAAGCCTGCCACTGCCATATAGTTTAAATAATATAAGCATCTGTGTTTATTTTATAAGTAGCTGTGGAACTGCCTGACTTTGGTGGGGCCCAGAGAGAAAACTCTCCACCTACATTAGAAGAATGTACCAACATGCCGAGCCTCCTATTCATGTTCATCCTGCCTATAAGTTCTCTACATTTCAATGTGTCAAATGGGGAGTGTGATGAGGCCTATGGTCCAAAATCTTAGGAAACACCCTGAGGTGACTCATTATTTCTACTAATGACATCTTAGCCTATGCTTACCCTCAGGTGCATAACAAACATATTCATTCTGGGGTCTGGAAAGATGACTCAGCAGTGTATATGACTTTTTGCTCTGTCAGAGGCCCTGGGTTTGACTCATGGCACCCACATCTTGGCTGACAACCATCCAGTTCCAGGGAATCTATAGCACTCCTGGATGTCTGTGGGCAGGCCACACAGGGAACACAGAAAGAATGCATGCAAAACATTTCAACACCTAAAATAAATCCACTGAAGACATACAATTATGTTGGGTATGTTCCTGTTGACATTAGCTACTACATGATTTTCTAATATTTATTCTCTTCATTTGTATGTGTTCTTATCTCTCTGATGCAAGTAGCTCACTTTCTGATTTTTGTCTCCAGAGTCTAATTTACTATCACATATCCATGAAAATAGTGGTTCTCAACTGGTGGGTAGTGACTCATTTGACAATCCTAGGACTGTCTTTCACAGAGGTCACCTATCCCCATCTGAAAACATAGATATTGACATTATAATTCATAACACTCCCAAAATGACAGTTATGAAGTAGCAAGGAAAATAATTTTTGTGCAGGGTCACCACAACATGAGGAAGTGCATCAGATGGTCACTGCCTGAGGGAGGTTGAGAACTAGTGCCTTAGAAGGTGATTAGCTTGTGTTTTCCCAGAAGGGAGGGTATGAAGGAGGAGAAGGCATGGGCCAGGCTGCATTCTTCTTCTCTGACACTATTTGCAATACTGCAGACATAGGAACACAGAGGCATCATTCCTCTCACAAGCAAATATGTTACATGTCAAATTAGTGGTAATTACCAGTAAATATATTTCTTTTTCTTTGCAGCTATCAGTTATAACCTCATCTAGGGAAGACAGGTCAATCTCACTTTGGATGGTATTCACAGTGGAGACCTCACTTCAGGGCACAACCTAGCCTCTTCCTCACTCTTCTGCAAAGGAAAGGTAGAGTAGGAACTTTTTCTGTTAGGGAAATTAATTCTCTTGTTTGGTGTGTATGTGAAGTGTGTGTGAGCCCCAAACCTTTATTTACTTGATTTTCAAATGAAGCCGTCTTCTGAAACAAAATAGGCTGTGCTGTGTTCCTTTAAACTATGCATACCAAGATGAAAAACAGACCAGGAAAAAAGTGTTTTACTCTGTTCTGCTCAGTTTCATGGTGTCCGCTTGAGTTCTGACATGTGAGAGGTGGATCTGAGTTTCATTGCTGGAAGTACAATGGGGACGATGTTCAATGATCCCTGAGTTTTGCTTCAACATGTGATTTGCAGTCAAGCAGTTTGCTGGTAATTATGTTTTCTGGGATGGATCCAAGGTCATCATGCCTGCAAGCAGAGTGCTCTACTGGCACTGGAGTGTTTGAGTGTGGTTTCATTTTGCTTGTGTGTTTTCTATTTTGGTGTGCGGGCATGTGTGTGTGTGTGTGTGTGTGTGTGTGTGTGTGTGTGTGTGTGTATGTGTGTGAGTGTGTGTGTATTAATGCTGATACATTTACTGTCAAAGCATACATCGCAGGGACACTGAGAGGGCTAATCTGATAAAGGCTCTTGCCAGCATGACTGATAAGTCCGGTTTGAACCCAGAGACTGAAATGGTGAGAGGAGAGAACTGACTCCTTGAAATTATCCTTGGACCTCCACACTTCTGCAGTGGCACACATGTTGCTTGCCTTCCCCCATGCACCAAATAAATTGAGACCAGGGTGTCCTTGAACTCAGAGAGACCAGCTTGACTCTGCATCATGAGTGCAGGGAATAGGGGAGTGAACCAACATGCCCAGCCTGCTATTCATGTTCTTCCTGCCTATCAGTTACCTGCATTTCAATGAGTCAAACTGGCAGGCTGATGAGTCCTAGGGTTCAAAATCTTAGCAAACACCCTGAGGTGACTCAATATTTCTACTAATGACATCTTGGTCTATGCTTATGATCAGGTGCATAACAAGCATATTCATTCTGGGGTCTGGAAAGATGACTCAGCAGTGTATACCACTTTTTGCTCTGTCAGAGGCCCTGGGTTTGACTCACAGCACCCACATCTTGGCTGACAACCATCTGGAACTGCATTTCCAGGGGATCCAAAGAGCTCCTGGATATCTGTGGGCAGGCCACACACAGAGTGCACAGGAAGATTGCATGCAAACCATTTCTACCCCTAATATAAATCCACTGAAGACATAAAACTATGTTCGGTACATTCCTGTTGACATTAGCTACTACATGATTTTCTAATATTTATTCTCTTCATTTGTTTGTGTTCTTGTCTCTCTGATGCAAGTAGCTCACTTTCTGATTTTTGTCTCTAGAGTCTAATTTACTATCACATACCCATGAAAACAGTGGTTCTCAACTGGTGGGTAGTGACTCATTGGGAATCCTAGGACTGTCTTTCACAGAGGTCACCTATCCCCATCCGAAAACATAGATATTGAGTTATACTTCATAACACGCCAAAATGACAGTTATGAATTAGCAAGGAAAATAATTTTCTGTGCAGGGTCACCACAACATGAGGAAGTGCATCAGATGGTCACAGCCTCACAAAGGTTGAGAACTAGTGCCTTAGAAGGTGATTAGTTTGTGTGTTCCCAGAAGTGAGGGTATAAAGGAGGTGAAGGCATGGCCCAGGCTGGGTTTCTCTTCTGAGACACTATTTGCAATACTGCAGACATAGGAACACAGAGGCATCGTTCCTCTCACAAGCAAATATTTTACATGTCAAGTTAGTGGCAATTACCAGTAAATATATTTGTTTTTTTGCAGCTATCAGTTATTACCTCATCTAGGGAAGACAGGTCAATCTCACATTGGATGGTATTCACAGTGGAGAACTCACTTCCGGGGACAATGTCTTCCTCGCTCTTCTGCAAAGGAAAGGTAGAGGATGAACTTCCTCAGTTAGGGGAATTAATTCTTTTGTTTGTTGTGTATTTGAAGTGTATGTGAGCCCCTAAACCTTTATTTGCTTGATTTTCAAATGAAGTTGTCTTCTGAAACAAAATAGGTTGTGCTATGTTCCTTTGAACTATGCATACCAAGATTAAAAACAGACCAGAAAAAAGGGTTTCACTCTGTATTGCTCAATTTCATTGAGTCCGCTTGAGTTCTGGCATGTGATAGTTAGATCTGAGTTTCATTGCTGGAAGTACAATGGGGGGGGGGGGGCGGGGACAATGTTCAATGGTCTTTCCCTGAGTTTTGCTTCAACATGAAGTTTGTATTCAAGCACTTGCGTGGCAATTGTGTTTTCTGTGATGGATCCCAGGTCATTATGGCTGCAAGCAGAGTGATCTCCTGGCACTGGAGTGTTTGTGTGTGGTTTCATTTTTGTTTGTGTGTTTTCTATTTTGATGTGTGGGCATATGTGTGTGTGTGTGTGTGTGTGTGTGTGTGTGTGTGTGTGTATGTGTGTGAGTGTGTGTGTATTAATGCTGATACATTTACTGTCAAAGCATACATCGCAGGGCACTGAGAGGGCTAATCTGATAAAGGATCTTGCTAGCATGACTGACAAGTCCAGTTTGAACCCTGAGATTGAAATGGTGAAAGAAGCAAACTGACTCCTATAAATGATCCCTGGACCTCCACACTTCTACAGTGGCACACATGATTCTCTCCTTCCCCCATGCACCAAATAAATTGAGACCAGTGTGTTCTTGAACTCACACAGACTCTGCATCATGAGAGCAGGGATTAGAGGAGTGAACCAGCATGCCCAGCCTCCTATTCATGTTCTTCCTGCCTATAAGTTCTCTGCATTTCAACGTGTCAAACGGGGAGTCTGATGAGGCCTAGGGTCCAAAATCTTAGTAAACACCCTGAGGTGACTCATGATTTCTACTAATGACATCTTTGCCTATGCTTATGATCAGGCGCATAACAAACATATTCATTCTGGGGTCTGGAAAGATGACTCAGCAGTGTATACCACTTTTTGCTTTGGCAGAGGGCCTGGTTTTGACTCATAGCACCCACATCTTGGCTGACAACCATCTGGAACTGCATTTCCAGGGGATCCAAAGTGCTCCTGGATGTCTGTGGGCAGGCCACACACAGAGTGCACAGAAAGAATGCATGCAAAATATTTTGACCCCTAAAATAAATCCACTGAACACATAACAAGTATGTTGAGTAGGTTCCTGTTGACATTAGCTACTGCATGATTCTCTAATATTTATTCTCTTCATTTGTATGTGTTCTTTTATCTCTGATGCATGTAGCTAACTTTCTGATTTTTATCTGCATAGTCTAATTTACTATCACATATCCAAGAAAACAGTGGTTCTCCACAGGTGGGTAGTGACTCATTTGGGAATCCTAGGACTGACTTTCACAGAGGTCACCTATCACCTTGTGAAAACATAGATATTGACGTTATAATTTATAACACTCCAAAAATGACAGTTATAAAGTAGCAAGGAAAATAATTTTCTGTGCAGGGTCACCACAACATGAGGAAGTGGATCACATGGTCACAGCCTGAGGAAGGTTGAGAACTAGTGTCTTAGAAGGTTATTAGCTGTGTGTTCCCAGAAGGGAGGGTAAGAAGGAGGTGAAGGAAAGGGCCAGGCTGGGTTCCTCTTCTCTGACTCTATTTGCAATACTGCAGACATAGGAACACAGAGACATCGTTCCTCTCACAAGCAAATATGCTACATGTTAAATTAGTGGGAATTACCAGTAAATATATTTCTTTTCTTTGCAGCTATCAGTTATTACCTCATCTAGGGAAGACAGGTCAATCTCACATTGGATGGTATTCACAGTGGAGACCTCACTTCCGGGGACAATCTCTTCCTTGCTCTTCTGCAAAGGAAAGGTAGACGAGGAACTTCCTTAGTTAAGGAAATTAATTCTTTTGTTTGGTGTGTATTTGAAGTGTGTGTGAGCCCCCAAACCTTTATTTGCTTGATTTTCAAATGAAGCCATCTTCTGAAACAAAATAGCCTGTGCTGTGTTCCTTTAAACTATGCATACCCAGATTAAAAACAGACCAGGAGAAAAGTGTTTTACTCTGTTTTGCTCAGTTTCATGAGTCCATTTGAGTTCTGGCCTGTGATAGGTGGATCTGAGTTTTGCTCTGGAAGTCAATGTGGACGATGTTCAATGATCGTTCCCTGAGTTTTGCTTCAACAGGTGGGTTGTAGTCATCAGTTTGCTGGCAATTGTGTTTTCTGGCATGGATCCCAGGTCATTATGGCTGCAAGCAGAGTGATCTGCTGGCACTGGAGTGTTTGTGTGTGGTTTCAATTTCGCTTGTGTGTTTTCTATTTTGGTGTGTGGACATGTGTGTGTACGTATGTGTGTGTGTGTGTGTGTGTGTGTGTGTGTGTATGTGTGTGTGTGTGTGTGTGTATTAATGCTGATACATTTACTGTCAAAGCATACATCGCAGGGCACTGAGAGGGCTAATCTGATAAAGGATCTTGCTAGCATGACTGACAAGTCCAGTTTGAACCCTGAGATTGAAATGGTGAAAGAAGCAAACTGACTCCTATAAATGATCCTTGGACCTCCACACTTCTACAGTGGCACACATGATTCTCTCCTTCCCCCATGCACCAAATAAATTGAGACCAGTGTGTTCTTGAACTCACACAGACTCTGCATCATGAGAGCAGGGATTAGAGGAGTGAACCAGCATGCCCAGCCTCCTATTCATGTTCTTCCTGCCTATAAGTTCTCCGCATTTCAATGAGTCCAATTGGCAGGCTGATGAGGCCTAGGGTCCAAAATCCTATTAAACACCCTGAGGCTGACTCATTATTTCTCCTAATGACATCTTTGCCTATGCTTATGATCAAGTGCATAACAAACATACTCATTCTGGGGTCTGGAAAGATGACTCAGCAGTGTATACCACTTTTTGCTCTGTCAGAGGCCCTGGGTTTGACTCACAGCACCCACATCTTGGCTGACAACCATCTGGAACTGCATTTCCAGGGGATCCTAAGTGCTCCTGGATATCTGTGGGCAGGCCACACACAGAGTGCACAGAAAGAATGAATTCAAAACATTTCGACCCCTAAAATAAGTCCACTGAAGACATACAAGTATGTTGGGTACGTTCCTGTTGACATTAGCTACTGCATGATTCTCTAATATTTATTTTCTTCATTTCTTTGTGTTCTTGTGTCTCTGATACAAGTAGCTCACTTTCTGACTTTTGTCTCCAGAGTCTAATATATTATCACATACCCATGAAAACAGTGGTTCTCATCGGGTGGGTAGTGACTCATTTGAGAATCCTAGGACTGTCTCTCACAGAGGTCACCTATCCCCTTCTGAAAACATAGATTTGACATTATATTTCTTAACACACCCAAAATGACCGTTATGAATTAGCAAGGAAAATAATTTTCTGTGCAGGGTCACCACAACATGAGGAAGTGCATCAGATGGTCACAGCCTCATGAAGGTTGAGAACTAGTGCCTTAGAAGGTGATTAGCTTGTGTTTTCCCAGAAGGGAGGGTATGAAAGAGGTGAAGGAATGGGCCAGGCTGGGTTTCTCTTCTCTGACACTATTTGCAATACTGCAGACATAGGAACACAGAGGCATCGTTCCTCTCACAAGCAAATATGTTACATGTCAAATTAGTGGCAATTACCAGTAAATATATTTCTTTTTCTTTGCAGCTATCAGTTATTACCTCATCTAGGGAAGACAGGTCAATCTCACTTTGGATGGTATTCACAGTGGAGACCTCACTTCAGGGCACAACCTAACCTCTTCCTCACTCTTCTGCAAAGGAAAGGTAGAGTAGGAACTTCTTCTGTTAGGGAAATTAATTCTCTTGTTTGGTGTGTATGTGAAGTGTGTGTGAGCCCCCAAACCTTTATTTGCTTGATTTTCAAATGAAGCCGTCTTCTGAAACAAAATAGGCTGTGCTGTGTTCCTTTAAACTTTGCATACCAAGATTAGAATCAGACCAGGAGAAAAGTGTTTTACTCTGTGTTGCTCAGTTTCATTGAGTCTCCTTGAGTTCTGGCATGTGAGAGGTGGATCTGAGTTTTATTGCTGGAAGTACAATGGGGACGATGTTCAATGATCGTTCCCTGAGTTTTGCTTCAACAGGTGGTTTGTAGTCAAGCAGTTTGCTGGCAATTGTGTTTTCTGGCATGGATCCCAGGTCATCATGCCTGCAAGCAGAGTGATCTGCTGGCACTGGAGTGTTTGTGTGTGGTTTCATTTTCGCTTGTGTGTTTTCTGTTTTGGTGTGTGGGCGTGTGTGTGTGTGTGTGTGTGTGTGTGTGTGTGTGTGTGTGTGTGTGTATTAATGCTGATACATTTACAGTCAAAGCATACTTCCCAGGGACACTGAGAGGGCTAATCTGATAAAGGCTCTTGCCAGCATGACTGACAAGTTCAGTTTGAACCCTGATACTCAAATGGTGAGAGGAGAGAACTGACTCCTATAAATTATCCTTGGACTTCCACACTTCTGCAGTGGCACACATGTTTTTTGCCTTCACCATGCACCAAATAAATTGAGACCAGGGTGTCCTTGAACTCACAGAGACCAGCTTGCCTCTGTATCATGAGTACAGGGATTAGAGGAGTGTACCAACATGCCCAGCCTCCTAGTCATGTTCTTCCTGCCTATAAGTTCTCTGCATTTCAATGTGTCAAACTGGCAGGCTTTGAGGCCTAGGGTCCAAAATTGTCAGAGACCAAACATGGACCATGTAAAAGTACTAGCTAAGCCAGAGAACAAGCCCCTACCCTAAACCAAAGGTAAGGAACAGGTCAGGCAGGTCAGGTAGCATAGCAACAGAACAATGGGCCCTGACCAGTGAGTGACCTTACCACCTAGCAGCCTCACGACTTGCATGACTTGCACGTAGCCCTTCACCTGCACGTCCCCCTTCACCTGCACGTAGGGCACGTCGTTCACCCCTTCCCTCCTTCCTTTCCCCTCCCATGCTATATAAGCCTTGCTGAGGAGAATAAAATTTGCAGCTTGATCAGAACACACTGTCTTGCTGTCTTCTCTCGTGTCTCTCCCATCCCTCTCATTCTCTCCTGCAGGTGGGTCGCCCCCGTTGACACCCCGCTGGCCGGGGCACAAAATCTTAGCAAGCACCCTGAGCCTGACTCATTGTTTCTACTAATGACATCTTGACCTATGCTTACGATCAGGTGCATAACAAACATATTCATTTTGGGGTCTGGGAAGATGACTCAGCAGTGTATACCGCATTTTGCTCTAGCAGAGTACCTATGTGTGATTCACAGTATTAACGTCTTGGCTGACATCCATCTGGAACAGCAATTCCAGGGCATCAATTGCCCTTTTGGATGTTTGTGGTCAGCCCATACACAAGGTATTAAGGAAGAATGCATGCAAAACATTTAAACACATAAAATAAGTCAATTTAAAACAGACAAGTATATTGCATACATTCTTGTTGATATTAGCTATACCATGAGTCTTTATTATTTAGTCTCTCTTTTTTAATGAGTTCTTTTCTCCATGGTGCATGTTGTTCACTTTCTTCATAGTCTAATTTACTATCACATACCCCTTAGAACAGTTGTTCTCAATCTGTGGGTCATTACCCAGTTGGGAACAGTAGGACTCTCTTTCACAGAGGTCACATAAGATCTTCTGAAATTACATATATTGACAATATGATTCATATCATTAGCAAAATGATAGTTATGAAGTAGCAATGAAAGTAATATTATAGTGATGGTTCCCACAACATGAGGAAGTGCATCAGATGGTCACAGCCTGAGGAAGGTTGAGAACTAGTGCCTTAGAAAGTGATTAGCTTCTGTGTTCCCAGAAATGAGGGGTGAAGGAGGTGAAGGACACTTTCCTGGCTTGGTTTTTCTCTCTGACACTATTTGCAATACTGCAGACATAGGGACCCAGAGGCATTGTTCCTCTCACAAACAAATATGTTACTTTTCAAATTAGGGGAAATTATCAGTAAATATATTGTTTTTTCTTTGCAATTGTCAGTTATTAGATTTCCCAGAGATGCCAGGTTTATTTCAGTCTTCATCTTTTTCAAAGTGCAGGTATTACTACCGTAAAAAAAGTTATTTTTTGCTTTTCTCTAATGGAAAGTTAGAGGTTTCACTGTCTTTGTTTTGTTCTGAAGTTAATTCTTTTGTTTTGGGTCCACAAAATTAAAACTGCTTTATTCCTGAGAGTTTCAGGATATTGAATCATAAAAAGTAGAAACTCTTACTTAAACCTGAAATATCTCCAAATATGCTCATCTATTTACAAATTACTACTTTTTCATCAAGTACTAACATGTATTTATGCTAGCCAAGTATAAGAGAAAATCATGAACTGAGAAACTTGACCTTGCCCTGTGGCTGAGACTACACTGAATTCCTAATGTTTTAAAATTTCTGATCTTATATGAGAAGATTATTAATTTTAATTGGCCCCCTTTCATCAGTGTTTCTCTATCCTGGTGGGGAGGCAAAGGTGTATATTATTTTTCATTTATAAATAAACACTGATTTAATTACTAATGTGTGTCTTCCATATCATAGTTCCCATGAAACAGCTTTTGTCCATTGATTCACATTCAGAAGTCATTAATATGCAACTTATGATTCACTCTAAGGCTCCAGGATACAAGTAAACCAGTTTCCTAACCTCCAGCAGCTCATAGTGATGAAGTCGCTTTAATATAAATAGATAAATATCCAATTAAAACCCACCACTATTTTAAATGTTCAAATGTGGCACAAAGAATGCAAGTGTCTATTATTTTAAAACACAGAACAAAAATTCCAGACGTTAAAGTGTTACTATATGGTAATTGAATCTTTGCTTCTAGAACTGCTGGCTATTTTGGGAAAAGATACCTATTATGTAACTAGAGGAAGAGTTTTCCACATACTCCTAGGGAATCAAAGAGAAAACATGCTGTAATCTCTTCATAGTGAACAATTTGGATGAACAGATTACAAGTGGCTACATTTCCACAAGTTCCTGCTAGTGTAAATACAGAAGCAAAGACAGAAACAGAGGAGATGCTCTCACATGTGATCCTGAAGTAGGAGTGTCCATAGGAAGATAAAAGCTGCCTGCACTTATGCTGAAGGTAAAGGCACCTGGGCAATTCCTAGGAACTGAAATAACTGGACCCATTAAAATGTATTCAGGTGTGTTACCACAGCCATGTTTTAAAATCACTCTAAGGTGTATTTATATCTGCAAACCATCCTTGGTCAAACATGAAACATCTATTACGTGAGGACTGCTCTCAATCTTCCACTCACTGTGTTTCCAGTCCATTCCTTTATTGGGCCACCACTACCTGCAAGGACTTATTACTCACTGACAATTTATAGAAATGACAATTCACACCAACAGAATGTTTTTCTTTGGCCAAATTTCCATGCAAAACTGTGATAGGTAGACAATTGCTGCATTTTAACAAAATTCATAAGAAAATGAATTTCACAAAGGATCACTTTACCGTAATAACACAGGTAGTGTCTTCTTTCTCTGGTATGCGTGCAGGACCATCAGGTTTTTCAGAGAGCCTTCAGAATAAAAACATGCAATAATGGGTGGGTTTGGTCCTCAGAGCAACTCTGTTGAAAGATTTGTTACCTGTATATTAAGTGACATTTTTGCATTTATATAATTCAACATTGACCTGTGTTTTATAGTTTTTTTGTTGCTTTTGTGAATTTCAACTTAACTCAATCTATAAAACATTCAGTGAAGACTCACTCTTAGTTCTATTTAAAAATAAAAATTAAAACAGTCAGTGGCTTGGGAGATGGCTCAGTCGATAAGAGTATTTGCTGCCCACACACAGTAGCCTGAGTTTGAATCCTCAGCAACCACATAAAAGGCTGGGCATGGACACATGCACTTTTAACCCCAGTACTGGCAGGGGGGAACTGACAGGTATCATCTGGGCTTGGTGGCTGCTAGCTGCTCCAGGTTCACTCAGACACCTTATGTCAAGTAGATAAGTTAGAGAATGACACAAAACACTGATATCCTCCTCTTCCCTTCATGACTGCACAGACACATGCAAAGCATGCAACACACACATATCCAGACACACTAGAGGGAGGATGGTGGTTTTCACACACACTTTGTTCTGATGGTTGCAGTAACTGATGGCTTTGTGGTTGTGTGCTCAAAGCACTTAATGGTCCTATTTCATTCTTCTTCCTCTACCCCTAAAGCACCATGACCCCTTTCCTGTCAAGAAACTTTTTAGGCAGTTCCTTGAGTCTCATGCTCTCTCCCAAGAAGTTGGTTTGGTAGAATACAAAATATACTCTATCTCTAAGCATCAAGCTGCCAACAATCGCAGAAGTCACTGCATTTTGGGTGCTTTGAAGTTGTTTTTCCACCACCACCACCACCACCACACAGGCATGCACACAGGAACAAGGAAGAGGGGTTCTTCCACATCCTTTGATTTAATGGCTGCAGTAAGTATATTTCATAGTTGCACATGTATATGACCAGTTCAATTATTACTCCTAGTTCATCCCTCCTCTCCTGAACCTATAGCAAACAGTCCCTTCTCTGTTCTCCCAAGAGATGGACTTGGTGGAACAGGAAAGCAACCCTTGTCTTTACTCTCACCAGCCAACATATTTTTGACAGTCTATCGGTAGCATTGTATTTGTTGTTGTTGTTGTTACCTGTTTGCTAGTAGACACCAAACCATTACCAAATGTTGCCTTGTAATGTTAAGTCACAGCCTGTTCTAAAACTCATGAGAGGGGAGCACAGTTTCTCCATCTCTTTTCTTTCATGGCTATGGCTAAGCTCTAGGTGCCTGGGGTTTGTAGTTTGTTAACTCTGATGCAATAGCTGTGCTTTTCTTGCTTCTATGTTGGGCTTCATCCAGTTGTGGGAACCTTCTCTATAGAACCATGTTCAAAGGCTACTGCTGATGGGAACCCAGCAAAGCCAAAAACCTTGAGTCTTAGATCTTTATACTCATTGTGGATAACTGTCCCTAACCATGATAGCTGTTTCAGAAGTGTGGGTGCACAGACTCACATCTGACCAACACAGCATCAAGACATTTCAGACAGGACAGGAAAAAAAAAAGAATAGGATCTGGTAATAGCATTTCATTGTCATGATTGCTCAAAAGCCATTTAAAGCAGAATGAGTGATCAAAGAGACAACACGATTTTCAAAAACTATGTTGAACATAGCATTTTAAAGGAAAACATATAAGAAACAATGAAAATACTGAAATGTTTACCAATTTCACACAGAATTCTACCTACTCTGAAGACACAATTTTTTATTCAAATATGTTTACAATATTTTAAAACTATATTCCCCAAGATGGCCTTGAACTTGGTAATCCTCCCAGTAGGTGGGATTGCAGGTCAGTGCCACTGTGCCTACCTTACTCTTTGTTTCACATTTTAGCATTGCTAAAATCTCTGCCATGATATTTTATGACTATAATTGGCAATATTTTTAACTTTGCCACTATACAAAATAGAAGGTTATCATGCAGTCCACTGTGACTTACATAAAATGATATAGGATACAATCCACAGGCCCATGGCAATTCTACAGGTCACTTGTATCTATGTAAATTTTAGCTCTTCAAACTATGAAAGGCAAACAAGTTGAAAATAGCAGCAACAACAAACAGAAATCTAAATCCTCGGTCATCAATACTTTGATTTTTTTCATTTCTCAATATTTCTATATTTGCTGCCAACAGGGACACAGCCTAGTCCTCAGACAATAGACAGAGTGTCCCTGATAATCCAGACATCAAATGGTAGCAAAGCAAGCCATAGTGCTTTGCCTTGCACCCCCAATGTGTCCATCACACCAAAATTGGGCAAATATCTCTATAAGGAGATAACCCACTGTATCATAGCTCCCTTACTTTGATTTTCAAAAAGCTTTAAGCCAAAAGAAAATCAGGATTCAAATGAGCATGGGTCTTTGTATTCAATATTTAAATTTATAGAATGTAAGGAAAGATTACTGGGCAGATAAACATAAACATTTTAAGAATAAGAGGGTCTTGAGAGATAGTAGAATGTGTATGCTGTATAGGAGATATCTAAGTTCCATGTGGGGAATAAATGGATTGACAGAATGGATGAATACAGTTGGAAAATTCAGTGTTTTTAAAGAATGTGTTTGTTAAGCAAAGAATATTTTGAAAATATAATTTATTGTTCTATGATTTGTATAAAGCTCACATTTAGAAGACTAAGTAACCACTCAGAACTACAGAGATTATCAAGAAGCATATGGGCTATGGAAAATCTACTGTTGGGTGTCCCTGGTTCCCCTTTAGAACATAGTGTGAAGTAAGAAACAGAAAAGAAGGTCTGGGGTGATTGGAAGAGCTCAGTTGGTAAAGCACTTGCCATGCAAGCCTGAGGGCCTGAGTTCAGAACCCCAGCACCTTGAAAATCTAGTGCTGGGGATGTGGATACACGAGGATCCCCAAAGCTTGCTTGCCTGCAAGTCTAGCTGAATCAGTATACTGTGAGACAATAAATCACACCTAGTAGGGATTTGGGTGAGAGAACCTGCCTCAAAAATTGAGGTGTAGGGACCACGTGGTGGTTCATCAGGTGGTGGGACCTGCCAGCAGACCTGATGGCCTGAGTTCAACCCTCAGAACCCACAATATGGCCGAACACAACTCTCAAATATAACTTTCTTCTGACCTTCACACACTTACCTGCAGGTGTGTGGGGTGCATGTGCACACACACACCACTTTGTTAATGAGATGAAAAGCAATTGAGGAAGATAATGTCAACCTATAGCCTTCATATAAGTACCAACACACATACAACATGTACTAAAGGGGGTAGGGGTCAGAGTCATAGTTCCAACTGAAAATTTCCTTATATGATCTCTCATATGATGTAAGATTTCTTAGTGATTCTTTTTGGAGGGGCTTAAAGTTGACATTTTATGTAAAAATTTATCTCACGTTACAATTTTCTGTGTTGTATATAACATAGTATTAAAAAATACCCATTAAGGGCTGGAGAGATGGCTTGGTGTTTACAAGCTCTAGTTTTGCTTGTAGAGGACCTGGGTTTGATTTCTAGTACTGACAACTGTCCGTTACTCCCGTTCCAGGCGATCCAACACGTTCTGATGCACGTGGTGCATTGGAATTACATGCAGGCAAAACACTCATATACATAAATCTAAAAAATGTTTTAAGTATACACATAAAAATAAAATGTATATAGTTTCATTAGCTAAATCACTTTAAAGCACCCAATAAAGTGCTCTAAAAGAGACAATGTAAAAGGATTGGTAAACTAACTGAAGTTCTTTGTTTTGCTTCTCTTAAAAAGGCCTAGGAGCTGCCCTTCCAAGGCGTGCAGGTCCCAGATGCCTAGCAGCCTAAAGCAGGCACAAACCCCACTGGGCTCAGTGAAAGAAGAGCCTAAGCATGACCTCTCCCCTCCCTCAGGTGACAGTCCCGGAAGGTGTGTTTCTCCTTAGTTGGCCCTGACTGTCACCAACAGTTCCTGTCCCTCCTGGCCCTCTCCCCTCCCCAGGTCCCATTACCTGCTCCTTGTGTCCTGGCCACTCACGAGGGGAAATGTGTGTCGTTGTTTGCGACAAGAGGACCCATGACCCAGGCATGAGGGCCACAGGCAGGTGTACCAGTGAGACTGCTTTGCGGCATGAATACTAAGGGCATCTGGGTCAATGTCTTTCTGCATGTTCAGCCTTAAGGCTGTGCAGGCCCTCCCTGCCTCCCCTCCCCCCCCCCTTTACCCACCCGCACCCTCCCAAACCCTACAGTAAAAAATAGAACACTGGTAGAATAAAATTTAAAACACTGGTAAATTTTCGCCACTGATGCACAGGACCGTCCTGCTAGCGCAGATCCTTGGTTCAGTGTGAGCCAAACTCTGCTTTACCCCTAGCAACACAGCTACCCTGGCATTGTGATGCGCTGTGAGCACACAATGGTGCTCAGCAGCTGTGAACCCTGTGCGCGTGCTCTGCGCATGCCCATGTCAGACTCCATTGACAAAAGCCTACCATGCTCAGAGCATGTGCAAAGCACTGTCAATTGGAATTTTGGAGTAGAGCTACCTGCAGAGCTTCCAAAGCAAAACACTGGGTGAGTTGGGTGATGGGTCAGGTCCTTACATTCCTACAGCCATGAGAAAATACCCCCTAAGACTGGACTGATGGAGATAGAAAAAAATCCATCCAGAGTGGGCCAAACCAGACCCAAAAAGACAAATACTGTTTTTTGATTTTTTTTTCCTTTAAAAGTTCTGATATGGTAACTACAATCTGAATAACCACAGAGATTTGGTACTTGGTAAGGGACCAGAAGGGAGGAGAGTATCTCTCAAGGAAGGGGAAAGTCTATAGTGTTATGAAGATATAAATGAACACTAGATTAGGGGGGTTTAATTAGAGGAGGATGGGAGAGAAGGATAAAGGAGGGAATATGAGCAGGGACAATCAACACTGCAGACCCTTTGAAAAACTATATGGAAACTGACTACCCCAGAAGCTTCCTATGCATATGTGAAAGGAATCTAAATGGACTCAAAACATAACAGGTTTGACAAGTCTCCAATTAGACATCTTATGCCACTATCTTAAACCTCCTGTGCCAGGAACAAGGTACAGCCTGTTGAGTCCTTAACCAAAGGGACCCACAGAAACCTCCAAATAGCACCGGGTATTTCCAAGGCTGTTGGTGTCTCTGCACAACCTGATGTTAAGGTCTTATTTCTGAAGGTAACACTTCTGTCACTGAACATGGAGAAGTTCAGCTGACGTCTAACTAGATTCTTCACCTACTAACGAGAGTTCATGGTACTGGAAGGCAGTCTGTACTGGAGAGAAAGGTAATCCTCAATATCTCTCAACTACAAACCCTGTGACCCACAACAGCACCCACATGGAGCTCACAACCATCTGTAAATGCAGTTCTAAGGAATCCACCACCCTCTTGTATCTTCACAGGCACCAGACATGCACACAGTGTACAATATGTATGTAGGCAAAACACAGTACACATGAAATACATGTAATCTTTAAATAATAATGTAATACACTTATCTAGTAAGTTCACTGTTTTAAAGTATACAATCCAGTAGGGTTTTCTTAGTATGTTCTTAAAAGTATGCAATCATCACCCTGTTTGATTTTAAAACATTTTTGTCATTGGAGAAGAAACCATTTATTCACTAGTAGTTACTCTTCATTCCTCCAGACCCCACCCCCTATCAGCTACCAATCTAACTTTCTGCTTCAGTTTCCTCATTCTGGGTGTTTAATAGAAAGCAAACTAGATAATAGAGAACTATCCCATTCTTCTGTCATTTCACTTCTTTCACTGAGTTCAATGTCTGTAATGTTTAGTCATGTTATAGGATGTAGCAGTACTGTACCCCTTTTCATGGCTAGATATTTGACCATTGTATTAACAGAGCACCCTGTGTTTTCCCATTCATCAAGCAGTAGGTATTTGAGGTTTCTACCTTTTCTCTATTGTAATTGCTGTGCATACTCTGGTGCTAGTGGCTGTATCATTTTACAGCTACAGTTCCAGCAGTTATGTAGCAGGTTCCTGTACCTCGGTTCCTTCACTTTCTCTTATGAGCCCCAGCACCTGTAGATGCTAGACAAGTGCTCTACCCCTGACCTAGATCTTCAGCATGCAACATGTACATTTCAATTTTTCTTTTTTTCCCATTATTTTACAGTGATTACATGTTGAAGAGACAAATTAAATGAAAGTAAAATGCTAGCAAAATTAATTTCACTTGCTTAGTTTTACATTTAAGGTAATTTATAAAGGTATTCAAAATTCAGAATATGCAGCCAGAAGTGGTGATACATTTCCTATAATCCTAGCATTCAGTGGGTAGAGGCAGGAGCATCTGTACAAGACCATCTTCACTTAAATGATACCAGCTAGGGAAACACGAGATCCTGCCTTAAAAAACAAAATAATATCAACAAAAAGCAAAAACAAACAAACAAAACCAAAAAACCCACAAATTAATCCCCCCAATGAGCATATAGTTAACTTTATATCTCTACTAATTAGAGGTGGCATGCAGTTTTGTAGTGTAGAGAATACTTAAGATTCCAGCTTAGAGAGATGTTGAGACCATGGTTGGAGGAAGCACAGGGACAAATAGCCAAACTAGTGGAAATGCATGAACTGAGATCCAGTGGTGGAGGAACCTCCATGGAACTGGACCAGGCCCTCTGGATAAGTGAGACAGTTGATTAGCTTGATCTGTTTGGGAGTTCCCTAGGCAGTGGAGACAGGACCTGTCCTTGGTGCATGGGTTGACTTTTTGAAGCCTGGGGCCTATGCTGAGACACTTTGCTCAGCCTTGGTGTAGGGAGGAGGGGACTGGACCTGCCTTGGCTGAGTCTGCCAGGCTGGGCTGACACCCCAGGGGAGACCTTGTCTTGGAGGAGGTGGGAGTGGGGGTGAATTGGGGGGAAGGGCTGAGAGGTGGGAGGAGGGAGGATGGGGGAATCCATGGCTGATATGTGAAATACTATATAAAAAAAGATTCAAGCTTACTCTGAGTCACAACAGAGCCCACCCTACTTGTTAACCACCCCCTCCCATTTATCTGTCTAGAGGCTGTTTTTTCCCTCTGCTTGGCTTCAAACTGATGGTGAGAGTATAATGAGATGTCTGAAAGGCCCACCCTATGCAAAAAGCAAATCAGGCAAAGAATTTGTATGTGTGGCAAGCCTATTTTCTGAGGCCCTCACACTGTCTCCCCACCCTCTCACAACCCTTTCCAGGAAAAGATCAAACATCACCATTTATAGCTTTTTAGTGAGTATTTAGTTTTGCGATCTGTATTATCTTGGGCATTTTTGATGGATTCACAACACGCCCCCATGGGTGGGCATGTTTACGCATGCCTGGCGGACCTAGACACTTCCACTTAGCCAGTTCCAGGTCAAACTAGCCATTTCCAGGTCAAGGCGTCTCGCATGACCAGGATCCTGTGACTTTGCATGGTTGCGTAAGAGCACACAATGCAACCATGCGATCTGCGCATGCATGGAGTAGTTATGTCAACCTGTGTATGCACATGAGCCACCCAGCCTTTGTGAGCTGGCACCATATTCTTGGCTCCTCTTCTTCTTCTCCATACACATGTCTCTTCCACAAGCCTGAGCACTTGTCTGTCCTTTTTATCTTAATAAAACTCTTGTTAATGGATTCTGTCATGTTTCATGACATTCCCTTGCAGGGTAAGAGCGCTGCAAAATAACTAACATCTGGTGCTGAAAACCGGGACTGCTGCACACAAACCAGGGACTCTGCTCCGTAAGTGACAGACCACTCTCCATTTCTCCTGGCCGCACTAAACTACATCCAACACTGCTTCTCTGATTGGTGAGTCTCCCACTTTTCGGCCAGTGTAAACAGTTTCCTGAATCTGTGAGAACGACCGTTGAGCATCCGGCACCTCATTAAGTATTCTTGAAACTGGGGGAACCCCTGGCCACAGTCTTTATTGGCTACGGTCGGCCCCTATCACAGGCCTAAATTTCTAGCCATCTCCCATGTCTGCAGCCTGAGATATTCCTCGCAGTGGGACCACCGCCGTTGGGTGCGTCCTGGAGACCTCGTGAGGGCAACACATTCTTCCAGCTTGACGAAGCGGTAGACGCTGTCCCGATTCTCGGGGAACCCTTGCCTCACATGGTGGTGCCCCGCTTCTCTGGCTGACGAGCCAATTAGCGACCTGTGCCTGGTATCCGTCCTTGGCCTTGGGGATGCCTGGGGCCTTGGCTCTGGATCACGTTTGTTTTTTTTTATTTTTTTATTTTTCTGCCTCTCTGCTGCAGACATGGGAAACAAGGCTTCCAACCCTATTAGTCCTTCCTCTCAATTAGGCTGTGTTCTTGAAGCTTTAAAACCTCTCAGCTTAATGCCTTACATAAAGATTCCTAAGCTGATCCGTCTCTGTACTAAGAAATGGCCCAAATATGCTTTAAAAAACAACAAAAAATGGCTGCCGAGCAGCTCCTTAGATCCCAATATTTTAAGGGAGTTATCTAATTTCTGTCAGGAAGCAGGCAAATGGAAAGAGTTGCTTTCTTCTTTCTCAATGCTAAACCATCTCTTCTGGATTCCTTCTCTCCTGCTCATATACTCCTAGCTATGCCTAAACCGGAGGATTCTCTGACTCTGGAATCTCTGACTCTAGATCCTGCTAACGAACATCCACCTATTCGACCTCCGGCTCCCACTCCTACTCCTAGGGTGACTGTTCCTTCAGCTCCTCTTCCGGATTCTTCTCCCTCTAAAGCTGATCCTCCCTCGGCAGTGGCCATTTCCAAAGTCCCTGCCCTGGCTCCAACTTTCACCCTCCCACCACCCATTCTCAAACTGCTAAATTGCCTGATTCCAGCCATCCAAACCCTTCCACTGTTCTCCCTTTGCGAGAGGTGGCTGGTGTGGATGGACTGATTAAGGTTCATGTTCCATTCTCTCTCACAGAACTCTCTCAGATAGAAACTAAGCTGGGTTCTTATACTTCTACTTCTGCTGCATTTATTAAACAGTTTCAATATATAACTCAATCTTATAGTCTCAACTTTCATGATATATACATGATACTTTCTAATAATTGACTTCCTGAGGAGCGCAGGCGGGTATGGGAACATGCTAGGACCCATACAGACGAAATTCATCAGACTAACCTTTCACACCCCCCAGGAGCTGAGGCATTTCCTGACCAAGAACCACACTGGGACAGTAACACCCAGGGTGGCTGTCTAGCCAGAGATAGGTTTATTACCTGTCTCCTGACAGGCCTACGTAAGGCTGCCCTAAAACCAGTAAACTATGAAAAACTAAAAATGGTAATTCAGGATAAGGAGGAAAATCGTCTCACTTCTTAGAGCAGCTCACCAAGGCTCTACTTCAGTTCACTAGCTTAGACCCGGAGAGCCCTGAGGGCAGGCAGCTCCTAATGACCCACTTGGTCTCACAGATCTTCCCTGACATTAGGGATAAACTTAAATGTTTGGAGGATGGCCCTCTGACTCCAAAGGCAGGTGTGCTGGTGATAGCATTTAAGGTGTACCATGGTAGAGATGAAAACGCCCATAAAAGGAGCTGCCAGATGCTGGCAAGCACTGTCCGACCGGCTCCCCAAAAGTTGTCTGGTCCCTGTTTCAAGTGCAGGAAAGAAGGCCATTGGGCCCGGGCTTGCACCGCCGGCCCACGAAGGGCACCAACAAAGCCTTGTCCAAAATGTTGCCAAAAGAGTCACTGGTCAGCTGACTGTCCTAATGTCCCAAGCGACATAGGAATGCCAGACGAAGATCACCCTCCAGCTGACTTTCGAGTCTTGGTCTACAGCAACGACTGAGGCTGCCCGGTTCCCGCCCTGGCCACTCCCATCTCACACAGGGAACCAAGGGTAGTAATAAAAGTAAATGGTGTCCCATCTTGTTCCTTTTGGACACCGGAGCTACCTACTCTGTCCTGAGAGAGTTTTGGGGGCTCACCTCCCCTGCTCATCTCCCTATTGTCGGGGTTGGGGGAACAGCCTTACCTGCCTCATCAGACACCATCACTTAATTGCATTTTCAGAGGCATCCCTCTCACACACACATTCTTAGTGGTGCCAAGCTGCACTTGGCACCTTAATGGGGAGGGATCTTCTAGCTAAGGTAGAAGCGTCCATTTCTTTTGCTCCACACATTCGCCGCATCCCAGATGCACCAGCAGCTCCCCTCCTCCTTCTCCTAGCCACTCACTCTACTGACTCTAACAGTTCTTTTCCCTTGCCAGCCTCTCCTCTCATGGAGGTATATCCGGTTTCTAATAAGTGGGCTCAGACAGTTGCAGACCTCCTTCTCCAAGAAATTATTCCTCGGTTTGGGGTTCCTGCTTTTCTTCAGTCTGACAATGGCCCAGAGTTCACCTCTCAGATTTCTCAGACACTAGCTAAGGCTTTTAACATTCATTGGCATTTTCATATCCCATACTGTCCTCAATCCTCAGGAAAAGTGGAGCGTACCAATTGGTCTTTAAAAACTATTCTTACTAAGATGTCACAGGAACTTCATCTCGACTGGGTAAGATTATTGCCTCTAGCTCTTCTTAGGCTCAGGGCTCTTCCTAAAAAGCCTCTTTCAATTTCTCTGTTTGAACTAATGTATGGAAGGCCAGTTCTAACAGGTCTTTTATCCAACCCTCCAACTGTTCCAGATAGGCTGTTAACTCCCCTTTTATGTCACCTAAGATCTATTCTATGGAGCTACGCAGACTGTTCATTACCTCAGCCATGTGACAATAATTGTCCACCTCCAATCCACATAGAGGATCAGGTTCTTCTCTTCCCTCCAGGCCAGCACCCTTCACCCCTTTCCCCTAAGTGGCAAGGACCCTTCAAGGTAATTCTTGTGACTCCTACAGCTGCTAAACTCGGGGCTTTCCCCACTGGGTCCATCTGTCTTATCTAAAACCTTTATCTCACCTCCATCCCAGAAAAAATCTCTCTTCATATACAATGAAACAAACAGGGCCTTGTACTCTCAAGCTCCAGAGGACATCAGGATCCACTGCCTTGTCACCAATTCCAGAGGAATAAGGTATCACCCCTTCCTTTCCCAACTAGGACCACACAGAGCTGGAGGCAAAAAGGACCATCAAAAATATCCAGGCGGTAAGGAAAAATATAATACAACAATCTATCATTGTTCAATACTCAACAATTGATCACATGCATTTCCTAAATGCTAAACTAATAAAGGAAACAGGTGCCTTAAATAAATTACCTCTAAGAAGGCTTGTCTCAGATAAAAATTAAGCAGAGTACTAAGGCCAGATCTACCTCAGATAAATGCCAACTCCAAAAATAAAATAATAATGGTTCTTTTTTTCTCTAAGCTTTTTCGATGTCAACAGTACCTTGTCAAACAGAAGGTTCCTAGCCACAGCACGTATGGACAGCTACAGAACAAAGGGATGGCAGAACATCATTCCAGCCCCCCCCCACCATCATCCCAGGACTTCACAAGCTACCCTCCCCATTTCCTCCAAGAGCCAACCGACGCCCACTATTCAGCTGGAAGCAGTCCTTGAGAGAAACGTCGCCCTATACCCACTCAACCACATTTTTTTTCTTTTTTTAAAAAGAAAGAGTCAAGGATGATGGATTCACAACATGCCCCCATAGTTGGGCATGTTTGTGCATGCCCGGCGGACCTAGACACTTCCGCCTAGCCAGGTCCAGGTCAAAATAGCCATTTCTGGGTCAAGGCATCTTGCGCGACCAGGATCCCGTGACTTTTCATGGTTGCATAAGAGCATGCAATGCAACCATGTGATCTGCGCATGCATGGAGTAGTTACGTTGAACTGTGTACGCACATGAGCCACCCAGCCTTTATAAGCCAGCACCATATTCCCGGCTCCTCTTCTTCTCCATACACATGTCTCTTCCACAGGCCTGAGCACTCGTCTGTCCCTTTTATCTTAATAAAACTCTTGTTAGTGGATTCTGTCATGTTTTGTGACATTTCCTCGCAGGGTAAGAGTACCGCAAAATAACTAACAATTTTTGTTCTCTATTTAATCTCAATGGCCACAATGAAAGATGGAGAGTGGAGCCCTGGGAGGAGGCCAAAGGCCATATAGGACCTCAAGTTTACAACCTAGACCCAACACCCTGGTTCCATCCCAGTGTTTCCTACAACCCCTGTTTCTGTTTCTGGAAAAACTATCACTGTGGTCCTTTTCCATCTTCTAATTGCCGCAGGGTGAAAAAGGTGACCTGGGTGTGATGGGCTTGCTGGGGTCAAGAGGACCAATGGGCACTAAGTTCAGTGTGTGGTCCAGAGGGACATTCCCAGGCCCTCTCACTAAGACTGGGAACAGCAGTTGTCTACAAAGATGGGGAGGGCAGGACTGGGGGACTGTCAACTCTGCTGAGGAGTCAGCCCTTTGGGGACCCTCATGCCCTGGGATACAGGGACACGTGGATCCTGTTGCTGTTGTTCTTTTTGGCTATCAGGGTTTTGCTTCTGGATTATGCTTTTGAGGGCTGAGAAAAGCTACATTGTTTTTAGGCCTAGTATAAACACAAGCCCCCAGGACATCTTCCTGATTACTGCTACATGCCCCTTAAAACTCACAGTAGAGTCCAGAGACCTAAGCAGCACATTCAGGAGTCCTTCCATTCTTACTGCACACCCAGCTGTCTTGGAGGCTGATTATAAACAGTTTGCTTTCTTTTAGGGCTTCCCACAATCGAGAAGGGAAAAGGTCAGTCCTTATCTCTCCTGGCAGACCAGATCTTAGAGTTGGTGGTGGGTAGCATCCCAGATTTTGGTCTGGGCACATTACTGGAGTTGGAGGTGAGTAGAAGACAGGCCCAGCTCTCTCTTCAGATATCAACTGCAGCCATAATTCCTGGCTACTCCTCTGTCCTTCCAGAGGCTGATTTTTGGGCTGAGACAGAAGAGCAGGCCTCCTGAGGCAGGGCAATTTTGGTAAAAGGGACCTCCCAGTGAGGTTCCTATTCCTCACAGGGAGTAGAGAAACAAATGAGAGCCAGGTAGGGAGTCCTCCTCAATCAGCATAGGGGTGCAGGAAGAGAGGACTTAGCCTAAGGCCAGGTTTCTATCACACAGCCTTCTCTTCTCCCAAAATAAAACAAACACCAACAGGCACCTGCGGACACATGCCCTGTGAGATGAGAGGATCTGAGACCCAGGACTTTCTATGTTTCCCTTTATTAACTAACACTAAGAGATCATAGGGGCCTCAGGTGGTGGTGGCGCACACCTTTAATCCCAGCACAAGGGAGGCAGAGCCAGGCAGATCTCTGTGAGTTCCAGGTCAGCCTGGTCTACACAGCAAAAGTCAGGACAGGCACCAAAACTACACAGAGAAACCCTGTCTTGAAAAACAAAACAACAACAAAAATCAAAAGAAAAAAAAAGACTTAGTGGGTCTAACCAGAAAGCAAGCTACATATTATCTGAGCCTGGAGCTTTGCAAAATGAGGGAGTTGGCCTAGGAGTTTATCAGTTTGACATGCTCCTATCCCCAACCACCCCTCACCACACACACACAGAAGTACAATATTAGTGCATTGACCCTCTCTTTTGGTTTTCTCCTAGGGATCCAGAGGTGAAAGGGGTGACTTGGGTCCCAAAGGAGAAAAGGTAATGGCAAATCTGCACAAGTGATGTGCTGCAATAGAAGTGGGAGCTCCCCCACCTGTGGACTGAGGGAGAGCCATCATAAAAATGGCTGACCAAATCTATCCACAGCCAGTTCCAAGTGGCATTTCAAAACAGTCACAGTATTTGTTGTTCTTTTCACGGGGTTTACCTGGATTTCCTGGAATGCTGGGGCAGAAAGTAAGTGTCTAGAAGTAGAGATGACAGAACTCAGGTCCTCCAAACAGCAAATGGAGCCTCCTTTTGGTCCTTCAGGCAGAACCATTGATTTTAACTAGAAATTAAAGTTTAAGTGGTAAGTATTTAATGCTATCCATTTTCAATCCATAGGAGGAAAAAATAATCTAATGAAAGTGATTTTTTTAATAATAGTAAGATTGTCTTACCTTTGAGGCCACCGTTAGTGAACAAGAAATTTTAAGGACTATCACATGATACATTCAACATATCCATTTTGAAATTGACAAAAATTTCTTTAGAAGTAATATCAGGAACAAATTTATTTTTTCTTTGTATTTATTATTCTGTCATACAACACATCCCAAATTAATTTTCCCTCCCTCCACTCCTCCTACTTCCCCGTCTCAGCCTCCTATACCTCTGTTCTTCCCACTTCCTCACCACAGCCCCTTTTTCTCCCAGATCTGTTACTCCTCTGTTTCCCTTCAGAAAACAGAAGGCCACTCAGGTATATCAACCAAGCATGCCATAACAAGATGCAGTAAGACTAGGCACAAGCCCTAATATTAGGGATGGGCAAGACAACTGAGTAGGAGGGAAAGGGGCCCCAGAAGAGATGAAAGAATCAGGCACATTAACATGCACACTGTTAGGAGTTCCACAAAAATACCCAAGCCAAAAACTCATAATATAAATGCAGAGGACTTAGCACAGACCCATGCAGGCTTTGTGATTGCTGCTCCAGTTTCTGTGAACCACTATGACCCCTCCTTAGTTGATTTTGTGGGCCATGTACTCCTGGTGTCCTTGACCCCTCTCATTCCTGGAATCCTTTCTCTACCTGTTCTTCAGGGTTCCCTGAGCTCTGCCTAATGATTGGGCATGGAAATCGGCATCTGCATCCATCAGCCGCTGGAAAAAGCCACTCCAATGATGAGTGGGATAGGCACTGACCTATGAGTATAGCAGAATGTTGTGAGGAGTAATTTCACATTTTTATTCTGTTCTAGGTCTCTGAGTGACCCAGCTTCTGGTTCCAGGTCATGCCTGCCTGAAGACCAGACAAACACCCTCTGTCCAACCATAGGCCACACCTGCCAGAAGACCAGGTGGGCCAGCTGCCTGTGGATCTCCCTCTGTAATTAATTTTGAACTCTAATTTGATAATCTCTTATATAAGTTGCTACAATACTACAAAAGATAGAGCACATAATCCAATAGAAACACAACAAAAACATAAAATATTTTATTATATGCCAGGAAAAGCAATGGAAACAATGGTGGCTGTGTCCTGATTGTTTTTTTTTTTAAATCAACTTGACACAAGTTAGAGATACATGTGACAGGGGGAATCCATGACTGAGAAAATCCCTCCCAAGTCTGGCCTGTAGTAAAGCATAAAAGACATTTCTTTAATTAGTGATTAATGTGCACAAGCCCAGCACACTGTGAGTGGTGCCGCCCATGGGGAGGTGGTCCTGAGATGTGTAATAAAGCAAGTTGAGTAAATCAATAGAGGTAGATCAGTAAGCATTACACATCTATGGTCTCTGATGCAGTTCATGTGTTGAGGTTCCTGCCCTGAGTGCTTGCCTGGATCACATCACTTTTGGATTTTGAGCCATAAGGTGAAATACACCCCTTCTTATCCAAGTAACTTTTGTTATTCATGTTTTATCAAGGCACAAAAAAACCTTAACTTGGAAAACTATTCTGTGTAGACTGCTAAATTATTTGTGCCTCAAATAACAAAGGATGTTATTTCAGATAACAGTCCAGTGGTACTGATAACTGGTCTAGGATCAAGGGAAGACATGAGCATGAACTAATAATCATCCGCATTTTTACAAGTTATGGATAATTGTGTTCAGTGCCTAGAAACTCATTATGCAATTGCAGAGAAGAGCCACTGTCTCCAGAAAACTTGGACTTTTCTCCTCAACAATGATTGCTTGGGGAAGAAACTCACAGCCATGTCCCTGGGGATGTCTGTGATCATAGCTCTTGCTATGGGGGTCTTTGTAGAGCACAGAGAAACTTCTACTGTCAAGGCCCCATGTCAGGCTGTCAGTTACATCCTGCTCATCCTGCTCACCTTTTGTTTACTCTGTCACTTGCTCTTCATTGGCTATCCCCACATAGCCACCTGTATGCTGCCACAGAACACATTTTGATTTCTGTTTATTGTGGCCCTATTCACTGTCTTGTCCAGAATTTCATAAGCTTAAGAATTTTATAAAAACACCATGTTAATAGCAAGGGTTTGAAAAATGTCTTTTTTATCACTAGGCAACAAGCCAAGTAAATTATCAGGAGAAAACCTACTTGTTCTTTGTATAACTAAACTCTACTACTTGCAGAAATTAACCCAAAGGGTTCTCAAAGAAATGAAATTTGTCAAATGTATATGTTTCATTTTGCACAGTTTGGAAAATTAAAATATGTACAACATACCATAGATTTACATATTAGGTTTTTAATGGGCAAATACTTTGAGTTCTGAAAAGGCTGATTCTCTAATTACACATTTATTAAAAGTTATGGTTCTCATGGGGATACCTGTCCAAATTAAGGATGACAATGCTCCAGCATGTGTCTCTAGTAGAATGGAACTTTTTTTAGATATTACAATGTAAAGCATATTGCAGGTATACAACACAATCCTCCAGGACTAGCAGTTATAGAAAGATCTCATCACACTTTAAAAGAGATATGCAATAAACAGAAAGGGATGATAATGATCTTTAGAGACAGATTGCACAATACTTTATTAACTTTAAATTTTTTAAATGCTAATGAAGTGGGAGCAACAGCTGCAGAGAGACATTGGATAATAGAAAAAAATGCTGAACTAAATAAGACTGTATACTTTAAAGATGTGTTGGCCTGTGAATGGAAACCATTATATGTATTATGTTGGGGAAGAGGTTTTGATGTTGTTTCCACAGGAGATGAAAAGCTATGTATGCCATCAAAATTTATAAAAATTAGAATCGAACATGAAAGATTTCTTGATTTGGAGAAGAGACAGTTCATCAAACAACATGGCAATTCTACTTGGCAAAAGAAAGAACTCCCCAAAATTAGGGTCGGCAGGGTTTTATTCATGTTTTTCCAGGAAAATATAAAATCCAGCTGAGTAATGTAAAGACCTTTGGACAAATGAAGCATCAGAAAAAGAAGGGAGAACCATCTGGAAAAGATATACCAAGAAAATGAGTAATTTAGCCTAATGGTATAAAATACATCCAACAGGGTAAAACTTTCAAGATGTCTGTTTATGCTGGTTTCTTCTTCTTCTTCTTCTTCTTCTTCTTCTTCTTCTTCTTCTTCTTCTTCTTCTTCTTCTTCTTTCTTTTTGGATTTTTGAGACAGGGTTTCTCTGTGTAGCATTGCGCCTTTCCTGGAACTCACTCTGTAGCCCAAGATGGCCTTGAACTCACAAAGATCTGCCGGGCTCTGCCTCCTGAGTGCTGGGATTAAAAGCCTGTGCCACCACTGCCCGGCTTATGCTGGTTTCTACAGACATGTTAGGCAGGTGGTCTTTATGTAGTCCCAAGTCAATTAAAAACAACAGCTGGCTTTGGAGTTGGAGCAGTGCTCTCTTTGTCTCTAAACCCGAGCATGTCTGTTAAAATTCAGTCTCTGTCTCATATCAGAAGAGCCACGAGGTATAGGACAGAAGAAAAACAAAATTTAGGCACTATGATATTGCCACTAATCTCATATCTCTCAGTTTTATTTTGGCTCTTTAAAACTTTTCTTAATGTATAAATACTATCTCAATTTTAAACTTTCCATTTTGATATTAATGGTCTCTCTCTCTGGTCAAAACTTTCTGTTTTGATACTAATCATTAGTACTATTTTTAAACGTAGGTGTTATGTAACTTCCTGTATGTGATTTCAGGCTTGAGTCTGAAACAGGTATTTAGGAATTAAGCCTGTGTATTCTGGATGTGTTTAATAGATTATGGTCCTTTAATCTGACCAAGACTTGCTGAATGTGACATTTAATGTGTTTACATTTTCCATATTGAATGTTGAACATTGCTAACAGCGACCTCTGAAGTCTCCAAAAGATAATGGGACACCAACAACGATTCCACCTGGATTGTGGTAATGCCACTAAGCTGACAAATACCATCTAAAGATCAGCTTTGGATTACAAACTGCTCAGGACAATTTCAAACAGATATTAAGATGATCCAATTGATTATTAGACTACTCCAACCAGGACTTGAGGTAGCCTTACATTTTCCCATCACACCAAGACAGGACAACAGCTGAATTCCCCAGGACTTAACCATTATCTCTGTTTTCTCAGGGTTCCCTAAAGATGCCAGAACCCATGTCAACAGGAACTAGTCTAGAAAACACAACACCCACATTCTCAAGAAGTGGGGTGGATGGTTTTTAATTGTTCAGTGGATTATAGATGTTTGTTGTTGTTCAGAGGGGGAGGGTTGGTTGCAAATTGTTGTTGGTCATGGTCTAGAAAATACTATTCAAAGCAGGTTAGATTTGCGGCATGTCTTTCTAAAAAGAAAGGGGGGATATAGGACTGATAAGACAGAAGAGTAAAATCATTGAATTTACTTTAATTCAAAAAGCAATTATTAATCTCAATAAAATTTATAGTGGTATGGATTTTTGTATAGTGATACAAATTTATTTTGTAACACTGGATTTATGTTTCTACTTTTGTTTAAGATATTATATATTGATACAAATTTAATATTACTTTTATTATACCATACATATATTTCTATTTTGTTTAAGGTATTGTACCTATGCAGCTCATTTAACTATGCAATGTGAAGTATCAGTCCTTAAAAGATATTCAGGATAATAAAGAAATACAGGTTAATAGTCACCCGTAACTATCAAACTTATAGCCAGGTTAGTTCTGTTTTTAAGGTGAAACAGAGATATATTTAAATAGATAGGTGATCTTCAAACACTTCAGAGACATACAGAAGATGGCATTTAAAATATTTTAATAACAGGTTTTTCTTGACAATGAGACACATCTGTTCATGGCAGCACTGATCTACTTCAAAAAGGATGGTGAGCATTGAAGAAACTCCAAATGGAGTTTGCTTTCTTTGTGGCAAAAACCATTTGGGCAAGAAACTGCCTTTGCCTTGACTGCTGACAGTATGCTATCCAAACTGGATAAGCAGGACACAAAGAAAAGTGACTGCTGAACTTTGCCAAGATAGGGTAGGATCGCCCTTCAAAATATTCTGCTTCACAGAAAAGTCTCTCAGATATTCTAGGCCTATAGTCTGAAGATGGATGCTCCAATGTTGCAGAGGAACTTAGGTGACTGTCCAGGCAGCCAACTGCTTCTGTCATTTCTCTTGGATTTGGAACTGACTTTCTGCTTATGCAGGTAATATATCCTTCTCAGCTCTTTGATGAGTTTGAAGACTAGATAGTTATAGTTGCAATCCTTCCAAATCATGATAGAAAGTAAATTCGGTGCTAAATTTTGTACTCTTCAGGAGAGGACAGCTAATGGAACTAGTTTCTCTAATTTTGCTAATTACTCAGAGACTGGACATTGTAAGTGTATTCCTTAGTTGATAATTGTTTCTGTTGTATGCAATTTCATTTTTGTTAAGGTTCTTACCTTTCCATCCTATTTAGACATTACCTGATAATCATTCTAATTTTATATAGTTTTACTATGTTAGAGTTAGAAACTTTTCTTTTAATTAGACAAAAAGGGGGAAATGTTATGGAGATCTTATCTACATTGTGTCCTGTTGTCCAATTAGAGTCAGGCATTGGTTCAAGAGGCAGGGTTTACACTTAGCTGGTTTGCATGCGTCATAGTTTTTCTAGACTTGGGAAAGAGCAGCCCCCAGAAAAGATGAGGCAGGGCTGGAAGTTTGTATACGTCTTTTTGAGCCAGGAGCAGATGGAGACTGCATATGTAGTAGTCATTATGTTTGTCTCGGGTTCTTATCTATGTATTTTGTTGACAAGTTTTATTTTATAATAAATGGTATAAGAAATCACAATACTCTTGTAATATCTGTGAGGAGATGAGTTTTTTGTAGACTGAATGTAATAGAATAATCCAAGACATGGCTGAGACACTGAGTGAAAGGTTCCAGCTATAGTGTGAGGAGTACAAAGATAATCATTAATATATATATATATGTGTGTGTGTGTGTGTGTGTGTGTGTGTGTGTATATGTGTGTGTATATATACATATATGTGTATATATATTTAGACTTCAATATATATATATATAATTCACCTTCCATATTATATATTTGTATGTGTATATATATTTATATTTCAACTTAGATTATTCTCAAAATTTTTTATCTTTAATTTTTTTAATTTTTAAGGTTACAATGTAATTCCTAATTCTCTTTCTTCTTTTCAAATTGTCCCATGGATTCCTCTTTTCTCTCTTTCAAATTCATGGCCTCAATATTCATTAATTGTTGTTACAAGTTTATATATAACTCTATATGCTTATATATTCCTAAACTGTTCATGTTCTGTCTGTATAATGTTACTTGCATGTGTGCATTCAGGGCTGGGAATTTGATATTGGATAAACAATTGGAGAGCTATTCCCCGTGGAGGACTTCTACTCTCAGCATTTCATGGTCTCCTGTAATTCTTTGTGTAGTGTTGAGGCCTCATGTTCTTTTCCCATTCACTTTGCATGTCTATTGTTATTGTCCTTGTTCAGTTCATATTTAAGATGCTATTTTGGTGATCCTCTAATAGTGTAGCTTCTGATATTACTAGGAGACAGAATCTCACCTCAAACTTCTTGATTCTCTGGATCTTAACATTTCCCCATCTTTTCTCCCAGTAGGAACCCTGAAAATGTTCAAGTGTCCCCAGTACTTCCTGTTTTTTTTTCTTTCTAGAGACTATCTGATACTCTGCTTGAATATGATCTGACTGTTTCTGAAGTAGCTGTAGTTGCTATTACAGGCAGGACAATTTCTTTCCTGGATGATTAGACCCTGAATGCCATCTACACTAAGAGTTCACATTTAATGGTTTCATATTTACTTATCTATATTATCCTACCTATTTTTTTATTCTTCTAGTTTTTAATCAACTGGCATGTACTTAATATGGGTTAGAAAGAGAAGTATACCACTCATTCCTTTCTAGCTTTAAAGGTGGATGGGGACCTTCACTGTTCATATTGTAGCTGGCAGGCATATACAGCTATATAAGATTTAGATTGCATTAAAATAAAATAAAGAGTACCCATCTCCTCCTTCATACTTGCCATATTTGAAGTGCTCAACACTTACATATGGCTAATGTTTGCTGTACATCCAGCCACTGACCAGCCCATGCCTCAACATGTCCTTTGTAGCATGTTCAGGCTGTGCAGCTGAAGCCTGTTCCATGGGACCTTCTAGAAGTTCATTGTCCTTTTCCATCACTAAGCTAATTTCCCTGTGGCTGAAGTGTTGGGCTTAATTTTATCAGCAAATCTTCAGAGCACTTGATACCCTCTGGCAGATATTTACCTTAGAACAAGGGTCTTGAGTCAGCCTCATGGCATATTTCTTGGTGTTACCATGTAGGGGTCTGGTTCAGTTTTAAGTTCTTTGTCAGTTAAAGAATTAAAGAAAACAGGTGTGTAAGTGACAGGTAGCAGTAGAGAAATATCAAACTTCCAAAACTGGAGAAAGACTTTTCACCGTAAAAAAAGTTTTCTTGGGGTGGAGAAATATGTGTGAGTAGTAGAAACAGAGAAAAATGGAATCTGTTCTATTCAGAGTTGGTGCTCAGGAAGCTGAGAATTAAATCTCTTATCCAAGGCTCTGTGGGTTTTTTTTATGTCTATGAGGAGACATCATCACCTAATTTAGTGTTGGGCAGTTTGAGAAAATATAAGATGTATAATTAGCTCACAATTGTTGTGTATACATGTCCTGATCTGGCCTTGAACTTGCTGAGCCAATCTACCAGCAATGGCCCTACTGGCCAAAGTCAGACTTCTTAGAAGTTCATCATTTTTATTATGTAGCCATGGCTTTTATTACTATTTGTTTTCCTACCAGGTAATCTGTCTAACTACTGGTCACTCATTCTTCCCTCTCTGAGGTTACCAAATCTTCTGTTAAATGTTTGGGGACACCAACCACTTTTAACTGCTTTGATCTGGAAATTGAGATGATGGAGAATCAGTAGTCAGACTGACATAAGGGGGTGTTGTCAATCTAAAGGGCCAATATAAACTTAATTGGTGGTGAAGATTATTGTTACTCCAAGGACTGACCTTACTAGTATGTTTAAATATTAGCAGGATGGGAAAACCCAAGATCAGCTGGATCCTTTCATATCCTAAGGCTCTGGACCCTGCTAACAGAACAAGTTCTAAGAAGGTAGCATTTATCTTGCAGAACTGTACCAACTCTCTAGACACATCCCCTGCAAGCCAGAAAGTTGAAGATGAAATCTGTCCCTGAATAATAACTTCTTCGGCTGGCCCACATAGAAAGAGGTCATCCACATATCAGATGTCTCTAAATATGATAATTCTAACAAAGTCATGGAAAGGCCCAAATCAGATAATTGAGGGTTGTTATGAAACCATTGATAGAGAACTACCTATGTGACTTACCTCATTTTTATAGCAAGTTCCTCAAAAGAAAAATAAAGGTGAATTTAAGGTGGAGTGGTATACAAAAGAAAGTATCCTTAAGATTATGCATGGACTTGCCTCCAGGATGCCTGCCCTGAGCAGGGAGGAGAAAGAACAACCCTGCCCAGGAACATTAGGATTGAGCAACAGAAGGACAACCACAACCACAGGCAGATCTGAAGAGGTGAAGGCAATGAGGAATGGGCTGAGGTGGGTGACTTGCTTGCCACCCAGAGACATAGTGTTGTCTGGGCCAAGGCTACTTCCAAGTTCCATGTGTCTGGGTCTGGGGCCCTGCTGCAGCTGAGGTCTGTGTTGGTGCCAATGCCTCCCATTGTCTCGGAAGGCAGAGAATGTAGGGCTGCACAGAGTTGGCTTTGCCCCCTCACTAGCAGCAACACTAGGGAGAACTGGCCCTGCCCCTCACCAGATGCAGCACTCAGGAGAGTGGGTCCTACATCTCACCTGGGCAGTACAACAGACTGACCCTGTTTGCAGAAGCATGGGCAATCTGGCCCTGAGGGTATGATAATGGGAGAGCTGATTTCACCCCCTCTTTTGCCATGTGGTGATGATGGGTGAAGTAAGGATGCTCTCTCCCCTTTAATCTCCAACACCTGTGGCATGCAACGAAGCTGAACTACTCTATTACCAGCTACAGAACTTGGGAACTCAGACGCTGCATGTCTCTTGGGCAGCACAGTAGAGCTGGCCCTGTTGATGTGGGCCTGACTGAGCTGGAACTAAGAACATAAGCATGGGAGATCTGGCCCCACCATTATTTGTCCATAAGGTATTGTGCACAAAGGAGAGATGTCTGCCTTCTCACTTTCTGTGTCAGTTGGAAGAGCTGACCCTGAGGTCATAGGAGAAGGAGAACCAGCCCTTGCCCCCTTGCTCTTTGATGCATAGGGTGAACTAACCAGGACAGTGTTGGAGAACTTACCCTAGTGGTGAGGATGAGGGACATCAGCTGGCCAACCCTGCCATCACCAAGGCCCAGAATCAGGGCAGTAAGTTGGCCCACCCCAATATCCACACCATCTATGATCTGATGGAGAATGTGAAGGAGCTGGTTTTACAGATCCAAAGCTGCAGGTTCTCCATGACATGGGGCAAGAACAGGATATCTAAGAGGAATCTCAGTGATGGCTCAGTATCTACAGTGTAGCAGAAACCAGAGGCCTTAAACCAGACCAATGTCTCCTTGCAGTAAACACTTGCAAGTAAAGATACATGGATAAAAGCTTATACTGCATGCCTCACTGTGTCACGGTACATCACCCATGAGATTTCCCTCTCTCTCTTTTCTTTTCTCCTAAATTTTATTTTATTTTGGAGGGGAAGTTGCAATGGCAGAGGGCTGGTATGAGGGGACTGTGAGATGAACAAGATAGAGATGCATGTAAAAGACACAAAAAATGAATAAAATTAAAAAAAATCACAGAGGGGCAAGTGAGGGGAAAGGAGCAAAGAAGGTAGGCTGGCCACCACTCACAAACTCTAACATTGTCAAAATAAAAATACTTTGTGTCTACAGAAAGACAAAGAGAACAAAGACAGATAACACCAAGATGAGGAGGTTGTTTTCGGGTTTATGTTGACCTTCTTCCAGTTCACACTGGCCTGAAAGAAGGTCACTAAGGAAGCTGCTTGCCTTGTCTTAGGCCAGGATCGGAAAACAATCAAAACCTTCCTGGATGACAAGCAAAACATCAAGCTTGGGGACTCTGGGTTAGCCAGGATATTCAAAGATAATATAAGTTTTGAACAAACATCTGTTGGCATATCTTATTACAAGTCTTCTAAACAAATGAACCCTATAAAAATAAAAAGAAAGATTATGAATGGAATATTAATTATATTAGCAGATATCTATGTGAGACTACAAGGATGAGGAAGAACCAGGCAAAGAGAGACTGCTTCCTCCTCGATAAGATGAAGATCTTGAACTAACTTTTATTTGTTGGGGACTTTTCTACCACCAAGATTAGAGAATTAAATAGGCTAGAACATTCAGGTAGCAATTTTGATCTATGTGTTTGTTTTTAGGTCTTATTTAAAGAGTTCGTCTGCAGGTTGAGGTCTGAGAGGGTGTTGTCTCAGATGGAGGAAGTTAGTAGAGTCTCTAAGATGTGTGACTACAGTAGGAGCTTCTGAGTTTATACTTCCTATCATATCATCATTTGTCCAGTCTGAGACTTTTATATTGCTGTCTATGAGAGGCCAACAATGATGGTGACCTGGTGGGAGAAGTCGTTAAACAACTAGTCTAGATGAAAGATCTATTCCCCATAAGGGGTACGAGGTGTGAGGAACAGTGAAAAAAGAATGACAGACGTAAAAGTCTACCCTAGGACAAGCAAGTGCTGAGTTAAATAAGATTTGAGAGTCTGGCCTGTGGGAGCCCAGCTGGGAGAATGGCTCACATATTTTATGACAGGGTACTCTTAAGGAGTGAGGGAGAAGAGATATTAGATAGAAGGATAGAGGGGAGAGAAACAGAAACACAGCTAAAAGAAAGAGTTTTTGGCCCTGACATAGTTGTTCAGATTTTCTCTGGTTCAGCTGCCAGGTTATGTAGGTTTCTGTGAATGTCTGAAGCTGACTGTGGTAAGAGCATGTCCAACAGGAGAGCTTCCTCCTCCTATTAGTTCAACACCACATTGGTTTGTTTTCTCTTGCCTTTTATGAATGCTTGAGGAAAAGAACAGGAACCTTCTTATCTTCCTTCAATCTGTGGGATATCTGGGAACAAGTTAACCTTAGCTCTAACCTTTGCCTCTCTGTTTACAATTGAGACATTGTTTCTCTGTGGGACAATTCTGACTGTTCTGGAATTTGCTTTGTAGACAAGGCTGGCCTTGAACAAACAGACATCCACCTGCCTCTGCCTCCCAAGTGCTGAGATTAAAGGTGTGTAACTCTATGGCTCCATGTACCTTAGGCTCTTTAGGACTTTCTATAACAGAATACAGAAAAGTTCCCCTCTCCTAAGCTTCATGAGGGTCCTTTGAATTGAGAGTAAGATTTTGAGAGGGAGCTGCCTCATCCCTGGTAGAGAATTCCTATTCTATTTAGCCTGGTGGGCAGTGAGGAAGTAATTTATCATATCCTCATCTAATACTCTATTTTTTATTTTCTGTCGTGTCCGCCTCGACCAGCAAGGAAGACGCAACACCAGGCTCTTCTCCAAGCAGTTTATTCAGGAACCTTGAACAATCTTCTGACCCCGGGGAAAGCCATCTTCTGACTTCCGGGAAAGCCAGCCCACGCCCTTTATAGCCACTGGGCAACCAACCCCATAGTGCCACGTGGACAATGCCGATAGGGTCAGACATACACAAGCAAGCCAGATTCCACGCCCAAGCCAAATAAGGAGTTGTTTATCCCAGAGAACACCTGCCATCAGGAAGGCGGAAACCGGACGCCAGCGCCATCTTTGAGGCGCGGCCGTGCACTGCTCTCTACAGTTCCCCCTTTATTGTTTTAAGCAGCAGGCAAGAGCAGAGGTCTAATCTCTGCCAAAATACAACTTGGACATTGTACTGGTGTTAGTCCAGGTGTCATCCACCCAGAGAACACTTGACCCGTCCGATACCCTTTTTTGCAGAGGTGGGAATTAGGGTATCAACCCACATGCAATTAGACTTGCTCTTCTTGGGTTTTGCAATACAGCTAGACCCAAGTGCAGTGCACTAGCCTCGCATCCTGCGCGATCAAGCTTTTAATGCGGCCAGCCAGGCCTGGGGAGACTGTCCAGCCTCTATGGCTGTAAAGGCTTGGATAATCATGGCTGCATTGCGCTACTGAGAAACTGAACAATGCACCACAGGCACATTAGGGAGACAAGTACCAGTAGGCCTGCCAGGGCACCTAATCCTGCCCACTCCTTTAAAAAAATGATAGAATTTCGCAGCCAAGACATCATTTCCACAGCAGAGGCCAGGTGCACACGGGTGGAGTTGACTGCAATGATCTCATTGCACAGGATCTGAGTTCTGCTCCTGCAGCAAGTCAACTTAAAAATAAAGCAATACACTAGAATGTGACGTTATGGGTAAAGGGTATGGCCAGGCTTTTATAAGAGCCCAGAGTAGTCGATCCTCAGCTGCTCCCACTGGCACGCTTGTCAGAATCAGGGCTATCAGGATCAGACACATCAGCTTCTGGGGTGTCATCATGTCTCTCTGTCTGAGGGGCCTGTCGCACCAATCATTCAGGTACCCAGATAGGGTCTAGCCGGTCCTGTGGGAAAACACAAACAGAACCTCCCGCCTTGCTCCTGATTCTCCACTGCCCCATATATTTGCGGGCCCTGAGGCCGAGGGCCCCAGTCAATAAAGCATATAGTTTTATCTCATTTTAAGTTCAAAAAGTTCAAACAAGAAATAAATTCTGGTATCAGGCTTTCACTTCCAAATATGAAGAGACGTTTTACAACCAAAACTTTCTGCAGCTAATTTTTGTTCAAACAAGCGTCTCTGAACTTTTATTCTCAAGCCAGAGACCTTTTTAGGTACAGTAGTATTCTAAACCGCACCATTTTTGATGTTAGCTCAGGTTTTTCTGTATTGCGTTGATTTTCCACAGATCTCAGCTGTGGATGCCTTGTTGTGCTGTTTCTGGTGTCCACCATTCTTAGCGGCTTTTGGAGCTTTTGAAAACCACTCAGACTGCCTGCTTTGCAGTCTTCTAGGACACTAACTTCTGTATGTCTCAGGTTCTTTCACCACATACATTAAGCTTAGATTCACAATCAACATTTACACCTTTTCACAAACTCACATATAACATGTGCTTAAGCCTAAACTCACACTCAACATTTACACATTTTTACAAACTCACATATAACATATTAACATCTACTTATTTATACTCTTTAATGAAACTATAGAACAACTTTAGCAAATATATTTCTTATTACTTCTTGTATACTTCTTATATTTCTTATTTAAACTTACATTTACAACTAACATCTTTACTTCTTACAAGCTTATTACTACATGTCTTAAGACTACCTTAGATACTTCTTGCAAGCTTATATTCTTAAAGGAACTCTATGGATCTATTTTACAAACTTATATAGGGCTACCATTAGCATATATTTAACTTAACAAACACCTAAAGATTTCTTAACACAGATTTAACAAGAGATTAATTTCTACAAACTCACATATCCTATTTTCATCCTGGACAGATTCCGCTAGAGACTTGATGACCTTAAAATCCAAAGGTTCATGGTATCTCTGTTGAGTCTGGGCATTGAGAAACACTGGGTGAGCTAGCTGCATTTCAGTTCTAACCTGTCTCCAAACCTCCGGGTCTAAAATACTCTTCTTAATCTTTAATTTCTTTGAAAGGTGCAGCTCATTAAGAGCCAGAAAAATTGGGTGCCAAGAAGTTGCGCCCATGATACTAGCAGCACTTTTGCCTTCACTTGCTTTCACTTTCTTTAATTTTCCTGTCCGCTCTTGTCGCGGCTCTACTCTTTAATTTTCCTGTCCGCTTTTGTCGCGGCTCTACCTAATTTTCCCGTCCGCTTTTGTCTCGGCTCTACGTTTCCCCGCTTTTGTCGCGAATCCCCACCTTACCTGGGGGCTTACCAGTGCCCTGCCCTGACTGCAAAGAGTTCTGAGCTTTAAAGGGTCCCCGTACGGGCCACCACTTGTCGCGTTCGCCTCGACCAGCAAGGAAGACGCAACACCAGGCTCTTCTCCAAGCAGTTTATTCAGGAACCTTGAACAATCTTCTGACCCCGGGGAAAGCCATCTTCTGACTCCCGGGAAAGCCAGCCCATGCCCTTTATAGCCACTGGGCAACCAACCCCATAGTGCCACGTGGACAATGCTGATAGGGTCAGACATACACAAGCAAGCCAGATTCCATGCCCAAGCCAAATAAGGAGTTGTTTATACCAGAGAATACCTGCCATCAGGAAGGCAGAAACCGGACGCTGGCGCCATCTTTGAGGCACAGCCATGCACGGCTCTCTACAATTTTCTATTCTTTTTAACCTTTATTGATTCTTTGTGGATTTTATGTCATACATTCAGAGCCTACTTTTTTCTACATCTCCTCTCATTTGCCCTCTGCCTTTGCAACCTCCCTCACAAATCAAAACCAAATTTCAAATAAAAACCAAAAAACAAACAAACAAACAAAACAAAGAAACAAGACAAAACAAAAGCAAAACCAGCCAAAAAAGAAGAATCTGGTGGAAGTTGTAGTGTGGCCCTTTGAGGCACAGTTTACCCTTTAGTCTATTCATGTTTACTTGCAAGTATTCATTGCCATGAGTCATTATTCCTGCTCCAGGCCGATGGTTTCAGCTGCACCATGGATAATGAAGCTCAGTGAGGCTCCTCACGTATATATTGTTGTCCTGTGTCGTGGAGATCCTGCTGTTTTGGATCTGTATGTTCATCCTCTTCACATGCTCCAACAGTTCATAAATGATTTGGATGTTGGGTTGGGATAACTCATAGCCCTGACTCTGGGCCTGGATGGTAGCTGGGCTAGTCAGTTCTCTACCTTTCCCTCATCATCTCTACCTGGAAGAGCTATCGAGCACTGTCTTGCCTAGCTCACCAAATGCACCTGTAGCAAGGAGCAGGGCCAGTTCTCCTGTTCAAGGCCCTGACATTGAAGTCTCCCTCATTCATTTTGCCAGGGCCAGCTCTATTTTTTTGCCATGGCAAGGTGCAGGGCCCCCTGTCTCCTGATTGCTGTAGGGGGCATGAAAAGGGGTGCTGGGTCCATACTCATGCTCTTATGCTCTCAGGGCTGGGTCACCTGTGACCTCAACAACATGATCACCTCTTGTGTACTGCCCAAGTAGAGTGTAGGGCCACTCTCCTGTGTGCTGTTGCTGGAGTAGGGCAGGGCTAGTTCTCTCACTCTTGCATTCCCAGGGCCAGCTCTCTCACCTGCCATTGGTAGCAAGGGACAGAGGGGAATGACATCTTTCCCTTTCCAATGCCAACAAATAGAAGATGGGGGAGGTGGAGGGGCCAGCTCTGTTGCTCTCATACCTTCAGGCCTGACTCACCTGCATCTACAACAACAGAGGCAGCTCTAGTGTGCTTCACAGATGGGAAGCAGAAGCTACTTTCTCATATTCCACAACTGGTGAGGGTCAGGGCTAGCTATCCTACACTTGTGATCCCAGTGCCATTACACTCACCTGTCACAGGTAGTAATGAATGAAGGAGGGAGGACATCTTTCCCTCACCATGGCAGATAGGGGGGCAAGGTGGGGTCTCCTGTTCTCATGCTTTCAGTGTCAGTTTACCTGACAACTGAGTCAGCTGTAGTCTGCTTCCCGGTTGAGGTATATGCCTAGGGTGAGTTGTGGGGCCATCTTTCCCAAGTCTGGCAGTAAGCTCTCCCTATCATAAGGCCAGCTTACCTGCTACAGTATTCAGCAAGGGGCAGGGCCAGCCATCCCAGTGCCAGTGAAAAGTGGGGCTGACTCGGTACAAACTATTTCCAATGACTCCCTTGCTAACACAGGCCATGGACATCACCACAGACCCCAGCTGTAGCAGTACTATGGACCCAGACATGAGCCTTGGCAGCAGCTTGGGCCCAAGCACCACTACAACCCAAGTGGCAGAACAGGCCACTCAGATTAGTGCTGACTCAGTCGCAGCATGGCCCCTGGTACCACCATCCACAGAGCCCTTGGTGGCAACTAGAGCCACAGACACCACTACGGACCCCAGCCTGAACATGGACATGGACTTATACATGACCCTACACAGAGGTCCATACTAGGACATTTCCCTGGATGCAGGTAGCAGCACCAACCACCCAGATCAGCATGGCCTGGGCATGGCATGGTTCTCAGACACCAACATGTTCTGAGGTAGCAGACCATACCCCATGGCACTCAGTGATAATTATACTTTCATTGACTTGTGAGCTATCATGTTGACTTTAATTTCAGTTTGACTATTCTTTACTGGTTTTGCTTAGTTAAATTCTGTAATTATTATTTCATTAATCTGTTTCTTTTGTTCTTCTTTAATAAACCATTTATTTGTATCTCTAATGTCCTTGATCATATCTATACCTATTATTAGGAACTCCTTGGCTTATGTTTCATCTAAATTGCCTTTCTTGGGACATATTACAATACAGTTTCTGGCTTCAAGAGGAGGCATGTTGTCTTAGTTTTTCATGTTTGTGTATGTTCCCAGTGGTCTGGACAACTGGGGTTTTGAATTGTTTATTAGATGAGATATCTGTTCTCATCTTTGATGTATGGTATTCCTATCATTAGTTACTCTTGCCCCAGTCTGGTTGCAGACTCTGGTTCTCTGAGAAGAAGAAGTTCTGTGGAACAATGGATAGCCCCATGGAATAGAGATGGATTTGAATCCTTACCTGGGCCAAACTGTATTTGGTGACTGTAGGTCCCTAGTACACAGTGGTTCTATGGATCAGTAGGAAGTAATAAATATATGGATATTGGATAGAAGGAATGAGATAAAAGTGGGATAAAGAGTGTGATGTTCATTTGTTTCTTGGTTTGAGGTAAGGTCTTCTGTGGTACCAGCTGGCCATGAACTCACTTTGTAGACCAGCCTAGCCTTGAACTCACAGAGATCTGCCTCACTCTGCCTTGAAGTGCTGGGATTAAATGAAGTTTAAATGACTGTGACATAACATTTGGCTCTCTTTTTGAGTTTTTACTTAGTTTTGTTTTTATATTTGGGATAATAATGCTCTGTCAGATGTCCATCTGGCAAAGATCTGCTCCTACTCTGTCATATTGCTCTCCACGGGTTGATCATTTCCTTATGTATACAACAGCTTTGTAGTTTCATAAGGGCACAATTATTAGTTGTTTGTCTTAATTTCTAAAAAATTGGAGTCATGTTAGTCATCCTTCCATACACCTACATAATACAGGATACTCTGTTTCCTTCCAGCAGAGTCATAATTTAAGGTTTTATATTAAGGAATTTTATTTATTTGGAATTTACTTTATGCAGAGTAATAGAGATGAGTTTAACTTATTTCCTCTGCATTAGAATAACCACTTTCACACACTATTTTGTGAATAAAGTATCTATTCTCCAGTGTTTGTTCTGGCATCTTTGTTCAATATGAGATGGCTTTAATTGAACCATAATTGGTTCTATTGCCTGGGGTGTGTCATACTAGGCTTACCATTCCTTTCCTATTTCACAGACTCTTGGTGTACCTTATTATTTGTTGGCAATATCACTAATTTCAATGGCAACAATTAGAGGTACAATATTTCCCCCATATCACTGCTATTCAAGTGTCCCTGCGGTTTCTGTAGGCTGTGTTCTCATTCATGTAAGAAAACTTTATTTTCCTCTCTAATTTCTCAAATTCCCTTCTGCTTGTTAGAAAAACACACTGAGGGCATGAAGTGAGGTCTTAACTTTTCAGATTGCAGAAATTTCTGGCAGAGGACTTCAGTTCCATTTTCAGTATTAACATTCAGTAACTCATATCCAATTGTAACTTCACTGCTGTGGCATCCAATGCTCTCCTCTACCCGAAATGGGCATGGCATGCATGAATATCAACTCACACAAACACAGACACATAATTTTTTAATGAATTTTGAAATATTTTCACTATTTACTCAGTTTCTGATGTTTTACTTATCATTAATTTGTATTTTAATATAATTAGTTTTAAATTATGTATGTAGGTGTGTGTGTAGAACACATCTTTGTTGGAGTATATCATTATGAACACAGATGCCCTTGGAGGAAAAACAGGTCTGATCTTTATATAATTAGAGTTGCTGGGTTTGGTAGACACAGGACATTGGAAAGATACTAGGCTTTTTCTCAGCCTCTTCTATGCATGTCAGCTTGTCTGAAAGTGTCTGTCAGATATTTTTAGAGGTTATATATGCTTCTGTGTGAAGGGTAATAATGAATCTGCTCAGGTTCAAGAATCCTGAAACTAATATGAGTTGTTTCCTTCCTGAGCTTAAAGAAGTTCTCTGGGTGATAGGATGTTTCCTTTCCCTTTAGAACAAATTGTTTATCTTTCTTTAAACATTCTGTGTCTTTGTGGGTCCCATTTACATAGAAGGGTTTAACCTCAGAGGAAATAATTAAATAAAGACTGTTTGAAGATGACATAAACAAACCTACTGCTCTGAAAACGAATTGAAATGTACATAAATTTAGAAAATGTGTGTGAGTGGAGGTTTCCCTACTTCCAATCATTTGAGTATGTGAGCTGAGGGATAAAGTAATAGGTTCATAAATGGAATCATCTCACATTGTTAGTACATGACTAAACATCATATTTTCACCCTTATATATTCATATTGAATACATATATTAATTTATCAAAAACAAATAAACTGAACTAAAATAAATAAAGCCTTAAAAAATAAATGATCCTGCAAATGTTCAGTAAACCTGTGAGACTAAGGTGGGATCACATTCTGGCTCCATCACAGGAACAAACTGAACTGTCCCAATTCTACTTCCCCAGTTCCACTACATCTGAGTTTACACTTTCTATGAACCACACTATGGATGTTGTGTGTTTTGTTTATGTATTAAAATGATGATACCTACTGAATTTCTGGCTGAGAGGTATTCAGTTTTTAATCAAAATTAGTATAAAATTTATTCTGTAAGTCTAATAGTTTTATGTATTTCTATAGTTTCATGTATTTACTGCTAATTCTAGTAACCAAGGCCCAGTACTGAGCTGCAATGTTGCAAGCACAGTGGTACAGTAGTGTTCAAGGGTAAAATAAATATCTGGCTGCAAGTATCTCTCTTAATTCAAGAGACAGTGATTCCTGTAAGTCAGGACAACCTCAGATACACTAAGTGACTAATGATATTCTTAAATTGATCATCATTTTATGTGCATTTCCACATCTAGTGTAGCACAGTTTATGCAATGCTGGAAAAAAGCTCATGCCTTGAATATGCTAGGCAGGTTAAGAAAACAAAAGAAAAGAAAGTAAATAAAAAACAAATTTGGTGCTGTGTACATGTACCAAAACATTTGCAAATATAATCAGTAATTTATGAAAATAAAGGAATGCTTGAAACATTAAAAATAAATCTACTATATGACCCAGCTGTACCCCAACTTGCATATGTTCAAATGAATCAACATCCTACTTCAGAGATACTGGTTCAACAATCTTCATAGACTCCCTTTTCCCAAGAACTAGGATATTGAAATAACCTAAATATCCATTGTAAATATTACAGCTCTGAGTGGAGAGGCTTCACCTAAGTGTTATAAATCTGAAAATCAAGGTATCCTGGCAGTCAGGAGGCAGGGAATACCAGAAAATCACATTATGCAATGCTCATACAAGAGATTTATTTGAAGGGAAAAATCTAGAAGGGTGTCTGTCTCTGCTCTTATGAGGAGCAGCAGAGAACTGAGCAGAATATAGAGCTTACATAGTGTTTCCTGCAAGTCAGAGTGTTCCATAGTAGGAACTGGTGGGAATTCAAGTCCAGATCTTGGGGTGAGCTCAGGGACTGGTGAAATTTCAAGTTCTGAGCTTTGGCATTTTATTCTTTAGAGCAGAGACTGGATCCAGCCTTCAGAGCAGTTAGAGTGTTCTGTGTGTGGACCCTGGTGGTTGGAGGTCCTCAGGGGAGGGGCCTGACCACTCATTTGCCTCGAGGGGCTTGCATCATTAAGCAGATCAATGTACCAGTGATAATGTGGCACATAAACGTTATGCAACACTGTCAAGCTATAAAGAGCAATGAAATCATTATAGCAGGCAACTGGATGGGAATTTTTTTTTAAATCATATTAAGTGGAAAAACCCAGGCACAGAGAATGCAAACATTGAATGTTCTCTTACACCTGACTTTCTGATTCAAAATCTTCTTTTATGATTACATATCCAGAAGTAACTGCAGAAACCAATAAAGTGAAAAAGGGGTTGGTGTGCAGAAGCACTATAAAGTGTATATCAGTGTGAAAATGATCCAATCAGGGAAATAACTCCGTAAACTTCACTCTATTGGTTGGTTTAATTGTGTCTCTTAGGTTTGATTATCCTGGATTTTCATTTTCAATAAATTCTGGAAGTTTTAAGATATCCTTTTCATTTCTTCCTTCACTCAATTTTGTTTGAATTGTGTGCTATTTAGCTTCCATGAATTTGAGCATTTTTGATATGGTATATACATTTAATAAATAGTGGTCATATATAATGCAGAATATAATTTGAGTATTTCTGTCTTTGTTGACATTTGCTTTGTCATAATAAGAATTCTAGTTTAAATGCTCCATGTGCTGCAGAGAAAAATCATGTATTCTTTAATGTTTTATTGGAATGTTCTGTACATATTGGTCAAATCCATTTGGTTAGACTGAATTTAAAAAATCCACATGTCATAAAATAATCATAATGGTTAATAATAAATATACATAAACAAGAAAGTATATGCAAAGTTTCAATAGAGATAATCAAATGCCTTTCAAAGGGAGGTTCATCTAAATAAGAGAAAAAATTTCAATGAAAATTATGAAAACCAGAAAGGATTTGAGTGATGTTCTACAAGTTGTGAAAGAGAATCAATGGTATCCCCAGCTACTATACCTCAAAAAATTACCATTCATATTCAAGAGACAAAGAAAACTTTCTACATAAAAATAAATTTAATGAATTGATGAGTACTAAACTTGAGAGGATACAGGAAAGTATACTTAGGCCAGAAGTGAAGATTAAGCATGAAGAGGAAAGAACAAGGACACAAGTTAAGAACCTAGAATGCAAAGGTGTTATAGAACAACAAATGAAAGAATTAACAAACTCTTGAATAATTACTAAAAATGTTAATGGTCTTAACTGCCTAAGGAAGAGATAGAGACAAACAGAATGGGTAAGAGGAGCAGGTCTATGTTTTGTTGCCTCTGTGAACAGATTTGACTACCAATAAGAGACATAACCTAAGGGTGACAAGATGGGAAAAGATTTTCCATACAGATGCAAGTACAAATAAGAAAGCACGTCATTCTAATATCTGATCTTTTTGATTTCAAACCAGACCTAGTCTGAAGAGACGGGGAGAAAATTCTATACTCCTAAAAGAGATACTACAATCCTAACTGTATATTCACTCAACACCGGAACACCAGATTTCATAAAATAAACAGTGTTAGGTTAAAACTACAGAACAATGTTAACAAAGTGATGATGGGTGATTTTGTACCTCATTCTCACTGATAGGCAAGTCATCTGGAAAAAGACTAAATAGAGAAATTGTGAATAAAAATTATGTAGAATGTTAATTCTACTTCTATATTTAACAAAGTTGAACAATTCTGAATATCTAGACAGATTACTCATTTACAATAAGGAGAGTTGGTTCAGTATGTAAACAGCAGCTTTCAGTAAACTGTGCTAATGTAAAAATAACTTTAAATTTTCTTCAAAATATGATCATCCTAGTCAAGAATTCATTTTTTTCTACCAACTAGTGGCCTATAATGCTCAAAACTTTGACAAGACAATCATTCTTACGAATTTTAATACAAAATATACAAAAAGGACAATTCTAGTAATTCTTTTATCATACACTGACAAGCCCTTCCATATCTATGGAGACAAGGTGATATAACTTAAGACTCATTTGTCCTCTAATTGCAAAGTCCACATAGCAATGAAAAACAACATTGGATATTAGTCTTCTTCAAAACTCTGAGCACATAGACTTACAGCCTGCATTTCCTCCTCCTGAGAATCAGGACATAAAAAACTATGGGGAACTCACAGAGAGCCTAGTTATCCTCCAAAACTGATATTTCATTTGAATTTTGGCAAAAAGTTAACTACACAATGTTAATTTACTAATTCTACTTATTAAGCACACTGTAACTTTAAAACATCTAGAAAGTCTACATGTCCTTAACAATAAATGTAGTCTCACTATGTATATCTGTGTAGAGTGGAACTGTCTTTGTAGACCAGGCTGGCCTTGAACTGAGACATATCCGACAGCTTCTGCCTCCCAACTGCTGGGATTGTATCTGTGCCTGTTCTACAAATGTGCCAAAATACCTGTCTTCAGAAAAAAGTCAAATCACTATAAGAACTAATTTTTGCTGAAGGAGGGTTCTAAAGTATTAGTAAGTGTTTTTTTTGTATAATTTTAGATTGATTTTGACACATGGTAAAAAGAAAGAATAAATAAAACTTCACAGATTTGAACAAGCCAAAGTTCATGTTATATTATACTTTCAACATGAACTATCAAAATCATTTAAGTTACACAAACATACATCACATAGTATCATGTTTTTAAACTACTATGAGAAAAATTTTGTCATTTAATGTGAAAAATACTAATTAAAAGGAAAATATGTACATTTGAGAAGAAAAAAGCACTGTTCATAAATGTTAAAACAGACTATGTACTTTCAATGCATAAGTTATTATCATGTTACTATCATAAAATACATATACAATTGATGTAAATAATTCTGATATACTCATTTGGTCAAATTTTTGTACTAAGTGTGAAGAAAAATACTCCCATAAACAGCAAGGTAATATCACTTAGTATTTTTATTGTGGGATATAATCCACCATGCATAAAAAAACATGTGCATAATCATGAATAAAGCCATTGAACATCTGTAACTTAATTTATATAAATCGGATAACAGAGATTTTTTTATATTCTATACCTATAAAAATTTTTGTACAAGGAGTTTAATCCACTTAGAAAAGTGAATCACAGAGAAATTAGTGTAATGGAATATAATGATGTTCCTCAGCCAGTAACTTTGGTATTTAGGCTAATTAAGATAAATGTAGTTTTGCAGCTACAATTACAACCTGAGGAAATTTATCTGGAGAGAGAAAGAAAAACTGTTCTACAAAAAGCATGTGTAGTCACTCACAGCTATGTAAGAGTTAATCAAAAGCGTACAAGCAGTTTTTAAGCCTTGAAGAATATGATTTCATGGACTCTATTCTCTTTGAAAAGTATAGTTTGAAAATGTGTTGTAGATGTAACCAACCTTCTTATTAAATAAGAAACACAGAACCAATGCAAAGAAGAAAGCCAAGAGGTCAGAGCTAAGAGCTAAAACCTTACCCTTCCTCCTGCAATGGTCCTACCTCTCCGAACCAGAGCTACCCCTGTGTTAAAGTCTTTTATATATAGTTCCTGTTCTGCCTTCTCATTGGTTGTAAATCCAACCACATGACAGCCTCGTCACGGCCTGTCTGTATAGGCCTCCAGGTTTTCCATGCTTGGTATTGAGATTAAAGGCATGTGTATCCAATAATGGCTGTATCCCTGAACACACAGAGACTTACCCAGCTCTGCCTACCAAGTGCTAGGATTACAAGCATATGCCACCACTGCTCTGCTTTCCTATGGCTTGCTAATAGTTCTGACCCCTGGGCAACTTTATTTATTAGCATACAAATAACATTTTAATACAAATAAAATATCACCATATTTCCCCTTTTCTATTTTAATAAAAAGGAAATAAGAAAAAGCTTATAACTAACATAAGAAAAACTATATACAAAAGTACAATAACTATATACAATATATACAAGTAATAAATACCTAAACAATGTCTAGTTCATTTGTATTTGACAAATTCAGAGAAAATAATTCCATTATCTATTCTCTTGTATCTAATTCACTTTCTATCCTAACTAATCTTCAGCTATAACTAACTAATCTTCAACTCCCTCAGAGACCCAAGAAGGAAATAATATTAGCTAACAAAAAAATAAAAACAGGAAGTATATGCAAGCAACTTCCAAAAAATTGTGAGTTGACAGAAACAGCCAGCTGCCTGGACAGTCATCTGAGGCTTCTCCGCAGTGTTGGGGCATCATTTTCAGCCTATAGGCTTAGCGTATCTGACAGACTCATTTGTGAAGTAGGATGTACACAAGGTCAACAGTTCAACCTCACATTGGGTGAGAGCAGTCTATATACCAGAAATACCTGAATTCCACTAGTGTCATGTCATAATTCAGGATTTTAAATTCTGGAAATTGTTGATGTTTTTTGAGTTCAGCTGTCCATTCTTCTTGGCTATGTGTGTATGTGGCTTCATCTTAGCATCCCATTCTTCTCCACATCCCTCTATTAAATGCCATTCTTCTGTTGAGAGGTGTGAGCTTAATTACTCTTCAAGAATAACTGTTTCAACTACCTTCCCATTGGACATCAGAAGCCATCGGCCCACTGCCTGTTAAGCTGCCTTCGAAGAAAAGGGCACTGTACCTTTCCCGGATTGCAAAGGCCACTTCAGGGATGGTGCCATATTGTCCTGGCCTCAGAAGATGCCTTTTGATAAAGCCATAACCACACTTGTTTTGACAAGAACCAGTAGTCCTTTGTTTCGTGTCCTGTCTGTCCTGTTTGTCAGCAGTTGATTTGAGGATACTTTGTTGTCCAGTGGCTAACTTTTGCCACAACGAAAGTTAACTCCAATTGCAGTTTTTTCAATGCCCATATTTTCTCTGAAGTAGATTGGTACTGTCAGGAGCCGACATGTCTCATAGTCATAACAAAAAAGAAAAATTTTCTAAGTTATTAAAACATTTTAAATGCCATATTCTGTAGATCTCTGAAGGGTTTGAAGATAACCTGTCTATCTAAAATATATCTACTCAATCTTGAAAACATACCTAATATAACTACAAGTTCTATTATAATGTCTAACTACTAACTTTCATTTCTTTATATCCTAATAGTTGGTAATAACAACATTCAAGGATCAGAAAATTGCATTACATTGTTAAATGAACGGTACAATTAGAAATATACATATAGCATTTTCTAACAATATCAATTTCAATATATATAATTTGTATACAATATAAAACAATCCAATCCAATGTAAAGTATTTACATTTTTCTTTTCTTTTCTTTCTTTCTTTCTTTTTTTAAAAATAAGAAGCTTAAATCTAATCTCCTTTGCTTAGCCCTTTTCCTATCCCTTGACAACAACTTGTAACCAACCCCCCTAATCAATGAAAATTATCCCAGACCCAAAACCCATTAAAAGACCAAAAAAAAAAACAAACAAAAAAAAAAAACCACCCACCCCACACCACCTCTTTGGGAATGTGGGCGTCGTATTCTTGAAATTGCTTCCTGCTGGGTATGGGCGAAGGTATCTTTATCCTGAAAAGAAAAATTTTAGGTTAATTGTCAAATTCTAGGAAAGGTAACTATATCCTTCGTTATCCAGTCTGTATATAATGTCAAAGTTCAGGGTTTATCTCAAATCCTTATTCAAGTAGTCTTTGAGACTGGATCATCTCAGCTAGCTCTCTCAAAATTGCTCTGAGCACTTTGTAGTTCAAAGCTGATCTGTAGATGATGTTTGTCAGCTTAGTGATGTTATTATTGTCCACGTGGAATTGTTGTTGTTGTGGGGCCCCATCTTCTTCCTGGAGACTTCAGTTGATGTTAGACCTGACTGTGATTTCCTGCAAAAAACTGATAAGAGACTCGAACACAAAGACTATATATGCAGCTTTTTTAGAATGAGTTAGTACTCTATATGACCATTTATATCTTAACAAAGTTTAAAATGTATATATATATATATATATATATATAAATTTTGATATAAAATTCATACTTTAAGAAAAGTTTAAGGAATCAGAATAGAATCAAAGAGTTGAGATTAGTAATAGAATAGTCCCTTAATTAATTTGGCTTTTCTCCTGTCCCATAGCAGAAGATGGCTCTTTTCTTCTGGCATGATACAGGGAGTTTGCATTTTCCTTTTAACAACATGCTTGAGTTTTAAGAAGGAGAGAGCCATTCTCCAACTCCAAAGTCAGCTTTAAATTTTAATTGAACTGGGACTATTAGAAGTTAAATAGTGTTAAATCTTTAAAGAAAAGCAGAAACAAACATTTAGGAAGACATAAAATTTTTTAGATAACATACCCATACGCCATTTCACTCTGTTTCTTAGGATAGATGATTTGTCTCTTTTCTTCAGTTGTCTCATTTCTCCAGTGTTCTTCAAATTCCTTAATCTTCATTCTCCTAAAAGACAAAAACAAAAACCTTTCCCCAATGTTTTTTGGGGATGTTCCTTTTTGGCAAGTTATTATCTGATTAAATAAAAAGGCATATGGTACTGGTGTAAGTTAGTTTAAATTGGATGTTCATGATAGTTGATGAACTATCACCTCCTCTAATTAAGAGGTCTCTCTTGTTCAAATCGAACCTTTATCAATTTTGATGGTACCCACAGCTTATCTTCTCCTGTAGAAATAAAAGCAAAACCTCGTCCCCAATGTAATACATATCCTGGTTTCCATTCTGAGGTCAGCACATCCTTAAAGTATATAGGTTGATTTAATTCTGTAGTTTTTTCTATTATCCAATGTCTCTCTGCAGCTGTTGTTCCTTTCTCATTGGCATTGAGAAAATTCAAAGTTAATAGAGCATTATGTAGTCTATTTCTGGGGGTTTTTGTTACTCCTTTTTGTTTATTTAGCATATCCTTTAGAGTTCTGTTTGATGTTTCTATAACTGCTTGACCTGTAGGATTATGTAGTATATCTGTAATATGGATTATATTATAATAAGCAAAAAACTGTTTCATTTTAACAGAGACATATGATGGAGCATTATCAGTTTTGATTTGTGCAGGTATACTTATAATGGCCATAACTTCTAGCAAATGAGTGATTACAGAATCAGCTTTTTCAGAACTCAAAGCAGTTGCCCATTGAAATCCTGAATAAGTATCAATAGTGTGGTGTACATATTTCAATTTTCCAAATTCTGCAAAGTGAAACACGTCCATCTGCCAGATTTCATTCCTCTGAGTACCCTTTGGGTTACATCCTGCTGGTAATGGCGTTTGATTGTAGAAGGAACAAGTAGGATATTTCTTTACTATTTCTTTGGCTTGTTGCCAGGTTATGGAAAAATCCTTTTTTAAACCTTTACTATTTACATGATGTTTTTTATGAAATTCTGAGGCCTCCAGCACATTTCCTATCAATAATTTATCAATCTCATCATTGCCTTGTGCTAGAGGGCCTGGCAGACCAGTATGGGATAGGATGTGAGTTATATATGAAGGATGACTCCTTTTTCTGATTGTATCTTGTAATTGAATAAATAGTGAAGTTAATTCTGAAGCATCGTGGATAAATTCTGCAGTCTCAATATGTAATACTACTCTTTCAGCATACTGAGAGTCAGTTACTACATTGAGAGGTTCTGAAAAATCCATTAATACCAACAGAATAGCATGCAATTCTGATTTTTGAACTGAATTATAAGGACTTTGAACCACTTTACTTAAATTTTCTGATTTGTAACCTGCCTTTCCTTGTTTGTTGGCATCTGTATAAAATGTACAAACTCCAGATATGGGTTTTTTCCTCACAATTCGAGGTAAGATCCAATCAGCTCTCTTTATAAGATCAATTCTATTGCTTTTGGGATATTTGCTGTTAATTTCTCCCAAAAAATTACTACAAGCTTTTTGCCAAGCTTCATTTTCTATCCATAATTTTTCAATGTCCTCCTTAGTTAAAGGTACAACAATTTCTGCTAGGTCTATTCCTGCTAATTGACGAAGTCTCAATTTTCCTTTCCAAATCATGTCAGAGATTTTTTTCCACATAAGTTTTTAATTTTTTATTTGGTTTATTTGGTAAAAATATCCATTCCAATATAATATCTTCCCTTTGCATTACTATTCCTGTTGGGGAATGCCTAGAAGGTAAAATAACCAAAATGCAATCCAGCTTTGGATCAATACGATCTATGTGCCCTTCATGTACTTTCTTTTCTACCAAGGCCAATTCTTTCTCAGCTTCAGGTTATAATTTTCTTGGACTATTCAAGTCCTTGTCACCTTCTAAGGTTTTAAACAAATTATTCAGTTCATCATTTTTTACCCTAACAATAGTTCTTAGATGAGAAATGTCTCCAAATAATCTTTGAAAGTCATTAAGAGTCTGTAGTCGATCTCTCCTAATTTGTACCTTTTGAGGTCTAATTTTTTGAAGTTCTATTTTATATCCTAAATAATTAATAGAATCTCCTCTTTGTATCTTTTCAGGAGCAATTTGTAATCCCCAGCAAGGCAAAATTTTCTTTACTTCTTCAAACATTCTTTCTAAAGTATCTGCATTTGAGTCAGCTAATAAAATATCATCCATATAATGATAAATTATAGATTTAGGAAATTTTTTACATACTACTTCTAATGGCTTTTGTACAAAATATTGGCACAAAGTTGAGCTATTCAACATTCCCTGTGGGAGAACCCTCCATTGAAATCTTTTAACCAGTTGAGAATTATTATAAGTAGGCACTGTGAAAGCAAAGCTTTCTCTGTCTTTTTCTTGTAAGGGTATTGAAAAGAAACAGTCTTTTAAATCAATAACTATGAGAGGCCATCCTTTTGGTAACAGAGTAGGCAAAAGAATTCCAGATTGTAGAGAGCCCATTGGCTGAATTACTTTGTTAATTGCTCTAAGGTCTGTTACCATTCTTCATTTACCAGATTTCTTCTTAATAACAAATACAGGAGAATTCCAAGGGCTGGTTGATTCTTCAATATGATGAGCATTTAACTGTTCTTCTACCAGCTCTTCTAAAGCCTGGAGTTTCTCTGTTGTTAAAGGCCATTTCTGAACCCATACAGGCTTGTCTGTTGACCATTTTAAAGGTAGAGCTGTTGGTGTTTTTGGAAGATTATCAGTTGTTGTGCCCTGTTCTTGTATGACATTGATGGCTGGTGAGCACTCATTAGAATAATATCTTTTAATATTTCTCTCAGAAACATGTACTAATTTATGATTTGTTTCTGAGATTGGAGGGATATTAATCTGAGTATTCCATTGTTGTAACAAATCTCGACCCCACAGGTTCATACCTATGTTGGCCATATATGGTTTTAATTTTCCTTTCTGTCCTTCTGGACCTATACATTCAAGCCATCTTGCACTTTGTTTCACTCGAGATAATGTCCCAATTCCTAACAGTTGTACGTTTACCTCTTGAAGAGGCCAAGTTGGATGCCAAAATTCTGGTGCAATTATGGTCATGTCCGCACCTGTGTCTACCAGACCAGACAACAAAACACCATTTATTTTTATTGTTAGTTTTGGTCTTTGTTCATTAATAGAAGTTTGCCAAAAAATTTTCCTTATGTTTTTTCCTGAATTTCCTATTTTCTCTGTTTCATCATCTCAACCAACATGATTTATTCCAATAGACATTTGGTTATTTAGTTGCTTTGAGTAGGGGTTTCCTCTACAACTTCAGGAAAGGTTTGAACTGGATTTACTATGGGGTCCTGCCTGAGGCCCCTCTGGGAGTTTCCTGAAGCTCAAGGCAGAGGATTACCCTGTCTGTCCCTTGTTGATCTACATTCGTTGGTCCAGTGTTTTCCCTTATCACACCTTCTGCATACTCCAGAAGGAAGAGGCATTCTGTTGCCAGTGTTCCTTGAAGAAACATTATTTCTAGGAATGACCTGTTTACAATCCCTTTCCAAATGTCCTTGCTTTCCACATCCAAAACATCTCATATTTCTCAAACCTTTTGAAATTGCTTTTCCTACCCACATATCATCATGGTCATAAGCCTCAACATTAACTGTATCTCTAATCCAATCTTCCAAAGGTGCAGATCTTGCCTTTAATGGCCTGATTATTCTTTTGCATGCTGCATTTGCATTCTCAAAGGCCAAAGATTCAGTTATTATCTGACTAGCCTCTGAATTCGGGACCATTTTCTGTACTGCTGAAGTCAATCTTTGTAAGAAATCTGTGAAAGATTCTTTTGGGCCCTGTATAACCTTTGTAAATGACTCAGTTTTTTTTCCTGGTTCTTCAACTCTGTCCCATGCATTCAAAGCTGCTGTTCGACATAGAACTAGGGTTTGGACATCATATGAACATTGTGTTTGTACTGAAGCATATTGACCTTCTCCAATAAGCTGATCCTGGGAGACTTGTATTCCACTATCCCTCCATTGTTTTTCTATATTTTTAGCCTCATTATTGAACCACATTTTCCACTGGAGATGTTGTCCAGGTTCAAGAACAGCCTGTGCCAATTCCCGCCAGTCCTTTGGTAGAATCCTATTACAAGTTGACCAGGTGTTTAACATTTGCTTTACATATAGGAAGTGCATGCCATAAGATGCTATTGCCTCCTTAAATCTTCGTAAGTCTAACATTTTAACTGGAACCCAAGTATTTTGTTCATTCTCTTCATCAGGTAGCTGCTGTACCGCTACCGGATAAATTAAGGGTGATTGTGTGAAAACTGGCTTTCTTTCTGTAACCTTATGATCCAATTTTGAAACAACTTCACTATCTATTTCTTCTGTCTGAATTTGAATTTCTCTAGAATTCATTTTTACCGGTTTAACAGGTTTTTCTAAGACTGTTATCCTGGCACTTAAATTGACTATCTTTTTAAATAGTAAAATGAGGATAAGAAAAGTAATAAACTGAACAATTCGATCAATATTAATCTTTTCATATAGTTGTTCCATTGTCAGAGTGCCTAAAATTTCAAACAAAGCCCAATTTTCTTCCAATGTACACATAATGCCCATTTTTTTAATGTAGAAAAAAAATTCTCTTTTAAATAGATATGTTAATTGACTTACCAAGTCTGGGTAGAACAGTAGAATCCCAGGGAATTTCAAAACAGCCACCTGGTGTTCGAGGTGTGAATCCAGAGAGAGAGAGAGAGAGAGAGAGAGAGAGAGAGAGAGAGAGAGAGAATAGCAGCTTGAGCCAAGTCAAGCTTTGGCTTTACAGGCAGGGGCCCTGTTCGGCAGGGCAGGCCTGAGTTGTTTGTAGCACCAGCTTTAAGCAAGTAGCTCCAGCTGCGGGTCAGTCAGGCCTGGGCCCTAGCTAGGCAGCCGGGCCGCCCAGGCCAGAAACCGGACCTGCCACCAAGCCAAGCCAAGTGGTTTTTAATGGATTCTTGTCACGTTGGGTGCCAAATGTAGATGTAACCAACCTTCTTATTAAATAAGAAACACAGAACCAATGCAAAGAAGAAAGCCAAGAGGTCAGAGCTAAGAGCTAAAACCTTACCCTTCCTCCTGCAATGGTCCTACCTCTCCGAACCAGAGCTACCCCTGTGTTAAAGTCTTTTATATATAGTTCCTGTTCTGCCTTCTCATTGGTTGTAAACCCAACCACATGACCGCCTTGTCATGGCCTGTCTGTATAGGCCTCCAGGTTTTCCATGCTTGGTATTGAGATTAAAGGCATGTGTATCCAATAATGGCTGTATCCCTGAACACACAGAGACTTACCCAGCTCTGCCTACCAAGTGCTAGGATTACAAGCGTATGCCACCACTGCCCTGCTTTCCTATGGCTTGCTAATAGCTCTGACCCCTGGGCAACTTTATTTATTAACATACAAATAACATTTTAATACAAATAAAATATCACCATAATGTGTTGCATAGATAAAATGTTTTCCTGACCATAAACTTAATTGGTTTCATTTCACACTTCATAAAAGGTTAAATATTCCTTAAATATCTACCTTCTCTTGAAGGCAATGAACAAGCCACACACTTAAACCTCCTGTAATTCAAGAGTGTTCTTTCTGGGTCTAGACTGTCATAATCTGAAGAGGGACACAAGCTGATGTGCTTTGGTGCTTGAGCAACAATGACTAGACTGCTGAGGAAAAGAGGAACATGAAGCAATTTATAATATGTAGAATAGGTTTTCCCAGCATGCAAGGTGCAATAGTCAGCTAGACCATAGGAGAAAACTTTGTAATCTGTCTTGAAATAAAAACTGATGCCTAAGTTCAATCAACTATCCCAATAATCATTTCACATATATGTTATTTCTGTGAACATATTTGTCATATCTGTTTAAAGCTTTAAGATATTGTTAATGTGAAATGACTTTTCACATTTGAACTTTTTCCTCATCCACTCTATCTGAATTGATGACTTACTCCAAAATCAGTTATCGGCAAAGACACAGTAGTGTCACTTTGATAATAAACCAGTTTCACTGCTATGTTTATTACTAGTATTTTCCACACATTGTCTCCAACCTGATAGTTGAATACATGTCTCTACTCCTTTGTGTTCACAATTGATATGGAGATATATAGAAATATAGATATAGATATGTAGATGTATATAACATAAGTATATTTTTAACTTACATATATATTTGACATAAATATATATTTAATTTCATGTCCTTATTCTGTGAGTCCCTCAGCTATATAAATGCCTACCTCAGATAAAATATCCTTGACTGCTTTAATAAACTAACATACATGACTAGTTTCTTTAGTCCAAAGAAACTCAAGAAAACTTGTGTAAGTCTTGCAGGCTTGATAAAACTCAGAAACATCCCTTAGAGGTCACCATGTCAACCAATGTTGTCAGATGAACATATCCATAATGATGAGCAAATACCCGTTGGAAACATGAAGCAAGTATGTAAACATGGAAAAATTATCTGAGCAATAAATGGTCAAACATACAGAAAATGTCAGGTGAGTGCAGTCAAAAAGCAGAGAGAATGTCCAATGTCTAATTCTGACATTTCTGCCACAAAGTCTGCAGCAGCAGGAATAGGCAACACTTTTAATTCCAACATTGTAAGAGGAAAACCTTGGCCAATAATTTCAATACCATCATACCTTTCATGGGAGCACATGTATATTTCTCGAATTCTTCAAAAAAAAACCCAGTCAAATTTTTATTATATAATACATCTCTTGCAAAGAAATAACACTGAAAACATTTGGAAAGTAAAATAAAGATCCAGAAGTTCTTTTTTGCCCTTCACAAAAGCAGAAAATTCAGTAAGAAGACAATACTTGTAGATGTAACCAACCTTCTTATTAAATAAGAAACACAGAACCAATGCAAAGAAGAAAGCCAAGAGGTCAGAGCTAAGAGCTAAAACCTTACCCTTCCTCCTGCAGTGGTCCTACCTCTCCGAACCAGAGCTACTTTCTGTGTTAAAGTCCTTATATAGAATTTCTATTCTGCCTTCTCATTGGTTGTAAACCCAACCACATGACCGCCTCGTCATGACCTGTCTGTATAGACCTCCGGGTCTTCTATGGTTAGTATTGAGATTAAAGGCGTGTATATCCAATGCTGGCTGTATCCCTGAATACAGGATTACAAGCATACGCCACCACTGCCCTGCTTTCCTATGGCTTGCTAATAGCTCTGACCCCTGGGCAACTTTATTTATTAACATACAAGTAACATTTTAATATAAATAAAATATCACCATATACTACAGATGAGATCTAGGAATTGAAGAGAGGGAAATTCCTAACTGCATAAAGAGTAAGTAATTATGTTTAAATCCATAATTCCCCAGGATATACACATATTACATTTGGAAGAAAAAACTATAAATTTTATTGTTATTTTTATACTGATCCATAAAATCTCTGTCAGAATGTGGCATTCTCTAATCATTCTTTTTTTTTGGATATGCATTATAAGCAAGGAAAAACTCTGCAATAAGCATATGGTTTTCACAGTCTGTATGTAATCCATTCTGACTAAGCACTCAATGCTTTCCTAGGAACACACAAGAAATGGAATCTAAAGAACACAGGAGATAAAAACTGAAGAGGAAAACTTATTAGCAGAAGGTCTGTGAATCTTTGAGTTTGGTGAAGTGGATCCCACATTGTCCAGATCATCTACCCACAGCTCATGAGCGTACATATGTGGTTTTAGTTTTATTGATTACTGCAATAGTTCCTGGACCCATCCCTATATTTTTACCAAGATCTGCCTGCACCTGAGATTTATTTTTAATATTTTCTTCCTATAGGCTCTGTTTCTGATACCCTTCACTTAAAATAAAATATAAGCTGAAAATTATGATTACAACATCTTCTCTGCAACAAGATCTCATCCATGACCAAAGAGAATCAGTATTGAGGCATGAAATCTTCTTAGTGGATTGGTTCACAAATTTAAACCAAGAAGCTGCTCATATTAAAGCAATTCAGGTTGATGCAAACCAGTTCACATACCCCAATCAATGAGCTAATCTGTCAGAGTAAAGGTTATGTTTCAAAAGCAAAGGGATGAGCTATGGCAGTAACTCTACTGTGTGTGTGACACTGTAACCATTACAGTGTAAGTTTGTCAATAGTGAAATCTCTGTACAGCATAGAATGTTAATCATTGTGTCAATATGGCTTTCACTTATTTGTGATGGATCAGTATTGGTTCATGAGTTTTGCCCTGTAATTGTTAGTGTAATGTGTTAGTACAGGGTGGAAATTAAAGAACATATTAGTATGGAGCATATGGGTTCTGTTGGTGGCTTCAGGTTATTTATTTATTTTGTTTGTAATAATCTCAGTGTCCTGAAAGTACAGCTGCCTTGTTAAAAAGTAAACCATTTCTATCCTATCCTGTTGGCACAGGTGTGTGTGAGCCAGCCCTAAAGTACTAAGCAAGAGAGAGCTATCCTCACAACCCATCTGTCCTGTGGTGGCATAGGCAGAGGACAGTTGCCTTCTTTCTGCTCCACCAAACCATGATGTGTGAGGCTGGCCCTGAGGTCACAAGAGCAGGAGAGCCATCCCTGCCCCACATCACCAGCAACACCAGGGATATCAGGTCCTGCAACTCACCTGGGTAACACAATAGAGCCCACCTCTTTGGCAGATGTGTGGGTGAGCCAGCCTCAATGTTGTAAGCATGGGAGGGCTGTCCTTACTACTCTTCTGTCATGTAGTGGTGTGGGAGGGTGAGAGATACCCCTCCTTTTCCTCCCCCTTACTGCCTGCAACAGAGAAGAGAGCAACCCTTCTTCTTACTGGCTGCAACACTCAGGGAACAGTACCTGCACTTGGTCTAGGCAACATAGCAAAGCTACCTGGTGTTCAGAGGTGAGGAAGACACAGCCAAGATGTTATGATCAAGGGAGACCTTTCCCCATTACTCATCTGACATGTGCCAACATGGGCAGAAGAGAGATGTCCTCCCCCAACTCCTGCCCATCAACACCTGAGACAGGTAGGGGAGCTGGCCCTAGGGTCATAAGAGTGGGAGGGCTGTCCCTGCCCTGACCAGGAGAGAACGTGGGAGAACTGGCAGGCAGACCAACCCAGCAGTAGCCCAGGGCCAGAACCAGGGTTATGATTTAGCCAGCCCCAACATCTACCCCATGTATGATCTGTTGGAGCACACAACGGGAACTGACCCACAGACCCAAAGATGCAAGATTTTCACAACACAGAACAACAACAGAATATCCAAGAAGCGTACTGGTGAGGGCTCAGCATTGATAGTGTAGTAGAAACCAGAAGCCTCAACCAGACCAACAACTCTTTGCAATGAATCCTTGCAAGTGAAGGTATATGGATAAAGGGGTGTACTGCGTGACTCACTGTGTCACACTGCAGCTTGCATGATGAAATTTGTTTTCTCTTTATTTCTCTCTTAAATTTTGTTTGCTTTGGTGAGGTTGCAGGGCCGGAGGGCAGATGTGAAGGGATGGGGAAGTGAATGGGATCAAGACATATGATGTAAAAAACACAGAATAAATAAAAAGAAAGTAAAAAGTAAACCACTTCTTTCCTCACTAGGTATCCATTAGTCTCGCATTAGTAGTGAATATTTGAAATGTACATATTCTAAATATAAAAATGGTTGTGAGTAGAAATTAAAGTATTTGATAGATTTCATGTGAAAATAAATGTTTATATATCAACCTAATTTTATATTTGTTCCATGATATGATGCTAATTTATTACTTGTGTTTTATTAAACAATGCACATAATAAAATGAATATATTATACCACTTCTTGAAAACACTACAACATGTTCCAATATAGATCAATTAGTATAGATGGTCAGAGCATACATTCTTCTGAAAAACTTATTAACTCTTACCCTGAATGTAGTTGACTTCATCTAATGGAATATTATCTTATCTATTGAATTGTGTCTCCCTGCAAGATTAATCAACAATCTGAGCCCTGTTAGCTGGCAATTCTTACTTGGAAATTTATTGTTTTACAAGTAATTAAGTGATAATAAATTAATTGTTGTTGGGCCTCACATTAGTTGTATTTTGTACAATAAAGAATAGCCCAGGTCTCTGAGAGCAGTAAAGAAGTGCTGGAGTGGCAATGCAAAACTTTCCAGAATACTAAGTAGTAGTAGATTCTAAGAGATAATTCCTTCTTTGTCTGTGTCAGCATAAAAAATATCTAGTGAATTCTAGATTTTTGAGCCTCCATATTCAAGAACTATGGAAGATGATATCTTTTGTGTTAGAAGACACCATCTTTTGATTCTTTCATATAGTCATTCCGGAACAAAAGTCTAAGTTTATAAATGTGTGGGTACGTTTGAAGAAAGACCTGCCATCCTTGTGCAATTTATAATGAGTCATCCAATTCCTTCAATACAATTGTTTGCCTATGTGTTCTTGCCTACTAGTTTCAAGTCTAAAATTGGTTCTTGAAAATCATCTCTCAGAACACTATAAAGTGTTCTCTGCTCAACCACATGTATGGATAAATCAGAGTTCATTTATCAGTCAGTGTAAGATGACAAACTGGACAGGCCTTGCATAGCGCATGGTTGTTATACATATGAACTCATAGTAACTGTGGTTATATTCAGAAAATTTCAAAGAGATCAAGAGTGTAAACATTTTTACCAAATAAAAGTGACTGTCTCCTGATGGTCACACATAGTTGACAGCTTGTGGCAGGCTTTTTTGTAGTTTTATTTTTATTTTAAAATTTAATTGAAACACTTAAATTTATGTAATAGCAAATGAAATGTGAGAGTCCTCAGGATCAAAATAAAAAGAAGACATAATAAGCTGGCTATTGTAACAACTGACCAGATAGGATATGCCTGAGGATGCAAAAGTGGCACAAATTTTATGGTGGCCACCAACCATTTTTGATTTGATGTAAGGCTTTTTCCACAGGCAGCAACACATGCCTGCTAATGTTATCTGGGCAGGAGTTTCAAACATAAACCTACTCTTATTAAACAGATAAGATAGACAGCCCTATACATTCATCACTATATCCCTAGACTAGGGAAGTTCTCAGACTTCATCAGAGAAACTTATTTGTGCACTGAGAGTAGTTAACACAGAAACTAAAAACTCAACAAAGTGCAGAGAAGAACTGTCAGTAGAATGGTTAGCCATAAATGGAACTTCTGTATCACCCCGCAGGAGAGGCTCATAGACCACCATGACAAAAGAAAAATTATAAATCACATGTCAGGGAGTACCTGACCAAAATAGTGTCTTCTGGACATAACTGGACTGCTGTACTCAAGAACTCATACCAGCTATGTTTACCTGCACAAAACCTGTAGAAGATCAATCAAATCTACATTATACAATGGAGGTGAGAATGACTCATCAGACTCAGCCTCTATCCTTCACTGAGATGATGTGGGATACATGTAGATGAATTCCCTTGTTAGGAGAATCAGTTTTCTTTAAGAATGGAGTCATTGGTTGTGGACCATATTCCATTGGATGACCCCACATTCATTAAAAATGGCCAGTACAAATCTAGCACATTTTGTTATTTAGAAAAACAAAGAATAAAATACTGGAGCCCTGGAGAGGTTAAGGCTGAATCTGGGAAGAGGGATATGATCAAAATATCTTGGAGTGAATTCTACTGTTATTAATTATATTATACTAATGTTGAAACTCAGTAGAGACAGAAATGTTCAAAAATTTCCTCACAGATTATCATAGTATATACAATAAACGTTAAAAACTTGAAGAAAAAGTTAATCTGGAAGAAATTTAAGTATAAATTCTAAGACAATTTTTAGAAATTTCCATTAAAGGTAAGATACTAATCTACTTACACAGTTTAAGTTTTATAAGAAGCAAATATTCTAGTTCTATGTTTTAATTATAGGATAAATTTCTGCTGCAAAGAGAAAACATTCTTACTCACGAACTCCTTTGAAGTTTGCTGTCATCTGCCCTCTCTCTCTACACAGAAGTGCATAGATAAAATTTAGAGCTAAGTTTACATATGAGAATGAGCATGCTATATTTGTTTTTCTGATTCTTGATTATATTCATCAATATAATATTTTGTAGTGTCATTTATTTTCTCTAATTTCCATTTATCAAATGACACATATTTTAAGGGTTTCTCAGGCATTTGTGTTTCATCTTTGGAGAATTCTGTTTAGTTTTATAGACAATTTTTAATTGGGTTTGTTGTCTTGAAGTTCAATTTTCTGTGTTCTTCATATATTCTAGAAACTAACCCACTTACTGTTATATAATTGGTAAGTCATTTTCCCCTTTCCATTGGCTGCCACTTTGCTGAAATTATGATGTTCTTTGCTGTACAGAAGATTTTTATTTCCATTTGGTACAATTTATAACCTGTTCATCTTAATGCCTGTGTATCAAGTTTGTCCTCAGAAAGGCTTTTATTGATTGTTCCAGTGAGTTTATTCATGTTCCCTATTCTCCCTTCTTTCAAATACAGCATATCTTTTCTCATGTTGATGTTCTATGCAATTCAGTGTGTTAGTTTCAAAAACTTGGTGTAACACTTTATTCATGATTTCATTGAAGGAAAATTCCTTTCATATTGAAAGGGAAATATGTGATTATCTGAAATCTGTTTTACTGAATGCATATATTACCTCAGAGTAGGTTTTCAGTCTCTTAACACCCACACCATGTGAACTGAATTCCTAAAAATACAGATGCCACAGCAATGTGCTGTGGGTGAGTAAAGGAGGATACAAAAGCTAACCTGATTTTGGGTACCAATCATATATAGTACTACTTCTAAGAACAATGTATGGAGGTCCACCAGTGTCCACAAATCCCATCCCTCACACACCAACATTTCAGATTAACTGAGCTTTTGGAACAGAATCCAACTATTCTAAACTAAACATCCTAATAGAAGGTAAAGCAAATGAAATGGGTTAATATCCCCAAAGACTATTACAAAAGTCAAAAATTCCTTCAGAGCATGAGCCTTTTCTCTCACAAAGTCATCAACCCCTCTCTGATAGGCCAGATCACAAATCAGGATAGCATTGCCCCACATAAGTTTCAGATCATATGCTTCATTTAACAAATATGTGTTTACTGTTGCTGTGGCTGGGGCACGGAAGAACAAAAGGGAGGATAGGGTGAAGATTTGGCCAAAGTCCAGACTGCAGTATGGTCTGAGACTGCAATGGGCCTCCAATTTTCAACATATAAATGACTTTTGGACGAAACCCTGTTCCAAAGGAACTATAGAATGATTGACACCATGTGATTGAATGGACAGTTGTGGAAATTCTTGCTTGACAACTTCAATAAAAATTCATAGAGCTGCCTGGAGCCAGGAACCAGACAGCCTGAAAAGTAGGGAGAATCTCATGGCTCTCAGTGCTCCCAATGCTGTGCCACTGATAAGGTATCAATGAATGTTGAAGTTAATTAAAAACCTATTAACCTTCAGGAAGAAATCTTTAAAATGGCACTGACATATAGGGACCATTGATAACTGAAGGCCATTAGACTTCTCACATACTAACAACTTGCCTCTTCTAAAAACTTGTCAGGTTGAGTGTTTTCTATGCCAATGTTGAAAGCCCTGGGTCAGTCAGTCCACCTTCAAACTTCTGCATTGGCTCTTCTTCTCCCACACCTCTTCAACTCCCAGAAACATCAAAATTTATCTGGTCATTAGGGTGTCAATCTTCTACCTGAGCATAGCCTATATTTCAGATTCCAAAGTAGGTGAAAGCTCAGAAGGCTAGAAGCTGAATGCACCTGCCAGTGAGTGGCTGCCAAAGATACAGGAAGAAATTATCCATCCAGAATAAGGAGTTAGAACCCCTGTGCTCATCGTTGCTTGAGTAGGAGAAGGAAGGACAGGAGAGGTTAAACATGGAAGAGGGGATTAGGAGAGATCTGGAAATCAGAGGAGCACAGGGCCAGGGCCAGATATATCAGCTGTGAGCATAAATTCTTATCATGTAACACTCTCATTGTTCCACATCCAATTTACCAATTACTGAAATTAACTCCTTAGCTCATGAGAAACACCATGAATGCAGCAAAACACAAGCCTACCATCCCAACACTCAACAAGCCAGTGCAGGAGGATCTTGATTTGGATGTCAACGCCCAAGAGTGGTATTGGTGGGTCCTGAGGTAGACTGACTCCCAATTTTCTGAAAAACCACCATACTGATTTCCAAAGTGGCTGTACAAGTTTGCACTCCCACCAACCGTGGAGAAGTGTGCCCCTTGATCCACATCTCTCCAACAAAAGCTGTTATCAGTGTTTTTGATCATAGCCAATCTGATAGGTGTAAGATGGTATCTCAGTGTCATTTTGATTTGCATTTCCCTGATGACTAAGAATGTTGAGCAATTCCTTAAATGTCTTTTGGCCATTTGACATTTTTCTGTTGAGAATTTTCTGTTTAGTTCTGTAGTCCATTTTTTTAATTGGGTTGTTCGGTATTTTGATGTTTAGTTTCTTGAGTTCTTTATATATTTTGGAGATCAGCCCTCTGTCAGATGTGGGGTTAGTGAAGATCTTTTCCCATTCTATAGGCTGATGTTTTGTATTATTGACTCTGTCCTTTGTCTTACAGAAACTTCTCAGTTTCAAGAGGTCCCATCTATTAATTGTTGCTCTCAGTGTCTGTGCTACTGGTATTATATTTAGGGAGTAGTCTCCCATGCCAATGTATTCAAGATTACTTCCTACTTTCTCTTCGGTCAAGTTCAGTGTAACTGGTTATATATTGAAGTCTTTGATTCCCTTGGACTTGAGTTTTGTGAACGGAGATAGATATGAATCTATTTGCAGTCTTCTACATGTTGACATCCAGTTATGCCAGCACCATTTGTTGAAGATGCTTTCTTTTTTTCCACTGTAAAGTTTTGGCTTCTTTGTCAAAAATCAGGTATTCATAAGTGTGGAGGTTAATATCAGGATCTTCAATTCAATTCCACTGGTCCACGTGTCAATTTTTATGCCAATATCAAACTATTTTTATTACTATAGTTCTACAGTACAGCTTGAGGTCTGGGATAGTGATGCCTCCAGAGGGTTTTAATTATACAGGATTGTTTTAGCTATCTTTGTTTTGTTGTTGTTGTTTTTCCATATGAAGTTGAATATTGTTCTTTTCTGGTCTGTGAAAAATTGTGTTGTGATTTTGATGGTGATTGCATTGAATCCTTTTTGCCTTTTGATAAAATTGCCATTTTTACTATGATAATCCTACCTATCCATGAGCATGGGCAATCTTTCCATTTTCTGATATCTTCAATTTCTTTCTTCAGAGACTTAAAGTTCTTGTCATACAGGTCTTTCACTTGCATAGTTAGTGTTACCCTAAGGTATTTGATATTATTTGTGGCTATTGTAAAGAGTGATATTTCTTTGATTTCTTTCTCAGCCCATTTATTGAATGTATAGAGGAGGGCTACTAATTTTTTTTTAGTTAATCTTGTATCCTGCCACATTAATGAAGGTGTTTATCAGCTGTAGTTCTCTGGTAGAGCTTTTGGCATCACTTATGTATACTATCATATTGTCTGCAAACAGTGAAAGTTTGACTTCTTCCTTTCCAATTTGTATCCCCTTTATCTCCTTTTGTTGTCTTATTGCTCTACCTAGAACTCTGAGTACTATATTAAATAGATATGGGGGGAGTGGATATCCTTGTCTTGTTCCTGATTTTAGGGGAATCACTTTGAGTTTCTCTACATTTATTTTGATGTTGGCTGTTGGCTTGCTGTAAATTGTGTGTTTAGATATGTTCTTTGTATTTTTGATCTCTCCAAGACCTTTATCATGAAGGGGCGTTGGATTTTGTCAAAGGCCTTTTCAGCATCTAATAAAAAGATCATGTTGTTTCTTTCTTTCAGTTTGTTTATATGGTGTGTTACATTGACAGGTTTTTGTATGTTGAACCATCCTTGCATTTCTGGGATGAAGCCTACTTGGTCATGGTGGATAAGTTTTTTCATGAGTTCTTGGATTCATTTTGCCAGTATTTTATTGAGCATTTTTGCATCAATATTCATGAGGGAGATTGGTCTGTAATTCTCATTCTTTGTTGCATCTTTGTGTGGTTTAGGTATCAGGGTAACTGTAGCCTCATAAAGAGAGTTTGGTAATGATCCTTCTGTTTCTATTGTGTGGAACAACTTGAAGACTATTGGTATTAGCTCTTTTTTGAAAATCTAAAAACTCTTTTTTGAAAATCTTTTAGAATTCTGCATTGAAGCCATCTGGTCCTGGGCTTTTTTGATTGGAAGATTTTTAATGACTGTTTCTATTTCCTTAGAGGTTATTGGTCTTTTTAAATTGTTTATCTGGTCTTGATTTAACTTTGGTATGTGGTACCTATCCAGAAAATTGTCCATTTCTTTTGATTTTCCAATTTTGTGGAGAACAGGTTTTTGAAGTATGATCTGATGATTATCTGTATTTCCTCATTGTCAGTTGTTATGTCTCCCTTTTTGTTTCTGATTTTGTTAAATTGGATTCTCTCTCTCTCTGCTTTTTGGTTAGTTTGGCTAAGGGCTTGTCTATTTTGTTGATTTTCTCAGAGAACCAACTCCTTGTTTCATTGATTCTTTGTATTGTTCTCTTTGTTTCTATTTTATTAATTTTGGCCCTTAATTTGATTAGTTCCTGGCATCTATTCCTCCAGGGTGAGTTTGCTTCTTTTTCTTCTAGAGCCTTCTGATGTGCTGTTAAGTCACTAGTGTGAGATTTCTCCAACTTCTTTGTAAGAGAAAAGAGGAAAGAAGAAAGAAGACAACCAGACAGACATGAAGGAAGCAGGGGCTCAGGACAGACAGTGTATAGATGAGGTAAACAGGGCCTCTGGGTAGCACATATATTAATAGTAATGGATTAATTGAAATTCAAAAAGGTAGCTAGAAACAAGCCTAAGCTAAGGCCAAAAATTCATAATTAATAGTAAGTCTCTGTGTCATGATTTGGGGGCTGGTGGTCCAAGAAACCCTGCTACATTTGATGCCCAATGTGCGACAAATATTTCCTCACAGCCTGAGAAAGCTGAAACAAATAAAAGAAAAAAAGGACACAGCTTTCTAGTAGGCTGGTGATGGTAGCATCCAGAGGCACAGCTCTGCTGTACAGCAAGCACAGCATGTTAAGTAGAAATAGCATGCTAAGGAAAAATACCTGCTGCAGCACAGGCACCAAAATCCCAGAGTTGGGTTGCTTAAATATAGCTCCCAATTAAACACAACTCCCAGTTAAATGCAGCTCTCAGGCAGGCCTGTGGGTGCAAGGCTAGCTCATATGGACCTGAGGAGGGAGCAGAGCCAGCCACCAGTACCAGGTGCTAAGTAGAGCCTGGCCAGTTAAGGTTTGGACCATATGGTCAGAAAAGACTATAGACACACACTAAAGATGGGTCTAGCCTGAAAAATCTTCTAAATGGGCAACAATGTGGTGATATTTTATTTGTGCTCTAACAAATAAAGCTTGCCTGGAGATCGAAGGACAAAGCCAGTCACTATATTAAACAGATGTTTAAAAGCACATGCCTTTAATCCTAATATTTGGGAGGCAGAAATTCATCCAGATTTCTGGGAACAGAGCCAGGTGTGGTGGCACATGCCTTTAATCCCAGCACTAGCTAACTATAGAGGTCTGGAGGTCTAGACAGACAGACAGGAAATGATAGAGCTGGGTGGAAAGAGGAAATAATGTAGCTGGGCAAAGAGAGGAAGTAAGATGGCAGGGCACAGAAAAGTATATAAGGCATGAGTATACAGGAAGTAGCTCTCTTGGGCTGAGGATTTCTTAGCAGTAAGAACTTGTGGCGGGCTTGTTCTATTCCTCCAATCTCTCAGCTTTCACCCCAATATCTGGCTCTGGGTTTTTTATTAATAAGACCATTTGAGATTTGTGTTACACAATAGTGTGCATAAAGTGTGCTTAGGTACTTTAAAAAAACGAATAGAGACACTCACAGGAAAAAAATAGTTTTTTTAATAATAAAGTCTTTAAAAAGACAGTAAAGTAATATAAAAGAAAAAAGCCATGTAAAGATGGGAAATATACAGAGAGTCTGGATCCTATATGTTGTTGTGTTGACTTTGAATTTTTTTAATGCTGATGGGCAAATGACAGTTGCTGCGAGACATTGGATTGTAAAGGGAACTGTTGAATTAAACCAGCCTAGATACTTAAGGGATGTCTTAACTTTCAAATGAAAGTCAGAAATTATATTATGTTAGGGGAGAGGTTAGGCTTTTGTTTCCACAGTAAACAAAGGGCTGTGGATGACTTCAAAGTTAATAGAAATTAGGTTTGGTCAGGGGAGACTCCATGAAAATATTGACTACAGACACAAAGAAATAAATCAAGAAAAAAAAACCTATAAGACACGGGACATATATGCTAATCCCTCTATATTAGAATACCTCTGAGACTGGATGAGACATGATTAACCTTGTTAGCTATAGAATATTCATTACAGTTTGGTTACACAGTTCAAACAGATGATTCACAGATACCTTTTACCTGATCGAATATAAAACAAAAAAATCATCTTTAATTGACTTGTGCACACCACACATTCTATATTTGTATTAATGCAGATATATATGTTACCTTTAAATGTTTTTGTGCTTTCAGAAAAAAGGGACCAAACACCAATAAACACAAGTAGCCCAGGTGGTCCAGCCTCTCAAAATGCCCCTGTTAAAGTTTCCTCAAAAATGTGCATCTAGGAAAACTTCAATGCTGCTAGCTGAGATGGTCCAGCCTCATAGACTACTCCAGCAAGAAATCAGATAAGCCTTACACTTTCCTATTATACACAGACTGGACAACAAATGTTACAACTAGTTTTCCCAGGACTTGACAATTATCTCAATCTTCTCAAGGTCCCCTAAAGATGCCTCTGACCCCTGACAACAGCAAGCAGTCTAGAGAGCACAATGCTCACATTCCCAAGAGGTTGTACAGGAATATTTTGGTCTTTCAGTGTGTTATGGATGTTTTTCATCATTTTGGGGGGGTAGTTGTGTGTTGATAATATAATCAAATTTCAACTGTTTGAAAAAGTAAACATGTTGATTTAAAATTATGCATATTCAATACATGAAAAATTGGATGGAGAGAAGGCTCAGCTGTTAGGAACACACACTGCTGCTACAGGGAACTGAAGTTGCACTCTACTATCTATATCAGGCAGTTACATAGAGAGACCTCGAATCAGAATTATTTTAAAAAAATAAACATATCCATTTATTCAAGATTTTTGTTTTCTTTTTTGAGACATAGACTCTTTTCTTTGTGTAGCCTTGGCCATTGAACTTGCTCTGTAGTCCAGACAAGCCTTGAACTAACATAGATCAATCTTCCTCTACCTATTGAGTGCTGGGATCAAAGGCTTGAGCCACTATTACCCACCTTCTTAATGGTGTTTTTTGTTGTTGTTTTCCTACTTGGTTTGTTTTTTTGAGAAAAGCTCTCCCTATTAAGCCCTAGCTGGCTTGAAACTCACTATGTAGAACATATTGGCCTCCAATTCACAGGTGTCTCCTTCCCTCAATCTGTTGAAAAATGGATGGTAGCATAAAGTACAGTTGAACATGAAAAGAAATGGAGGTGCTGTTTGTAAGCAATACTATTAGCCAGATTTATTGGTTCTCATCCCCCTGAGTGTGAAGACAAATCAAACACAGTCAAGGCACAAGTCTTCTTCCCTGCAGAGGATGAGGATAGCATGGGATTCATTTTCAAAATTGTGCTTTTACTCAGCAAAGGAAAGAAAGATGGGGGTTTTACTGAGGGAGTCTGGACATACTCATGTAGAGGTCTGCCTATACCTAAGGATGCTGCTAACAGGTCCACTTCTGAACATGGCCACAATATAAAAGCACAGAGATTTAGGGGCAGTCTTAGCTTAAAGTAATGCAGGAACAAGTGTATAAAATAAAAATCAAGGACAGATATGTTTCTGGAGTGTGCAGCTTATGGTGATATTTTATTTGTATTAAAATGTTATTTGTATGTTAATAAATAAAGTTGCCCAGGGGTCAGAGCTATTAGCAAGCCATAGGAAAGCAGGGCAGTGGTGGCGTACACTTGTAATCCCAGCACTTGGTAGGTAGAGCTGAGTAAGTCTCTGTGTGTTCAGGGATACAGCCATTATTGGATACACATGCCTTTAATCTCAATACCAAGCATGGAAAACCTGGAGGCCTATACAGACAGGCCATGACGAGGTGATCATGTGGTTGGGTTTACAACCAATGAGAAGGCAGAACAGGAACACTATATAAAGACTTTAACACAGGGTTAGTTTGAGTTCGGAGAGGTAGGACCACTGCAGGAGGAAGGGGAAGGTTTTAGCTCTGACCTCTTGGTTTTCTTCTTTGCATTGGTTCTGTGTTTCTTATTTAATAAGAAGGTTGGTTACATCTACAGCAGCTTGTACCATAAAGTCTTGGGAGAAAATCTAGAAAAGGGTACTGTGAAAGTAGACTGTTTAGGAGCCAATGTTACCTGTTAATCAAAATGTTTGATCTACAGGTCAATGTATCAATGCCGGAATTCTCACAAATACAAAAGACAGAGAGCGCAAATAGAGAAAACATCAAGGAAGTGTCGCACCTAACTTGACCAGCAAGAAAGACACGACGCAGAGCTCTTCTTCAAGCTGTTTTATTCAGGTCTTTTAATCTGTTTTTCTTTGTTCTTCTACCCCTGGGGAGAGCCCGCCCCAGCCTTATATAGGTCTCAGTCCACCAGCCCCCATGCGCCACATGGGATTCCTGGATAGGTACACGTATGCCTTAGCAAGCCAAAATCTGAAACCAAGCCAAATAAGGTATTGCTTAAAACAAAGAGCACTCGCCACCGGGAGGGCGGGGGGCGGGGGGGGGGGAGCCAGCTCCATCTTAAGAGTGCAGCTTCCCGCAGCTCTCTACAGTTCCCTTTTTTTGTTTTTGACAACAGGCAAGAGTAGAGGTTTGATCTCTGAGAAAACAAGAACCTGTACTAATGCTATCCAGGTGTCATCCACCTAGAGAGTACCAGACCAGTTCAGCATCCTTTTTTCAGAGGCGGGAGATAGATGCCAACCCGCATGCAATCAAACATGCTCTTCTTGAGGTCAGTGTTATTTCGACCTCAAGTGCAGTGCCATGCCTCGCAGCCTGTGTCACCTGCTAATGTATCATAAAGCGGCTTTAGCTCATAATTTGCCATTTTAAACTGCCTCTTATCCAATTTATGTCCCCTAATAATTTTTGAAAATCATTTAATGCACATAAATGATCTTTTCTCAATTCTACCTTTTGAGGCCTAATCTGTTGACTGGTAATCTTAGAGCCTAAATAAGTAACCACCTGATCCTGTTGTACCTTCTCAGAAGCAATGTACAACCCTTTAGTTCTTAACACTGTCCCTAAAAAGTGATATGCAGCTTGTAAAACATCCTTTTCTTTTGCTGCGAGGAGGATGTCGTCCATATAATGGACACATCTAACAGTAGGGAAGCGGGCCCTTAATGGCTCTAGAGCTTGTGCTACAAACAACTGACACATAGTAGGGCTGTTAGCCATTCCTTGTGGGAAGACAATCCACTGATATCTCTTATCTGGCTCTTCATGATTAGTAGATGGCACTGTAAATGAAATCTTTCACTATCCTTGTCATGCAAGGGGATGGAGAAAAAGCAATCTTTAATATCAATCACAATAATGGGCCAGTTCTCTGGTAAGGCTGATAATAATGGAAGACCTCTCTGTACAGGCCCCATAATATTCATCTGGTCATTTATTGCTCTAAGGTCATGCAACAATCTCCATTTCCCTGATTTTTTCTTTATAACAAAAATGGGTGTATTCCAAGGAGAAAGGGAAGGTTTGATATGCCCCTCTCTCAACTGCTCTTCCACTAGCTGCCTTGCTGCTAGCAGTTTCTTGGAGGAAAGTGGCCATTGAGGAACCCACACTGGTTCTTCCGTTTTCCAGGATATGGGAATTCCTTCCTCAATGGCCCCTAAGAAAAACCCAGCCCTTGCCTGAGCTTTCTAGGTGTTGCCTGTATTGGCTCCTTTCTTCCTTGTAAAAACTTTCCTAATCCAAAATTGGGATGACATCCCATCTTTTTCATAATATCTTGAGATTCTTTGGAATACTCATTGCTTAATTTGAAACCCATAGACTTCATGAGGTCCCTCCCCCAAAGGGAAACTGGAAGCTCAAGGACATAGGGTTGCACAACGCCGGAATGTCCTTCTTCATCATGCCAATTTAGCAAACTTGCACTAATATTAGGAGTGCTAGCATAACCCAGTCCTTGTAATGTCTGGGAAGAAACTGGTATTGGCCAATCCCGAGGCCAATCTTTGGTAGCAATAATACTGCGGTCCGCTCCAGTATCCAAAATTCCCATAAGTTTAATACCGTTAACAGTTAGTTGTAATGTAGGTCTCTGATCTAAATCCAGTGATAAGAATGTGAGATCTGTCCCTGATGACCCAAATCCTTTGTCTCCTCTTTCTTTGTCATAAGCCGGGTGGGCACCAGGCAGACTGGGGAGTAAAATAAGTTGTGCAATTCTATCCCCTGGGGATATGGCAGTAATTCCTTTTGGTGACTCTACCATAATCTTTACTACTCCTGTGTAGTCAGAGTCAATCACCCCTAGATGAATACGCAATCCTTTCAATAAGGTAGATGATCTCCCTATTAACAGCCCTACTGTTCCTGGGTCAAGGGGGCCTTGAAAATCAGACTCTATTACTTGTACCCCCATTTGCGGAGTTAGTACCAGTCTGGCGGTGGCACGGAGGTCCAGTCCTGTTGAGCCCGCAGTAGCTCTCCGCGGTGCTTGGGATGGTGAAGGGAGGGCCACTGCTCCAGAGGGGAGTCCTGTCTCGGGGTCTCCATTGCCCCATATATTTGAGGGCCCTGGGAGCGTGGGCCCCGCTGGCCATTTTTTGGAAAGCTGTCTACCGCAATGGGTTGCCCGTTTATATCTTTAACGGACCGGCATTCATTAGCCCAGTGCCTCCCCTTTCTGCATTTTGGGCAGAGCCCAAGCTGAACGCGGCGCTGGCTACTTCCTTGTTCCTGTCTACTACCCGCCCCTAGTGGGCAGTTGCATCTTATATGTCCTCTTTTCCCACACTTAAAACAAGCATCTTGAGTATTGCCTTCTTTTCTCTGGGTAAGCTGAAGGACTGCAGCTGCCAGACCTGCATTGGTCAGAGGTCCTCCTAATTCCCTGCAAGCCTTCATCCAGGCTTCCAACCCCCTGGTCTTATATGGGGTAATGGCGGCCCTGCACTCCTTTGTACACTGCTCATATATTAGCTGCTTTATTAGGGGCATTGCAGCATCTGTGTCCCCAAAAATTCTACCAGAAGCCTCTATCAAGCGAGCCACAAAATCTGAAAAGGGCTCCATGGGACCTTGAAGTATCTTGGTCAAATTGCCACTCACTTCACCTTTGTTAGGCAAAGATTTCTAGGCTCTGATGGCTATTTGATTAATTTGAGTATATACATTAGGAGGGTAAGTAGTTTGTTGATTGACATATCTGCCCAGACCAAGCAACATATCAGCATCCCATTGCAGGCCTGTGTTGTGGTTGGCCGCCGCCTGCTCATTAGCAAATTCGATAAAAAAAGCCTTCCAGTCTAAATACTGACCTGGGCTAAGACAGGCACGGGCAAGATTCATCCAGTCTGAGGCAGTCATGCATTGTCTTTGCAGAGTCTCAATTTGAGTAAGTGTAAATGCAGCCATGACCCCATAACTTTTTACAGACTCCGCTATACACTTGACAAGTTTAAAATCCAAAGGTTCATGATATCTTTGATTCTGATTATCTACAAAAACAGGACAAGCTACCTGCATTTCTCTCCTAACTTCCCTCCACAGTTGTGGGTGAAGGCTGCTGCTGACCGGCAATGTTCCGGGAGCTGCCGTAGCCTCAGGGTAAGGGGGAGGAGGGGGAGGGATTATGGGCCCACAATCCTGTTTTCTTTTGTTTTTCTTTCTCACCTTGTTTTGTTTTTAATCCTTACCTTTTGTAATGATCTAACTAGAGACTCTACCTCCTCCGAACCCAGAGAAGAGTCAGTAGACTCGGGGTCTTCAAGGTCCAATAGGGAGGGATAGAGTCATGTCTCCTTTCCTATTGTCTTTTTACTGCCCTTGCATTCTACAGACTCTGCCTTCTCAGATCTCTCCTCTTGCAATTGTTCTAAAGCTGCTTGCCCATTTTCCAAAGCATTGCTGCATCGTTGATTCTCTAAACATCCACGTACTAATTTCCAAACTGGTCTCACCCCCCGGTTTCAGGGTCCCCTGTTCTGCTGCAAAGTCCAAGTCCCGTCCCAATTTTTCCCAGGAGGACACTGTGAGACTCCCAGAAACAGCAAACCATGGGGCCACGACATCGTATTCCTCTAAGAATCTTTATAAAGTTCCCTTCTTTATCTTTAAGTCTTTTGTTAGAAGCAGCTTGTTGAGAGCCAAAAAAAATTGGGTGCGAGGAGGAAGTGCCCATCCTTGTACAACCCTGTCTTTTTAACCTAAGAGGTTTCTCGGAGTGTTTGCCAAACAGCCCCAGTTTTATCACTTTTTTTTTTAAACTTTTGCTCTGCGCGTCCGCGGAGAAGTAACAGTCAAACTAGTTTCGTTTCCCGTCTGCCTCTTGTCGGCAGCTCTGCGAATATCCGTTCCCCAATTAACCTGGGAACTTACCAGGTATACCTACCCTGACAGCAAGAAGTTCTGAGCTCCCTCTTTTCAAAGAGTTTTCCCCGTACGGGCCACCAATTGTTGTGCCTAACTCGACCAGCAAGAAAGACACGACGCAGAGCTCTTCTCCAAGCTGTTTTATTCAGGCCTCTTAATCTGTTTTTCTTTGTTCTTCTACCCCTGGGGAGAGCCCGCCCCAGCCTTATATAGGTCTCAGTCCACCAGCCCCCATGCGCCACATGGGATTCCTGGATAGGTACACGTATGCCTTAGCAAGCCAAAATCTGAAACCAAGCCAAATAAAGTATTGCTTAAAACAAAGAGCGCTCGCCACCGGGAGGGCGGGGGGGGGGGGGCCGGGAGCCAGCTCCATCTTAAGAGTGCAGCTTCCCGCAGCTCTCTACATCTCTGCATTTATGACTGGATCTTGAGACTGTAGAAGAGTCATTCATTTATCTTAAGAAGGGAGTGCATTTAATTTTGCCTTGGGATTTTCACATTTGCACAGGACATCATAACATTTGTATTCCTAGTAAAGTTAAAATGAAGTAAGTTTCAAGAGATACCAGAACTACTTATCATATGGGTCTCTTTTCAATCTGTTCACTAGATTTTCCTGACCCTCAGGATAATGAAACAAGTAATACTGTTCATAGTTTTGATTCTTGTTCTTGATTGCAGAGAACAAGTTTATAATTTGCTTGCTTATAGCATACTTATATATCAAATGACAATAAACTCTATCTGCATCTGAAATCAAAACCACTCAGGATATCCTGAATTTAAAAATTTTTTAAATGGGTCAAATGGTGGAGTATGGTCCAGGACTGGAGTCATGTAAGAGGAATTCTGGGTGCTTGTAAGAACACTTCAAGCAAACAAGACAGGATTCTTGTGACCTTAGTTTCTTCAAAACATGGCATTATTATTGGAATGTATTTTTGTGCTACTCTCGGGTGTAGCAAATGGAAATGAGTTTACTTCAGATTTCTCATTATTGTTTATTATTGTTATTCAATTAAATGTTTAAACTATCCTTTACATATCCCTGTAGAAAATCATGATTTCCAAGTGTGGCATGTCTTACAATAGTAAAAGCTGAAGCTCAGGAGAACTTTACTCATTGACCTTTCTTCACCCATAGAGTAAAAATTGTCTGAGGCTCTGAATAAGTTTGGCTATTGCATGAGACTCTGGTCATGTCATTTGCAGGTTCCATTCTTCCAGGTCCCACTGCTGGTAAAGGAAAGACTGATGAGGACTATTGGGGTCCAGCCCCTTGACAGCCCTCTCCCAGGGTCCATGGAAGGAACTATCTACCAGCTGAGAAGTCTATTTTTAAGAATAGTGAATGAATCTACATACACAAAACTCTTAGTTCATACACTTTATTTTTTTGAGTCAGTTCTCTTTCTACACACCTTCTATTTTGCTTTGTTACTTAGCTCTTTTCTTGCCTGATTCTCTCTACATCTTTCTGCTGTTCAACTCTCTACATCTTTCTGCTCTCTCTACATCTTTCAGCTGTTCCCTCTTAGTGATGTCTTAACTCCTTCATCTTAGTTTTGCCCATCTTGGTCTTTCTCATCTCATTCTTACTCACCTAGTTCTTCCTCGAGTCTGGATCTTCCTCATCTTCCATCTCATCCTTCTAGTTCTAGTGCTCCAATCTAGTTCTCCTCCAATCTAGTTCTCTTCCAATTTAGTTCTCTCCCAACTCTCTGGGGTTTACAGTTATATACCCATGCAATAGCAATGCTCAGGCTAAGGCCAGGTCATCAGGCTTGAATTCTTACAGGGTCATCAAGGCAGATAAGAGTTTTCCTCAGACAGTGACTGTCAGGCTTTCTTTTATAACCCAAAAGGGGAGTGGTTAAAAGAGGAGGTCAACTAAAAGCTAAAATTGGGTAACAGATCAGAAAAAGGGAATTTATGTGCTCAAACTACATTCCTAGAAGTGGCTAGGCAAAATGTTAGGAATCTATAATATTAGTATAAATTATGAGTGAAATAAAACTTTATATTTCTTTAGGGCTTAAACTGTCTCAGTATAACTCGGTTGTGCTCTTTACTGGCAGGGAGGGGATATCTAGGCAGCTGTGACATAGCTTGATGTACCTGGTATGCAAAAAATTCCTCTTGTCCTCAGTTAAATGTCAAAAAGGAAGTTTTAGAAATACTACTAGGGTTGTACAGGAGGGTATGAGCTTAATTTGTACAAGAAACAAAGTTATATACCTAACATCTGCCTGACCTAGGCGGTGTCTCCATATGGATATTTACTTTAATTCTAGAGACCAGGTAGTCTGAAATGCTTTGTCCTTGGATGTCAGCTAAAGGAGATATCTTATTCTAATGCTAAAAAAGAAAAGCAGAAGGCCTGGGGGCAGGAAACCTTGTCTGTGTGACCGTATCCAAATACCTTAATAGTATACGCCCAAAGAATGATCTTAATCCACACTGTTTAGTATTTTTTAGGAAAAAGAATCAATTGGGAAAACTATGAAGGTACACATGAAGTTCAGAGCAGGAAATAGCTGATACATTAAAAGCGAATAACACCAAATACTCCTTGAGATTTGGCTTTTCCTCTGGAAGAATTCCTTGACTCTTCCAGATATATCTTTACCATATTCAGCTGAATTCTTACTATATTCCTGCAGCTCATAGTAAGAGACAATGGTATGCCCTCACAACCTGCAAACTTTTTGTTTTATAAAGATAGGGTCTCACATACTACAATTCTTTTGAATTGGAGCAGTGATGGCTCTAAAAGGTCGTGTGAACACTGAACCAAATACATTATAGTGGTAAGTTTCACTTGATGGAATTTTACCTTAATGAGGTAAAAACACTATAATGAATCTATGACTTTGTTACTTTATTTCAATAAAATCCTTTGCTTATAAATGGCAAGAAATGAAGAAATTTAAAAGTCCAATTTCTGTGCTACCAAGATTGTTGAAAGGTACTCAAAGACAAGCCTTATTACTTGAGATCAATGTTGCAATGAAAAAGGTATCAACTCCAGAACACTATGCTCTCACCTCTACACATATACACTTGTATATACAGCCAACCTTGAGGACTTCACCCTCTTGCTTTCACCTACCAGTTCCTGGGATGACAAATTCCATGAACAATTCTTGTTTATATAGAGGCCTTGTGCATGCTGGGCCATCATTCCACACATTGAGATTCATCTGAGCTTGAAAACATTGATATAACAAACTTGGTCATGCACAGCTGCACATTGAGACCTTCTCAAAATCAAAACAAAACAAAATACAAACAAACCAAAAACTTCATTACAAAGGAGTGTATCTGAGTGTTTGTGTGTGTTTTGAGAAAGGGTCTCTCTCAGTTGCCTAGGCTGCCTTTGAACTCACACTATAGCCCGTGAACTCCTGACACTCCTGCATCAGTATCTATGTACCTAGATCACAAGTGTGCACCACCAAGTGAGAAAGATAGGGCACACAGAGGCTTAACTACCTGTTACATGATGCAGCCAGTAGCCAGAGGTAGCACAGCAGGATTAGAATATTTCTTGGGTCGAGTTGGAATCCAGAACCTTCCTTGAGGTAGAAAGCCATGTGCTTCCCATAAAGGGTGGGAAGAGCACCAGTATCTAAGCCTATTTGAATACTAAATATTCAGAGAATCTTGTGTCATCTAGAACCACAGACACAGCATAAGTCATTGATTACTAAGAAGAGGCATGTGGCCCAGTCTCAGCTTACCACAGCCTAGATGCAGCACTATGGGATTTGTACAAAGTTCAAGAGGGCATCCCAGCCCCAGTACTATGCCCAGGAGGCCCTAGACAAGGCCAAGGATAAGGACAAGAAGATGGGTTCCCACCTTGCTCAGTCATGGCCCATGAACCTGACATTATACAGAACTGAGGGTTTTACCAGTTGGCCTGGTCTTATGAAATGGTCTTATGTTCATTTCTAACATGGGAATTTGGGGCATAGAGAACAAAGAGATTCATAAATAGAGCCACACTTGGTGTGGATGCCAAAACTGGTAATTGTAACCATGGTAACAGAATTCAGCCCTTACTGTACTCTCTAATTATCCCTCTTTAAAGTAATAGGCACAGAGTGATGAAGCCATTCACAAAAGGTCACACAGACACAAAATGGATCGTTAGCCAGTATTTGAACCTGTTTTCCATCTAACATTTTAATGTTCTTTAAATTACATATTTATTAATGTGGGGGACAGTGCTGGCATATATGGAGGTCAGAGGATAGCTTGCCTGAATCTTTTTTCTCCTTCCACCATGTAGGACCCAAGGTTCAAACTCAGGCAGAGACAGGCATGCCAGCAAGTGCCTTTACTCCCTGAGCCATTTTACAGGGTCACAGTTGGATCTTTTGTGTGTGCTCTTTGTGTGCATGTGCATGTGTGGTGGCCGCCCGGGGTGGCGCCTCCCGCTGCGGCCCGAGCTCGCTCCCCAGCGCCCCGCAACGGCTCTGGGATCGCCGTGCGCCCTCGCCGCGCCCGGCCGTCCGCCCCCCCCCCCCCACCTCCTGCAGCGGCGGCGCGGGGGGCGGGAGAGAGGAGGCTCGTACTGCGGCGCCGGGCGCGGAGGGCGGACTGGCGGACTTGCGGGCTCGCGGGAGGCGCGGGGGCAGCTCGGTGCGGCCACCCCACCAGGCTGGGAGCAGGGCGCTGCGAGCGCCGGGTCCCCACTGCAGCGAGGCCCCGGAGCGCGGCGGGGAGAGGGGGCGGGGAGGCTCGCCTTTGGGCGACCGGAACAAAGCGGGAGCGCTCAGCCTAAGCCCGAACCAGGCGACCCTGCGGACCCGCGTGCCTGACGCCGGCGGAAACGCCAGCATCGCGGGGCCAGGCTGCGGATGGAGCGTGGGACCTGGGCGCCGCTGCGGCACGGACTGCGCTAGCACCGAGCCGGGCCAGGGGCGCCCTCCGGGAAGGGCCGAGGCTCCTGCCTGAGAGCCTGATTTGCCCCTTGTCAAAGCAAGGGGTTCTTTCATTCGCAGATTTACCAGCTATAGGTAGAAAACGTGTCCAAGCGTCAAGTAATTCTTTTTCTTTTCGCTCTGTTTGGACGGGCGTGGAACTGGGTCTCCTCACCAGGGACGGCCCACCCTGCATTAGCAGGTCTCTCCCCACCCTCCTAGGTACTGTAGTCAGGACCTGTTCTCAACTGTAAAGACCCTTACCAGCTGGGGTCATGCAGCTACCATCGCAGACTGTGGGAGGGGGAAGTAAGTGGCTTATGCTCATTTCACCACTCAGTCATGTGACAGGCGGGGAAACTGAGGCCCCGACCTATGATCATTGTTGCCTTTCAGTCTGCCGCAGCTCCAACCTACTCCTTCCCTGTCCCGCGGGATGCTAAGGACAGAGTTTTGGACACCAGTGTTTGAGACTTGAGGAAGTCATTATGAAACAGCCTGCTTCCTCCTGCCCCAACCCCACGCCTACCCCCAGCCTGTGTAGAGGCGTGGTCTTATGTGACCCTGGATGACCTCAAATTCACTATGTAGCCAAGGATGACCTTGAACCTCTAATCCCTCTGCCTCCCCTTCCCTTGTCCCTACAGATGGAGGCCTAGGAGCATGGTGCTGTAGTGGTTTTATGTAATGTATGTAATTCAGGTGAGTCTCCTGGCTCCTGACTCCATCTCAGAGTTCCAACTCTCCTTCAGTATTCCTCTGCCACTGCCCAGGCCTCAGTTTCCTCTTGTGTTCTGAGACAGGCTTGTGGCTTCTGGGAACATCCATGTCCACAGACCTGTCTCACGGAGCATTAACAAACTTGGGTTTGAGTGGGGAAAATGCAGGGGTCAGTAGAGTACCCAAGAGGTGCACCAGGCTGTGCATTTGCCTGTGTCCCCTACCATCTCACTGCAGGGACAGATGAATGAGGACGTGCAGTTCATTCTCAGGCAGATCCTGCAGATGCAGCAGTTGGAGGCTTAGGGTCAATGAGGACATGGTTCAGGTCCTCAAATCTCCAACCTTCACCTCTGCAATCCAAAGCCTCAGGGACAACCCTCCCCAGGCCTCAGGATGATGAATGGGGCGCAAAATACATTGGAATGGCAGCCTGGCACTTTACTGATGGTGCCCAGTTGGTCTCACCACCCTACACTCTCGGGTCCCTACCCTTTGACCCTCTGATTCCCATCATTCTTTATCTGATATGACTCCTCATATGCCACCTACATTAGAACTGTCCACTCAGGGGTATATGGTCACTACAAGTGGGAGAAATAACCAGTATGAGGTGAGGGCAGGGATAAGGCAGGTGGATTCAAAAGAAATTCTGATCTTCTGGACCCAAAACACAGTTACAGCAATAAACATGATTGTAGTGCAATATGTACAGAACCTAAGGTATGGAGTTGTGGCTCAGGGGTGGAGTCCCTACCTATGATACCCCACTGAGTGGCTGGAGGCAGGCCTTAGGGTTGGAATCTTTGTCTAGAATCCTCCTTGATGGGTTGAGGGCATGGTCAGTGGGAGCCTCTGCCTAGAATGCCCCTTGAGGGGCTGGGGCCATGGTCAGGTATATAACCTTATCACATCCCTAGATTCGTGGTACCTGGGACAATGGATCCATAGTTGACGGAGACTAAAGTTTCAAGCAATAACTATCTTTACTCACCTCCTCAGACAATATATATTCTGAGATTTAAGAAAGCTCACATGAGTAAATACAATCACTAGGACAAGCAAAATGTGCAAAGGCATGTTTTGGCATAGACTCATAAACATTTAATTGAATAACTGCATCAAGCAAGGATAATAAGAAGTAAATGCAGCACTATCCACTACACCTTGGAGAAGCATAAACAAAAACATTCCAAGACCAATTCTGTGTTTCTATGAAACTGAGGTCACAAGACTTTTGTCTGGTTTTCTTGGAATGTTCTCACAAGCTCTCAGAATTCTCACATGACTATGTTCCTGGACTGTATTCTATCAAACATGAAACAACAACTTATACATGACCTACTAACTCCAATCTTTCTATATGTATCTTCTCAACCCAGGTCCCCACACTGGACACCTCTACTTTTGGGATCCTAATTTCTGTTGAGTTTTTTTTTTTTAATCATAGAATGTTTCGGTGTTCTAATCCACAGGGAAAGAATAAAGACTTAGATTCTATTCCAATTTAGATTAAATGAATTTATTCTTATTGCTAGCAGAAGGAAGGCAGCCTTAGAGCCAATACAATATGCTGTGTGGAAGTGGGGGCGGGCAGGTAAGGTCAGGTTTGAAGGCAGACATCAGAATGGTGCGTGTTACAACTATCCATGGATTCCACAACTGGGCAGGAAAGTTGTTTTACTTCCCTCAGTCGTTCCTCCCTTTCCTGCTATATAGTAATAAAAAGACCAATTCGGCCTTTCAAATAGCGATACGTAAGTTTTACATAAGCAAAGGCAGCTATTAATACTTCACAGGCATTATCCTATTACTGTCTCAGCTGCAGGGTACTAGGTTCTCCCAGAGCATTGGCTTTTGCATTCCAGAGCAAAAGTCATGCCTGGCTCCATATTAAGCATCTTTAGCTATCAAAGGGGACCTGTGTAAATCATTACTCTGGTCTGAGTACTCTAATTGTAGGCTTAAGTCAGTTCATTTCTGGGCAGGCAAAAACAGTGCCATCATATTAGGGCTGGCTGACATGGCCTCACAAGACTAAACTGGTTTAAATTTTAGTGTTCTGCTTACACCTTCAAATCCTGGCATGATGGGCCAGTGCCACCACAGACGGTTGAAAATGTGTTTAAGTTTTGGCAAAAGTGGTACAAGTGACAGAGGTGTGGACAATTCTAGATGTTCCTTATTGAAATTGCTGATGCCTAGTGATGTATATCCTGTGCCTTTACATGTTGGAAGTATGTAATCTGCTTTTTGATTTTCATTTTATAGGGGATTACATTTAAAAGATTACCAAATCTCAGAAGAGATTTTAAACTTTGGACTTCATAACATTGTTGAGATGGTGATAAACTGTGGGGACTTTTGAAGTTTGACTAAACACATTTTACATTATGATATTGTTACAAGCTTATGGGGACCTGGAAGTGGAATGTGATGGTTAAAATGTAATAACACCCCCCAATCACATAGGGAGAGGCTATTAGGAGGTGTGGCTTTGTTGGAGTAGGTATGGCCTTGTTGGCGGAAGTGTGTCTCTGTGGAGGTTTCAAATATGACAAAGTCACACCCAGTGTCACAGTTCACTTCCTGTTGCCTTCAGATCAGTATCTATCCAGAATCACAGACCTGGAAAAACGGAGCCCTGAAATGAAGCAGACTAAAGTTTCATGAAATAGCTAATTTTATTCAGAGTACTATACAATTTTTATTCTTAAGGTTTAAAAAAGTCGTAAGTAAAGTTCTTATGAGTTAAGGATGTATACAATCCCAAGGACAAACTGTGGCAAAACAGGTTTTTCCATAGAGGCATATGAAATATAGTTTGAATGTTTAAATGACTAACACCACCAAGCAAAAAGGAGTAATCTAAGGTAAAAGCATTACTATCTGCTATACCTGAAAGAAGCACAAAAGTACATTCCAGAAACAATCCTGTGGTTTGAAGAAAAGGACAAGACACTTGTGCTGTTTTCTTGGAGTGTAATATAAGCACTCAGAATTCTCCTCACATTACTTCATTCCTTGATATTTTTCCAACTACACAATTTAATTAATTTAAAAAATAACATATATATGAAGAAAGCCCTTTTCACAATATGGAGGCGCGCGCACACACACACAAAATCATGCCATTGCACCATGTGTATACTTGGTACACATGGAAACCAGAAGAATGCATCATATCTTCTTAACCAGGAATTATAGATATTTCTGAGCTGTGTGATGTGTGTGCTAGTAACCACACTTTGGTTTCCAACAGTAGAAGTACTAATGAGTTGACTCTCCATCCCATGAATGTGTCATTACAATGCAAAAGATTAAGTTACAATGCCCCATTATTTCTTTTGTCTTCAGTCACTGGGAAATGATGAAAGTTTCTGCTACATGGTCATCAAAGGAATGAATGGATTTTTATCCCTCTGTAAATGGACTCTGCACATTGCTTCTAATTGTCATTGGTAACACACGTCTCTTGATGTGAATAAAAACACAAAAGGTTTAGTAGAGATTCCAAATTATATTAGGAAAAGTTTTATAATGTGACATTGCTATTTATTTATTTATTTATTTATGGGCAGGATCTCTCTACATAGCATGGTGTTCCCACAAAAATTTTATAATGTGACATTTATAATCACTATATGGAACAAGCTGACCTCGAACATATAGAGTTCTGCCTGCCTCTGTCACCCAAGTGCTGAGATTACAAGCATTCACCACTATGCTCACCTGAGATATGTTTTTCAAATGACCCATCTCTGAATCAGAGAATGAAAGGGTTATGTAAGATTTAAACAGGAACCACCATTGTATTGATGAACAGTGATACTTCTTGGAATTCTATAATGAAATTCAACTGGTAAATCATTTCCTATGTTCTCCATATTTTGGTTATTTTGCTTGTTACTTTCATATTTTTCAAAATTTTAACACTGTGTATACACCTGTGCAATGGTGTGCATGTACCAGTCAGAGGACCATTTACAGATGCCTGTTATCTACTTCCTCTATGTGAGGACTAGAGATGAAACGAAGACAGCCAAGCTTGGCAAGTGCCTTAAACTGATGAATGGCCATTATATTGGTTTCAAAAATATTTATGTATGTGGTTGTATGTGGGTGTGCATATGCCACAGTACATGTGAACTATTCTGAGGAAAACTTGTATGAGTAATGTGAGGCTCCCAGAAAATGGACTCAGGTCAACAGGTTTAGCAGCAACCACCTTTGCCCACTGGAACAATTTGCCGGTATTCATTTATGTTCCTGAGAAATTGGTAAGAACAAGTGTTTAGTCCTCAAAATAAACTAACTTAACCAAAAAATGGATGGCATTATAAACAGCACTTTCATTTTAAAATATGTTTCATTATTCAAATTGAGCTGTGTTTTTCTATCCTGTCATGACAGGATGGTTACAATTTCAAAATGAGACAATATTTTATTGATGAAATGGTTCTAATCATACCAGTGAGACAACTCAGTGTAAAAAATGAGTGTTATGAAAGGTTTTACTGCATTTATTACATTCATGGAATGTCTTTCCAGTATGAGTATTTTCCTGCTTTTGAAGAGACAGTAACCTGAAAAAGCTTTACCACATTGACTATATTCACAGGATTTCCTTTGTGTGTTTCAAGATTTCACTGGTGTGCAAAAGCTTTACTGCATCAAATACATTATTTTGCTGTCTCTCACATATGATTTTCTCCATGGTTACAAAGACTACTGTAATGTACAAAGGGATCAGAAAGTGGGTGAAGGAAATCCCAGCCCAGTCTCTGGGATGAAGAGTTCAGAGTCATTGGGAGGGTATACCTGGTACTCTTGACACAGAGAGAAACTGGCAGCCATTGGCTGCTTTGACACATTAATAGAAAACTCAGCACTTTGTCACAAATTTGAGATCTAACAAGCATAATCTCAAAAATTATTTTAAAGCATTAAATCAAGCTTCATGGTCCCATGTGCTCAAGAGACTAAAAATTTGGAGCATATCAAGGATTAATCACACCTTTCCTCTCTAGCTGTACATTTTCAGCCAGAAAAGTAACAGGCCAAATAGTCAGAATCATACCAGTGTGTTCAGCACTTTTGTTCTGTTTGAAGTAGTGCAACTACAGTAGTTAGGTTTCTAGAAGGAAATTTACTTGTTTGTCCAAATTCTTTAGAGGTCTGGTCTGTGGATACTCCATATTTATTTATCAGGACATTTTTGATCACTAAAAGTTGATTATCTGACTAATCACTGAAAATCCCAAATGCAGACAAATATAGACCCATCAACCTTCTTCTTGCCACCTCCCTTTCTCTACTGTGAATATACCAGCTTGCAAGTGGACAATGGATTCTGATTCTTACAGAGGTCCCTATGCATTTGCAACTCCCCAACAAAAGACTGAGCTCTATTACAACACCTATTCCCTTGTCTTATGCTCCTTCTCACTGACCTGCATAACTGTATTCCCAGCACCGGATGGCACAGGCAATTTTATGTGTTCAAAGCAATTCTTAATGGCATAGTACAAGGCACATTTGGCATAATGTGCTGGATTGTTACCAACTTGATATAGACTGACATCATCTGAGAAGAGGGAACCTCAATTGAGAAAATGCCTATAAACATTGAGGTGTAAGCTGGAGTTTAAGGCTATTTATTAAATAGTGATTGATGGGGGAGAGACCAGCTTATTGTAAGTGGGTCCAACCCAAGGGTCAGTGATCCTGGGTTCTACATGAAAACAGGCTGGGCAAGCCATGGAGAACACCAGAGTAAGCAGCACTCTTCCATGGCCTCTGCATCAACTCCTGCCTCCAGGTTCCTACCCTATTTGAGTTCTTGTCCTTATTTCCTTTGATGATGAACAGTAATAAGGAAGTGTAATACAAATAAATTGTTTCCTCCCTAATTCATGTTTGGTCATTGTGTTTCATCACAGCAATAGAAACCAAAACTAAGACACCGTGCTCTAAAAAGAAATACAAAACCAACCATGTATAAAAAAATCAAAATTCTTAATGATTGGGAGACAATGGGGAATAGAAGTAAATAGATTAGTGATCTATGTAAAAAAATACAATAGAAAAAGGTGATACTATAGTATCTGAATGAGAATGGCCCCCATAGGCCATGTTTTAATACTTACTCATCCTGGAGTGGTACCACTAAGGAGGGATTAGAAGGTGTGGCATGGTTGAAGATGGTATGGCCTAATTGGAGCAAGTGTAGCACTGGGGGTAGGTTTTGAGGTTTCAAGGGCACAAGCCAGGCACAGTGCCTTTCTCTCTTCCTACTGCCTGCAGATCTGGATGTAAAACTATCAGCCATCATGTCTGCCTGTGTGCTGCCATGCTCCTCACAATAATGATAATAGAATAAATATCTGAAACTATAAATAAATTCTTTTCTTTAAAATACTTGCTCTAGTCATGTTATCTCTTTACAGCTAGAGAACACTGGACAAGAAAGAAGGTGGTGCCAGGGAGCAGGGACGGCCAGACCACGCTACTTGGTGGAATGTGATCTTTGAGGCTTTGGATTAGAAAAGTGGTTGAACACTTTATGTGGGACTTAATAGGTCATACTAGGAATATTAGGAATGTGGAAGTCAGTGGTACTGAGTGAAATGTAGATTATAATAGACCTGCTCAAAGGTTTTAGAGGAGAGTATTAGTAAGTGGCCTAGAGATACTTTGGCCAAGTATTTCCTGTGATACTTTGGCAAAGAATGTGGCTGCTTTCTGCCCTGATTCTGAAGGAGAATAAATTTAAGAGGTTTAGATTAATTGCATTGTCAAGATAGCCTAATATTGACATGTCTTGTGGATTTTAGAGGGCCCTCTTGTGCAGATTTATAATGAAAGGCAGCAATCTGATCAAGGGAAAAAATGTACATTTTTGAGCAGCAAAGGAGAGACAGGAAGTATAATAGAGCTAGGTCTGATGCACAAAGAGATAAAAACTTTAAATAAGTCTGATGATAAATGGTCCAAAGGGAGTGGTGACCTCACAGCAAGAACCCACTTAGCTAGGCTTCCAAATTGTGAAAAGGGAGTAAAGAGAAGCTTAAGCAGGGAAGGCAAACATCAGTAATGGAAAGCTGGTGTAAGTGTAATTGAAGGGGGCGGCCAAGTCCAGCCCCAGCAAGCAGCAAAACTTGGTAGATTTGGCTTTGGTTCTGGCTTTAAAGTCAAGGATATTGGAAAGGTGTTGTGGAATCTCCCTCTAAAACTAAGGAAAGCTCCTAAGGCCAGGCATGTGTCTGGGGTGTCTGTCCATGAAAGCCCACAGACACCATCTCCTGAAGCTGTGAAGGTGGAGCTTGTATTGTGTTGGAGACTCCAAGATGTTGGAGAAGCCACAGTCATTAGATACCTGCCAAGGAAACCTGCTAACAGGGTGTGGAACCAACCCAAGGCAGAGAGGAGTGTTACTGTCAACAAAGCTGAAAGGAATTGGAGATGTGAAGAGTGCTTTGACATCAGACATGGAGATACAGAATGTGTCGTCTGCCAAGTTGATTTTTTTGCCTTGCTTTGTTTCAGTATTTCCTTACTGTGCTTCCATTCCACACTTTTGTTGTTGTTGTTGTTTTTAAGAAAAAAATTATTCATTTTACGTACCAATCACAGATCCCCCTCTTCCCCCTCTTCTCTCTTCCTGCCCCTCCATCCTCCCCTCCCAACCCATCCCCCCATTCCCTCCTACAACAAGGTAAGGCCTCTCATGGGAAGTCAGCAGAGCCTGGCACATTCAGTAGAGGCAGGTCTAAGCCCCTTCCCCTGCCTCCGTCCCATCATAGGTAGTGGGCTCCAAAATGCCTGATCATTCACCAAGGATGGATCCTGATCCTGCTGCCAGGGGGCCCCTTAAGCAGATCAAGCTATGGGATGGTGGAGCTGGGGGAGGGACGGAGTGGGAGAGCCATGAAGGAAACAAGCCATGATGGAAGGAAACATCATGGGGATGGGGAGAGATTGGGTGCTAGGTAAGTTCAAGGAATCCATAGGGATGACCCCAGATTAGACTGATAGCAACAGTGGAGAGGGTGCCTGAACTGGTTTACCCCAGTGATCAGATCAGTGAATACCCTAACTGTCATCATAGAGCCTTTCTCCAGAACTGATGGGAGCAGATGCAGAGATCCACAGCCAAACACCAGGCCAAGCTCCAGGAGTTCAGTCAAAGAGAGAGAGGAGGGATTCTATGAGCAAGAGGCATCAAGATCATGATGGGAAAACCTACAGAGACAACCAAACCAAACTAGTGGGAACTCATGAAATTTAGACCAATACCTGCGGAGCCTCCATGGACTGAGCTAGGCCCTCTGTATAAGTGAGACAGTTGTATAACTTCCTAGATATAACACCAGTAGCACAGACACTAAGAACAACAATTAATAAATGGTACCTCCTGAAAGTGAGAAGCTTCTGTAAGGCAAAGGACACGGGAAATAAGACAAAATGACAGCCTATAGAATGGGAGATCTTCACCAACCCCACATCTGAAAGATCTCCAAAATATATAAAGAACTCAAGAAACTAAACATCAAAATACCGAACAATCCAATTTAAAAAATGGACTACAGAGCTAACCAGAAAATTCTCAACAGAAAAATCTCAAATGGTCGAAAGACATTTAAGGAATTGCTTAAGATTCTTAGTCAACAGGGAAATGCAAATCAAAATGACTCTGAGATACCATCTTACACCTGTCAGATGACTAAGATCAAAAACACTGGTTATGCTGGAGAGAATGTGGAACAAGGGGAACACGCCTGTACTGTTGGTGGAAGTGCAAACTTGTACAGCCACTTTGGAAACCAGTATGGCGGTTTCTCAGAAAATTGGAAACCAATCTTCCTTAAGACCCAGCTATGCCACTCTTGGGCATATACCCAAGAAATGCTCAATCATGCCACAAGGACACATGCACAACTATGTTCATAGCAGCATTATTTGTAATAGCCAAAACCTAGAAACAACCTAGATGCCCCTCAACCAAAGAATGGATTAAGAAAATGTGGTACATATACACTGTTCAGCAGTAAAAAACAATGACATGAAATTTGCAGGCAAATGAATGGAACTAGAAAATATCATCCTAAGTGAGGTAACCCAGACTCAGAAGGACAAACATGGTATGTACTCATAAGTGGATACTAGATGTAAATCAAAGGATAACCAGACTACAACCCACAGCTCCAGAGACGCTAGCTAACAAGGAGGACCCAAAGAGGGACACATGGACCACCCTGGGAAGGGAAAATAGATGAGATCTCCATGAGTGAATTGGGGATGAGGGGCAGCAATGGTAGGTAAGGGATGGGAGATGAGAACATTCCATCCTTTTGTAATGGTAATGTTTATGATGGGAAACTGCATGTTGGAAGTATGTGATCTGTTTCAAAGTGGCCCCTATAGGGCAATATGTTTAAATGTTTAGTCATCATGGAATGCTTTGGAGGGATTAGATGGTATAGTCTTATAGGCATGGATGTGGTCTTTTTGGAGGAAGTGTGTCACTGTAAGTCTGCTTTAAGGTTCAAGTTACCAAGCTAGGTCCATAACCTTTCTCTTTATGCTGCTTGTGGATAGGATGTCGATCTTTAATATACCATGTCTGGTTATGTGCTGCCATGCCCCCCATGACGCCAAAATGGACTAAACTTCTGAAACTGTAAGCAAACCCTGTTAAAATGCTTTCCATTATAAGAGACTGTTTCCTCCTGCAGTGTACACAATAAACTATTCCTTCTATTCTGTCTCAAATGAAAACTTATATTGCACACACAAATCATTTTCCTGCTACTGTAATAAAAAGCCCATTGTGTGACTCAAAAGGGTTCTATTAAAATTGTCTGATGTTACAAACATTTAATACAAGAATTTAGGAGGTTGAGTCAGGAAGACAAGGTCAATACCATGTGTGACTACACATGGGGATAAGGAAACATGAGTCAACATGAGTCATCATAAGAGACCTTGTTTCACAAGTATTTTTCTGAAAGGCTGGATATGAAGCTGTTCTAGATTTAATGAGCCTTCCCAATGGTAAGTCATTCCTTACACAAACAGCTTAATAAAGAATAGACTCTTTAATAATAACAACTCTCCAGATCTGTATAATGCTCAAGAGGATCTGTCCAGGAACAGATTTGCTAATTCATATCCACCGTAGGCTTAGGCTCTGCACATCTGCTATAACCCAGGAGAAATGCTGCTTTCTGCCCTGCTATCATGGCTTACTCAGTTTGCTTTCTTATACAACTCAGGATCACCTGCCTAGTAGGATAGGCCCTATTCCATTAATCATTACTCAAGATTTTCCTACATGTCAATTTGTTGTAGGAATTAAGCAGAGTCCCTGTATCTAGGATAAACATTAGAGTGAATATTTGTTTTTGAGAAGTACTTCGACCATGAAAAGATCATTGTAGAAATAATGATTGTTTTCTGTGATCTGTAGAATTGTGTTTCTGAGGGGTCATTACAGCCTGTGCATGATTTTGGTCAATAGATACTTCTGGCATACCTGAAGCTCTTGGATTACTGGGTACCAAATCCAGTACACACAATGACTAAAGAAGCAGGAGCATGATCCTTTCCTTTAGAGAAAATATAGATTAGGAACCTTTGTACGAGAAACTCGTGTGTAAGAATCCATAAATATGCCTGTCAATGGTGGTTTCAGGTTGAGTCCATAGAAGATTGACATTCCTGTTGCCACACAGGCCTAAAAATTTCATCTTAGACTGACCTCTTTCTTTTACTAATTCATCCAACCCAGAACACCCAAAATAATTCTAACTCTAGCTTCTATCAACCTACCAAATCTAATAAGCATACCTAGAGAGTCATCTCGACTTCCAAACACAGATTTTTTTAAACAAACATCAACTCTCTTAATACTCACTTTTCAGTGTGTGGATCTGAATGCACACACACAAAATTTTGATAATCTGTCAAATTTAGGACTGGAGAGATGGCTCAGTATTTAAGTCTACTTACTCTTCTCATAGAAGACATGAATTTCATTTCCAGCATTAACACTGTAGTACACAATCATGCCTACATCCTGTTGTAGGGGATCTGATGCCCCTTCTTTCTTCTATGGGCATCAGACATACAAGGAAGCAAAACAAACATAGAGGTAAAATTAAATAAATATAGTAAATAAAAAACACCCCCATGTTTCTTTTGTCATGATGAACAAAACAGCCAGAAATTACATAGAAATGTTACAAATATCTGTAGGACTATGCTATACCCAAGCACCTCATTGGGGATTCAGGCAGAGGCTTCAGCACTAAGAAATACCAAAAGATCATCATTGGGTTTCCTAGGCAGGGTACTTATCCATGAGCCACAACAATGTTCTCAGGTTTCTTTAAAGATTGTATAGAATGCGTGTTTACTGCCATAAGTGAGCTTCAGGTCCAGAAGCTCAAACTGTCTTCTGACCCTACCCGCCAAAATGTTGTTTCCCCTAAGGTCCAATAGTATGACAATAGTTGTTTATAAGGACCCGCAAAGGCCCCTAAGAGCATCCATATCTGACATTAACACTCCCCATACCATTGGTATGCCAGTCCAAGTAGTATAGAAGCCTGCACAGCCACCAGCACCTGTTGAAGAACCCTCTTCTGTTCCAGGTCCACACAAGCCAAAATAACACACGCAAGAGAGCAATGTGCTGTCTCCAGAATCCAAACAGGCACACTAAGCATTGTGCTCCTTTTTTCGTTGTGTGAGGGGCAGGTGCAATGGCTTACCCTTTACATTAGAAGTAGTATCTCTGTAAAGCAATCATCACTGGACTCCTAAGAATATCAATGAGATTAGACCTTTGAATTTTGGTTGGATTTATGACCCATCCTTGATGGGCATATGTGTTGCCAATGAGTTCAAAGTGGTTGCTACCTGCTGCTCACATGGTCCAATCAACATAATACCATCAAAATAGTTCATCAATGTGATATTTTGTCGAAGAGACAGGTGATTGAGATCCCTTCTAAGTTACGACATTTAGGGACAGAAAGGTAATAAATTATTTATTGATGTAAAACTGTGAAGGAAAACAGTCCAGTGCTATCTATCCTTCTATAGTTTTAAGTAGATTGGTTAGTGAATAATTAGAGGTTAAACATTTTGATTTTGTTGAAATTGCACTGGGAATAACTGTGGTTCATGAAGTCAGGAAGGACAATTGGTAAATGAAGTTAGCTTTCCAACAGACTCTCCTAAGTTCTCATCAAAATGTAGAGAATTCAAGAGCAGATTGATTAGTAAATTACTCAGCTCATGCTTCAGGGTCTTTTCCAGAACACAGACATGTCCCTAAAGGAGGCTCCAGGGAGCTGAGGGAGCTGGCACCTGCATCCATGTCAGTGGTGCTTTGCTCTCAATTTTGCAGGAACAAAAAATTCATCTTTACCTCTTTTACCAATTTTACACTTTGGTCATGAAGTTTATATTCATTCCAAGAACTTGATTTCACTTCTTCATGATTAATATCCTCCTTAATATTGTGAAAACAGTCCAAGTTAAGGACCAAGTGACCCAAAAATCAAAAGGGATCTTTTCCCCCTTCTTTATATGTCTTTTCATTTTCCTTTAGAACTCTGTCCCATACTTCTTCACATAAATTGCCTTCTTCTGGAACAGAAGTTAAAAACAATTTACACACAGTATAATAGTTATGCTTTTAATACTTGTGCTTCCACTTACTTTTAAAATGATCCAAAATAAGTCCAAAATAAGGCAAAGCCTTCTCTGGTGTCTGCACCATTATTCTCACTCACCTCCTTCTCTGAGAGAGCTCGCTCTTTCATTTCATCAGCCAACTTTTGGCCCCTGTTCAAGAAACACTTGTCACCATTGTAGAGATGGAGAGCCCAGGGAGAATTGTGCTGATAAATGAGGGATACTAAAGACTCATCCAAAAACCTACTTTATTAAGAGCTCCAGATAATTTATACTCTGGGGTTTAAGAAAGATTATGTGAGTAAAGTTCTAGTGTGTTCAAACTATACAATGACAAAAGCAATCCACATACGAACATACAAAAATGTTTTCCCATGAAGGTATATAAAGCATAGTTCAACTGAATAAAAACAAACAATGATGAGTAATGTGAAGTAAGCTCACTCCTGTTATATTGTGAAGAACACAAAAACACATTCCAAGAAAAATTCTGAGTTTTGAAGAAACTGAAGTCACAATTGCCTTGTCCTGTTTTCTTGAAGTGTACACACAAGCACTCAATTCTCCTCACATGACTTCATTCCAGGTCAATATTCCGACAAACACATGAACAAAAATAATTTTAAGAAAAGAAACATAACATATACATAAAGATAGATCTTTTTAAATATGGAGTCTCTCGCCTATCTCACACTCACACACACACACACAAAATATATATATATATATATATATATATATATACACATAAATAATGATATATGTGTATGTATATGCATATATCTGCCTTTATTCCATTAACATACCTGGTGCCCAAGGAGGAATAAAAGTGAGTCAGACCTCTGAACCAGGATTTACAGATACTTCTGAGCCACCTGACGTAGGTGCTAGGAACCAAACTTGGATAACCAACAGCAGTGGTGTGATGGGTGATGTTGCTCTGCATGCTGTGAATGTGTTGCTCTGATTGGCTGATAAATAAAATGCTGATTGGCCAGTAGCCAGGTAGAAAGTATAGGCAGGATAAGCAGACAAGGAGAATTCTGGGAAGAGGAAGGCTGAGTAAGGAGTTGCCAGCCAAACACAGAGGAAGCAAGATGTGAAGGCAAAACTGAGAAAAGGTACCAAGCCATGTGGCTAAATATAAATAAGAATTATGGGTTAATTTAAGTGTAAGAGCTAGTCAGTAATAAGCTTGAGCTAATGGCCATACAGTTTATAAATAATGTAAACCTTTGTGTGTTTCCTTGGATCCAAGTGGCTGTGGGATCAGCAGGTGAGAGAGATTTGTCCTGACTGCAGGCCAAGTGGGACACAGGAGAAAACTTTCAGCTACAGCAGTACTACTGAGTCAACTCTCCAGGTCCCAAAGATGTCCTTATAGTACAAAAAATGAAGATGCTCCTGACCCTTTACCCCTTCTGCCTTCCATCATTTGCAGGTGATGAAAGCCCTTGCTACTTCTTCAGTGAAGATTTCAATCCCTTTGTGAATGGACTCTGCACATTGCTTATTTTAATTGTTAACACAATTCTCTCGGTGTGAATGACCCCAACAAATGACTTAGCTGAGTAGAAATGAGTCCACATTATGCTAGAGAAAGTTACACTATGTGACAAAAACTTTCAAAAATGATAATTTATTTTTCTTTTATATCAAAAAGTGTTTTGAGTGAATGTATGCCTGTATGACCTGTTGTATCCCCTAGAACTGGACTTTAAGACAGTTGTGAGCTTCTATGTGAGTGCTGAGAATTGATCCTGAGTCCTGTGGAAATGCAACCATATTTCCAGATCCCTGTTTTGGATTTTTTGAGAAAAGATCTCTATTTATAAAAAGGCCATCCTGAAACACAATATCAGGTAATCAGGCTTAGCAGCAATCAAATTTGGTGATAAAATTCTCTGCCATTAATTTTTGTTTCTGAGAATATGATAAGAACAAGTATTTAGTCCTCAGAATACAGTAACATGATCCAAAAATAATGATTGACAATATAAATATCAGTTTCATTTGAAAATATATTTTATTATTGAAATTATCATGTTTCTGTATTCTTGGAACACAATATGTTAACAACTTGAAAGCGACTATATTTTAACTAATGAGAGGCTCTACTAACTCAAGCACCAGTGAGACAGCTCGGTGGGAAAAACATGTGGACTGCAAGGCTTGACTCACTCATTAGGTTTATGGGGATTTTCACCAGTATGAAATTTTTCATGATTCTGAAGGACAATGCAACATGGCAAGACTTTACCACACTGACTACATGCATTGGGTTTTTGTCAAGAATAATTTCTTTCAGGATTGTGAGGATAATTGTTCTGTGAAAAGTCTTTACCACATTGATTACCTTCATATGGTTTCTCTCCAATAAGGGTTCTTTCCTTTACCTGAAGGGGACTGTTACATGCAAAATCTCTACCATATTGATTATACCCATAGGGTTTCTCTCCAGTGTGACATCTTTCATGACTCTGAAGATGGGTTTTACGTGCAAAGGCTTTATCACATTGATTACATTCATAGGGTTTCTCTCCAGTATGACATTTTTCATGCCTGTGAAGATTACTGCTGCGTGCAAAAGATTTCCCACACTGATTACATTCATAGGGTTTCTCCCCAGTATGAATTCTTTTATGACTGAGAAGATGACTCTTCCTTGCAAAGGCTTTATCACATTGATTACATTCATAGGCTTTCTCTCCTGTATGACTTCTTTTATGAATGAGAAAATTCTCCAGTGTAAAGGCTTTAGCGCTTTGATTACATAGATAGAGTTTCTCTCCAATATGTTTTCTTTCATGACTAAAAAGATTACTCTTCTGTGCAAAGGCTTTACCACACTGCTTACATTGATACGGTTTCTCTCCAGTATGAATTCTTTGATGACTACGGAGATTACTCTTCTGTGCAAAGGCTTTACTACATTGATTACATTCATAGGGTTTCTCTCCAGTATGGATTCTTTCATGACTTCGAAGATCACTCTTCTGTGCAAAGGCTTTACCACACTGATTACAACCATAGGGTTTCTCTCCAGTATGACTTCTTTCATGACTGAGAAGATTACACTTCTCTGCAAAGGCTTTACCACAGTGATTACATTCATAGGGTTTCTCTCCAGTATGAATTCTTTCATGAATGAGAAGCTTATACTTGTGTGCAAAGGCTTTACCACAGTAATTACATTCATAGGGTTTCTCTCCAGTATGACTTCTTTCATGCCTGTGAAGATGACTCTTCTGTATAAAGGCTTTACCACATTGATTACATTCATAGGGTTTCTCTCCAGTATGAATTCTTTTATGTATTTGAAGATAACTAGAACATGCATAGGCTTTATCACATTGAGTACATCCATAGGGTTTCTCTCCAGTATAAATTTTTTTATATATTTGAAGATAACTGGGACTTGTAAAAGCTTTATCACATTGCTGATATTCATAGTTTTTCACACTAGAATGAGTTCTATGTATTTGATGAAGACTGTGACATGTAGGGACTTCATCACTTTGATCATATTCATAGGGCTTTTCCTCCAAATGAGTTCTTTGGTATACTTTTATAGAGGAATCATATCTAAAGGTACTATCATGTTGATTACATTCATAGAGATCCTCTTCATTATTGGTTGTTTTGTGTGTTTGCAGATAACTGTGATGGCTAAAGTCATCAGTACAAAGCTCACATTTATCACTTCCTCTTCCCATATGAGATTTTTCATATCTTTGAAAAGAACTGGAAGAACTCAGAGTTTTACAACATTGATTGCATGCATAATATTTTTTTATACTGTGAGTCACACTACATGTGCAAAGTGAATCAGTACAGACAGAAGAATTTCCATATTCCTTGTACTCATAAGGGTTTTCTCCAATGTGAGAGTATAAACTTGTATCATAGTCATCATGTCTTCTCACAGTGGGGACTACTACATATCTTACAATTGTTCCAGGAGAAACAGAGGTATATTGCTTCTTTCCATATCCCTTATGCTCACATGAGTTGTATGCACACTGACAGTTGATATACCTATTAAAGGAAGAACAACAAATAAAAGATTTTCACATTACATTCACACAGTCTAACATTTTGTGCCTCAGAGATGTGGTATATGGATTCATGTTTCTACACCACAATAAATTCCTTGTCTCTCATAAAGTTCTCCTCTCACTAAACTACGGTAAGTCACTCACTACAAATGTATAAGGAACACTAGCAGTAATATGGAAGATTTGCTTATAAAATGTCTTGGACATACACTAATCCCCTTATCAATGTATATACCTTATGTGATTATTGAACGGCATGACAATTCTACACAATGCCTCTCATATGGCTATGATTAAAATTGTGACATTTGTTATAGCATTGTTTCCTTGTCTTATCCTTAATGGAATGCTTTCCAAACAGTGATCGGCTACTTGACATTGGAGTACATGGTGTTGTGAGAATTTAATAAACATCACACAGCTGTGCTAATTTACACTGTTGCTTTTCTTTAAAAGTTTAGAGTACATTAACATTTCTTCCAAGGTACATATGTACCAGATTGCACATGAAAATTACCTTCCATGTCTTCTAGAACTTTGATAATATTCTTCAATATTGTAGTCTTCCCATTTGTAACCTAAAATACAGTACCAGAAAATGTATGTGATATATTACTGGAAATTAGACACAAGTGAAATTACTATCTTTCATGAATCTTTGAACAATGCCTGAGTTATTCACTAGATCCTTCCTCTTTCACATTTGAAATCACAGAAGAGCAACAATCTCCAAGAAATGCTTATCTCCTTAAGTTAAAAAGTGACAGAAAGCTCACATTCTTACCTACAATAGTGAGGTTCCAATAGGTTTCCAACATCACATCTTTGTACAGACTCTTCTGGGAAGGATCCAACAAAGCCCACTCTTCATGAGTGAAGTTCACATGCACATCCTCATAGGTCACTGCATCCTAAAGTATCCCATATATGCACATAATAGAAATGTTGAGACTGACTGCACTGCAAATATACATTTCATTGAAAATATATTTACATAATTCATTCTGCTTGTTATATTCTATCTCATAGATCATAAAATATCAAATGCAGTCATCATCACATTTTAAAAGGAAACAGAAAAGGTGAATCATGCCTTCCATTTGTGCCCTCAAAACAGAATAGAGCATTGCATAAGAAATGCTTAGTAATATATACAGAGAGACATGCAAATAGATTAACGTTATTTAGTATACATTAACAAAGTATTATCAAAATCTTTAACTTCGGGGCTGGAGAGATGGCTCAGAGGTTAAGAGCACTCACTGGCTGCTCTTCCAGAGGTTCTGAGTTCAATTCCCAGCAACCACATGGTGGCTCACAACCATCTATAATGAGATCTGGTGCCCTCTTCTGGCCTGCAGGCATACATGTAGGCAGAACACTGTATACATAATAAATAAATAAATCTTTTAAAAAAAAATCTTTAACTTCAAAAAACAATAGACAATATGGGTGTGGTGGTGTCAACCTTTAATCTCAAAACTCAGGAGGCAAAGGCAGGTAATATTTCTGATTTCCAAGCCAGCTGGTCTGTGTAGAGATTTCCAGGACAGCCAGAGGTACATAATAAGATCCTGTCTCAAACAAACAAACAAACAAACAAACAAACAGAATGCACTCATAGGCTCACTTGAAATTCCTCCATAGTGTTAAAACATTCACTCCAATTCTGTACTTCTCAAACATAAACTGGAGTGACCCCTGATAAACTGCAAGGCTAACAATTCCTAGGAAGGAATGCAGTTTTAGTAAGTTACTGGCAGATCAAAGAGGTCTCAAAAACATTAGTAAAGTAAATGCTGATCTTAAAAAAACAATAATAAAAAATTATAGATGTGTCAACAGATAAGATTGCCTGTTGCTTTTGAAGAGGTCCTAGATCAGTTCTCAGCACTCACTTGTGATTGCCAACTATTACTACCATTAGTTCAAGAGAATTCAATACTATCTTCTAACTCCAGTAAATACCAGACAGACAAGTGATAGTCACTCACAACCAACTGTAACTACAGCCCCAGAGGGATCTGGCCCCCTTCTGGTCTCCATGGGCACCAGGCAAACACAGTATACACAGGCATAAAAGTAGGCAAAACAGTCATACATAGCAAAATTATAGTTTATATCCTAACAAATCAAAAAGAATAAAGGGGCTGAAGATGTAACTCAGTTGGTAGCATTCTTGCTTAGCATGGATGAATCTCTCAGTTTAATTCATGTTTCATAAAGGGGACAAGCCTGGGATGCTTGTAACCAAAGCTCTTGAGAGGTGTAGGTAGCAGGATCAGAAATTGAAGGTCATTCTTTGGGGACATAGGAAGTTTGAAAGCAGCCTGGGCTATATGATACCCCGCCTTAAGAAACAAAAACACAAAAAGAATCACAAAAGAATGTCCCAGGAGAAAGAAGAAAAAAAGCATATGGGACACAAGTTACTAGAGAGTTATGAAAGGCCACAAAGCTGGAATAGGCATTGACTTCATTCATAGTCGGCAGAAATGGCAACCTGGGTGTGGGAACTGAACTCTCTCCTGCAAACTTCATAGGCACACTTTCCACTGAGCCATCTTTCCAGCACCTAGAAACTGTTTATGTACAATATAGCTTTAGTTTCTGACTTTTATTACCAGCAGAAGACATATTTATCTTGGAAGAAGACTTTTAGAATGCCCCATCAATGGCTATATCTAAAGGAAACAGGAATTTACTGTCCACAAGCAAGAACTCATAGGATGAAATGAACAGTCATTGTTTGTCAAGTAATGACCATCACATCCTGATATAATTATGTATGGCTCTGAAAATAAAATATTGAAATTTAGGCTAATGACTGCAGACTACAGAAGAGGTCTCCCTAAAATTAAGTCTTGAGTAAAAGGTCTTTTTCAGATAGGCATGGAGGCCTGACACCCTTGATCTCACCAACTGGGAGGTAGAGGCAAGAATATCAAGGCCAGTCTTAATCCCATGAGGTCCTAAGTAAAAAAAAAAGAAGAAGAAGGAGGAGGAGGAGGAGGAGGAGGAGGAGGAGGAGGAGGAGGAGGAGGAGGAGGAGGAGAAGAAGAAGAAGAAGAAGAAGAAGAAGAAGAAGAAGAAGAAGAAGAAGAAGAAGAAGAAGAAGAAGAAACAAAGTCTACGGAGACACATAAAGGTCAAGATCTTATACTCACAGTATACCACAGCATGGTTCAGGCCCTCCTCTGAGGAGCACCAAAACATTGACTATCTAATGCTTGTCTGACTAAGCACCAGGCCCTACTTACTGGCTCAACCAAGTCTAATTTGAGAAACCCACCACCATCAATTCAGCTACCCTTATGCTTGATGATATAGAAACTCATCCATGACTGTCAGGAGATGTAAATGATACCAGGTATCTTGGAGCATCAGCAGTTCCATTAACTGAAATAATTTGGGCCATATACAGAGATTTAGCCCCAGTGAGATTATTCTTGAGAAACTTCCCCCACTGCTTCCAAGGCTCAGAGACAAACAACTGGCAAAAGTGTCTAACCCTTATTTTCTCAAGGCACTAGAGGCACTCTAGTTCTCCATAATGGCTAGTCATCGGACTATTCAAGAGACCCAGCTGACCCCCCCCCCCATTCCAGTCCAATGATACTGTCTGGTCAAGAGAGTAGGCAAGGACACTAGATCTAACCTGGAAAGGACCCTAAAACATGATTCTCTCTACTCTATGGCAGTCAAGATAGCTGGCATTATATCACGGACACACCACACCCAGGTCAAGAAAGCAGAAGTCACAGATGCTGCTAAATGGAGTGTCTCTGGACAATGGACTCATTAAAATTAGTGTTTCATTGGGTCCCTAAGCCCTTCCACTCCATATCCCTCTAACTCCTCCTGAGTCTTACATTTGGCATGAATACAGGGTCATGCTCCAACTCCCATAGCTCTTAGGCCTGAACCTGGGAACTAAAAAAGACAGACAGAGGAAGGTTTTATCTAATTTAACTACAGACTAGCAACTCTTATTCATTTTGATCTTTGCTCACTGAAGCCCACTTTAAATGTCTAGTTGTATTAGAAAAAGAAAAAATATGGAGGTTTATCTTTTGATATATGTATATAGTCTATAATTCTATGCATGCCCTGTAGCTGGGTGCCCTGATTTCCAAAAACAAGGGAATTTCCATTACAAAAAAAAAAAATGGATTTGTGAAACTGAGTCCTCCAAAAAAGTTCACAAAAAAGATTCTAGATTTTGTGAAACAGGAACAACCTGCAGAATCACACTCTATGCTACAGGAAGGAGCCATGGGGATGGAATTAATCAGTCCAAACCAGAAATTGGCCAGAATTGCTGGTTATGCTTAAACACCTGACCCCTGTCATACTACATAGGAATAGGAACTAACCAGACTGTCAGTCCATTGACTGATGAAACTCACTGTGACTGGGGGCAGCCCAAAATTAATGTCCTGCTTTATGAGTTAATTCATCAGGGTAACAATATTGCTGAATCCCTGAGATGGTTTGGTTTGCATGTAGCAATGATTTCACTATATGTGCCTCTTCCAAACCAAGTAGACAGGTTGATCAGGACAAGATGGTATTGAAAGTTTCCATTTCTGAATTAAAACAACAGTTAGATTCCCTTACAAAAAATATATTACAAAATCAAAAAAACTTAGACTTACTTCTCATGAGATAAAAGAAAATATGTATAGCTTTGGAAGAAACCTGTTGTTCCAATAATAATTGATCAGTAGTAATTTAAAAAAAGTCATGTTTAAGGAAATAATTGATACCAGTCTCTGTTCTCTTGGTCCCTCTGGCTAACTACTCCACTATCAGTACTGACTGGTCCTATAATTCTCATTCTGATTGGAATAATGGCAGGGGCTCTGCATATTAAATGAAAACAGGATGAGTCCATGATTTGATTTATTCATTTAGTCCAGGGGTGAATGTAATAGCCCCAGAACTCAGTAGGCCCAAGATCTTAGAACAGTTGACTCAATAATGGAGGTGGCACTCTGGCTGCAAAACTCAGCAGTTAAACAACACCATCTGCCAAAAATATAAACAAAGGCCTGTTCCATCCACGTCCATATCTGTGGGAATTCTCTAAATGTACTAACCTTGCTTTTTAGTCTGTAGTTCTCCTTCTGGTTAACTGTTCTTGTTAACTGAGCTATGTCACCCCAGAACATGATTTTTATGCCTAAAAGCTCATCCTGAAAAAGGCGAGGACTAAACTGGAATCCAGAACATGAAGTGCAGTAGCAGGCCAGCTAATAAAAACTTTCTATTGGCTTAAACCCATGTCCCAGAAGTCTACTCTGTTGACTAACTACAATAAGTACCTCATGGAACTCTATGTGAACACTAGGTTGAACCTGCTCCCATCATTCTGCTTCTGCCACTGAGTCTTGGTATCACGTTTGTCCATCACCACCCACAGATGTTTTTGTTTTGGAGTGACAGGGTGTCAAGTAGTCCAGGTTGACCTCAAGTTCAGTAAAGTACTGAGGTTAGCCTTGCATCTGCCATGTAGTGACATTTTAATAGCAAACATTGAGGCTAGGAATAATCATATGCACTTTGAATATCAGCACTAAAGGATATAACAACAGACATGGAGGAAATCTAGAAAATCATAAGGCCATACTTTAAAAACTATATTCATCCAAATTGTAAAATCTAAAAGAAATGGGTAATTTTCTCAATAGGTACCATTTACTAAAGTTAAATGAAGATTATATTAAAAAAAAAAAACAACAGGCCTATAACACCTAAGAAAATGAAAGGAGTAATTAAGAGTCTGCAAACCAAAAAAGTCTAAGGCAAGATGCTTTTATGGCAGAATTTTACCAGACTTTCATAAAAGAGTTACTGCTAATACTACTCAAATTATTCCACAAAAAGAAATAGAAGAAACATTGTCTAATTCATTTTATAAGGCCACAATTACCCTGAAACCCAAACATATAAAGATGCAAAAAAGAAAATTACAAATCTTTTCTTCTTATGAACCAAGATATAAAACTTGTCAATAAAATATTACCAAACTAAATATAAGATCACATCAAAAATATCATCCACCATGTTCAAGTAGGCTTCCTTCAAGAGATGCTGTGATGGGTCAATATTCAAAAATCAAGAAATGTAATCCATCATATAAACAAATGGAAAAAAATGCTTATCTCATTGGATGCAGAAAAGGCCTTTGACAAAATCCAACACTCCTTTATGATAAAAGTTCTGCAGGGAAAAGGGATAGAAGGAACACATCTAATCAAAATAAAGGCAATTTCCAGCAAGCCTGCAGCTTGGTAAATGGAAACAAACTCAGAGTTATTCACCTAAAGTCAGGCTGCTATTTGGCCACCAACTTGGGTTTCCTTTATTCATACTGTATTAAATAATAAATAGTGGGAAAGTACACAGGAAGATATTCCCCCTGCCCCATCAGATCCTTCTTTATGTCAGAGACACCTGCAGCTCAATGACATAAACAACCTCTAATCTAGCTATTGCCTAGAGTGTACAAAAGATTCTCTCACCACATCTATTCAATATAGAGCTGGAAGTCTCAGCTAGGATGATAAAACAACCGAGAGAGATCAAGGGAATACAAATCGAAAAGGAAGAAGTCAAAGTATTTTTATTTGCAGATGATGTGATACTATATGAAAGTGACCCTACAAATTACACAGAGGAACTCCTATGGCTAAAAAATCACTTTCAACAAAGTGGCTGGATACACAATTAACTCACAAAAATCAGTAGCTCTCCTATGAACAAATGATTAAAGGACTGAGAAAGAAAGCAGGGGAATGACAACTTTCAAAATAGTATCAAATTATACAAAATATCTTGGGGTAACCCTAACCAAGGAAGCAAAAGACTTGAATGATAAAAACATCAAGTCTTTGAAGACAGAAATTGAAGAAGAGATAAGATAAAAAGATCTCCATGCTCATGGATTAGTAGGATTAACATAATAAAAATGGCCATCCTACCAAAAGTAACTACATAGTCATTGCAAAGTCCCCATCAAAGTCTGAATACAGTTCTTTACAGATGTTGAAAGGACAATTCTCGACTTCAAATGTAAAAACAAAAAATCTAGGACAGCAATGCAATCCTGAACAGTAAAAGAACAGCTGAAGGTCTCATCATTCCAGACTGCATGTTGTACTCCAGAGGAATAGAAATAAAAATCATGTGGCATTGGAATAAAAACATTATTTTTTAATTAATTAAGAAAATAAAATTAAACACGCAAATGCCTACCCAGAATAAATGAAGATAGATCCATCCATCCATACATACATACATATATACATACATGAATGTAAAATATCAAGTTCTTATCCTGGAGCAGCCCATGGAGTGACATCATTCAGAGACTGCTGGCTCCAGCACAAATACAGGAGTGGCAGGAACAACACCAGATGTCAAGAGACCTCAAGGGGGCCTCAAGGGACAAGAGGGGACCACTAGGACATGTCGTGATCTCATAGGACCACAGGGCACCTCAAGGGACTTTATCGGGTGTGAAATCCCACTGCCAATTCCCACAGCCCTGGGAGGATCACACACTGACTCCCATGGCTCCTCCCCATGTAGGGGTAACAGTCCCTCCCATACCATGGTATGGATTCTGAGCTCAATCTGCTCTCCTCACAAGAAAACCCAAAGAACCAAGAGGGCCTCATAGTCCCAGAACCAGGTCTGAAGCATGGTGGACTGGAAGTGTCCTCCACATCCTGACTGGTGGTCTGTCTGGTTGCCCTCATGGGCCAATGAGAACTGAGTGACAGGAGCAGCTCCCTTACAGACAGAGTGCCATGAAGGAACATAGCACAGTGGTTTCTAGCAATGGCTCCCACCCGAGGCACAGAACTGTCCCAGGCCTGCAGAGATTAGCATTGCAGCAGAACCTGGACTGCAAAGTCTTCCTTGAACTATCTCTGCACTCAATAGGCATTTCCCATTCTTCATCCTGGACACAAAAAAAAACAGGGAGTTTTGCATACACAGATCATTACTCAATGTGCAGTGGAGTAATCCCCCTGCCTCACAGATGAAGAGGCCCCCAGCCCATTTAGATCAAGTTTGAAACACATGGTGGATATTCACCAGACATCAGCAATTTCAGTAAGGCATGCCTAAGATTGCTCACACCTCTCAGCTGCACATTGGTACCCTAAACATTAATACTTTCCAGCCTTCTAGCCGGCCGGTGGTGGTGTACGCCTTTAATCCCAGCACTCAGGAAGCAGAGCCAGGTGGATCTATGTGAGTTTGAGGCCAGCCTGGTCTACAGAGCGAGATCCAGGACAGGTACCAAAAGTACATGGAGAAACTCTGTCTCAAAAAAAAAGAACAAACAAAAACCCTGTCCAGCCTTCTGTGTAAGGATTGGAGTACTTTACTTCAGATTACTCATTACTGCTTGCTGCTGTTACTTAAGTAACTATATATGCTTCTACAGAAACACATGTTTTCCATGTCTGGATTGTCCTGGTCACTGTATATGGTTTTAATTTACTCATCCTTCAGTTTAAATTGTCTGAGGCTATGACTAAAGTTGGCTATTGAATGAGATTTTAGTCTACTCATTCATCTGCTCCTTTCTCCCAGGTTCCATTGACTCTAATGGGGCCACAGGGGTGTGCCAACACAGCCTCCAAACTTTTCTTTTTAAAGACAAGGTCTCACATGATCCAATGCTTTTGGAATTAGAGCAGTCATGGCTATGTAAAGTAGTGTCAATGGTGAACCAAACCAATTAAAACACCAAATTTCACTTGTGTGAATTATGTATCAAGAAGGTAGAAACAATATAATGAGTGTCTGACTTTACTATTTTTTCATTGAAACTGATTGCTTATGAACGCCAAGAAAAGAAGAAATTTCAGTCTTAACTCCTGTGCCAGCAAGATTGCTTAAAGGTACTTGCAGCCAAGCCTAAAGATCTGAGTTCATATCTAGGAATCCATACAGTACCAATTCATGGAAACTGTCATCTGAACTCCACATGTAAACTGTTGCATATACAGCCACTTCCCAACCTGCTGCATGTATGCACACATGGGTGCCCTCCCAGAACAAAGAAAAATTCATATATACATACATACATGAATGTAAAAATATCAAGTTCTTAGCCATGTGTTCACCTATGGCAATGTTCTTTCTTACTCAGGCAGTATCAATGGTCTTGACACCAACCCCAAGTCACCAAGATAAAACAAATTCTGAGCTCACTGTTCAGAAAGGCTAGACTCTTTCCATTTTCTCCATTTGTTCATTTATTATTAGTGCACAGGATATTACACTGTAGTCTAAACTGGCCTGCATATACAACGTACTACTGACTGGGCTGTACTTAAGGAAACCATCTGCCTCAGCATTCTAAGTAAAGCACAAGCATGAGCCAAGATGCCCAGTTTCCACATCTTAAAAACAATGAACTAATAGCTGAGGTAGGACTACTTCCACATATTTTCAATTACGTATTTCCTGAAAAGAACTCAGAATGTCACTGACAAATTTGTCATGACAAATGGCCAAGAGTGGTACATTAACATTATGTGAAGAGTATGGGGATGTACAGAGAAAGGCATTAAGACTAACATATGAAAGAAGCCAGGGGATGGGGCTGAGACTGTTTGGCTAGGATGCTCCCAGTGAAGGGCTCTAACAGGCCAGACTATGCCAAACACAGGTCAGAGTATAGCAAATATGGTGCCTACAGAATTTACCTTTCTACACCCTGCAAAATTATTATCACACATTTCTAAAGCTAACCACCAAAGTCTATTCCTTTTTTGGCCACTGACTCCTTCTCATGACTGATCACCAAAGTCCAACTATTAAAACATCAACGTCCCATGATAAAAATTCATTATTTTGACTAACCTAATTAAAATACCCAAATAGAACTTACCATTGTATCCTAGTTTATTCTAACACATACCTCTTTTCTCTTAAAATAAACATTTGCAAAGATACCTGCACTGTTTCTGCCCAATTCAGATTCAGCTACCTGTCACTTTGCCTTCCGTAATAAAGAATCTCTGCATTTGTTTTGTGTTTGGAAGTTGGTATTTGAGTGTGGTCTGTGCCTAGTCCAGGGTCCAGAGGAAAGCACCCTGCATTGCATGGTTCCCTTCCCAGAGCCCTAGGTTCCATCATCAGTATGGCCAAAGGAGGCATGACAACTCATGACAACTCAGCACTCAGGAGGCAGCAGCGGGAGATTGCAATTTGGAGTTATCCTCAGCTACAAAGAAGAATTTCATTTTCACATCACAGCAGCAGAGGGATGATTTTGAATTCTGGCTGCTTCTTCCACTTACAGGTTGGAACTTAAGCCCTGAGAACCATACCTGGGTTCAATTTCCATCCCTATTCTTTACCTTGTCTAGTCTCTTCCATTTGCATATGGTGGACCGTTAGTAGAGCCTAGCCTGCTGGGTCTACCTAAGTCATACTTTTCTTCTGAAAACCTTGGTAACAACAGCTGAACATTTCTCTCCAGCTGGGTTATTTCCTAGTAGTCAGACTGTTTGCCCTGGGTTACATCAGACCTTGTCTCAGAAAAAAAAAAAAAAAAAAAAAAGGAAGGATGAAAGGGAAGAAGGGAGGGAGGGAGGGAGAGAGAGAGAGAAAAGGAAGGAAGGAAGGACAGGAAAGTCAGTTGGCAGAGAAAGACTGGGAACCTTTTTCTACCTGCACTCCATGTAACAAATGATATGCATAAGAAAAGCCTAAGATAAAGTGGAAATGCTGGGTATTATGTAAATAACCTAAAAAGATAAGGAGCTGGGAGAATAGCCCACAGGGAAAAGCACACTTACTGTGCAAAGCATGACTCTGAGTTCAGCACTGTATCCACTGAGTGGATCCTGGCCCAGTCAGTCCTTGTGTCCTATCTCCCTGTGATGACTATTCTTGGTTGTCCACTTGATCACATTTGGAATGAACTAAAATACAAAAATGGAGGGCACATCTGTGAGGGTTTTTTTTTCTTGATTTAAAGTAGGTAGGTGTACTCATAATATGAATCTGTGAGGTAGAAAGACATAGGCCTTTAACCTGCCTGAAGGTTAAAGCCAGAAGACACATCATTATTCTGGGTCACACCTTCAGAAGCTTTCACTCTTTGCCCTTTTTCCCTCACCTTTGTATTAAGTCTGTTTCTTCACTGGCATTGCAGCATACTTCTTCCAGATTGAAGGGTTTACTGAAGACCAGCAGATTCATAGACACTCATGGACTGAGCAACTTCTGCATTCCTAGAATTTCCAATCACAGCCAGCCATTGTTAGATTCATTGTACTGCTGCCTAAGTCATTCCAATAAATCCCCTTTCTCTGTGTACACACACAGTGTGTATGCATATATGTATGTACAATCATTCTTTAAGTTTTGTTACTCTAAAGAATTGAGACTAATACAGATTTGATAATAGACTTCCCCCCCCATCATTGAATTATTTTAATGGACTCTGCATATTGTGCTCAAACAGCTCCTCTATTAGAAACTGCAAGACTTAAAACCAACCACAATACTAGTGTTATTTTACAACCATTTGTCTCTCTTCAGACATCTATACAAAAACAAATTCAGCATTTTTTTCATAGCTCATTCTTGCTCATTCTTATTTGCAAGGTCTATTAACATCTGCCAATGCCTACGCCAAGGGACTGGACTCTTCCTCGCCCCAAGTTCTTTCTTTTCAGGCCACTCAAAAAAATCTCACAAATTTTTTCAGCAAAACGTAAAATCATTATAAGTACAATTCTCTTTGCCTTGTGAACAAGCTCGGAAAATTATCGGGACCTGTCCTTGTTCTTCCTTTACTGTTGTCATCTGCCGGCAGAATTAATCATCAGAAGTTAAAATCCAACAAGGTTTGGCGAACAGATAATACTCATATCTCAGAATTTGACCATTTAAAATATGTTCACCTAACAGTAGAAACCTATTCAAATAAGATTATTACTTCTGCTCACAGAGGCAAAAATGACCTCAAATACCATTAGTCATTTATTACACACCTTTTCCTTTTTAGGATTACTATGGTGATATTTTATTTGTGCTTTAATAAATAAAGCTTAGCTGGAGATCAGAGGAAAAGCCATCCACAACACAGAAGTCATGCAATGTTAGCACACGCCTTTAACCCTATCACTTGGCAGGCAGGATCTCTGTGTGTTCAAGGCCACACTGGAAACAGAGCCAGGTGTGGTAGCACATGCCTTAAATTCCAAAACTAGTTAACCATGAAGCTCTGGAGGTCTGTACAGACAGGAAGTGTAGTAAGAGGAAGTGATGTAGATGAATAGATAGAGCAAATCAGATGGCAGAACAGCATATAGACCTGGGTAGACAGGAAGTAACTCATATTTGGATGCTGCAGAGTTGATGAGGTAAGGTTGGCTGGTGGCTTTCCCTATTTCCTTTATCTCTCTAAGGTTGTCACCCCAATATTTGGGTCCATGTTTTTTATTTAATAAAACCATTTACAAATTCATCTACAATTGGTACCCAATGAATGTGGCAAGAATTCATTAAAAAGCCGCTTATGGGCTTACAGGGCCCCTGGCTCAGGCCCGATTACATGCTCAGGCTGGAGCTTGTGGCCGGACTGTCTTTGGCTTTCTTTTTCCTGGTGGGTGGTGGGCTCCCTTCAGATTCCCATCTCAGACTGCCACCACACTAAGTAGCTGCTTTGAAATGCCTGGACTTCTGCAGTTCTTTGCAGCTGACAGATTTGGTAAGTCAAGTAAGATATCTTAAAGGATGAAATTAATTAAAAGAGAATTTTTTCCCCACATTAAAAACTGGGAAACACTTTTACAATGAAAGGAATTTGGTCTCTGTTTGATAACACATTAGGCAGTCTGAAAATGGAACAATTAAATGAGAAGATAATTAATGTTGATGGGATGTACATAACATCAATTATGAATATTATTTGCCTGATCATTTTTATTTTAGTATTAACAAGGTTGGTCAATTTAAGTGCTGAGAATAAAAGCTTTAGAAAAACCTGTTAAAATGAATCATAGAGAAATTCAGACCCAGAAAGAATAATATAAAGGTGAAATTATCTCAGGATTGAATTATACAGTTACAGAGAGGCAGTCTATTTTCAAACAACCAAACTTAATCTATCCGGTAACCTTACAGGAACTGCCAAATGCTTGTGTACAAGCTAACTGGACTCCAGTGGAAATGTTAGATTTAAGGAAATTTAAAGATGCTATATAGTATCTATCTATCTATCTAGATATATAGTATTTTAAAAAGTACAGTATAGTATGGCATGCATTGTCCATTTGTAAAGCAGATGATAAACTCATGGTCAATTTGTAATAGAATTATCCCTCAGGACTGGAAAGAATTAATTACAGCTGTCCTAGAGGCCAGTCCATAGTTACAGTGGAGAAGAACATGGTTTAAAGAGGAGGCTAAAATGATAGAACAACAATGTAGGACTAGAGGTGTGGAAATTTCTCAGGATCAGCTTCTTGAAGAGAGTGATTATGCTGATATACAAAGACAATGTTTATGATAACTAAACCCTAATTCTATGCCACATGGCAGCCATGAATGCGTGGGACAGAACTGAGGAAGAAGGAAAAAAAGTTGAGTCATTTACAAAGGTTATACAATACCTCAGAGAATCCTTCACGGATTTCTTACAAAGGATGTCTTCAGCATTAAATAGAATGATACCAAATTCGGAAGCTAGACAGGTACTAATTGAATCTTTGGCTTTTGAGAACAAGAATGCAGCATGCAAAAGAATAATCAGGCCATTAAAGGCCAGATCAGTACCCTTGGAGGATTGGATAAGGGACACAATTAATATTGAGTCTCATGACCATGATGATATGTGGATAGGAGAAGTGATATGAAAAGCTTTGAGAAAAAATAATAATGTCAGATGTTTTAATTGTGATAAACAAAGTCATTTGAAAAGAGAGTGTAAACAGGGCATTTCTAGAAATAATGTTTATTCAAGGAACAGAGGCAACAGAACGTCCCTTCCTTCTGGATTATGCAGAAAGTATGGTAAGGGTAAACACTGGACTAATGAATGAAGATCAGCTAGGGACAGACAAGGTAATCCTTTGCCTCTGTCATCGGGAAATTCCTTCAGGGGCCTCAAGCAGGCCCCCACGGCAAATTCTGTTCAGACCTTTCCTGCCATCATAGAAGAAACCCCTTCTCAGAGCAATTAAATAACAAAATGCCTATTGGAATAAAACAGGCTGCTTGGAGTGATAGAACAGCTGTATCAGAGAGAACAGGAAACTCACGAGAAACCATAAACAGAATTTTTTGGCAAACTTTTATAAATGAACAAAGACCAAAATAAAAAATATGAGTAAATGATGTTCTCTCAGAAGGTTTGGTAGACATAGGTGTGGATATTACAATAATTGCACCAGAATTTTGGCATCCAAATTGGTGTCTTTAGGAGGTAAATGCTCAGCTGTTAGGGATTGGAACATTATCTCAAGTAAAATAGAGTGCAGGATGGCTCAAATGTATAGGGCCAGAAGGACAGAGAGGAAAATTAAAGCCATATGTGGCTAATATAGCTATGAATTTATGGGGCCATAATCTTTTACAACAATGGAATACCCAGATTAATATTCCTCCAACCTAAGAAACAAACCACAAACTAACACATGTTTCTGAGAGAAATATTAGGAGCTATTATTATAAAGAACAGTTACTGGACATCCAGATTCTACAAGAACAGGGCACAAGAACTACTGATCTTTCAAAGACCAACAGCTCTACCTTTAAAATGGTTAACAGACAAGCCTGTATGGGTTCAGCAATGGACTTTAGCAACAGAGAAACTGCAGGCTTTAGAAGACCTGGTACAAGAGCAGTTAAATGCTCAGCATACTGAAGAATCTACCAGCCCTTAGAATTCTCCTATATTTGTTATTAAAAAGAAATCTGGCCGGGCGGTGGTGGCGCACGCCTTTAATCCCAGCACTCGGGAGGCAGAGCCAGGCGGATCTCTGTGAGTTCGAGGCCAGCCTGGGCTACCAAGTGAGTCCCAGGAAAGGCACAAAGCTACACAGAGAAACCCTGTCTCGAAAAACCAAAAAAAAAAAAAAGAAAAAGAAAAAAAAGAAATCTGGTAGCCAGGCGGTAGAGGTGCACGTCTTTAATCCTAGCACTTGGGAGGCAGAGGCAGGCGGATCTCTGTTACTTCAAGGCTAGCTTGGTCTACAAAGCAAGTTCCAGGACAACCAAGGCTATTACATAAAGAAACCCTGTCTCGAAAAACAAAAACAAAAACAAAAACAAAAAGAAATCTGGTAAATGGAGAATGGTAACAGACCTAAGAGCAATTAACAAGTAATTCAGCCAATGGGCTCTCTATAATCTGAAATTTCTTTGCCTACTTTATTACCGAAAGGATGGCCTCTTATAGTTACCAATTTAAAAGACTGTTTCTTCTCAATGCCCTTACAAGAAAAAGACAGAAAGATTTGCCTTCACAATGCCTACATTTCATAATTCCCAGCTAGTTAAGAGACATCAATGGAGGGTTCTCCCACAGGGAATGTTAAATAGCCTAACCCTGTGCCAATATTTTATACAACAGCTATTGGAAGCAATACATAAACACTTTCCTAAATCTATAATTTATCATTACATGGACAGTATTTTACTAGCTGATTCAAATGCAGATAATTTAGAAACAATGTTTGAAGAAGTAAAGAAAATTTTGCCTTGTTGGGTATTGCTCCTGAAAAGAGCAATACATTGCTCCTGAAAAGATACAAAGAGGAGATTCTATTATTTATTTAGGGTATAAAATAGGTCTACAAAAAATTAGACACCAAAAGGTGAAAATTAGGATAGATCAATTACAGACTCTTAATGACTTTCAAAGGCAATTCGGAGCCATTTCCCATCTATGAACTGTTGTTGGGGTAAAAAAAATGATGAAAGGAGTAATTTGTTCAAAACTTTAGAAGGTGACAAGGACCAAATAGTCCAAGAGAATTATCAGCTGAAGCTGAGAGAGAATAGGCTTTGGTGGAAAAGAAAGTACAGGAAGGACATGTGGATTGTGCGGATCCAAAGCTTGATGGCATTTTGATTATTTTACCCTCTAAGCATTATCCTACAGGAATTTTAATGCAGAGGGAAGATATTATATTGGAATGGATATTTTTACCAAATAAACAGTAAAAAATTAAAAACTTATGTGGAAAAGATCTCTAACTTGATCCTAAAAGGAAAATTGATATGTACTCACTCATAGGAGGATACAAGATGTGGAACAAGGATGACTGGACTGCTACTCACATCACCAGGGAGGCTACCTGGAAAACAGGACCCCAAGAAAGACACGGGGATCGCTCAATGACAGAGAAATGGAAGAGATCTACATGAACAGCCTGGACATGAGTGGGGGTAATGAAGGGCGAGGGTCGAGGGAAAGAGAGCTTGGGGGAGTGGGAGATCTCAGCTGGATCAACAACAGAGAGGGAGAACAAGGACTAGGAGACCATGGTAAATGAAGACCACATGAGAATAGGAAGAGGCAAAGTGCTAGAGAGGCCCACAGAAATCCACAAAGATACCCCCACAACAGACTGCTGGCAATGGTCGAGAGACAGCCCGAACTGACCTACTCTGGTGATGGGATGGCCAAACACCCTAATTGTCATGCTAGAAACCCCATCCAACGACTGAGGGATCTGGATGCAGAGATCCATGGCTAGGCCCCGGGTGGAGCTCTGGGAGTCCAATTAGCGAGAAAGAGGAGGGTTTATATGAGCGAGAATTGTTGAGACCAAGGTTGGATAAAGCACAGGGACAAATAGCCAAACGAGTGGAAACACATGAACTATGAACCAATGGCTGAGGGGCCCCCAACTGGATCAGGCCCTCTGAATGGGTGAGACAGTTGATTGATCTGTTTGGGAGGCATCCAGGCAGTGGGACCGGGTCCTGTGCTCATTGCATGAGTTGGCTGTTTGAAACCTGGGGCCTATGCAGGGTCACTTGGCTCAGCCTGGGAGGAGGGGACTGGACCTGCCTGGACTGAGTCTACCAGGTTGATCTCAGTCCGCGGGGGAGGCTTTGCCCTGGAGGAGGTGGGAATGGGGGGGTGGGCTGGGGGGAAGGTGAGGAGGGCGGGAGGGGGGAGAACAAGGGAATCCGTGGCTGATATATAGAACTGAATTGTATTGCAAAATAAATTAAAAAAAAAGAAAAGAAAATTGAGACTTTGTCAATTAGCAGGAATAGACCCAACAAAAATTGTAGTACCTTTAACTAAGGATGAAATTGATAAATTATGGGCAGAAAGTGAACTTTGGCAAAGAGCTTGCAGTAATTTTTTGGGAGAGATTAACAGCAAATATCCCCAAAGTGATAGAATTCAACATATAAAGAGAGCTGATTGGATTCTGCCTTGCATTGTTCAGGAAACACCCATATCTGGAGCCATGACATTTTATGCAGATGCAAACAAACAAAGAAAGGCAGGTTACAAGTAAGAAAATTTAAGTAAATTGGTTCAAAATCCTTATAATTTGGTCAAAAAATTGGAACTGTATGCTATTCTGTTGGTATTAACGGATTTTTCTGAACTTCTCAACATAGTTACTGACTCTCAGTATGGTGAAAGAGTGGTCTGCTGTGGGATGGTCTGTATGTCAAGTGTGTTGCTGATTGGTCAATAAATAAATCACTGATTGGCCAGTGGCTAGGCAGGAAGTATAGGCAGGACAAGGAGGAGAATAAAGCTGGGAAGTGGAAGGCTGAGTCAGAGACACTGCCAGCCGCCATGATGACAAACAGCATGTGAAGATGCCGGTAAGCCACGAGCCATGTGGCAAGGTATAGATTTATAGAAATGGATTAATTTAAGCTGTAAGAACAGTTAGCAAGAAGCCTGCCACGGCCATACAGTTTGTAACCAATATAAGTCTCTGTGTTTACTTGGTCGGGTCTGAGTGGCTACGGGACTGGCAGGTGAGAGAGATTTGCCCTGACCGTGGGCAAGGCAGGAAAACTCTAGCTACAGTGGTCTTACATATTGAGACTGCAGAAATTGTCCCTGATGAGTCAGAATTAATTTTGTTATTTATTCAGTTACAAGATATAATCAGGAATAGGAAACATCCCTTATATATGACTCACATCCAATCCCATACGAGTATGCCAGGCCCTCTAGCACAAGGTAATGACAAGATTGATAAACTATTGATAGGAAATGTGCTGGACGCCTCAGAATTTCATATAAAAAAAATCATGTCAATAGTAAAGGTTTAAAAAAGGATTTTTCCATAACCTGGCATAAGAAAATGTCCTACTTTCTCTTTTTACAATCAGACTTCACTACCAGCAGGATGTAACCCAAAGGATACTCAGAGGAATGAAATCTGCCAGATGGATGTGTTTCACTTTCCAGAATTTGGAAAACTGAAATATGTACACCATACTATTGATACTTATTCAGAATTTCAAGAGGCAACTGCTCTGAGTTTTTAAAAAGCTGACTCAATAATCACACATTTGCTAGAAGTTATAGCCATCATGGGTATACTTGCCCAAATTAAAACTGACAATGCTCCAGCATATGCTGTGGGATGTATGGCAAATGTGTTGCTAATTAATCAATAAAACACTGATTGGCCGTTGGCTAGGCAGGAAGTATAGGTGGGGCAAGGAGGAGAATAAAGCTGGGAAGTGGAAGGCTGAGTCAGAGAGACACTGCCAGCCGCCACGATGAGAAACAGCTTGTGAAGATGCCGGTAAGCCACGAGCCATGTGGCAAGGTATAGATTAAAGGAAATGGATTAATTTAAGCTATAAGAACAGTTAGCAAGAAGCCTGCCACGGCCATACAGTTTGAAAGCAACATAAGTCTCTGTGTTTACTTGGTAGGGTCTGAGAGGCTGTGGGACTGGCAGGTGAAAGAGATATATCCTGACTGTGGGCCAGGCAGGAAAACTCAAGCAACAAATGGCGCCCAAAAAAAAAAAAAAAGATTCTAAAATGGAGCTAAAAACAGTTCCTAATTGTCTCTCTCAAATGAGCAGCAGCTGCTGGTTTGAGCTACTGGTGGGTTCCTAGTGTGCATGCTCGACTTGCAGTATGGCGGGAATCAGGCCTCTGCAAGTGGCACATTAAGCTGCATGGTGGATTTAGACTTTGCTAGTACAAAACAAAAAAAGAGGTTTCTGGGCTACATGCTGCTTGGATAAAAGCATAGACCCATGATAGCTCCCAGAGCTGGTGATAAAGTACCATGGCCATGTTGGGAAGCTGAGATTGGCAGAGCCAGCAGCCACAGCTGCTGCAGTTTAAAGCAATAGATTCACAATAAGACAGATTCAGATGTAATAGTTTACAATGTTTGTAAAAGATACGTAGGCTTGAAAGAGACAAAAAAGGTGATATATAGAGTTATAGAAACAAATACATAGTTTTAAAAAAAATAAAGTCATTAAAGAGACAGTAAAGGTAGTATAAAAAATAAGCCACGTAAAAATGGATATTACACAGAGAATCTGGATTGTGTTGTCTTTGGGATTTTTAACTGCAGAAAAACATTTGATTGTAAAAGCTGTTGAGTTATGCCAAAATGTATATTTTAGAGATACCTTGACTTCAAAATTTGGATATAAGGATATGTTACTTTGGAAAGGAGACTCTGCTTTTGTTCCCACAGAAAGCCAGAGGCTATGGATTTGTTCAAGATTAAGATACATCAGGTTTGACCAGCCAAGACCCCCTGAAGGTCTCCAATGACACCATGGCCCAGATGATCCAACATCCAGAATGGTTTGAAGGCATCTGGCTCAGACGATACAGCCTCATGGACTATTCCATAATTCTAAAATTTTCTTTGTTTCCCCATAAGATACAGCGCCCCCTTCCAGCAGGAAGTAGTAAGAGAAGCTACGCCCAAATTCCCAAATTATATGTAATTTTACTTTGTTAAGGTTAAAACCTTCCTTTTTGAAAAAAAAAAAAAAGGGGGAAGTGCTGTGGGATGTATGGCAAATGTGTTGCTAATTAATCAATAAAACACTGATTGGCCGTTGGCTAGGCAGGAAGTATAGGTGGGGCAAGGAGGAGAATAAAGCTGGGAAGTGGAAGGCTGAGTCAGAGAGACACTGCCAGCCGCCACGATGAGAAACAGCTTGTGAAGATGCCGGTAAGCCACGAACCATGTGGCAAGGTATAGATTAAAGGAAATGGATTAATTTAAGCTATAAGAACAGTTAGCAAGAAGCCTGCCACGGCCATACAGTTTGAAAGCAACATAAGTCTCTGTGTTTACTTGGTAGGGTCTGAGAGGCTGTGGGACTGGCAGGTGAAAGAGATATATCCTGACTGTGGGCCAGGCAGGAAAACTCAAGCAACAAGCATATGTCTCTGGTAAAATGAAACAGTTTTTTGCTTATTACAATATAAAGCATATTACAGATATACCACATAATCCTACAGGCTGAGCAGTCATAGAAAGATCAAATCAAACTCTAAAGGATATGCTAAATAAACAGAAAGGGGTAACAAAAAAAATCCAGATTACATAATGCTCTATTAACTTTGAATTTTCTCAAAACTAATAAGAAAGGCACAAAGCTATGGAGAGACATTGGATAATAGAAAAAAAAAACTACAGAATTAAATCAGCCTATATACTTTAAGGATATGCTGACCTCAGAATGGAAACCAGGATATGTGTTATGTTGGGAACAAGGTTTTGCTTTTTCTACAGGAGAATAAAAGCTATGGATACCATCGGAATTGATAAAAGTTCGATTAAAACAAGACAGACCTCTTAATTAGAAGAGGTGATAGTTCATCAACCAGCATGACCCTCCAATTTAAATTAACTTATACAACTAACAAATGCTTTTCATTTAATCAGATATAACTTGCCAAAAGATAACCTCCCCAAAGTTAGGCTTGGGGAAGGGTTTTTGTTTTTGTCTTTCAGGAGAATGGAGGCTAAGAAATCTGTAGAACACTGGACAAATGAGACATCTGAAGAAAAGGGACAAATCATCCAGAAAAAAAAAATGTCCCAAGAAAAAGAGTAAATTGGCCTATTGGTATATCACATATAAAATTTCATGTCTTCCTAAATGTTTGTTTCTGCTCTTCTCTACAGACACTTAACATAAATGGTCTTTTTGTAATCCCAATTCAATTAAAAACTAAAGCTGGCTTTGGAATTGGAGAATGGCTCTCTCCTTCTCTAAACCCAAGCATGTTTGTTAAAAGGAAAATGCAATATTCTGTATTGTGTCAGAAGAGCCACCTGATATGGGACAGAAGAAAACCAAAATTAAGGGACTATTCTATTGCCACTAATCTCAATTCTTTGATTCTATTTTGATTCTTTAAACTTTTCTTAAGGCATGAATTTTATATCAAAATTTATAAGATTAATATACATATTAAACTTTTGTCATGATATTAATGGTCATATAAAGTACTAATTAATTCTAGAAAAAAGGCTTCATTTAGCTGCCTATACATGTTTTTGTGGTGAAGTCTCTATCAGTTTTCTGCAGGGAATCATGACCAGGCCTAACAACAAATTTGAAGTCTCCAGAACAATGATGGGGCCCCACAATGATGATTCCACGTGGACAATAATAATACCACTAAGCTGACAAACATCACCCAAAGATCAGCTTTGGACTACAAACTTCTCAGGACAATTTTGAGATGGCCAGCTGAGATGATCCAGCCTCACAAACTATTCGAGCAAAGACTTGAGATAAGCTCTGCACTTTCGCATTATGCAGAGACTGGACAACAAATGATACAGCTATCTCTCCTAGGACTTGACAATTAACCCAAAATTTTTCTTTTCAGGATCCACTAAAGATGCCTTCACCCACAAACAGCAGGAAGCAATTTTAAGAACACAACACCCACATTCCCAAGAGGTGGGGCAGGTGGTTTTTGGTCTTTCAATGGGTTTTGGGTTTGGAATAATTGTCATTGTTTAGGATGGCTGGTTACAAGTTTTTATTGTTAATGGTCAGGAAAGAGGCTAAACAAAGGAGGTTAGATTTAAGGTTCTTGCTTGAAAAAAAGAAAAAGAAAAAAAGAGGATATAGATAATAGGTAGATTATTGAATCTACTCTGAAAAAAAAAGATAGAATAAAGGGCAGATTATTGAATCTACTTGGAAAAGAAAAAAGAGAGGACATAGATATGATATAAATAAAAAGGTAGATTATTGATCTACTTTTAAAAGACAACTACTCGTTTTAAGTACTTTACATTGGATTGAATTTTTGTACATTATATACAAATTATATATATTGATACAAATTTGAGACTGATTTTGTTAGAAAATACTGTACGTATATTTTTAATCTTGTTCCAGATATTGTACCTATACGGTTCATTTATAAATGAATGTTATGCAATTTGCTAATCCTTGAATGTTATTATTACCAACTATTAGGTTATAAAGAAATGAAAGTCAGCAGTTAGACATTACAATTGAACTTGTAGTCATATTAGTTATGTTTTCAAAGTCAAGCAGAGACGTATTTTAGAGAGACAGGTCATCTTCAAATCCTTCAGAGATCTACAGAATATGGCACTTAAGATATTTTAATAGCATAGATTATTTTTCTTTTTTTTAATGACTATGAAACATGTCTGCTCCTGGCAGCACCAATCTACTTCAGAAAAGATATGGGCATTGAATAAACTGCATATGGAGTTAACTTTCACTGTGGCAAAAGTTAGTCACTGGGCAAGAAAGTGCCCTCGCATCAACCGCTGACAGTATGCTGTCCAAAATGGACAAGCAGGACACAAAATAAAGGACTACCAATCCTTGCCAAGACAAGTGTGGTTGCAGCTTTGGCAACAGGTGTCCTCTGAGGCCAGGACAATATGACACCACCACTGAAGTAGCTTTGCAATCCAGAAAAGGTACAGTGCCCCTTTCTTTGAAGGCAGCTGAACAGGCAGTGGACCGATGGCTCCTGGTGTACAATGGAACCGTAGCTGGAACAGTTACTCTTGGAGGAGTAACTAGGCTGACTGAGTCTGGCTTCTCAATGGTAGACTGGCATTTAATAAGGGAGATGCAGCCACCCACAATCCAAGAAGAATGGGAAACTGAATTCAAAAAACACCAGCAATTTCCAGAATTTAAAATCCTGAATCATGACAGGACACTGGTGGAATTCAAGGTTATCTGGTACATGGAACACTTGCACCAAATGTGAGGTCGAGCTGCTGGCCTTGTGTACATCCTACTTCACAAATGAGTCTGTGAGATACGCTAAGCCTGTAGGTTGAAGATGATGCCCCAATGTGTAAAGAAACCTTGGGTGACTGTCCAGGAAGCTAGCTGTTTCTATCATAACTAACATTTTTTGGAAGTCGCTTGTTTGTGCCTCTTATTTTACTAGGTAATATTATTTCCTTCTCAGGTCTCTGAGGAAGCTGAAGATTAGATAGTTATAGTTGTAGTTTTCCTTGTTAAAAAATTCAGAAAAGAAACTCACTAAGATGTGTTAAGTGATTAAGTTTGAAAGACATTATAAGATAGTTTTCTGTTGGTAATACAAGATAGGATAGAAAGCGAATTAGACGCATTTTGGACTCACCAAAATAAGATAGATAATGAAATATTTTCATTGAATTTGTCAAACACAAATGGACTAGACATTGTTGATATATTTATTGCCTGTATATATTGTATATAGTTATTGTACTTATTTTTTTACTATTTTTTTATTTTTTATTAGACGAAAAAGGGAAATGTGGTGATATTTTATTTGTGTTGAAATGTGGTGATTTTTTATTTGTGCTTTAATAAATAAAGCTTGGCTGGAGATCAGAGGAAAAGCCATCCACAACACAGAAGTCATGCAGTGTTAGAACATACCTTTAATCCTATCACTTGGCAGGCAAGATCTCTGTGTGTTCAAGGCCACACTGGAAACAGAGCCAGGTGTGGTAGCACACACCTTAAATTCCAAAACTAGTTAACCATGGAGGTCTGGAGTTCTGTACAGACAGGAAGTAACAGAGCTGTGTAGGAAGAGAAAGTGATGTAGCTGAATGGAAATAGCAAATCAGATGGCAGAACAGCAAGGCATATAGACCTGGGTAAACAGGAAGTAACTCACATTTGGAAGCTGCAGAGTTGATGAGGTAAGGTTGGCTGGTGGCTTTCCCTACTTCCCTGGTCTCTCTAAGGCTGTCACCCCTATATTTAGGTCCATGTTTTTTATTTAATAAGACCTTTTACAAATCTATCTACAGATTACCACAACAAATAAAAACTGATAATACCCCTTTTATACCACCAAATGCTTTAGAGAAATTTTTAGTGTATGGAATATTAATCATGGTACTGGAATCCCTTACAATCCTCTAGGATAAGCTATTGTGGAATAATACCATCAACTACCGAAACAACAACTATATAACATAAATGGGGGGTTTACATCCACCAAAATCTGTTGTGGGATGGTCTGTATGTCAAGTGTGTTACTGATTGGTCAATAAATAAAACACTGATTGGCCATTGGCTAGGCAGGAAGTATAGGCGGGACAAGGAGGAGAATAAAGCTGGGAAGTGGAAGGCGAAGTCAGAGAGACACTGCCAGCTGCCACCATGACAAACAGCATGTGAAGATGCCGGTAAGCCACGAGCCATGTGGCAAGGTATAGATTAATGGAAATGGATTAATTTAAGCTGTAAGAACAGTTAGCAAGAAGCCTGCCACGGCCATACAGTTTGTAATCAATATGTCTCTGTGTTTACTTGGTCGGATCTGAGCAGCTGCGGGACTGGCAGGTGAGAGAGATTTGTCCTGACTGTGGGCCAGGCAGGAAAACTTTAGCTACAAATGGCGTCCAATGTGGTGGCAAGAGTTTCCACCTAAAAACTGAGAAAAAAGATTCTAAACTGGAGCTAAAAACAGTTCCTAATTGTCTCTCTCAAATGAGCAGCAGCTGCAGGTTTGAGCTACTGGTGGGTTCCTAGCGTGTGCGCTTGACCTGCAGTATGGCAGGAATGAGGCCACTGCAAGTGGCTCATTAAGCTGCATGGTGGATTTAGCCTTTGCTAATACCAAAAAAAAAAACAAAAACAAAAACAAAAAAACAAAAAAAAAAAAAGGAGGTTTCTATGCTGCTTGGATAAAAGCATAGAGACCCATGATAGCTCCCAGAGCTGGTGGAAAACGTACCACCGCCATGTTGGGAAGTTGAGGTGGGCGGAGCCAGCAGCCACAGCTGCTGCAGTTTAAAGCAATAGATTCACAATAAGACAGATTCAGATGTAATAGTTTACAATGTGTGTAAAATATACGTAGGCTTGAAAGAGACAAAAAAGGTGATATATACAGTTATATAAACAAATACATAGTTTTAGAAAATAAAGTCTTTAAAGAGACAGTAAAATTAATATAAAAAATAAGCCACGTGAAGATGATTATTACACAGAGAATCTGGATTGTGTTGTCTTTGGGATTTTTAACTGCAGAAAAACATTTGATTATAAAAGCTGTTAAGTTATGCCAAAATGTATATTTTAAAAGTACCTTGACTTCAAAATTTGGATGTAAGGATGTGTTGCTTTGGAAAAGAGACTCTGCTTTTGTTCCCACAGAAAGCCAAAGGCTATGGATTTGTTCCAGATTAAGATACATCAGGTTTGACCAGCCAAGACCCCCTGAAAGGTCTCTGATGACACCATGGCCCAGATGATCCAACATCCAGAATGGTTTGAAGGCAAATGGCTCAGATGATACACCCTCATGGACTATTCCATAATCCTAAAATTTTCTTTGTGTCCCCATAAGATACAGCGCTCCCCTCCAGCAGGAAGTAGTAAGAGAAGCTATGCCCAAATTCCCAAATTATATGTAATTTTACTTTGTTAAGGTTAAAACCTTCCTTTTTGAAGAGAAAAAGAAAAGGGGAAGTGCTGTGGGATGGTCTGTATGTCAAGTGTGTTACTGATTGGTCAATAAATAAAACACTGATTGGCCATTGGCTAGGCAGGAAGTATAGGCGGGACAAGGAGGAGAATAAAGCTGGGAAGTGGAAGGCTGAGTCAGAGAGACACTGCCAGCCGCCATGATGACAAACAGCATGTGAAGATGCCGGTAAGCCACGAGCCACGTGGCAAGGTATAGATTTACAGAAATGGATTAATTTAAGCTGTAAGAACAGTTAGCAAGAAGCCTGCCACGGCCATACAGTTTGTAATCAATATGTCTCTGTGTTTACTTGGTCGGATCTGAGCGGCTGCGGGACTGGCAGGTGAGAGAGATTTGTCCTGACTGTGGGCCAGGCAGGAAAACTTTAGCTACAAAAATCCCTGCTGCATCCAGCCATGTTAACTTCAATTTTTTCACTATAAAGATAATGCTTCTGCTGCCCAAAGTATTTTGCCCTAAAGGAGACAAAGCCTAAAGAATATGTTAAATGAAAATATCTAGAGACTAATCAATGGAAACATGGGTGGAAGCTTATGTCTCTTTCCAGAAAATGGACAACAAAGTACCAGACAGTTCCTGCTGTAATACTAACAACTTGGACAGCATCCCAGGGACCACCAGACAAATGAAACATCTAAAGATAGGCAGCAAACCAATGAGATCAGTCCAGACTTCAGCATAATTAAGTACTCTTTAGAAAGCTGATAGTGGAAACTATAATTGTATGAAGATGAAAAATGGAATATCTGATTACTGCTTACTAAAGTTGTTATTACAGTACCTAAAACAGAGCTATCTGTTGTCAATGATTTAGAAAATAACTTCTGGCTTCATTTTGCACTTGGTTGTAAACAAGAACAATCTTTTAGTATCAGAGGAGATCCATCTATTCCTGGGCTCCTAAAAAGAAATTTATTTGGCATAGGAGTCACACATGAACACTATGCATAAATAACAGGACAATACAGAATCTTCCCCATATATATTTATAGGGTTTTCCCTGATATCCTTGTCAATGGTGTTTTTCTATCACATTGTTTATGCTTTCAATGTTCTTGTATCCCTTCTTATTGCAATTCTGCTTCTGTTTACACCCTTCCCTTTGGTAAACAACTGCCTTTGGGATGGACCTTTTTTTTGTTGTTGTTGTTTTGAGAGGGGTGCTATTTCTACTGCCCTTCCTGTGGGTTGTAAAGGGTTATAAATGGAATAGTCTCTACTATACTTATTTTGCTCAGCAAATCTCTGCAAGTGAACAATAGAATTCGAGGTCTTCCTGAGAATTACGATGATTCTTGACATTTACTGGATCCTATAACAATTGCAGCCACATGGGGTCTGTTATTGCATATTCCAGGACTAGTTGGGAATACAAAGAAAAGCCTCAAAAATGGCCTATATGATTAGTATACCTGCGTTACAGCAAACATATCAGCAGAAATTAATCTAGAGATGGGTGATTTGGGGACCACAGTTTTACAAAATAGAGCTACCATAGATTATATTACTCAAGCATAATCTTGGTTGCCAACAATTACCTGGCATGTATTGCTTGAAAGTCAGATATTCCCAAATATTATTAAAGGTCAAATTAATGACCTACACAAAAAGATAGACAGAACCTCTGAAGTGAACGTTGAGTGGCCTTCCTGGTTAAGATGACTTTCCACTATTAATGGTCCTCTGTTAGCTAGTCTTATAATTCTCTTATGCTTGCCTATATTTTACTAGCCATGAAGGGAATCCATTCTGGTATGGCCTCTATTATTGCCATTTTTTTTTTAAATCTTAGAAATGGGGAGATGTAGAATTCACTAGGACCTTGTACTCACCAAGAAGCACTAAGAGAACCAAAAATGTTAATCATATAGGAGTGTCTCCTCAATGGAGGAGAGGAAATCAAATACCTGCATTCCATTCAGAAAACTGAGAATGGATTTTTGTAATGACCTAGTGACCGCTTTATTATCTGTAGGGACACAAATCACCCTAATTCCCCAGAGTGATTATTCCAGATTCCCCCTTCTCTATACCCTTTCATTTGAGAGGAGATACCACATGCACTCCATGGCCTGCTGACCTCTATGCTACACTGGTGAGAGATCACATTAGATTCTAGGCTTTTTTGCAATAGAACCCAACCTAATAGTGACATGTACTTTGTAAGAGTTTCTATCTATATAGTCATATCTTAACCTTTATTGTTCACTGGAATTGAAATGATTATGGAAATTATTGTTGCCTGGAGACCCTTTCCCAAATTCTATTGTGTATACACATGCCTACAATAAACTGCCTGATATTAGACTCACCAGAGTTTGACCCAGATTGACAAAATCAATGTGCATTGGGTTTAATTCTCATTCCTTCGTGTAGTTTGCGTCCCTGTCTGACACCTGCATGCTTTGATACAGGAATACGCCAGCAGTAGCAACTATAGCAGTAACAGCAGTAATTCCCAGAACAGTGGCAAAAAGTACTCAAACCATTCTTTAGTCCTTTCCTTCATTTGATCCAATATATGATGAAGGACAGACATTGAGAAAGATTCTTCCCAGGCTGAATCTGTCCGTACAGGTACCCAAACATCAATCTGGGTTCAAAGGACATAAATGTTCTGGCAGCTCAAAGTAATAGGGGTACTAGCATTTAAACATGTATACAAAAAAAATTGGAACAAGACATATATCCTTTGGATTGATTCAAAGTACTTTTCCCAATCATAAACAAATAAGAGAGATGAACATATGCCATAATAGTATGAGTTCCACTTTTTGTACAAGGGAACATAGTCTCATTGTTAGAAGTATTTTCCATATATTCCCCTTCCAAGAATTAAGCTGATACTAGATTCCATAGATGTTCTTGAGTAGCTCATCCCTCTATATAAGGAGTGACAGGGACAGGGGAATTCCTGGCCACAGGCCATACTAACCCCACAGAACCATTACTATGAGTGTTAGTGGTAATATTACTGAACCCCGTCTTAATTCTTTGCTTTCCCATTTGGTGTGAGCAGAACCTACATGGCTCCAATCTATGGCACTACCATAGGATGTATTAATAAGACTATGAACCACTGGTCCTCTGCATTATTCCCAATGTATCTATTCACTTAACTCTGAGACAACAGCAGTGTTGCAAGGGAGAAAATGAGGTGGAATGAAATGATCGGTAGTAATATTCCCTTTAAATCCTTTAGCTACTAAAATGAACATGGTCTTCTTCACTTCATTTTTTGTTCCCTAGAACTATCCCCTAGATATGACTTTCACACAATGAACTTCTTGCCCAATACAGATAGGAAGTGCATCCCTATATCATAAGATGAAATCAAATCTAAGCCCTTTTCATTGGGGAACACAGGACCTCTACTTTCACCAGGTCCTGGAATCTAATTAGTCAGTATAAATTGGAATACTGAGATCCCCCCAGTGCACTACTGGGTTTAAGGGAGGGTTAGGAATAGAAGTCCAATAAGAAAAATTCTTTGCTTTACTTACTTAAGCAGTGGTGATTGCTAACAGGGCCAAGAACAAGGATTCAAGTGTTTATTTTACCCCATATAAGAACCATCTCTTCTCCTTCATTGGCTAATTTTTTCAGCTGCCCTCGGGTAGGAAAGGTACAATTCTCTGTGGAAGGGAATAGTTTGGTAATTGTTTTGGAAGTTTGACTCAAAGTTATATGAGCCATTTGTTCGGTAGGCAAGTAAAGGTAAAGCTGTGGCCACTTACTCATTTCTCAATTTCGGCAGTCTAAAAATCTAACCATTACCTGTATCTATGGAAGCATAAGGATACCCTTTCCCCCATTTATAACATTTATTTTTTCCAATGTAAATATTCTTCCTCTTTATACCAAATAGGTTGTAGTACAATACCCTCAATATTTTCCCCAATAATACATTAATAATGAATTTTAGCAGGCAGATGATAATTATCATTACAATTCAAAAAAGTTAAATAATAAGTAGAATAGGATGTTGGCAGAATTAAGGGCTTTCCCCCTTTTAGTTTAATTAACATGCTTTAATGTTCTGATCTTTCAATGATGGCTTGTCCTTAAGGAATATAAGAGATGTCAGTAATATGTTTAATATTTCAAGGTTGTAAAAAATTTTTGAAATTTTAGTGACATATAAATTGGAACATTTTTCATCTAATTTGTTGACAAATACCCATGATATTAAAAGCTTTTTAAAAATGTAATATAACAGATGAAGCATTTTTATTACTTAATGCAGTGGCCAAATGAAATGTAGAAAATCTATCAATACAATGATGTATGTATTGCAACCTATCAAAATCTTCCTTTTTCAAGACAGGGTTTCTCTGTGTAGCTCTGGCTGTACTGGAACTCAGTTAAAGACCAGGCTGCCCTTGAACTCAGAAATCTACTGCCCCTGCCTCCTTAGTGCTAGGACTAAAGGTGGTGGACACCACCACCCAGCTACCAAAAAATTTTCATGTGCATTACATCCATTTGCTATATCTCATTCAATATATTACCTCTGGGGTATTTATCAGAAGACAATCAAGACCTATGAAAAGTTTGACAATTTTCACAATGTGAAATTTTGCCATTTTTTGAGTTAATGGAAATTTTCTTTTTTAAGGCACTCCATTTAGCATGTGATTCTGTATGAAATTTAATAGCTTTAGGTAAAAAGGTACAATGATATATTTGATATGCATTGATTAATAAATCTATGAATTAATTAACATCGGCCATAGGACTGGAAGATTAGTGAGTGCTATAATAAGAATATTAAAATGCCGTCTGCTGCAAAGTATACAGCAATAACCTCATGGAGGTAGGCAGGGTGTGGGGTGTGGGGTATGGGGCAAGGGGCTGGAGGCTGAAATAGAGGCTGGGTGTGGCTGAAGCTTTGGAAGCAGAGAGAAATGGGAGGAAAGTCCATGGAGGGCAGGCACAGTGAAGGGCAGGGGCCATCATCAAGGGAAATGGAGCCAGTGCTGGAAGGGGTGGGGGGAGGTCAGGGTGGAAAGAGACATCGCATAGGAAGGGGCAGCTTAGGAGGTGAGCAAGAAAAAGCAATGGGAAGGACCAGGGCAAGGTAGGTGAAGCCAAGATCATTGGGCGTGGCTTGATACATACTTGGGGTGAAGCCTTCCTTCTTCAGTGCCAGACCTACCTAGACATGCAAGAGCTTCACACAGGCACCATGGTACATCCACAACCCCCCTGCCACCCTAGCCTCCTATAAATCCACACACCCATGACTTCTCCAAATACACACACACACACACACACACACACACACACACACACACACACACACACACACAATGATGGCAGCCAGGCTGATATAGGCATCATGCATGCCTCACACATATAAATGTACATACAGGCTACTCCCACAAACATACACTCATAAATTTTTCAAAATGTATAAATAGAGTCAGAAAGATGGATCAGCTGAGAAAACGGCTTGATGCCAACACTACTGACCTGAATTTGCTTCCCACATGATGAAAACCAATGCCCCCTATGCACAGTGGCATGTGTGCATCACTGACAGAATGTTTGGTCAAGAAATCAGTCCATTACTCTTTCATTCAGTCTCACTCGATTTCACAGGACATGCACAGATACAGAGAGATAATACGACAAAATATTAATCACTCTGGACCAGGTTAGTCTTGAACTTCTGCATCTGCCTCAAAAGTACTAGGATGACAGGTGTTAGGCCTCATGCTCAACTAATTAAATGTACTGATCAAATCAAAGTACAATAGAGAAATATATGGCAACTTCCTGAAGAATAGAAAAATAAAAAGAAAAAGAAGGAGGCAGATTAATTTTAAAGACTTTTAACTCTTGCCAAAGGAAAATCTAACCATGTAACAGGAAGCACCACTTGGTTTCTTATGGGCCTAGGAAATCTTTGCATTTTATTTCTCAATGACAAACTGTCAAATATGCACAGCTTATGCCTTGGCGAGATCTCAGTTTTGTGTTTTTGTAGCAAGGTCTCATTCTCTGCTCATTCTGGGATGGCCTCAAGCTAGTGTTGGGATTCCAGGTGTGAGTCACCATGACTGGCTGAAGGAAATTCTGGATAAAAGCTGACCTAGTGTCAGATTATTTGCCTATCATGTGTGAGGCATTTGGGTTTGATCCCTAGTCCCAGAAAAAAAAAATAACTAGTGTGACCTCATTGCTCATATAGTATGCCATAAGCATATGAAATGTATGGGAACTGGCTCTTCAAACCAAAATTAATTAAAAGACGTGGGGAAGGGAATACATATTCATCAATGGAAAAATCTACCAAGACTACATTTCAATTCTTAACATCTATTCCCCAAACAAAAGGGCACCCTCGTTTGTAAAAAAAAAAACACTACTACAGCTTAAATTACATATTGACCCTCACAAAGTAATAGTGGGAGATGTAAATATCCCATTCTCACTCATAGACAGGTCATCTAGACAAAAACTAAACAGAAATATCAGAGCTAACAGACATTATACACCAAAAGGACCTAGCAGGTATTTACAGAACATTTCACTCAAACACAAAAGAATACACCTTCTCAACACCTCATGGAACTTTCCTCAAGATTGGCTACAAATTCAGATACAAAGCTAGTCTCAACAGATACAAAAAAAATGAAATAAGTTCCTGGATCCTATCAGACTACCACATACTAAAGCTGGATATCAACATCAGCAGAAGCATCAGAAAGCTTACAAACCCGTGGAACCTCAACACCTCTCTACTGAATGAATAATGGGTCAATATAGAAATAAAGTTCAGAAATTAAAGACTTTCTAGAAACTACCATACTGCAGATGAAATGTTTGGTCAGGAAATCAGTCCATTACACTTCCATTGAGCCTTATTCAACTTCACAGGAAATGGACAGAACACATAGAGATAAGACACCAAAATATGACACGAATAATGTGTCTTACAGACTGTTCCATTGCTGCGAAGAAGCACTATGACCAAGGCAACTCATAATGAAAGGCTTTTAATTCTGGGATTGATTACAGTGACAGAGGGTTAGCCCATTATCACCTTGAAAGGGAGCTTCAGAGGGCATGCATGGGACTGAGTGTTACATCCTGATACACAGGCAGGCAGGATAAAAGAAACACTTGCCTTGAACTGGTATGTGAAATCTCAAAGCCCACCTACACTGATACACCTATACAATACACTCAAGGCATACCTACTCCAAAAGGGCACACGTCCTAATTTTACACAATTAGTTCCACTCATTGGAAACCAAGAATTTGGAGATAGGAGCCTGAGGGTGTTGAGCAAATACGAAGCCTGTCAGGAACACAACCTAAGAAGAAAGGGCTCTAAAGTAAAAGAGTGAAAGCTATTGAGGGAAACAGAGAGAGAGAAAGGGACGGGAGAGAGGAAGAGAAAAAGGGACAGAGGGAGGGAAGGAGAAAGAGAGAGATAGAAAGAGAGAGAGAGAGCCGGGCGGTGGTGGCGCACGCCTTTAATCCCAGCACTTGGGAGGCAGAGCCAGGCGGATCTCTGTGAGTTCAAGGCCAGCCTGGGCTACAAAGTGAGTTCCAGGAAAGGCACAAAGCTACACAGAGAAACCCTGTCTCAAAAAAAAAAAAACAAAAAAAAAAAAAAAAGAAAGAGAGAGAGAGAAGGAAGAAATAGTTCTTCCAAATGGGGAGAGAACCAACTCCTCTGGCTGGTTACAGGATTCCTTAATAAAACATTTCCCACTCCATCTAAGAAGAGATTGAACAATTCAAGATCTCCAAACTCCAGTTAACATCTCTATCATTTCTCTTAGTGCATGGCATTATACCTTGTTTCTCTCCCTACCCAGTTCTTTTATAGAACCTGGGAAACCTAGGATCAGGTCTGGTGGAAACAATAAAGGAAGTCTCTTGGTGTGGTTAAGTGTGCCTGTTGTGAATGATACCATGTGGAAGCTGCATTTCTAACTGGGTAGAAATGTGCCATAAGGCTACTATGGGTTTAAATTTGATTTAACTATTTTAACAAGTTGAAATCTGAAAGTCTTCAATTCCAGCCAACATTAAGAGTCAGAAATCTGTGTGATCACAGCAGAGACCATAAATCAAATGAGATAAAATAGAGCCAAGCAACATCTTGTGTCTGGGTACTAAGAAGAATATGAAAGATCTAGATGACAACACTTGGCTTCCACAGTACAATCTGTGTGGTAAGACACAGGGATGGACCCAGCTGTCTCTGCTTGAGGCCATGGAATACTTCCCTCTGTTCCTTAGCTGTGTGGGGCCTACCTGCCAAGGGCATAGGTAACATCCCCTCCTACATTCATGCTAACCTCACAATGGTGTTTTCTTAAAGAAAAGGGTGTGACAGTTCACATTTAACCTTTAACAAGTGTGGATCCCACTTGGACCTGTAACTGATGGAGGATGAGATCGTCTCAGCTACCCTTGAGTAGAAAGCAACCTTGTGGTTTGCTGCCATCTTGGCTATTATGTCAACAATATATTACCACAATACAGAATTTGGCTATCCTTTCAGCAACAGTCCAATAAAAAGTCTAACAATTTATTCTTCCAACAACAGAAAACTGATGACTGAAGTCATTCTGAATAAAAAAAAAAAAAAAGATCAACACAAGATTAAATAAATAGCACACAGTACAACATCTGACTTTAAAACTTAGCATACAACTGCAATAAAGACTGTATTATCTGGGAAAAAACAAAGAGATCATCAGAACATGAGAGGAAACAGAAAAAAAAAACTACAATTAAAATAGAGTCAAGTTTTACAAATAAGGTGAGGAAACCCAGTAAGCCTGACCTTACTAACCCAGGAAGATAGAACCACTGTGGCCTCTACATGCAATTATGTTCATATTTATGCCCTGCACAGAATTAACTGCAGATGGACCCTACACCTGAATGTTCAGTGCCAACTGCAGAACTTCAAGAAGATATTAGACAAACTAGAGTTCAGCTAGTTAGCAAATCTCCTTTCCCTTGGGACAGTAAAAGCAGCTGAGGCTCATTGCATGTTAATGTCAGCAACAAGGATGTTTCCACTAAAGCGTTTCTGCTTCCCATGTTCTGAAAACTGTAACAAGTGAAACTAAGTCACTCAGAGGCGCAATTTCCTACTAGGAGCTGAAGACCTCTGGGAACCAAACAGTATGGCACCAGACATGAAGTCTGGCCACAGGTCCCCATCAGCAACCCCCATCCTGGACAAATTCTACATGGGCTCTGGTGGCTCCTCCCCTTGTAGGGACTGTAGCCCTTAACTCACTATGGTGTGGATTCCAAGTTCGCCCCACTCTCCTCACAGTTCTCAGCAGCAGATCACAGGTAAACATACAGGAATACCAGAGCCTCCCACAGCCCCTGGACCTCTTAGCCTGAAGCATGGAAGACTAGAAATGCCATCCCCATTCTGAATGTGGGTTGACCTAGTGGCCCTGACAGGAGGCCAATTGGCTAGTAAGGTCTGAGTGACAGGAGCACCTCCCTTAGGAACATGGTGCTGTGAAGAGATACAGCACAGTAGATCCAAGCCCTGGCTTCCACTCCAGACACAAAACTGTCCTGGATTTGCAGAGCCTGCATTTCAGTAGAACTTGTACCTGGCCTCTAAAACTTAACCCTACACTTACTTACTCCTGCACTCAGTAAGTACCTCAGCAACTCTAAGAAGGCTCATCTATATTTTCTCACATCTCTCTCAGGTACACATTGTTAACCAAAACAGTAACACTTTACCAACCTTCTGTGGTGGTACTGGCCTATAATGACAGCATTTGGGAGGTTGAGCCACACAGCAAAAGGTTAAATCACCTTGGTTTATGACACCAAAAAAACAAGCAATTAGGGTCACAAAAGGGAAGGTGACTAGGATCGGGACGTGGGATGAAATATAAAATTTAGAAAGTTTGGGATCAGCTGATGGCTCATGCTTAAGTTCCTTAAGATATACAACTCTGATACACTAGTGTTGGTAGAGAATAAGACACTCAGTGGGTAGAAAATTTAGCAATGTTGGAGAAAGCAACACAGGATACCTCAGACTGAGCTCACAGTGGCCATGAAGAGCCTGGTTCCCTTGACTCCTTCATGACGCTCACTCAAGCATTGGACCAGACCTTCCCAAGTCTGCCCATGGGCAGGACACAAAAGTAGTGTTCCTTGGTACTTTCATCATGGTATCTAAGAAAACTTTGAACAGGCCAGGCTCCCAAAAGGCCCAACTTCAACCTACACAAGCAAAAACACATATGAAAATGGAAACACATGGATTAACACAGGGAAGAAGGAGCTTAGAAAAAACCACTAGTAGAGATTGGAGGAGGAATCCACATAACAGGGAATAAAAAAATATTAATGACACCAAAAGGTGATTTTAAAAACTGTAATTGATATACCTTTAACTGAAATACTTTTAAAAGAAGACAGGTTCAAATTGTTAATTCCCCACACGAATTTAGAGCTGGGAATGCTGGTGCTATCCTGGAATGCCACCACACGGAAGGATGAGGCAGGAGCATCACAAGTTTAAGGCCTGTTGTGGCTGCTGACTAAGTTGACAAAAAAAACTTGGGCAACTTTATCAGATCTTGCCTCAAAATAACTTTTTGTTTATAACTCTGTGAGAGATGCTGGCCAAGCATGGGAGAGCTCTAGAATGAGTACCCAGTCTTCTCTACCCCAAAAGTGAAAACAGAGCAACTACACCAATATACTGAAATGGGTGGGTTAGAAGGGAGTGCTATGACAGGAACCAGCTGGTTGGCTGAGCGAGTACAGACACTTGCCACCAAGTCTGAGGGCCTGAGGTCAATACCCACGGGAGAACCCATGCCTCCAACTTGTCCTCTGACCTTCACACATGTGCTGTGGCATGTGTGTTCATATGTTTCTCAATGGCCTGAATTCAGAATTTTTAAAAAGAAAATTGAAGACAAGAAGAACAAAAATGCATCGAAACTAAAAATCCAGCAAAATAGCTAGCTATGCTGCATGTAGCGCAACCACTGACCAAAACAGACCTCCTTCAGAACAGGGCCAGGATGGCAACAGGGAGCAAAGCACTCATAGTTCACTCCCTATCAAGTTTTGACTGCAGAGCTCCCTTAGGGTGAAATAGGAACAAATAGTTTTTCACAGCATTACTTTTCTTCTAGGTACTTTCTTTTGGATTAAACAACTCCAAGTTTGTAAAGAAAAGAAAAACAAAGAAAGACAGATGAAAAGCAAGGAAATTCATAATAAGAATGATGAATGCAGGGGCTGTCAAATTACACCCTTAGCAGGATGCACCTAGGTCTGTCTCTGTTCTATGGACTTTGCATCAGGCCTGTTTAGACAGTGCTTACGCAGCATCCAGAGTGGATGCTGGATCATGTATGAATCTTCCTTACTGCTGTCCTGGGCCTATGACACTTACAGATGTCACTGGGATTTCCACACAGATGCAGAGAGGTGACAACCACACATGGTCATCCTCTAACTGTATTGCTATATAGATGTGGAACAGGAGCAAGAGGCCTTGCCTGCATCCCATCCATCTGAGAGACCCCACTCTGTAGTCCTGAGAGTCACCACCAAACATCATCATCACACTGTGCTATCTAACAGCCTCCATATCCTGCACTGTTAACACCAAGGACAGACCACCCTTTCCTGAGGGCTATGCAGGTAAGCCACTCTGGGACATCTCTTACCTGGCAGATGAAGTGATACTTTGCTCCCTTCCCCAGCCCTGCTGTGCTGCTAGATGGTTTCTTTGACATCTGGGAACAGAAAGTAGTGAGTGGTAGAAGGAACTGTGTTTTTAAACTTTATGTGCTTTGCTTACATGTATGTCTGTCCTCCACATCTGTGAAGTGTCCTCAGAGATTAGAAGAGACGTGGTGGATCCCCTGGGACCCAAATTACAGACAGTTGTTCACCATGTAGGTGCTGGGAATTGAACCCAAATCCTCAGGAAGAATAATCAGTGCTTTTAACTGTGGAGACATCTCTCCAGCCAGGTAGAATTAAGTTTTCAAAACAGCCTACAATCAAGGGTTTTAACCTAATGTGATTCCTAAGTTGCTTCTGGAAATAGAAATACAGTAGTGCATATCTGAATAAAGGGCTGGAAAGATGCTTCATCACTTTCAACCACTGGATGCTCTTGAAGAGGATCAAATTTCAATCATTACATCCACAGGCCAGCTCAAAACCATTTGTATCTGCAGTCCCAGAGCACCTCCTAGGTCCTTCGGGGCACTGAATGCATGTGGTGCACACACATACATGTAGGAATAATACCCATCCACATAAATAAAATTTAAGATCTTAAAAACAGAAACACAGGATCTTCTGGATATGTGGTGCAGAGGCACACCCCGCCCCCCAACTCATCACAAGGCCTATCTGAGCTACAGAAACGATGCTAGGCTAGGCTGTGCCACTTTTAAATATTTTGTTATTATGTTTCTGTGATGGGGGGTGGGGGGTGGGGGGGATGGTATGTGCATACTGTGGTGCTTATGGGGCTCAAAAGACAACTCTGTGATGTCTCTCGTTATATCTTTTACATGGGCTTTGGGGCTGAATTCAGGTAATCATGTGCTTCACATGCACACAAACACCTTTGCTCACTAAGCCATCTCCTTGGCCCAGCCTATCAAATTACATGCAACCGTTTTTCTTTGCTCTTTGGTTGTGTTATTGAGACAGTACCACACTGTGTATTCTTGCTGGCATGAAACTCACCATTAGACCAGGGTAGCCTGGAACTCAGAGGAATCTGTCTCTGCCTCCAGAGTACTGAGATTAAAGGGATGCTGTTAACAACACTGGGCTGTAAAGAAAGGAATTTACAGGATGAACTTGACACTTTGGTATCCTTAACCAAAAGTGGCCACAAGTAAAACCTAAACTGAGAGGACGGTGTCAGGATGCTGGTACCCACTGTCTTGTTATCTTAGTGTCATGAGAAGCTATTACAACGGTAAAATCTGGAAAATTCGAGGATTTGATCTGTGTTTGTAAAACTATAATGCTATAGAATAGATTGGGAGTTGGAGAGTGTCAAAGGAAATCCAGACACTGGGTAAAATATTAAGACACATCTTACTATACAATTGACATGGGAAAAAGAATCCACTGGGACTGAACTTAGCCTGGAACTGTAGAGGTGACTAACTAGATATAGTAATGAGGGCTGAGTAAATTCAGAGACTGAAAATGTGTGAAAACGTGGTTAAAGGAAGATGGGCTTTGTGTCCTCAGACTTGATCTTCCTACCCAGCTTCCTGATGGCTGGGAATTCCAATTTTGTTTGATCCTCAGGACCCATATAGTGGAAAGAGAGAAGAAATTCATACATGTTGTTATCAGGGATCCACATGGGGACCATGACATGGGCATGTCCCTCCCCATACAAGCTAGTAAACAAATAATTATCATTTAAAAAATTAAAATATATCTGCATTTTAATAAGCAAAGCCATTCATCCCCTCAAACTTGGCAAAGATCCAGCTTCAGTTTCCTTCCCCAATGCTGTCATCAAAGGTGTGCCCCACACTCCTCCACCCCTACCATACAATTCACCTTTTTGATCATCTGTCTCATTCAAGGCACCCAATTCCTGAAACAGGAACTCAAGCCCACTGAAATACAGTTCATCAGTAACTATTTCAGGGTTAGTATGGGATTGACCACTTATTAAAGACCATTGTCTAGTTGTATTTGTTTACATCATCATACATAGTAAAAGTACTCTACCGCTGACCTACATCCCCAGCACCCTGGTTTCCATGCCAGCTACCCTGAAACCAAACCACATAAAGATGCAACAACGAGAATCAAGGAACTTTTCCTCTTATGAACACAGAATCAAAAACTTGTCAACACTCAAAAACCAAATCCAAGAACACATCAGAACAATCATCTACCCATGCTCAAATAGGCTTCATCCAAGACATTCAGGGATGGGTCAAGATGCAAAAATCAAGAAATGTAATCCATCATATAAGCAATCAGAAAGAAAAAAAACTACATTATCACCACATTAGATGGAGAAAAGGCCTTTGACAAAAATCCAACTTCCCAGATAAAATCCCTTCATGATAAAAGTTCTTCAGAGATAAGGGAGACAAGGAATACCTAATCAGAATAAAGCAATTTCCAATAAGCCTATAGCCAACTTCAAATTAAATGGAGAGAAACTCAAAGTTATTCACCTAAAATCAGGAAGAAAACGGCCTTTCTACTCTCACCATGTCTATTCAATATAGAACTAGAAGTCTTAGCTAGAGCAATAAAACAACTGAAGGAGATCAAGGGGGTAAAATTGGAAAGGAAGAAGTCAAAGTATTTTTATTTGCAGATGATGTGATAGGGTACCTAAGTGGCCCTAAAAATTCCACAGAACTCCTATGGCTGAAAAACACTTTGAGCAAAGTGGTTTGCGTACATAATTAACTCAAAAAAATCAGTAGCTCTCCTATGCACAAATGATGAAGGGAATAAGAAAGAAAGCAGGAAAATAACACCTTTCAAAATAGCCCAAAATTACATTTAAAATTTCTCACAGGAACTCTAACCTAGCGGCAAAAGACTTATGTGATAAAAACTTCAAGTCTTTGAAGACAGAAACTGAAGAAGATATGAGAAAATAGAAAGAACTCCTACACTCATGGATTGGTAGGACTAACATAGTAAAAATGGCAATCCTACCAAAAGCAATCTACAGATTCAATGCAATCCCCATCAACATCCCAATACAATTCTTTACAGACCCTGAAAGGACAATTCTTAACTTCAAGTAGGAAAAAAAAAGCAAAAAAAAAAAAAAAAAAAAAAAAAAAAAAAAAAACAAGATAGCTAATGCCATTCTGAACAATAAGAGAACTGCTGAGGTTCACACCATTCCAGATTACATGCTGTACTGCAGAGGTATAGTAATAAAAAGCACATAGTATTGGCATAAACACAGACACATCAATTAATGGAATAAAATTGAAGACCAAGACATGAACCCGTACCGCTCTGGACATCTGGTTTTTGATAGAGATGCCAGAAATACACACTGGAAAACAGACAGCATCTTCAACAAATGGTGCTAGACAAAACTTGATGTCTGCATTTAGAAAAATGCAAATAGATCTATACTCATCATCCTGCACAGAACTCAACTCCACATTATAGGAGGCTGTATGACCCTGCCCTGTGTAAAATGTTAGCTGCTGAGTACTGTATGCTACACACAAGCCACAGCCAAATGCCCAGTGTCTCAATGTTCTCACCTGACTAAAGTGAGACAACTGAATTTACACTTACCAACATGAGAGAGTTGCCCAATTGGAAATCTGAGTGGCTCAGGCTAACCTCCCCAAACTGTACACCCACCAATTTGGTTTGCCCTTATTCACGTGGTATGAATTAATGCATACTGGGAAAGTACACAGAAAAGCACTCATCCTGCCCGATCATGTCCTTTTTTATGACAGATACCTACAAGTCAATGACTTAAACAACCTCTAATCTAGCTATTGCCTAGCCTGCTTCCCTGCAGTATACACAATAAACTAATTTCCTTCTGTTCTGGCTCAATGGAGAAGCTATGTCCCACACATTAATGCACAGCCCACTCTGTGACTCAAGTGGGTTAGTATTAGAAGTGTGTGTTCCTATAAACCTTTCAACTTCCTACAAGAATTAAGGAGATTGAGTCAGGATGATAGCAGAGTCAATGCCCTGTGGGCCTAAACACTGGGATCAAGGCAAAAAAAGTCAACATAATCTTGTCTCAAAATATTTTTCTGAAAGCTGGAAGGTGTAACTGTTCTGGAATTAATGTGCCATCACAATGAGAAATCATGTCACACACTTAGAGATTAATTCAGAAAAAAATCTCTTCAGGAATTATAAGTCTCCAGCTCTACCAAATACACAGAGGAGGGGACAAAGAATATATTGGCTAATTATATACACCATAGGCTTATGCACTCCACATATGCTGTCAACCTGGATAAATGCTGTTTACTGCCTTCCTGCTATCATGGCTTGCTCAGTTTGATTCCTTATAGGAGTCAGGACCACCTGCCCAGGACAGCTCCACCTACAGTGGGATGGGCCCTATTACATCAATCACTAATCAAGAAAATACCCTTATAGGTTTACCTACAGACCAATGTGACTCTAGCTTGTGTCAAGCTGACCAAATCTAACCAGCCTATCTACTGAGTCATCTCTCAAACCCCAAAGACAGATTTATAAGCAAACCTCAACTCTCTTAACATTTGCTTTTCAGCATATACCACACACACACACACACACACACACACACACACACACACACACACAGAGTTTTGAAAATCTGTTGAGTTTAGGACTGGAGAGATGGCTCAGCATTTACTACCACTTTTTGGTCTTGTAGAAGTCCTGGGTTTGGTTCTCAACACTAACATGGTGGTACAGAATCATCCCTAGATGCTGTTACAGAAGATCTGATGCCTCCTTTTGTCTTCTATGGGCACAAAACATACAAGTGGTGATCAGACATATGTGCAAGCAAATCACTCTTACACATGAAATAAAATAACATAGAAAAATTAAAAACATATACCCTCATATCTTATATAGGTCATCATAGATAAATAAGCCAGAAATATACAGAAATGTGACAAATATCTGTAGCCCTAACTATAACTTTGTAATTAAAGAATTCAAGAAACTTGATCAAAGGAGAGAAGTTCCATAATTGTACACAGGAAGCCTAAATATAATTTCAGAACAGACTTTGAGCTATAGATTCAGCAACAGTCCAATAAAAAGTCTAGCAACTTTTACTATCTACAACAGAAAAATGACGACAAAGGTCATCATGAATGAAAAAAATGATCCACACAAGATTAGGTAAATAGCACACATTCTGATACCATCTGACTTTAAAACTTCCCATACAACTGCAATAAAGATTGTACTGTCTGGGAAAGAATAAACAGATCAAAAACTTAGAAACAAAGTCACAATTAAAACAGTGTTGGTTTGAACACAGGAGGCCAGGAAACCCAGTAATCCTGGCCTTCCTAACACACTTGACTGGACCACCCTGGAATCTACATGCAAATGTGTTAATGACACAGAATTTACACCCTGCACAGAATTAACTGCAGGCGGATCCTACACCTGAATGTTCAGTGCCAAGTGCAGAACTTTTAGAAGACAGTAGAGAAAGTGGAGCTGTCATTTAGCAAATCTGCTTTTCAAGCCGATGATGATAGCGGGGCATGCGCACACACTGCATGGTGAGGTCACAATAAGGAACTAGCCACACAAAGTACCCACATCCCCGTGTTCTTTGCAGCCGTAGCCGCAATACGCAGATGGAAGTTATTCAGAGGCCGGGAGTTGTAGGGACAGCGCGGATCTCATGGACCTCACGGGGCGAGGATCCACCAGCGGTTCCCACAGCCCCGGGACCCTACACCGGCTCCCGCGGCTCCTCCCCTCGTGGAGACGGCGGCTCCTCACTCACCATGGCGGATTCCGCGGATTCCGAGCTCGCCCGGCTCTCCTCTCAGCTCCCGGCAGCGGGTCACAGCGCAGCACACACGGAACCCAAGCGTCTTTTGGGGCCTAGAGCCTCGGAGTCGACTGCTTGGCTGACCGGAAGTGCCCTCCCTTATTCTGACTGACAGTCGGCTTGAGAGCCCTAATTGGTTAGTGCGTTCTGAGTGACAGAAGCAACTCCCTTTGGGACAGAATGTTGTGAAAGAACACAGTACAGCGTTTCCCTCCTCTGGCTTCCACTAATGGCACAGAACTGTCCAAGACCTGCAGAGATTGGCATTGCAGCAGAACTTTAGCCGGAACTGCAAAGTCGTCTCTGCACTCAATGGGCACTGCACCTTCCTCCTTCTGGGCACAGGGTGTTAGGTTTCAAACCTAGGATTAAAGGTTGAGGTGCATATTTCACTTATAAAAGACACTAGCTGTCAGGTTCTCACTGCCTCCCTCAGTCCCTACTTATGGCAGGATATGGTTGCCATGCACCGCTCCCTACCCTGAACTTCTCCAGCCCTTCCCTATATAATCCAACCATTCTGATAACCCGGTTTCTTTTTGTTGTTGTTTTTGTTTTTTTCCAATCTATCCTTCTTCCTGACCTCTTGGTTTGCCTCTCCCCGTCTCTCCCTACCTCCTCTTGTCACATGGCTCAGGCTCATGTCCACTCTGGACTCTCCCAGATGTCCCTGTCTCTCCCTAGACCCTCTTATGAATAACAGACTTTCTCCTCTACCATACCTAGGAGCAGTCATGTCCTTTCCTTTTATAGTTTTTTGTTTTTGTTTTTGTTTTCCAATCTGGTGCCTGAACCTGGAACCAGTCATGTCTTTCCTTTTTTATTTTTATTTTTATTTTTCCATTCACAGCATCCTAGGCATACACAAATCATTACTTAATGCACAGTGCAGTGATTCCCCTGGCTCACAAGAGAAATGATGTCCAGCCCCTCTAGGTCCAGTTTAAACAACCTGATTGACGTTCAGCAGGCATCAACAATTTCAATAAGGTTCACCTAGGATTGCTCACACTTCTCTCAGCGGCACATTGTTGGCCAAACATGAACACTTTCCTGGCCTTATGTGGTGGCACTGGTGTTTCATGACAGCACTGGGGAAGTGGAGGCAAGACACCAAAACTTTAAACCAGCTCAACCTGTGTGACACAAAACACCAAAAATTTAGATCCCGAAGGGGAGGTGACCAGGGAGGTATTAGTAGGTCTTGCATAAGCTGATGGCTCATGCTAAAGAAGTTTATTAAGAACTACAGCTCTGATACACTATTTGTAGGGGCAGAACGGAACAGTCAGCAGAAAGCTAATTAAGTCACATTGTCAAGACACACAGAATACCTCAGACTCAGCTCACAGTGGGCATGAGACACAGAACTACTGTTCCCTTGGCGCATCCATCAGGGCATCTGAGAAAGCCTTGGGTTGGCCTGGCTCCCAAAAGACCCATCTCCAACCTAAATAAAAACACATATGAAAATGGAAACAAAGGGATCAATGCATGGAATAGGGCTTATAAAGAAAGACTAGTAGAGATTAGAGATTAAATGGGCATAATAGCTAATAAGAAAATATTAATAACACCACCAAAAGTTAATTTTAAAAACCATAATTGATATACCTTAAGATACACTACTTTTAAAAGAAGACAGATTCAAATTGCTGATTTCCCACATGAATTTAGAGCGGAGAGTGGTGGTGATGCCCTGGAATCCCACCACATGGAAGGATGAGGCAGGAGCATCACAAGTTTAAGGCCTGGTATGGCTACAGACTAAGTTGACAAAAACTTGGACAAGTTAACCAGACCCTGCCTCAAAATAACTTTTTGCTTAAACCTCAATGGACAGATGCTTGCCAAGCATGGGAGAGCTCTAAATGAATACCCAGTCTTCTCTACCCAAAAATGACAACAGAGCAACTCACCAATATACTGAAATGGGTGGGTTAGAAGGGAGTGCTACGACAGGAACCAGCTAGTTGGCTCAGTGAGCAAAGGCACTTCCAACCAAGTCTGAAGTCTGAGATCAACTGAGGAGAGAATCCATATCTCCAAATTGTCCTCTGACCTTCACACATGTGCTGTGGCATGTGTGTCCACACATGTCTAAATGACCCAAATTCAGAATTTGTAAAAAGAAAACTGAAAACATGAAAGACAAAAATGCACCAAAACTAAAAAATCCAGAAAAATAGCTACCTAGCTACATGGTACTTCAGCCATTGACCAAAACAGAAGTCCTGCAGAACACTGCCAGAGTAAGTGTCTGGACTGGCAAGCCACCTGCCCCTAAGCCCTTTGTAACACTATGGCAGATGGCAGAGTGAGGTGAGGGGCTCCCACCATCCAAGAGAGAACGAAAAGTGTTTGAACCTTTGCTGGGACCAGCCAACTACTGGGTCAGACTTCAACTCTGGGAGTTGAGGAATCGTTTCTGGGGCACTAGTCAGGTTTGCTATGAAACTGAGAAAGGACAAAGAGAACCAACCATTTCCATGGACAGCCATACCTCTGGCCAGCTATGGAAAATGTTTTCATTTTTGTAAAAAAAAAAAAAGTTTGATTAAAAATATGTGCCAAAAATCAGCAATCTCTCCAACAATTATTATGTAGAAAAAAACCATCAATGTAAATACAGAATTTTACTCAACTAAACCCTACAGGATCAAAGTATTTTTACTTAATCACTTCACATTTACTATAGAGCCTCTTAATATTCTGATGACTATACATATTTTACTGCCCAGTTCACATATGAGTCTACATATCTATTTTTCTCTCAATTTGGCATCATTAGTAAAAATTAAGTAAGCCACATTAAAAATAAGTATTTTTACATCATGATCCTATTGTTTCATTTTCTGTGTCAAGGTCTCACTTTGTAGCCCTGGCTGGTTGAGAACTCATTATGCAGACCTGATCAATTTTCCTCTGCTGCACAGTCAGTGCTAAGATTAAAGGCCTGCACCACCTTGCCTGACTTGTATTAATTCTGCACATTTACTCAGTTGTACTCTGTACTGAGCACACTGTGGCAGAAGGATTACTGTGAAATTTAGGCAATCCTGGGTTATATGTGAGACCCTGTCTTAAAAGAGCAAATGACAAAGTGTGTGGAGGCCCTGCCACTCCAGCTTTGGACCATTAGTGTCAGTCTTTATCCTGGAGTCCACGTGAGACTATGGCACCCTGGCCTTTGCCCCAAGTCCACTGTCCACATTTTGACACCCTGTCTGGCATCTGTGACGGTGCCGAAGCAGCAGCCAGCAGCAGTGGCAATGGCATGAAGAATCCCTGTCCAGATGCTTTACTGCTGTGCTCCACTGCTCTGTGGAAGATTTTATCCTGTGTCCTGCCTGCAGGCCTTCCACTGAGGATTCTTTAAAGCCACATGAACACTTGGCTAGAATGTTCAGTCTGACATACTATTATCATTTCTGGCTCAGGTAATCTACTTTCCCAGGGCTATTCATTTGTACCTGAACTTGGAAACAAGCAGGCAGAGTCCCATACTAATGGTGATTACCAAAGGGTTGGACAATCATTGATAGCTCCTGAATAGGCCCAAGGTGCATGTGGTACTATTGTCACAATTTATAAACAATTGCTACAAACACTGGCAAAGAGGTGATGGGAGGCTGATAACACTACTGAGGTCAAATATCTTCAAATTCCAGCACACCAAACATCTGGAAATTTCAAAGCATAAAGCTTATGTTTATTTACACCATTTTACTTGTGAACATGAAGACAGCCATGATGACCATGACCAAGAATTTTACACTGACACTTGATCTTTTTGAGGGTGCATTGAGTAGGTATGCTTTGGCTTTTTATTGTTAGAGAAGAAAAGTTAAGTAAAACCATTTTCCGAGGATACTGGCTCACCAGGTTCAGAAACCCACAGTGCTTGCAGAGAAGGCTCAGCTGTGAATACTGTGTGATGCTAGTGCCAAGGACCTGAGCTTTGTTCTCAACACCAGGTTGGTTGACTCACATGCCTATAACCAAAACGTCAAGGGATCTGACCACTCTTCTGTCTTCTGAGAGAACTAGGCATGCAAGTACATACATCCAGGCATGCAAAAACACACATAAAGTAAACAAATAAACCTCAATAAGAAAGTGAAACAAAACCTATGAGGGAAGGTCCAGACAATGTTAAAAAAAAGAACTATGCTGTGTACACAGTATATTTACTTGAGATCTAGAGGCATTTTCCCCTTATTTACCTCTCAGCTTGTAATAGTTTGCATCAAGATTATAAATATGGCCCAGTATGATGACTTGTGCCTTAATACTAACCCTTGTGTGGCAGAGGCAGATGGATCTGTGACTTCAAGGCCATGCAGGACCACACAGTGCAACCTGGTTTCAAAAAATAAAAATAAGTATGAAAGAAACAGAAGTACCAAATAGAAAATTTTTTTTCTGGGAAGACTACTCTCTTGAATTTAATTCCTGAGCATCACTAGTGTATCATGTGAAGCTATTTTTCTCATGCAAATGAACTTAATAATTATTTTAATTATTTTATGTTGATAAAAGAATCAACTTTTAAATGTCTGAAAAAGTAAACCTGTTGATTTAAAATTAAATTAATGAGATTTAATATTTATATATTTAGTTGGAGATAAGGCTCAGCTGGTAGGAACACAAATTGCTGTTACAGGGAACTCAAGTTGCACGAGAGTGCATCTATATCAGGTAGTTACATGAGGAGACTTGAATCAAACTTTAATTAAAGATAAACCTTAATACATTTAAAGTTTTTATTTTAGAAACAGATTCTCTTCTCTCTCTGTAGCCTTGACCATTGAACTTGCTCTGTGGACCAGGCTGGTGTTGAGCTATAGAGATCAACCTCCCTTTGCCTATCAAGTGCTGGGATTAGAGGCTTTTATTGATCCAGGTCCTCCAAAGACACGACAAGTCATCTTCCTAGTAGCACCAGCTTTATATCTTTTTGGTTGTTGCTGTTTTTGTTTCACTTTCTTAAGATCAGCATTTAATTTATTGAAGTTTTGAGAACTGTTTGATCTATCAGTCAGTAATTTATTAAAACTGCATTCCTTCTTAAGAATATCATATCTGCTTTACACTTTAAACATGGTCACTACAGTTTTTTTGATAGACTATTACAAACCTAGAGTGGAAGTTTAACATTTTGGAGTAATTTTGATTGAGTCAGAGTGCTTTCTATCTTCTCTCATCAGTTTGTATCAGACAGGGTCTCATATGTACCTTTGGATCCATGCTAGCCTGGATACGAGAGTGTAGATGTAACTGACCGTATTAAATAAGAAACACAGAACCAATGCAAAGAAGAAAGCCAAGAGATCAGAGCTAAGAGCCTTACTCGCCTGCTGCAGCTAGCCTCTTCAGCCAAGAGACCTACTTTCTGTCTGTTTGTCTTTATAGAAACTTTCTGTTCTGCCTTCTCATTGGTTGTAAACCCAACCACGTGACTGCCTCGTCACTGCTTGTCTGTACAGACCTCCAGACACACATTAGAGCGTGTGTCTCCAATGCTGGCTGTATCCTTGAACACACAGAGATTTACCTAGCTCTGCCTACCAAGTGCTGGGATTAAAGGCGTGCGCCACGAACACCCACCTCTGCTATGGCTTGCTATTAGCTCTGACCCCCAGGCAACTTTATTTATTAACATACAAATAAAATCACATTTCAGTACAAATAAAATACCACCATATGAGATTGGTTCACCTGCCTCTGCTCCTTAAGGACTGCGGTACAAGTTGTGAGCTACCATACCCATCTTGTCCGTCCTTCTTTGAAGCTAGTTTTTTTTATATAATTTTGCTGATGTATACTCAGTAGTGTTGCTCTGTTTGCACATCTTTCTGTATATGTTAGTAGGCATTTCTTCTGAAATGCCATATCCGATTCAGTGGGCATAGAAATGAGAGGCATGATCCGCCTTCTCTGTTTCCTTCTGAAATGAGTTGAAGATTGCATTTGAAATTGTATGACATAGGGCTGAAGAGATGGCTCAGAGGTTAAGAACACTGGCTCTTCTTCCAGAGGTCCTGAGTTCAATTCCCAGCACCCACATGGTGGCTCACTACCATCTATAATGAGATCTGGTTCCCTCTTCTGGCCTGCGGGGATACATGAAAACAGAGCATTGTATACATAATAAAAAATAAATAAATAAATCTTTAAAAATAAAAAAAGAAATTGTATGACATGGAAGTAGTATATCGAGTACACAGAATTATGTAAATATATTCTCACTGAAACATACATTTACAATGTTGTCTCACCGTTTCTATTATATATATATATATGAGATATTTTAGCCTGTAGTGACCTATGAGGGTGGTAAAGCTTTAAGTCTTTCCAGTTCTCTTTAATGATGTGAAAAAACATACAGGAGAAATAAAGTTGAGCCATGAATTAAAATCTTTAACCATCACAGGTATCTTCATAGACAAAAAACAATCAATAATGAAGTGGATCTCTATGAGTACAATGATTATAATAAAGGCTTTAGATCTTATTCCTCTTCACAGTTACACAAAAGAACTTATTTGGAAGTAAAACCCTATGAATATGATCAAGATGATATAGTTCTGGCATGTGACAGTCATCATCAAGTACATAGGACTCATACTAGAGAGACAAGTTATGAATATCATCAATGTGGTAAAGCCTTTGCATATAAAAGTTACCTACAAATACATGAAAGAAGTCATACTGGAAAGAAACCTTATGAATGTAATCAATGTTGTAAAGCTTTTGCACATCTCAATCATCTTCAGAGACGTGAAAGAAGTCATACTAGAGAGAAACTCTATGAATGTAATCTATGTGGTAAAAGCCTTTGCATCTAATAGTGATCTAAAAAGAAATGAAAGAAATAATGTAGAATAACCACATGAATGTAAACATTGTGGCAAATTCTTTCCATTTCACTAATCTTCAAATTCATGAATGAATTCATACTGGAGAGGAATCAATGTGGTAAAGCCTATGCACAAAAAAGTAGCCTTCAAAAGCATGGAAGAATTCATACTGGTGAAAAATCCCATGAACGTAATAAATGAGTTAATGCCTTGGACACCACACACATTTTCCCAATGAGCTTTCTCACTAGGCTCAAGTAAGATTAGTAAAATCATTCTATCATAAAATACTGTCTCCTTCTCAAATTGTAAACACATTACCATCCAATAATACGGGAGCACAGGACAATTTGAATAATAAACCTTTTGTAAATGAAAATGATATTGCTACTGCCATCCATTTTATTTTGATTGCCAGTGCATTCTGAAGACTAAATACTTGTTTTAACACTTTTTCAGAAATACCAATGAATGGCAGAGAATTGTCTCAGTGGGTAAAGGTGATTGCTGTTAACCTTGATGATTTGAATTTAGTCTCTGTGAGACCCACACGAATCCTACAAATTTTTTCTTGATTATTACACTTAGGCTGCTGCATAGGTACACCCACACACCTGCACATATGTGAATACTTTTGAAACTGAAATAAGTGTCAATGAGTTCACTTACCATATTGAGGCACTTGTCTGCCTCAGTTTGATCTCTAGTACTAAAAGTAGAGAATAGACAATTGTAAGTTGTTTTCTGACTGGCAAATGCACACCATGTTACAGATGTGTACACACAACTAAAATTTTTTATAGAGTTGAAATTAATAAGCCACAGAAATTAACCAAAGTATTTAGAACATAGGACATGTTTTACCAGATGAAATTAATATACCGTAGGATACAAGAAATATCACGGTTCATCCAACCAATGATGGTTCTGCCATGAATCTTACATTATCCTTTCATCTCTGATTCAAAGATAGGTCATTTTAAAAATATCTCAGCTGGATATAGTGGGGCATGCTTGTAATCCCAGCACTTGGGAGACAGAGGCAGGTAGATTAGATTTAGGCCAGCCCAATCACACAGATTTTAGGGCCTGTGAGGCAGTCCTTCCCTCAGGGTTATATTATTTTTTATATAGATGATATCCTGTTAACCACTTCCAAAGAGCTACAATCATGTATGACATGACTCAGGATATGCTACATAAAATGGGCTCATTATAGCACTGAAAAGTTACAAAGATTAGACACTGTGCAATATTTGGGATAGTTAGTTATTAGGACAACTGATAAATCACAAACAAAAAAGGTCCAATAGATAAGACTATTTAAAATCACATAATGACATTCAGAAATTCTTAGGGCATATTAATTGGCTATATCATACTTTAGGAATACCTATCTATACACTAACCATTTTATTTCAAAGTGTAGAGAGTCAACATTGGATCATCCTCAATGGTGTCTGGAGAGACAAAGTAACAACTACAACTATTTTAATCCAGACTAAAAGAGGCATTTCTGTAGCATGTTGATCATGCCTTACTTATTTCCCTTACTAACATGTCCCCTACAGGTATTATAGCACAAGAGGATAAACCTTTGGGATGGATTTGTTTACACCATAATGGTCAGAAAATACTAACTACTTTCCTTACTCTTCTTGTTCAATTAGTAAATCAGGACAGGACCCTTTATCAGCAATTGCATGGATTCAGTTGTTGCTGTATTACATTACCCTTAACTAACTGTGCTTAAGCACATTAAAGAACTCTACAGACTTTCAAATAATTTACAAAGTACAATGTATGGATAGGAAACAATAATCCAGCTGGCAAACTATGGGAGTTTCTTATGCAAACTGAATTTAATAGTTACAAAAATTGTGCAACCTTCTCCTATTCCACAGACTGATACTTATCTTATTGATAGCTCTTCTAATGGATTAGGAGGATTCATGGTCCAGAGATTCATACATCTATTATACTAGTTTTTTTTCTGGGCTCAACAGGTGAAACTGGCTGTTTTGATTCATATATTACAGTTAATTTGTCAACCTTTAAATATTGCTTCAGATTCTGCTCATATCATAGGAATATTTTCAGCAATAGAAACTTCTCTAATTATATTCATATCCTGTTATTCTCCCAATACTACAGGAACTACAGTATCTGATAGAAAACCACAACTATCCTTTGTTTATTATTCATACTTGTTCACACTCCCTGTAAAGAGTGGACTGTTACTCATATAATAGGCATTCTATATAGTCTTCACATCTGGGGTACATATGAAAGGGCACATAAAATATTAAAACAACAATTATTAAAAATTTAAAAGGGGGACCACCAAGAGATATTCTTGTACTTTTCTCATTTACTCTTTTTTTATTTTATAATTTAATTTAATTTTACATATCAGCCATGGATTCCCCTGTCCTCCCCCCTCCCCCCCCCACCTTCCCCCCAGCCCACCCTCATTTACTCTTAAGTATTAAATTTTGCCTCAGGTGATATATGTTCAAGAGCATAAAAACATTCCTCTACAGAGCATTCTGTACTCCCTTTAGATGGGCCTGTGTGGTTTAAACAAGTTGATATATTGAATTCCAGTTGAATAAAGATTTGGGAAGGGATACACTTCTGCCATTGTAGGGAGATCCACTGAATCATTATGGATTTCTCTTCAGCTCTTCCAGTCCGGTACAATCAAGGACAATTGTACACAGCAAAGAGACAGTGTAATCGACAAGAAAGAGAACAACCTTCTAGCTAAAGGACAAAAGGAGATAATGAGCATATTGTCAATTTCCAACTGACCCACTGGTGGTCAAGGTAAAAACCTATACATCAAAAGAGAAAATATTCTATGAAACACAGAGTCCTAGGTCACCTGAGAATTTTTTTCATCAAGTGTTAGCTGCTTTGACCCATGCATCTGCAATGAGCACCACTGAGTATGTGTTTTGGGCTAACATTAATCAGCCTTTGTATAAACTTACGGATTGGTACACAGCTTCTGTTATTAATACTAATGTCTCTGTGTTTATGACTGGATCTTGAGACTGTAATAGAATCATTCATTCTTCTTAAGAAGGTAGTGCATTTGCTTTGTCCTTGGGATTTGAATCACTTCACATTTGCATAAGACATCATAACATTTGTATTTCTATTAAAGTCAAAATGGAATAAGTTCCAAGAGATACCAGAACTACTCGTCATATGGGTCTCTTTTCAATCTATTCCCTAGATTTTTGTGACCATCATGATAATGCAACCAATAACACTGTTCATAATTTTATTCTTGTTCTTGGTTGCAGAAAATGTTTCTAATTTGTTTGCCTATAACATACTCATACATTAAATGGCAATAAATTTTATCTACGCTTGAATCTAAACCACTCAGGATATCCTGCCTTTTAAAAAATTTTAAAAGGGGGGTGAATAGTGGAACATGGACAAGGACTGCAGTCATGTAAGGAGAATTCTGGGTGCTTGTAAGAAGAATTCAAGAAAACAAGACAGGATTCTTGTGATCTCAGATTCTTCAAAATATGGCATTATTATTGGAATGTGTTTTGTGCTACTCTCAGGTATAGCAAACAGAAATGAGTTTACCTCAAATTTCTCATTACTGTTATTATTGTTATTCAATTAAATGTTTAAACTATCCTTTACATACCCCTGTAGAAAATCATGATTTCCAAGTCCAGCATGTCTTGTGATGGTACACAGCTTAAATTCTGGCTACTAGATGTGTATCCTGTGACATGTAGTCAAGCCTCTCTGTGCTTTCCTTTACTCATTTGATCTTCCTTAACCTAGAGTAGGAATTGTCTGGGGCTCTTAATAAGTTCAGTGATTTCATGAAACTGTATTCACCATGTCTACAGGCTCCATTCTCCCAGGTCCCACGGCCTGTACAAGAGAGACAAGGGTGTGCCGTCACAATCTGCAAACATTTTGTTTTTTAAAGAGAGGGCCTCGTATAGTCCAATGTTTTTGAATTGGAACAGTAACGGCTATAAAATGTCATATCAATGGTGAACCAAATACTCTAAAATGGTGATTTTCACTTGTTGGAACTTTACTTCAATTAGGTAAAATCACTATAATGAACTCTGACTTTATTACTTTATTTCAACAAAACCCTTTGCTTATAAATGCCAAGAAAAGAAGAAATGTTAAAGGCCAATTTCTGTGCCACAAAGATTGTTGAAAGGTACTTGCAGCCAAGCCTAATGACTAGAGTTCAAATCTTATAATAAAAAGGGTATCAACTCCTGAACACTCTGCTCTCACCTCTACACACGCACTCTTACATATACAGGTGAACTTGAACTCATCACCCACCTGCCTCCACCTACAAATTCCTGGGATGACAAGTTCCATGAACAATCTTTCTTTACACAGAGGCCTGATGCATGCTAGGACATCTTTCTATGTGTTGAGATTCATCTGAGCTTGAAAACATTGACAGAGCAGACTTGCTGATGAATAGCTACACAATGAACCTCTCAAAAACAAAACAAAACAAAATGCAAACAAATGAAAGAATTCATTACAATTGAGCCTCTCTCTCTCTCTCTCTCTCTCTCTCTCTCTCTCTCTCTCTCTCTCTCTCTCTCTCTCTCTCTCTCTCTGTTTGTGTGTGTGTGTGTGTGTGTGTGTGTGTGTGTGTGTGTGTGTGTGCATTGATACAAGGTCTCTCTCAGTTGCCTGTGCTGCATTTGAACTCACACTGGAGCCCTTGAACTCCTAAGCCTCCTACATCAACTTCTAAGTTCTTGGATTACAAGTCTTCATCACCAAGTGAGGAAGGTAGGGCACAGAGAGGCTTAACTACCTGTCACGGGATACACACCTTGTAGCCAGAGGTGAATGGCAGGACTAGAATATTCCTCGGGTCAAGTGGGAATCCAGAACCTTCCTTGAAGTAGAAAGCCAACTGCTCTGCATAGAAGGGTATGAAGAGCACCAGGATCCAAGCCTCTTTTATTTCAGATGTTCAGAGAATCATGGATGGTCTAGGACCACAGCGAAGCATGAGGCATTGTTTAATAGGAGCCTAAGAAGAGCCATAGGCATGTGGCCCAGGTTCAAGTGGGCACAGCCCAGGAGCAGCATCGTGGGCATTTTACAGAGTTCAAAAGGACGTCCCAGTCCAAAACCATGCACAAGAATTCCTGCACAAGGCCAAAGATAAGGACAATAATATAAGTACCCTGCTTGCTCACTATCATGGCCCACGAAGCTGAGGTTACACAGAACAGATCCTCAAAGCTGGAAAGGTCTTATAAAATCAGACCATCTCTACTAGGATAATCTGGGGCATAGAGAACAAAGTGATTCATGGATACAGCCATTCTGCATGTGGATGGTCCAACTGGTAACTGTAACCATGGTAACAGAGTTTAGGCCTTACTGCTCTCTCTAACTATCCCTACTTGAAATAACAGGCACAGAGTGATGAAGCCACTCAAACAAGGTCACACAGTCACAAAACCGATAATTTGTCAGGATTTGAACCCATTACCACCTACCTTTTTGATGTTCTTTAAATTACATGTATTTAATAATGTGGGGGCAGGGCAGGCATATATGGAGGAAAGAGTGCAACTTGCCTGAATGATTTTTCTCCTTCAACCATGGGATCAAACTCGGAGTTACAAATAAAGGTATTTCCTTGGATTTTCCCCCAAAACATATCAGGAATGCTTTTAGCCCCTGGGCTATAACAATAAAAGTTCCCAGTAAGCTTGGGAACTGGCCCGAATTAATGACCCTATACCAAGCTGCCCAGGAGAGGTTCAGAGGTTGCTGCCTGGATGACTGTGGCCATACACAGGGTGCTTTCCCACATGATATCACAGAACTGTCCAAAGGTCTCTTCATCCTGAGGGGGGGCACTGAAGTTGCAGCAGGCCTTCCAAGAAAGCTTCAAGGAGGAGGAAGCTCTGTGTGGCCAGGTGACAGCATTGCAGCAGGTGACTGAGGTACTGGCTCTGTGGATCATGGGATCAGGTGACGGGAGCCACAGGCAGAGCAGTCAGGATGAAGACAGGGATGGCTGGCAGGATCCAGACTGGGCAATACACCTTAGGGTCACATTCCTGAGTCAGTAATCAGTAGCCACTGAACATTAGGTTTTTGCTTCAGGTACAGAGGTATGTGAGTGTGTCTGGCCATGGATGGAACTTCCCTTCCACAGCGCCTCCTCTCCTTCTTTCCACTCCCGCTTCCTTTTGTTTTGAGTCAGGGTCTCATATGACCCTGACTGACCTCAAATTCACTGTGTAGCCAGGAATGACCTTGAAACTGTGATCCCTCTGCCTCCCCCTCCCCTCACCCTACAGATGGAGCCCTGAAGCATGGTGCTATGGTGGCTTTACGCAGCAGCCATCTCCTGTATGTCATTTGGGTAAGTTCCCTGACTCCCGACTCCATCTAGCAGTCACCACTCTCCTTCAGCATTGCTGTGTCACTCCCTGGGCCTCAGTTTCCCCTTCTGTTCTAGGACAGGCTTGTGACTTCAGGGAACATCCCTGTCCACAGACCTAAGTCACGGAGTATTAACAAACTTTGATTTGAGTGGGGGAATATGCAGGGGTCAGTGGAGCACCCAGCACGTGCACCAGGCTGTACATCTGCCTTTCTGCCCTACAGTCTCACTACAGGGACAGATGGATGAGGGCATGCAGTTCATTCTCAGGCAGATCCTGTAGATGCAGCAGTTGTAGGCTTACAGTTAATGAGGACACGGCTCAGGTAATCAATGTACATTCTTTACTTCTGCAAGCTGAAGCCTCAGGGACAACCCTCTCTAGGCCACAGAGTGATGAACAGGACTCATAAGACATCAGAAGGCAAGCCTGGTGCTTTACCAGTGATGCCCAGCTGACCCCATCACCCTACACTATCAGCTCCCTTTCCTCAGGCCATCAGATTCCCATCATTCCTTATCTGATATGACTCCTCATATGCCACCTACATCAGAACTGTCTACCTAGGAATATAAGCCTACTGCAAAAGGGAGAAATAATCAGTGTTAGGTGAGGGCAGGGGAGTCCAGAAGAAAGTCTGATCTTTTGGACCCAAAACACAGTTTCGGTAATAAACACAAGTTCAGTGCAATATGTATAGAAACCTAGGTATGGAATTGTGGCTAAGGGGTAGAAACCCTGCCTATGACATCCCACTAAATGGCTGGAGGCATTCGTTAGGGGTGGAGCCTCTGCCTAGAATCCCCTTTAAGGGTGGGGGTCATGGTCAGATGGGAGCCTTTCCCTAGAATCTACCAGGGAGGGCCTAGAGGCCTGGTCCAATGTGGATCCATATCACATCTGTAGTGTCAATGGTATCTGGGACAATGGAGCCAGAATTGAGGCAGACTAAAGTCACATGCAATAGCCAAATTTATTCACCTCAACAGACAATATACTCTGAGGTCTAAGAAAGGTCACATGAGTAAATTCTCCTGAGTTCAAGCAGTATACAATCACTAGGACAAGCAATATGCAGCAAAAGCATGTTTTTCCATAGAGTCATAAACACTTAGTTGAATGACTACATCAAGCAAGAATGATTAATTTGGAGTAATTTTACTCCTATCCACTATACCTTGGAGAAGCAAAAAAAAAAAAAAATTCCACAAACAATTCTGTGTTTCTAAGAAACTGAGGTCACAATATTTTTGTCTGGTAGTCTTGGAGTGTTCTCACAAGCTCTGAAATTCTCACATGACTATGTTGCTGCATTGTGTTCTGTCAAGCATAAACCAACAGCTTATACAAGATCTACTAATTCCAATCTTCTGTCTTTACCTTCCTAAACCAGGTCCTCACCCTGGGCACCTCTACGTTGGAGACCCTGATTTCTTTTGGGTTTGATCATAGAATGGCTTAGTGTTCCAATCCTGAGGGAGAGGCCAAAGACTTAGACTCTATTTCAATGTAGATTAAATGAATTTATTCTTATTGCTAGCAGAAGGAAAGCAGCCTTAGAGACAAGACAACATGGAGTGTGGAAGGGGGTAAGGTGGGGTTTTTAAGCAGACATTAGAAAGTTGAGTATTACAACTATCCATGGAATCCACAGCTGGACAGAAAAATTGTTTTACTTCCCTCAGTTATTTATGCCTTTCCTGCTAGACAGCAATAAAAAGATCAGTTCATCATTTCCCATAGTAATAAGGAAGTTTTACAGAAGCAAAGGCAGCTATTCATACCTCACAGACATTATCCCATTATTATCCCACCTGCAGGCTACTAGGAGCCAGAGCAAAATGTCAACGGTCCTTAAATCATGCCTAGCTACACAGTAAGTTTCTTTAGCTATCACAGGGGACCCGTGTAAATTATTACTCTGGTCTGAGTACTCTAATGACTTAGGTCAGTTCATTTCTGGGCAGAGATAAACACTGCTATCATTTTATGGCTGGCTGATATGACCTCACAAGGCCAAACTGGATTAAATTTTGGTGTTCTGTTTCTACCTCCAAATTGCTGGCATGATGGGCCAGTGCCACCACAGAAGGCTGGAGAACTGTTAAAGACTTGGCTAAAATTGTGCAGCTAAGAGAGGTGTGGGCAATTCTAGGTGTGCCTTATTGAAATTGTTGATAACCTGGTGATGTATATCCTGTGCCATTGTATATTAGAAGTATGTGGTCTGCTTTTTGATTTTGATTTTATAGGGGATTACAGTTAAGAGATTGAATGACTCGCAGAAGAGACTTTGAACTTTGGACTTTATTACATTGTTGAGACTGTGATAAACTGTGGGGTCTTTTGAAGTTGGACTAAATGCATTTTGCACTATGATATTGTTACAAGCTTATGGGAACCAGGGAGTAAAATGTGGTGGTTGGAATGTAATTGCCCTTGTTATCACAAAGGAAGACCCAAAATTAAACAGGGATATTTCCCCTTCTTTATATGCCTTTTCAATATTCTTTTTTTAATTTTATAATTTAACTTAATTTTACATATCAGCCACGGATTCCCCTGTCCTCCCTCCTTCCGCCCTCCCCCCAACTCACCCCCATTCCCATCTCCTCCAGGGCAAGGACTCTCCTGGGGATTCAGCTCAGCCTGGTAGATTCAGTCGAGGCAGGTCCAGTCCCCTCCTCCTTTCACCCAGGCTTAGCAAAGTATCCCTGCATAGGCCCAAGCTCCAAACAGCCAGCTCATGCACTAAGGACAGGTCCCAGTCCCAAGCTAATCGACTGTCTCACTTATCCAGAGGGCCTGATCCAGTTGGGGGCTCCTCAGCGATTGGTTCATAGTTCATGTGTTTCCACTAGTTTGGCTATTTGTCCCTGTGCTTTTTCCAATCATGGTCTCCACAACTCTGGCTTATACAATCCCTCCTCTTTCTTGCCGATTGGACTCCCGGAGCTCCACCTGGGGCCTGGCCGTGGATCTCTGCATCTGCTTCCATCAGTCACTGGATGAGAGTTCTACCACAATAGTTAAGGTGTTTGGCCATCCAATCACCAGAGTAGGTCAGCTCAGGCGTTCTCTCGACCCTTGCCAGTAGTCTATTGTGAAGGTATCTTTGTGGATTTCTGGGGACCTCTCTAGCACTTTGCTTCTTCCTATTCCCATGGGGTCTTCATTTATCATGGTCTCTCTTTCCTTGTTCTCCCTCTCTGTTCTTGATCCAGCTGGGATCTCCCACTCCCCTAAGCTCTCTTTCCCTCGACCCTTGCCCTTCATTACCCGCCCCCCATGTCCAGTTTGCTTATGTAGATCTCATCCATTTCTCTGTCATTGGGCAATCCTTGTGTCTTTCTTAGGATCCTCTTCACTAGGTAGCCTCCCTGCAATTATGAGTAGCAGTCTAGTCATCCTTTGAAATCAATATTCTTTCAGAATATGTCTCATACCTCCTCATCTACAGTTCTAAGGATTACAATCATAAATCTGAAATAAATATAATAGTTGTTATTTTAATATCTGTGTTGATCCTTTTTTTAAAAAAATGATATACAAGCTTGTAGTAGCTTGAATATAATTGGCTCCCACAATCTCATAGGGAGTAGCATGGTTAGGAGGTTTGGCCTTGTTGGAGTAGTTATTGCCTTGTTGGAGGAAGTGGGTCACTGTGATGGGGGAGGCTTTTTGGTTTTTATGCTCATACTGCCCAGTGTCTCAGTTGATTTCCTGTTGCCTGCAAGATGTAGGATTCTCAGTTGCTTCTCCAGCATCATGTCTGCCTGCACGGACTGCCATGCTCCCCACCATGATAATAAAGTACTGACCTTTTAAACCGTAAGCAATGCACCCAAGTTAAATGTTTTCCTTTATAAGATTTGCGGATGTTGTGGTGTCTCTTTACAGCAATAGAAATTCCACAGCAAAGCTGTCATATGGCAAAGGCTTCCTTGGCTTCTGCCCTATCGTACTCACATACCTCCTTCTGGGAGGGTCCCTACTTGCTTATCTCATAGCCAACTTGAAGTCCCTGTTCTGGGTGACACGTTTTTACTGCTCTAGATGGGCATGGAAATGGGAAAATGAAACCTAAATATGAAACAGACTAAAGTCTCATGTAATAGTCAATTTCATTCAGAGCACCAGACAATTCTCTGAAGGTTAAGAAAAGTCATATGAGTAAAGTTCTCATCAGTTAAGAATGCATATAATTACAAGGAGAAACTGTCTGTGGAAAACCATGTTTTTCCAGAGTCATATAATATATTGTTTAAAGGTGTAATTGAATAACAAGCAAGCAATAATGAGTAATCTGAAATAAACTCACTACTATCTGCTATACCTGAAAGAAGCATAAAAACACATTCCAAAACAATCCTATGGTTTGAAGAAAATGAGGTGACAAGACTGTAACATGGATTGCTAAATGGTCTTATTAATAAAAAAAAAAAACCCAGAGCCACATATTGGGGTGAAAGCTGAAAGATCAGAGAAACAGAACAAGCCAGCCATGTTCTTACCTCTACGAAGTCCTCAGCCTCAAGAGAGAGAGAATTCCTGTTTCCTCATGCCTTATATACCGTTCTCTGCCCAGACATCACTTCCTGGGATTAAAGGCATGTATGCTTCCCAAGCAAAGGCAGGAGATCTTAAGTGCTGGGATTTAAGGTGTGTGCCACCACTGCTTGGCTCTGTTTCTCTCATGTAGCCCAGTGTGGCCTTGAATTCATAGAGATCCAGATGGTTCTCTTCTTCTTGAGTGCTAGGATTAAGGATGTGTGCCATCACAGTCTGGCCTCTAATGTCTAATCTCGTGGCTGGCTGTGTCCTCTGATCCTTAGGCAAGCTTTATTAGGGTGGCAAAATATATCACTACACAAGACACTTGGGCTGGTTTTTTTTTTTTTGGAGTATTATCATAAGCTCTCAGAATTCTCATACTACTACATTCCTTGACCTTTTTTCAACTACACAATTTAGTTAAATTAATTTAAAATATAACATATAAATGAAGAAAGCCCTTTTTACAATATGGAGGCACATACAGATGTGCGCATGCACACACACACACACACACAGTCACACACACAGTCACACACAGAGACACAAACCCAATCATGCCATTCCACCATGTGAATCCCTGGTACCCAAGGAATCCAGAAAGTGCACCATGTCTTCCTGACTAGGAATTATAGGGAGTTCTGAGCCATCTGATGTGTGTGCTAGGAACCAAACTTTTGTCACCAACAGCAGCAGTACTACTGAACCGACTCTCCATCCCATGAATGTGTCACTATAATGCAGAAGATGAAGTGAAAATACTCCATCATTCCTTCTGTCTTCTACCACTGGGAAATGAGGAAAGTCCATGCTTCATGGTCATCAAAGGAATGAATAGATTTCTATCCCTCTGAAAATGGAGTCTTCACATTGCTTCATATTGTCATTGTTTTTTATTAATTTATTTTTTATTTTTATTTTTTTACATTTTATAAAATCTTTATTGACAAATAATTCATGTAGTATACAATTTGCCTGTTTGCACAATTTGATAAACTTTAGTCCAGCATCCTCATAGGCCCATGACACCATCATGACTTTCTATTTTAGAACATTGTTGTCTTTAATTTCATATACACATATAATGTATGGTGATTTCATTCCCTCTTATTTTTTTAAATGAACATAATACAATTTGCAATTGTAACTATTTTTAAGTTCACATTTCAGTGGCATGAATTACATTCAAGATATTAATTACACTCATGATATTCATTAATTACACTCATGATATTAATTACATTTGTGGAATTTATTGATTACATTCACAGTATTCATTCAATAACTATATTTATGGTATTCATTAATTACATTAATTGTATTGATTAATTACATTCATGATATTATGTTGTGATACTACTGTCTGTTTGTGGGGCTTTTCCATCAAACAAAACAGAAACTCTGTACTTAGGAAATCATTACTCTATATTCTTTTCTTCTCCAGCTTGAGATAACATCTAATCTTTCTGTCTCTATGAATTTGTATATTCTATATCATATTGTCATTGTTAACATACTCCTCTTGATGTGAAGGAAGACAACAAAAGCTTTAGTTGAAAATAGATGATTCCAGATTATATTAGGAAAATTTCTATAATGTGATATTTATTTATTTGTTTGTTTGTTTCTGTTTTTTGTTTTTTTGTTTTTTTATTTAGAGCCAAGATCACTCTACATAGCATGGCAGTCCTGGAATTCACTATGTGAACTACACTGACCACAAACTCACAGAGAATTGCCTTCCTCTTGTCACTCAAGTGCAGGAGTTACAAGCATTCACGACTACGCTCAGCTGAGATATCTTTCTAAATGACCTATCTTTGAATCAGAGTATTAAAGTGTAATATAAGATTTAAACAGGAACCACCAATGTTTTGATGAACAGTAATACTTCTTGGAATTCTACAATGTATTAATTTTAATTGGTAAATCATATCCCACGTTCTCCATATTTTTATTTTATTTGTTAATTTCATCTTTTTCAAAAATTTAACACTGTGTATACACCTATGCCATGGTTTACATGTGCCAATCAGAGGACCAATTACATGTATCTATTCTCTATGTACTACAGATTAAACTGAGACAGTCAAGTTTGCCAACAAGTTCCTTAAAATGGTGAACGTCCTCACTGGCCATTATTTTGGTTTGAAAGTATTTATGCTTGTGTGAAGATGTTCATATGCCACAGTCCACATGAACTACTCTGAGGAAAACTTGTTTGAATAACTTGGGGCTCCAAGAAAATGAACTCAGATTACCAGGCTTAATAGCAACCACCTTTGCCCACTGAGACAATTCTCTAGTATTCATTTTTGTTCCTGAGAAAGTGGTAAGAACAAGTGTTTAGTCCTCAGAATAAACTAATTTAACAAAAATTGATGGCAGTATTAATATCACTTTCATTTTAAACTATGTTCATTATTTAAATTGTACTGTGTTCTTCTATACTGCGATGAAAATATGGTTACAGTTGAAAAATGAGACAATGTTGTATTGATGGAGTGTTTCTACTAATCCTACTTGAGCACCAGTGAGATGATTCAGTGTGAAAAATGAGTGTTATGAAAGGTTTTATTGCATTTATTACATTCATGGATCATCTTTCCAGTATGAGGTTTTTCCTGCCTTTGAAGAGACAGTGACCAGCAAATGCTTTACAACATTAACTATATTCACAGGATTTCTCTTCAATACGACTAATGTGCAAAAGCTTTACTGCATCAAATACATCAATTTGGTGTCTCTCCCATATGATTATCTCCATGATTACAACGACTCCTTTAATGTACAAAAGAACCAGAGACTGGGTGAAGGGAATCCCAGCCCAGTCCCTGGGATGAAGAGTTCAGGGTAGATGGCAAGGGTATGCCTGGTACTCCTGATGTGCAGAAACATTGGCAGCCATTGCCTGTTTTTTTATGTTAATGGAAACTCAATCTATTTGTCACAAATTTGAGATCTAAATATAATCTTAAAAATGATTTTAAAGCATTAAATCAAGCTTTATAGCCTCATGTGCTCAAGGGAGTAGCATTTTTTATTGGAGCATACCAAGGACTAATCACACTCCTCAGTCAGAAAAATAACAGGCCAGTTAATCAGGGTCACACCAATTCATTCAGCACTTTTGTTCTGTTTGAACTAGTGCAACAACAGTAAATAGGAAGTAAAGAACAGTAAAGAAGGAAATTCACTTGTTCATCCAAATTCTTTGCAGTCCTGGTCTGTGAGCATGCCAAAATTATTTACGCAGATATTTTAATCACCTAAAGTTGATTATCTGACTAAAAACTGAAAATCCCAAATGTAGACAAATTTAGACCTTTCAACCTCCTTCCTGCCATTTCCTTTTCTCTACTGTGGGTATACCAGCTTGCAAGTGGACAAGGGACTCTCTTACAGAGACTTCTGAGCATTTTCAACTCCCCACCAAAAGACTGGGCTCTATTAGGACACCCATTTCCTTGTATTATTCTCTTTCTAGCTGACCTGCACAACTACATTCCCAGCATTGGATGGCACAGGCAGTTTTAGGTGTTCAAAGCAATTCCCAATGGCATAGTAACAAGGCATGTCTGGCATAATGTGCTCAATTGTTTGTTGTCAACTTGAAAGAGGCTGAAATCATCTGAGAAGAGGGAACCTCAACTGAGAAAATGCCTCTATAAGCTGGAGTGTAAGGCATTCTCTTAATTAGTGATGAGGGAGGGCCCAGCTTATTGTAAGTGGGTCCAATCCAAGCATCAGTGGTACTGGGTTCTATATGGAACAGGCTGGGCAAGCCCTAGAGAGCAATAGAGTTCTCAGCACTCCTCCATGGCCTCTGCATCAACTTCTTCCTCCAGGTTCCTGGCCTGTTTGAGTTCCTCTTCTCACTTCCATTGATGATGAAGAATGATATGGAAGTGTAAGCCAAATAAACTGTTTCCTCCCTGATTCATGTGTTGTTGTGGTGTTTCACTGCAGCAATAAAAACCAAAACCCAGACACCTACCAGACACCTTGCTCTAAAAACAAATAAATTCATAGTCATTTTTGAAAAATCAAGTAAAATTCTTAATGACTTGGAGACATTGGGGAATAGAAGCAAGTACAGATTAGTGATCTATGTAAAAAGAAAACAAAATAAAAATGTGATACTTTAGTATTTGAATGAGAATGGTCCCATAGGCCCATATGTGTTAATACTTAGTCATCAGGGAGTGCTGCTACTAAGGAGGGATTAGGAGGTGTGGCATTGTTGAAATAAGTATGGCCATATTGGAGCAAGTGTGTCACTGGGCACAGGCTTTGAGGTTTCCAAGGCCCCAGCCCTTCTCTCCTCCTACTGCCTACAGATCTGGTTGCAGAACTATCAGCCATCATGTCTGCATGTGTGCTGCCATGCTCCTCACAACGATGACAATAAAATAAATATACAGAGTTACAATTTAATGATTTTCTTTAAAATATTTGCTCTATTCATGTTTTCTCTTTTCATCAAAAGAACACTGTTTTAGACTGAAGTTGGTGCCAGGGAACAGGGTACTGCTGTGATGGGCCAGACCATGCTGCTTGTTGGTGGAATACGGTCTTTGTGGCTTTGGATTAGGAAAGTGCTTGAATGCTTTAAATGGGCCTTAATAAGACATACTAAAAGGAAGGTGAAAGACAGTGGGGCTGAGAGAAATATAGATTATGATGGTTCTGCTCAAGAGGTTTTAGGAGAGTAAGTAGGCTAGAATATGTTCCTGTGATATTTTGGCAAAGAATGTGGCTGATTTCTGCCCTGTTTTCTAAAGGGGGATAAATTTAAGAGGTTTAAAATAAATTGCATTGGCAGAAGTGGTGTCAAGACAGCCTGATATTGACTCTGTCCTATGGTTTTCAGTGGTCCCTCTTGTGCAGAGTAATAATGAAAGTCAGGAATCTGAGCAAGGAAAATAATGTCCTTTTTTTTAGCTGAAAAGGAGATTCAGGAAGTATAATGGAGCCAAGTCTGGTGCATGAAGAGAAAAAAAGTTTAAAGAAAAGCCAGGTGATGCATTGAAGGGAGTAGTGGCCTCACAGTAAGAACCCACTTTGTAGGCTTTCAAACAGTGAGAAGGAATTAAAGGACGGCATAAGCAGGGAAGGCAAATATCAGCAATGGAAAGCTGGTGTAAGTGTAATTTAAGGAGGTTTCCAAGTCCAGCCCCAGCAAGTAGCAGAACTTGGCAGATTTGACCTTGGATTTGGCTTTTTGGTCAAGAATACTAGAAGGGTGTTGAGACTAAGAACAGCCAATGAGGCCAGGCATTTGTCAAGGATTTCTCTCCATGGAAGCCTAGAGAAACCATTGCATGAAGCTGTGAAGATGAAGCTTAGATTGTGTTAGAGACCCCAAGATGTTAGAGATCCCAGAGTCATTAGATACCTGCCAAGGAAACCTACTAACAGGATGTGGAACCAGCCCAAGGCAGAGAATAGTGTTGCAGTCAACGAAGCTGAAAGGAATTGGAGATCTGAAGAGTGTTTGACATCAGACATGGAGATACAGAATTTGTAGTATGCCAAGTTGCTTTTTGGTCTTACTTTTTTCCAGTATTTCCTTACTGTGCTTCCATTCCAACTTTTTTAATGGTAATGCAGGTAAACTGCATGTTGGTAGTATGTGATCTGTTGCAGAGCGGTCCCCATAGGCCAATATGTTTGAATATTTAGTCATCATGAAATGCTTTGGATGGATTAGGAGGTGTGGCCTTGTAGGCATAGATGTCTTTTTGGAGGAAGTGTGCCACCCTGGGTAGGCTTCCATGTTTCAAGGTCCCAAGCTAGTCCCAGAGCCTTTCTCTCTTCCTATTACCCATGGATGTGGATGTAGAAGTCTTAGATACTATGGCTGGTTATGTGCTGCCATGATCCCAGTAATGACAATAATGGACTAATCTTCTGAAATTGTAAGCAAGCCCTCATTAAACACTTTCCATTATAAGAGTTCCCATGGTCATGGTGACACTTCACGACAATAGAACACAGATAGACAGATGCCAGCACTTAGCTTTAAAATGAGATAAGAAATAACTAAAGAACACTTAACTGCTGTAGGATATTTGTATGCCATGTGAAAATATGTTGTTGTTATTGTTTAATAAAGAGTTACATGGCCAATAGCTAGGCAGGAGGTATAGGTGGGACTTGTGGGCACAGAGATGACTCTGGGAAAAAGGCAGAGTCACCAGGGGTCTCCCAGTAGTTTTGGAGGGAGTTGGAGGTTCAGAATGAAGGAGAGGTAAAAATACATGTGGTGAAATGTAGATTAAAAGATATGGGTTAATGTAAGTTATAAGAGCTAGTTTAGAATAAGTGTAACCTAAGGCTGAGCATTCATAATTAAGAAGTCTCTGTGTCATTATTTGGAAACTGGCTGGTGGGACAGAGAAAGACTCATTATCCTTAGCAATATTGATTTTTAAAAGAGAGTAGAATCTTTCCTGGTATGAAGAATACCATTAATAAGAGGTTGCATGGCCCCACCATGCATAAACTGTTAGCTGGTGAGTGCAATATGCTAACACACAAGCCACAGTCAAATGCCCTGTGTCTCAGTCCTCTCACCAGACTCAAGTGAACCAATCAGATTTGCACTTACCAATATGAGAAAGTTACCCAATTGGAAATTTCATTGGTTCAAGCTAACCTCTCCAAATTATGCAACCATCAATTTGGTTTTTCTTCACTCATTTGGTATGAACTAGCATGTGCTGGGAAAGTACAGAGAAAGGCACTTGTTGTTCCCCAATAGGACATCCTTTATAACAGAGACTGGTAGAGCTCACTGACTTAATCTGAAACAACTTCTAATCTACCTATTGCCTAGGCTGTTTCCTCTTGCAGTATATATAAACTATTCCTTCTATTTTGGTCTCAAATGAGAAGTTGTGCTGCACACACATTCTTCTCCTGTTTTTGTGTAATCCTATTTTTTTTTTAAATTTTTATTTTGCAATACAATTCAGTTCTACATATCAGCCACAGATTCCCTTGTTCTCCCCCCTCCCGCCCCCCTCACCTTCCCCCCAGCCCGCCCCCCATTCCAATCTCCTCCAGGGCAAAGCCTTCCCCACAGACTGAGATCAACCTGGTGGACTCAGTCCAGGTAGGTCCAGTCCCCTCCTCCCATGCTGAGCCAAGGGACCCTGCATAGGCCCCAGGTTTCAAACAGCCAACTCATGCAATGAGCACAGGACCCGGTCCCACTGCCTGGATGCCTCCCAAACAGATCAGGCCAATCAACTGTCTCACCCACTCAGAGGGCCTGATCCAGTTGGTGACCCCTCAGCCATTGGTTCATATTTCATGTGTTTCCGTTTGTTTGGCTATTTGTCTCTGTGCTTTATCCGACCTTGGTCTCAACAATTCTCTCTCATATAAACCCTCCTCATTCTCGCTAATTGGACTCCCAGAGATCCACCTGGGGCCTAGTCATGGATCTCTGCCTCCAGATCCATCAGTAGTTGGATGAGGTTTCTAGCACGACAATTAGGGTGTTTGGCCATCCCATCACCAGAGTAGGTCAGTTCGGATTGTCTCTCGACCATTGCCAGCAGTCTGTTGTGGGGGTATCTTTGTGGATTTCTGTGGGCCTCTCTAGCACTTTGTTTCTTCCTATTCTCATGTGGTCTTCATTTACCATGGTCTCCTATTCCTTGTTCTCCCTCTCTGTTTTTGATCCAGCTGGGATCTCCCACTCACCCAAGCTCTCTTTCCCTCGACCCTCGCCCTTCACTACCCCCACTCCTGTCCAGGCTGTTCATGTAGATCTCATTCCATTTCTCTGTCGTTGGGCGATCCCTGTGTCTTTCTTGGGGTCCTGTTTTCCAGGTAGCCTGCCTGGTGATGTGAGTAGCAGTCCAGTCATCCTTGTTCCACATCTAGTATCCTGTTATGAGTGAGTACATACCATGTTTGTCTTTCTGAGTCTGGGATACCTCACTCAGGATGATTTTTTCTAGATCCATCCATTTGTCTGCAAACCTCATGATGTCATTGTTTTTCTCTGCTGAGTAGTATTCCATTGTGTATATGTACCACATTTTGTTTATCCATTCTTCAGTTGAAGGGCATCTAGGTTGTTTCCATGTTCTGGCTATTACAAACAACGCTGATATGAACATAGCTGAACAAGTGCTCTTGTGGTGTGGTTGAGCATTCCTTGGGTATATGCCCAAGAGTGGTATAGCTGGATCTTGGGGGAGATGGATTCCCAATTTTCTAAGAAATCGCCATATTGATTTCCAAAGTGGTTGTACAAGCTTGCATTCCCACCAGCAGTGGAGGAGAGTTCCCCTAGCTCCACATCCTCTCCAGCATAAGGTGTCTTCAGTGTTTTTGATCTTAGCCATTCTGACAGGCGTAAGGTGGTATCTCAGAGTTGTTTTGATTTGCATTTCCCTGATGATTAGGGATGTTGAGCAATTCATTAAATGTCTTTCAGCCATTTGAGTTTCCTCTGTTGAGAATTCTCTGTTTAGTTCTATAGCCCATTTCTTAATTGGACTGTTGGGCATTTTGATGTCTAATTTCTTGAGTTCCTTATATATTCTGGATATCAGTCCTCTGTCAGATGTGGGATTGGTGAAGATCTTTTCCCATTCTGTAGGCTGTCGCTTTGCTTTGTTGACCGTATCCTTTGCCCTACAAAAGCTTCTCAGTTTCAAGAGGTCCCATTGATTGATTGTTTCTCTCAGTGTCTGTGCTACTGGTGTTCTATTTAGAAAGTGGTCTCCTATGCCAATGTGTTCAAGACTACTTCCTACTTTCTCTTCTAGCAGGTTCAGAGTAGCTGGATATATGTTGAGGTCCTTGATCCACTTGGACTTAAGTTTTGTGCACGGTGATAGATATGGATCTATTTGCAGCCTTCTACATGTTGATATCCAGTTTTGCCAGCACCATTTGTTGAAGATGCTTTCTTTTTTCCATTGTGCACTTTTGGCTTCTTTGTCAAAAATTATTTGTTCATAGGTGTGCGGATTAATATCAGGGTCTTCAATTCGATTCCATTGGTCCACATGTCGGTTTTTATGCCAGTACCAAGCTGTTTTTATTACTGTAGCTCTATAGTACAGCTTGAAGTCAGGGATCGTGATGCCTCCAGAGGTTGTTTTATTGTACAGGATTCTTTTGGCTATCCTGGGTTTTTTGTTTTTCCATATGAAGTTGAGTATTATTCTTTCCAGGTCTGTGAAGAATTGTGTTGGTATTTTGATGGGGATTGCATTGAATCTGTAGATTGCTTTTGGTAAGATTGCCATTTTTACTATGTTAGTTCTGCCTATCCATGAGCATGGGAGATCTTTCCATTTTCTGACATCTTCTTCAATTTCTTTTTTCAGGGACTTAAAGTTCTTGTCATATAGGTCCTTCACTTGCTTGGTTAGTATTACCCCAAGGTATTTTATGTCATTTGTGGCTATAGTAAAGGGTGATGTATCTCTGATTTCCTTCTCCGCTTTTTTGTCCATTGTATATAGGAGGGCTACTGATTTTTTGGAGTTGATCTTGTATCCTGCTATGTTGCTGAAGGTGTTTATAAGCTGTATCAGTTCCTTGGTGGAATCTTTGGGGTTGCTCAAGTATACTATCATGTCATCTGCAAATAGGGAAAGCTTGACTTCTTCCTTTCCAATTTGTATCCCCTTAATCTCCTTATGTTGTCTTATTGCTCTGGCTAGAACTTCAAGTACTATATTGAATAAGTATGGGGAGAGCGGACAGCCTTGCCTCGTTCCTGATTTTAGTGGAATTGCTTTGAGTTTCTCTCCATTTAATTTGATGTTGGCTGTTGGCTTGCTGTAAATTGCCTTTATTATGTTTAGGTATGTTCCCTGTATTCCTGATCGCTCCAAGACCTTTATCATGAAGGGGTGTTGGATTTTGTCAAATGCCTTTTCAGCATCTAGTGAGATGATCATGTGGTTTTTTTCTTTGAGTTTGTTTATATGGTGTATCACATTGACAGACTTTCGTATGTTGAACCATCCTTGCATCCCTGGAATGAATCCTACTTGATCATGGTGGATAATTGTTGTGATGTGGTCTTGGAGTCTGTTTGCCAGTATTTTATTGAGTATTTTTGCATCAATGTTCATGAGGGAGATCGGTCTGTAGTTCTCTTTCTTTGTTGTATCCTTGTTTGGTTTGGGAATCAGGGTAATTGTAGCCTCATAGAAGGAGTTTGGTAATGTTCCTTCTGTTTCTATTGTATGGAACAATTTAGAGAGTATTGGTATTAACTCTTCTTTGAAGATCTGGTAGAATTCTGCACTGAAACCATCTGGTCCTGGGCTTTTTTTGGTTGGGAGACTTTTAATGACTGTTTCTATTTCGTTAGGGGTTATTGGACTATTTAAATAGTTTATCTGGTCTTGATTTAATTTAGGTATGTGGTACCTATCCAGAAAATTATCCATTTCTTTTAGGTTTTCCAGTTTTGTGGAATAGAGGTTTTTGAAGTATGACCTGATGATTCTCTGGATTTCCTCAATGTCTGTTGTTATGTCCCCCTTTTCATTTCTGATTTTGTTGATTTGGATGCTCTCTCTCTGTCTTTTGGTTAGTTTGGATAAGGGCTTGTCTATCTTGTTGATTTTCTCAAAGAACCAACTCTTTGTTTCATTAATTTTTTGTATTGTTCTCTTTGTTTCTATTTTATTGATTTCAGCTCTCACTTTGATAATTTCCTGGCATCTATTTTTCCTGGGAGACTTTGCTTCTTCCTGTTCTAGAACTTTCAGGTGTGCTGTTAAGTCACTAGTGTGAGATTTCTCCAGCTTATTTATGTGGGCGTTTAGTGCTATGAATTTCCCTCTTAGTACTGCTTTCATAGTGTCCCATAGGTTTCGATATGTGGTGTCTTCATTTTCGTTGATCTCTAGGAAGTCTTTAATTTCTTTCTTTATTTCTTCCTTAACCCATTGGTGATTCAGGTGGGTATTGTTCAGTTTCCATGAGATTGTAGGTTTTCTGTAGTTTTTGTTGTTGTTGAAATCCAACTTTAGACCATGGTGGTCTGATAGAACACAGGAGGTTATTCTAATTGTTTTGTATCTGTTTAGATTTGCTTTGTGACCAAGTATGTGGTCGATTTTAGAGAAGGTTCCATGGGGTGCTGAGAAGAAGGTATATTCTTTTTTGTTAGGATGGAATGTTCTGTAGATGTCGATTAAGTCCATTTGAGTCATGACATCAATTAAGTCCTTTATTTCTCTGTTAAGTTTCGATTTGGGGGATCTGTCCAGTGGTGAAAGTGGGGTGTTGAGGTCTCCCACTATTAATGTGTGGGGTTTTATATGTGATTTAAGCTTTAATAATGTTTCTTTTACATATGTGGGTGCCCTTGTGTTTGGGGCATAAATGTTCAGAATTGAGACTTCATCTTGGTGGATCTTTCCTGTGATGAGTATGTAATGCCCTTCTTGATCTCTTTTGATTGATTTTAGTTTGAAGTCTATTTTGCTGGATATCAGGATGGCTACACCCGCTTGTTTCTTAAGACCGTTTGATTGGAAAGTCTTTTCCCAGCCTTTTATTTTTAGGTAGTGTCTATCTTTGAATTTGAGATGTGTTTCTTGTATGCAGCAGAAAGATGGGTCCTGCTTTCGTATCCATTCTGTAAGCCTATGTCTTTTTATAGGTGAATTAAGTCCATTGATATTGAGGGATATTAATGTCCAGTGATTGTTCATTCCTGTTATTTTTTGGTGGTGATGTGTGTGTACTTTTCTTCGTTGGGGTCTACTGCTGTGGCTTTATCTATTGCCTGTGTTTTCGAAGTTGTATCTGACTTCCTTAGGTTGGAATTTTCCTTCTAGTGCTTTCTGTAGGGCTGGGTTTGTGGATAAATATTGTTTAAATCTGGCTTTGTCATGGAATGTCTTGTTCACTCCATCTATGACGATTGAAAGTTTTGCTGGGTATATTAGTCTAGGCTGACATCCATGGTCTCTTAATGTCTGCATTACATCTGTCCAGGACCTTCTGGCTTTCAAAGTCTCCATTGAGAAATCGGGTGTTATTCTGATAGGTTTGCCTTTATATGTCACTTGGCCTTTTTCCTTTGCTGCTCTTAATATTCTTTCTTTATTCTGTACGTTTAATTGTTTAATTATTATGTGGCGAGGGGACTTTTTTTGGGGGTCTAGTCTGTTTGGTGTTCTATAGGCTTCCTGTATCTTCATAGGCATTTCCTTCTTTAAGTTGGGAAAGTTTTCTTCTATGATCTTGTTGAATATATTTTCTGTGCCCTTGAGTTGGTATTCTTCTCCTTCTTCTACCCCTATTATTGGTAGGTTTGGTCTTTTCATGGTGTCCCAAATTTCTTGGACATTTTGGTTCATGACTTTGTTGACTTTAGTGTTTTCTTTGACTGATGAATCTATTTCTTCTATTGTATCTTCAACGCTAGAGATCCTCTCTTCCATCTCTTGCATTCTGTTGATTATACTTGCATCTGAAGTTCCCAATCGTTTTCTCAGATTTTCTATTTCCAGCATTCCCTCTGTTTGTGTCTTCTTCATTTTTTCTATTTCCCTTTTCAGGTCTTGGACTGTTTCCTTCATTTGTTTCATTGATTTTTCTTGATTTTCTTTCAGTATTTTATTGTTCTCTTCCAGGACTTTATTGATTTCTTCTAATTTGTTTGCCCTTTCCTCTAGTTGTTTACAGCGTTCTTCACATTTTTTTGTCTTTTCCTCTACACGAGCCTCTAGCTTCTTCATGATGACATTCATAAGGCTATTTTCTTCTGCTTCTTCCAATTTCTGATGTTCAGGTCTAGGTGTTGGAGGAGGGCTAGGGTCTGGTGATGGTGTATTACTATTCATTTTGTTGTATGTGTTTCTGCCTTGACGTCTGCCCATCTCCTTGTGGTTCGTTCCTGGCCTTATCCGCACACTTGGTTCAGAGCTGACAGATTCAGGAAGTCTCTCTCTCTTGTCCAGATGGGAGCTCTCTTGTCCAAATTGGAAGTCCGGGGCAGGATGGAAGCTCTTGTTCAGAAGGGAAGTCCGGGGAGGATGGGTGCTCTCCTCTCTCTCTCTCTCTCTCTCCTCCAGATGGGAAATCCACGGCAAGATGGGAGCTGGGGGCCAGCCTCTAAGTCTCAAGAAGAGGCTTGGGGCTCAGGCGGATGGGCGTGGGGGCAGGGCATGGAGACTGCAGGGTCTGCCAGGGGTCTTGGGGAAGGAGATCCTTCCCGGTGGGGCTAGAAGGGCACCTGCCCGGGGACCAGAACCTGGGGCCAAGTTGGGCAGGTCTTCCCCGGAGTGGCTGGTGCCCAGGGATGGGGTCCGGGGCAAGCTAGGGCACTCACCTGTGCTTCAGAAGGGAAGTCCTGGGCAAGATGGGAGCTGGGGGGCCTGGCCTCTAAGTCTCAGGAAGAGGCTTGGGGCTCAGGCGGATGGGCGTGGGGGCAGGGCATGGAGACTGCAGGGTCTGCCAGGGGTCTTGGAGAAGGGGATCCTTCCCAGTGGGGCTAGAAGGGCACCTGCCCGGGGAGCAGAACCTGGGCCCAAGTTGGGCAGGTCTTCCCCAGAGTGGCTGGTGCCCAGGGATGGGGTCGGGGGCAAGCTAGGGCACTCACCTGTGCTTCAGAAGGGAAGTCCTGGGCAAGATGGGAGCTGGGGGCCGGCCTCTAAGTCTCAGGAAGAGGCTTGGGGCTCAGGCAGATGGGCGTGGGGGCAGGGCGTGGAGACTGCAGGGTCTGCCAAGGGTCTTGGAGAAGGGGATCCTTCCCGGTTGGGGTAGAAGGGCACCTGCCCGGGGACCAGAACCTGGGGCCAAGTTGGGCAGGTCTTCCCCGGAGTGGCTGGTGCCCAGGGATGGGGTCGGGGGCAAGCTAGGGCACTCACCTGTGCTTCAGAAGGGAAGTCCGGGGGAAGATGGGAGCTGGGGGCCGGCCTCTAAGTCTCAGGAAGAGGCTTGGGGCTCAGGCAGATGGGCGTGGGGGCAGGGCGTGGAGACTGCAGGGTCTGCCAGGGGTCTTGGAGAAGGGGATCCTTCCCGGTTGGGGTAGAAGGGCACCTGCCCGGGGACCAGAACCTGGGCCCAAGTTGGGCAGGTCTTCCCCGGAGTGGCTGGTGCCCAGGGATGGGGTCCGGGGCAAGCTAGGGCACTCACCTGTGCTTCAGAAGGGAAGTCCTGGGCAAGATGGGTGTGTAATCCTATTTTTAATCACATTCTGGCAATAAAGTTTGCTTTGAGCCAGAGGGCACAGCTAGCCACTAGCTGATCAAAATTAATCACAGAGGTCCTGGAAGACTGAGGGCAAATAGGAGACAGGAAGTGGTAAGATAGGACTGAGAGAGGATCTCAGCCTTTTGAATTGAGGAATGGAAGAGAGAAGAGGTCACTGGTGGCTTCTCCATCACTTCTCTGATCTTTAAGTTCTTACTTTGATATCTGACTCAATTTTTTATTGATAAAGAATAATTAGATAAACTCTTCATCTGGCATCCAACTCGGGGCATGAAATCATGAGATAGCTGCTTGTCCCTGGCTTTGCAGCCACCACCATATTCACAGCCACCAGAATTGGCTGGCTTTTCCCCCCTTTCCCCAATCCCTCTGAGCAAGTGTGGGATTTTCCTATTGCAGCCTCTCTACAACAATTCCCAGCTTTGGCCCAAACACCACAGGCCCCAAACTCCACAGGTTCCTGAGCTCCAAACACAGGAGTTAGCTGCCTACCACTGGCCAGCTCTGCCACCAGGTAACTCCTGACACACATGCTTCTTCTATACATTCCCCTGTGTGGTTTTCAGATGGCTAGCTCCTTGGCTCCTCTCCATGGGTTTCAGGTTCCCTTGGACCCCTTTCTCAGGCTGCTGACTCTCTAAGTTAGCCACCTTCACACCTTCTCAGGCTTCTATTGTTGTAGAAATCACCACACAGTCTCAGCTCACAACTATACATGAGCAGCTGCAGCTGCCCTCAGCCAGACTGTGCACCGTCTGTGTTCTCTGCCCAACTATGCTACGTAGGCACAGCCAGCCTCATGCTTCAGTGTCATCAGCAGCAGATTTGGTGAGACAACTGGGAATTCTTAAAGAAGGGAATTATTTAAACAAAAAAGTCTTTTTTATTGTTAAAATGGGAAACAATATTATAATGAAGGGAGGTAGACCTCTGTATGATTCCATAATGGATGGTTTGAAAATGGAACAATTAAATGAAGGTATAATTAACATAGCTGATATTTATAGAATGTCAATTATAATCATCACTAATTTGGTAATTCTTATTTTATCCCTAAAATGTTGATTGATATCAGTGCCAAATATGAAAAATTGACTGATAAGATAAAATCCTTAGAAAAACAGACTAATGGAACAAATAAAAATATTCATTCACAGTCAGAGGAGTTTAGAGCAGAACTTAGCACACCATTGCATTTTTAAACTTAAGAGGAGTGATCCAAGGTTATTAGAAAACCAACCTTAATTTATCTAGTTACCATTCAAGAATGACCACCAGATGATAGGCACCCCCAAGGCTGTTTAGAAGTAAACTGGGATCCTGCAGAAATGTTAGATTTGAAGAGATTTAAGGAATCAATAGTTTCATATGATATGCATTCACCTTTTGTGAAGCAGATGTTAAATTCATGGGCCATTTGGAATAGAATTATTCCATAAAACTGAAAAGATTTAGTTGCAGCAGTATTAGAAGCTTGTATTCAGTAACAGTAGAGAACCTTGTATGGAGATGAAGCTAGGGCCTGTGGACAATGTGGTATGGTTAGACGTTATGAGATTTCCCAAGATCAAATCCTTGGTAAGGGTCATTATGCTGATGTGGAAAGATGGAGCACATTTGATGATCACACCTTGGCCCTGTGCCATACAGCAGCTTTGAATGCTTGGGGCAAAATTGAAGAATTAGGAAAGAAGACTGAACTATTTACTAAAATTATATAAGACCCCAAAAGAAACCTTCACTGATTTTTTTTTACAGAGATTGACTTCAGCTGTAAATAGAATGATATAATATCAAGAAGTTGGATGAATATTAATTGAAACTTTGGCTTTTGAAAATGCTAATTCAGAATTTAAAAGGGTGATCAGGCCTTGAAAGGTGAGATCCAAACCCATAGATGAATGGATTAGAATTATCCCTGATATTGGATGTAATGCTTATGATGATATTTGGATAGAAGTGACTTATAAAATTTTAAGAAAAATCAAAAGGTTAGATGTTTTAATTGTGGTAAACCAGGTCTTCTGAAAAGGGATTGTAGACAAGGCATTCCTACAAACAATGTTTTTTCTAGAGAGAATCCTAAAATAAGCCCCCAGCCTTCTGGAATATGCAGAAGGTGTGGCAAAGGCTGATGTTGGACTAATGAATGCAGATCAACATGGGACAGACAAGGTAATCCTTTGCCATCAGGAAATACAACAAGGGGCCTCTGGCAGGCTCCCATATCAAATTTGGCTCAATCATTCTCTGTCAGTATTGGGGAAACTCTTCCACAGAGCAATTAAAAGACTTAACACCTATTATGCAAAATTATACTGTTCTGAATGACAGGACAGCTTTTAGAAGATAAAATAAAATTTTCAAGAGAAACTATAAAGCAATTATTTTGGCAAACTTCTATAAATGATCAAAGACCAAAGTTAAAAATATGAATAAATGATATTGTAACTAAGGATTTGCTAGACACATGGGCAGATGTAACAATAATTGGACCAAAACCTTGGCATCCAAATTGGCCTCTTCAGGAGGTAAATGTTTAGTTTTTAGGGATTACAACTTTATCTCAGGTAAAAATAAGTGTGAAATGGGTCAAATGTTTAGGACTGGAAGGACAGGAAGGAAAATTAAAGCCATATGTGGTTAATATAGCAATGAATTTATGGGGATATGGTTTGTTACAGCAATAAGATACCCAGATTAACATTTCTCAAAGTTCAGAAACAAACCATAAATTAATGTATGTTTCTTGGAAAAATATTGAAAGGTATTGGCAAGAACAGTCAATAACCATCTGAGTTGTACATGAACAGGTCACAGTAGTTGCTGATCTTTCAAGGGTACCAACAGCCCTAGCTTTAACATGGTTGACTGACAAACCTGTCTGGTTAGAACAATGGTCTTTGACATCAGAAAAATTGCATGCCTTAGAACAGTTGGTACAGAAGCAGCTCAACATATCAAAGAATCAAACAGTCCTTGGAATTCTCCTATATTTGTCATTAAAAAGAAATATTTAATATGTAAAATGGTAACAGATCTAAGAGCTATTAATAACATTACTCATCTGGAACTTCCTTGCCTTCTCTAATACCTAAAGGAGGGTCTATTATACTGATTGATTTAAAAGACTCTTTGCAAGAACAGGATAGAGAAAAATTTGCCTTCACAATGAATACTTATAATAATTCCCAGCCTGTAAAAGATATCACTGGAAAATTCTTCCACAAGGAATGTTAAACAGCCCTACATTATGTCAATATTTTGTACAACAGCCATAGGAAATAACTCATAATCAGTATCCTCGATGTATAATTTACCATTATATGGATAACATCTTACAAGCTGATTCAGATGCAAATACCTTGGAGGAAATGTTTGAAGAAGTAAAGAAAAAAATGCCTGGGGAATTATAAATTGCTCCTGAAAAAATACAAAAAGGATATTCTACTAATTACCTAGGATATAAGACAGGTTTACAAAAATCCAACCACAGAATGTACAAATCAGGAGAGATCAATTACAAACACTTAATGATTTTCAAAAATTGCTGGGAGATATTAACTGGTTACGGCCCACAAATGAATTGACAACTCAAGAACTAAATAATTTATTTCAAAACTTACAAGGTGATAAACAACTTAAATATACAAGAAAATTATCTGCTTAGGCTGAGAGAGAATTGGTGTTGGTAGAAAAAAATTACAAAATGCATATATGTATCGTTTGGATCCACAGCTTGATTAAATTCTGCTTTGTTTTGTTTTGTTTTGTTTTGTTTTTACCTTCTATGCATTCTCCTACTGGAATTCTAATCCGGAGAGAAGGTAATAACTTAGAATGGTTATTTTTACCATACAAACTTAGAGTAAAAACTTAAAGACCTATGTAGAAAAGATTTCTGAATTGATCCTGAAAGGAAAATTAAGACTTCATCAATTAGCAGGAATTGACCCAGTGGAAATTGTGGTACCTTTTACTAATGCTGAAATTTCCTCATTATGGGCAGAAAATGAACATTGGCTAAGAGCTTGCAGTAATTTTTTGAAAGAGATTAGCAACAAATATTCCAAAAGCAAAAGACTTCAGTTTACAAAGAGAACTAATTGTATCTTCCCTCACATTGTACAGGGAACACCAACTTCTGGAGCCTCTACATTTATACTGATGCAAACAAATCAAGAAAGGCAGGTTATAAGTTAGGAAATTTAAGTAAAGTGGCTCAAAGTCCTTATGATTCTGTTCAAAAGTCAGAATTATATGCTATTCTAATGGAATTATTCGATTTTTCCAGAACATCTTAATATGATGGAAACATTGTTTTACATATTGAAACTGTTAAAAATTATTCCAGATTATTTAGAATTAACTTTGTTATGTATTCAATTACAAGATATAATCAAAGCCGGGCAATGGTGGCATATGCCTTTAATCCCAGCACTCACGAGGCAGAGGCAGGTGGATCTCTATGAATTCGAGGTCAGCCTGGTCTACAAAGTGAGTTCCAGAACAGGTTCCAAAAGCTACACAGAGAAACCCTGTCTTGAAAAAAATCAAAAATAGAAATCATCCATTGTACACAGCACATATCATGTTCTATACAGGTCTACCAGGCACTCAGGCACAAGGTAATGTGAAATTGATCAGCTACTGGTAGGAAATGTGTTAGAAGCCTCAGAATTTCATAAGAGGCACCATGGTAATAGCAAGGGTATGAAAAAAGATTTTTTTTCCATCACTTGGCAACAAGCCAAGGAAATTATAAGGAAATGTCCTACTTATTCTTTGTATAACCAAACTGTACTACCTGAAGGAAGTAACCCAAAGTGTACTCAAAGAAATGAATTTTGGCAAATGGATGTGCTTCATTTTGCAGAGTTTGGAAAGTTAAAATATGCACACCATACCTTAGATACATATTCAGTATTTCAATAGGCAACTGCTTTGAGTTCTGAAAAGGCTGATTCTGTAATTACACATTTATTAGAAGTTACAGCCATTATGAGTAAACCTGTACAAAATTACCACTGACAATGCTCCAGCATATGTCTCTAGTAAAATGAAACAGAGTTTTGCATATCACAGCATAAAGTATACTACAGGTATACCACACAGTCCTATAGGACAAGCACTTATAGACAGATTGAATTGCACTCTAGACAGTATGCTTAATAAACAGAAATGGGCAATAAGGCTCCCAGAGATAGACTGCACAATGCTTTATTAACATTAATTTTTTAAATACTTATGAGAAAGGAATGACAGCTATAGAGACATTAGACAATAGAAAACACTGCTGAATTAAATCAGCCTGTAAACTTGAAAGATGTGCTGACCTCTGAATGAAAACCAGGATATGTATTACATTGGGGAAGAGGTTTTGCTTTTGTTTCCACAGGAGAATAAAAGCTATGGATATCCTCAAAATTGATAAAGATTAGATTCAAACAGGAGAGACCTCTTCATTAGAAGTTCATCAGAGTGACTATTTAATATAAAATAGCATTTGTTAAAATGCCTTTAATTTGATCAGATATTACCTGCCAAAAAAGGAAACTCACCAAAGTTAGGGTTGTGGCAGGGTTTTGTTTTGTCTTTTGTGGAGAATGAAGGCATCCAACAAAGGAATCTGAAGACTATTGGAAAATGAGACATCTGAAGAAAAAGGATGAATAATCCAGAGAAAGTGTCCCAAGAAAAATTGTACATTGGCCTAATAGTATATCACATTTCCAACAGGATAAAATTTCATAATTCTTCCCAAATGTTTGTTTCTGCTGTTCACTACAGACATATAAGGCAAATGGTCTTTTTGTAGTCCCAGTTCAATTAAAAATTAAAACTGGCTTTGGAGTTGGAGATTGGCTCTCTCCTTCTCTAAACCCAAGCATGTTTGTTAAAGAAAAATCCAAAATCTCTGCCTCATGTCACAAAAGCCACCTGATATGGGACAGAAGAAAAACCAAAATTAAGAGATTATTTTATTGCCACTAATCTCATAATTCTCTGGTCTTATTTAGACTCTTTAAAATTTTTCATAAGGTATAATATTAACTTAAAATTTATAAAATTAATATATATACATATATAATATACTTTCATAATATTAATGTTCATATAGAGTACTAACCAATACTAGAAAAAGGCTTCATCTAGTTTCCTCTACATGATTTTGGGTTTGAGTCTCTATCAGGTAACTAGGAATTAAGTTTTTGTACTCTGTATAGACTTAACAAATTGTGGTCCTTTAATCTTATGAGATCTGCTGCATATGACATTTAAAATGTTTAAATTTTCTGCAGTGAACCATGACCATTCCTAACAACGACCTTTGAAGTCTCCAAAAGGAGGATGGGGCCCTACAACGGCAATTCCACCTGGATTGTGGCAATGCCACTAAGCTGACAAACACCATGTAAAGATTGGCTTTGGACTACAAACTGCTCAGACCAATTTCAATGTGGCTAACTGAAATGGTCCAGCCTCACAGACTAGCAAGGACTTGAGATAAGCCTTGTACTTTCCCATTATACAGAGACTGGACAACAAATGATACAGCTAGCTTTACCAGGACTTGATAATTATCCCAATTTTCTCAGGGTCCCCTAAAGATGCTGTCACCCTAGGCAACAGGAAGTAATTTTAAGAACATGATATCCACATTCCCAAGAGGTGGAGTAGGTGGTTTTTAGTCATTCAGTGAGTTATAGGTATTTGTTACCATTTAGGACGACTGGTTACAAGTTGGTATTGGTAATGGTCAGGAAACAAGCTGAACAAAGGAGATTAGATTCGGTTCTGAAAAGAAAAAGGGGGGATACAGAAATGATAAGATTAAAGGGTAGATTACTGAATCTACTTTTAAACCAAAAAAGCAACACCTAGTCTTAAATATTTTACATTGGTATGGAATTTTGTATATTGATACAAATTTGAGGTTATTTTTGTTAGAACATGCTTTATGTACATTTCTACTCTTGTTTAAGGTATTTTACCTGTGCAGCTCATGTAACAATATAATGCAAATTTCTAGTCCTTGAAAGTTATAATTACAAACTACTAAGGATAATAGAGAAATGCAGGGTAGTAGTTAGTCACCTATTATAATCGAACTTGTTTTCAAGGTCAAAGAGAGATATATTTTAGATAGACAGGTGGTCTTCAAACACTTCAGAGAGCTACATAATATGGCATTTAATATGCTTTAATAATATAAGGCTTTTAATGCCAATGAGACATGATAATGAAACATGTCTGCTCCTGGCAGCACCAATCCACTTCAGAAAAGATGATGGGCATCAAGGAAACTCCATATGGCAAAAGTTCTCCACTAGGCAAGAAACTGTCTTTGCCTCAACTGCTGAAAGTATGCCATCTATGTTGAACAAACAGGACACAAAAGAAAGTGACTAACAAAATTTGCCAAGACAAGGCAGGTGAGTCCTTCAAAATTTCTGCTTCACAGAAGAGTTTGTCAGATATTCTAGGCCTGAGGCTGAATATGGACGCCCCAACATTTCAGAGGAAACTTGGGTGACTGTCCAGTCAGCCAACTGTTTCTGTCATTTCTGAATTTCAGAAACTTTTTTTCTGCACTTAACTGTTTACTCATGCAATATTATACCCTTCTCAGGTCTATTATGGAGTTGAAAACTAAATAGTTATAGTTTCCCTTGTTACCAAATTCAGAAAAGATGGTCATATAGAAAAGAGCTATAAAGTGTGTAAGGTTGGGAGACATAAAAACATAGTTTGGGGATGGTAATGAAAGATAGGATAAAAAGTAAATTAGGTACAAAACTTTGGACTAACCAAGATAAGATAGAAATGGAGTATTTTCTCTAAATTTACCAAATGTAAATGGACTGGACATTGTTAACATAATTTTTACTTATATATAATTTTATATAGCTATTGTACTTATTGTATGTAGTTTTACTATGTTAGTTAAAACTTTTCCTTTTTATTTAGACAAAAGGGGGAAATGTGCCATATTTTGATCACATGCTGACAATGTTTGCTTTAAATGATAGGGTGGACCTAGCCACTAGCAGGCAAAAATTAAACATAGATGTCTAGGAATGAGGACAGATAAGAGACAGGAAGTAGTAAGGCAGGGCTGGGAGAGGATCTCAGCCTTTTATAATGAGGAACAGAAGAGAGAAGAGGTCATTGGTGGCTTCTTCATCACTTCTATGATTATTTGTGTTCTTGCTTCAGTATCTGACTCCTAATTTTTTATAAAGAAAAATTAGATAAAGAAAAATTAGATAAATGCTTTATCCTGTTACTGCAAAGAATAGCCCATTAGAATAGCCCATTATGTAACGGAAATGGGTTCTATTGGAATTCTCTGATGTTATGTATGTACATTTAATAAAAGAATTTAGGAGGCTGAGTCAGGAGGACAATAAGGGAAATGCCCTGTGTGACAACACATCGGGATAAGGAAACATGAGTCATCATAAGAGATTTGTCTGACAATTATATAGTTCTGAAAGACTGGAGTTGAAGCTGTTCTGGATTTAATGTGCTTCCCCAATGGTAAATCATTCCACAAACATACAGCTTAATAAATAGTTTCTTTAATAATAACAAGTCTCCAGATCTGTAAAATGCTCAAGAGGATCTGTCCAGGAAAAGATCTGCTAACTTGTATACACCACAGGCTCAGGCATTGCACATAAGCTGACAACCTGGAGAAATGGTGCTTTCTGCCCTCCTGCCATCATGGCTTGCTCAGTTTGCTTTCTTAAGTAAATCAGAACCACCTGGCCAGGGTGTCACACACTACAGTGGGATGGGTCCTACTACATTAAGCATCAATCAAGAAAATACTCTATAGATTTGCCTACATATCACTCTGTTGTAGGAATTTAGCAGAGTCCCTCTATCTAGGATAAACATTAGAGTGAATAGTTGTTTCCCAAAAGTACTTTGACCATGAAGAAATCTTTGTGGAAAACAATGATTGTGTTCTATGATTTGTAGAATTGTTTTTCTAAAGGTCATTACAGCTTTTGCATGATGTTGGTCAAAAGACACTTGTGGCATGCTTCAAGCTCTTGGATTACTAGGTACCACAAACTGTACACAATAAGGACTAAAGTAGCAGGGCCATGATGCTTTCCTTTAGAGAAAATCTAGATTAGATTAGAGACCTTGGTATGAGGAACTAATTTACCCAAAAAACAACTTTGTGTAACAATCAATAAATATGCCTGTCAATGGCAGTTTTACACTCAGTCCAACAAAGGATTGAACTTCCTGCTGCCACACAGGCCTAAAAAATTCATCTTGGAGTGACCTCTTTCTTTGATCAACTCACAAAACCGAGAACACCTGAAATCAATCTAACTATAGCTTGTCTCTAGCTGAACAAATCTAACAAACATACATAGAGAGTCATCTCCAGCAGCCAAACATGGATTTTTTTTTTTTTTTTTTTTTGGTTTTTCGAGACAGGGTTTCTCTGTGTAGCTTTGCGCCTTTCCTGGAACTCGCTTTGGAGACCAGGCTGGCCTTGAACTCACAGAGATACACCTGGCTCTGCCTCCCAAGTGCTGGGATTAAAGGTGTGTGACACCACCGCCCAGCCAAACATGGATTTTTAAGCAAACCTCAAATCTCTTAATACTCAGCTTTCAGTGTGTGGATCTGAGCGCACACACAAAATTTTGATGATCTATCAAGTTCAGGACTGGAGAGATTGCTCAGTAGTTAAGTCTCCTTACTATTCTTGTAGAAGACATGAATTTTATTCCCAGCACTAATATTGTGATGCACAATCACGCCTACATCCTGTTGCAGGTGATCTGATGCCCCCTTCTCTCTTCTATGGGCACCAAACATATAAGGAAGCAAAACAGACATACAGGTGAAATAAAGTAAATAAATATAGTAAATAAAAAACACCCCCATGTTTCTTTTATGTCATGATGAACCAGAAATATACAGAAATGTTATGAATATCTATAGGACTAAGCCATGAACCAAGCACCTCATTGGGGATTCTAGGCAGAGTCTTCACCCCTAAGAAATGTGCAAGATCTTCATTGATGTTTTCCAGTAAGGATATTTACCCCTGAGTCACAACAAAGTTCTCTGGTTTCCTTAAATATTGCACATCACTTGTATTACTGCCATAAGTGAGTTTTAGGTCTAGAAGCTCAAACTATCATCTGACCCTATCTGCCCCATCCCTGCAGAACCCAGTGTTCTGCACTGGTTATGTTTCCCTTTCAGAGTGATCTTATACTCCTGGGTGGATGGTTGTGATGCAGGTGGAAGTTGTAATATGTCAGGTGTTACAGAGTGATAGGAATCAAAAGTCAAGAGTGTGGGGAGCCAAGGTGTGATGAGGTCACACAGCTGGGCACCATTGGTAGGGTCCCAGGCTGGTCTCCCAGTGTATGATGAGTCTCATTCATCATCTTGTGGGCTAAAGAAGGTGGTCCCTGAGGCTTCAGGTTGCAGAGGTGAAGGTTGGAGACTGAACAGCTGAGCTTGTCCTCAACAGACCTGGACCTGAATCAGCTGCATCTATATAGCAAGACACCCAAACCAAACTGCTCCACCTGAATCAGGACCCCAACTTCAGTGGCCATAGATGGCTGAAGGAAGGACATGTCCCTGAGGCACCTTACCCAGGCTGGGTCTAACAAGCTATCCCTGTCTGTACAGCAACTGCTCTGTTTGTAGGTCCCATCACTGACCATGATTCATAGAGCCAATAGTACCTCCATTCTCTGCAGCAAGACTGGCACTGGGCCACTCAGTGCCTTCCTGTTCTCAGAGCTGACCAGGATAGCCTGATGCACCTTCAAAGCCTCCTATAGCATAAAGAGTTCTTTGAAAAGTTCTGTATTCTAGAGGGGGCACAGGCCACCCTGAGCCAAGAAGAAACCAGAGACCTCTTCACTTGGCAGCTTGGTACATGGTCACAGATTCAGGACAGGAGCTGAGCCAATTCAGAACCTGTATTTGTATACCCTACATGTTGAACATGTTCCTCATATTTTTAAATGTTTGCGAAGGGAAAAAATCCAAGGAAAGAATTATTTTGTGACCCTTGAAGGGATTCCAGATCACATTTTGATGTTTATCAACAAAGTTTTAATGACTCGCGGCCCTGCCTACTCATAGCACACAGAACCCAGACACTGTGTGAGCTACAGGGCAGCAAACACTTTGTCAATGTGGCCCTTTGTAGAAAGGCACCATGCCTCCCTGTTCTTAGGTTTTCTGTTGGCACAATTCTGGGAACATTGCAGTCTGGATTTGCTTGGCTATGCCCAGTAACCCATTTGTTTAAATAAGCCAACTTGGATTTTACTATTAATTTATAAGATGCCCATAGGTTGACCTGTGACCTCCACACATGCATGTGTACAGAAGGAGCACACAGAAACGATCCAACTGGGGGCCAGTGAGATGATTCTGGGGGTAAAGATGGCAGCTGCCAAGCCTGTTTTTCTGAGTTCCATCCCTGTGACCTACATGGTTAAATGAGAAAATAGATTCAGGTAAGTTATGCTTTGACCTCCACATCTACATGGTCTTACCCCTACATTTAAAAATACATGCAATCCTAAAAGTTTTATAAGGGTACCAAAGGGAAACTTGGGTTCAGATCCTGGCTTAAAATCCATTTAATGCCCGTGTGACTTTGTATGAGGCTTCGCCTCTCTGTGCTGTTATTAAGAATGGTGTAAATACACTAGTTACTATGGTTACAATAACCAGGTGGAGCATCAATAACAGGAATCTCTCTAACCCAGATTCTCTTCCTCTCTGTGCTACAGTTTCCCATGTGAGAAGTGAGAGGCTTGTGCAATACCTTGGCATCTGGGAGGTTCTTAAGTTTTGTGTAGTCTCAGTTTAATGAGCCCTGACAGTGAGCAGGAGGGAACCCTTATTTTGCCATTCTCCTTGTCCTTTCCCAGGGACTCCTGGCACAGCTCCGGCTCTGGCATGCTACTTGGGTTCTATATGAAGCCACTGAAGCTGCAGCCTGGCCTAGGCCAGGTGGGCCTCAGTTGTGTCCATCTCTTTCTTCATAAATAATGCCTCACATTGTATTTGTGGCCTTACCCCACATAAGATTCTCCAAACATTTAGACCCCAAAGAGGATTGGATCCTGGTCCTCTTCCCATCCTTCCATGATGAAATGATGGCATTCCACCTTAAGGAAGGTTCTGGATTCCTACCTGAACTTAGAAAAGTTCTGATCTTGCCATGCACCTCTGGCTACTAGCTGTGTGTCCCTGGACACATAGTTCAGCCTCTCTGAGCCCTGGCTTCCTCCTCGGTAGTCCAGGCCTGCTATCCAGGTACTTAGGTGGCTGAGGCCAAGGGGCAGGAGTTCAAGGGCTACAGGGTGGGTTGTATGCCAAACTAGGCAACCAAGAGAGACGCTGTCTCAAAACACACACACACCCAATATATTTTAACAAAAATTAATGTTTGCAGTGATTGCTTTCGAGATAGGGTCTCAATGTGAACCTGTGTATCAAAAAGTCAGCTACATCAATGTTTTCAGCTCAGATGGGTCTCATCTGGTAGAGCAATAAGCCAGCATTTATAAGGCCTCCCTCTGCATAAACAGGGCATGATATTGCAACCTGTTATTCCAGTAATTGGAAGTGGAGACAAAAAGGCCACAATTTCAAGGTCAGCCTGAACTTCATGAGCCTGTTTTAAAAACAAAACTTCAAAAGCAACGATTAACAAAAAAGATCAAGGCTTGCAGCCAAGATTGATGGCTGTGGTTTGGTCCTCAGGACCTACACAGCAGGAGAAGAGGACTGTATCACACAGGCTGTCATCTGATTTCAAATTATATTATGCATGTGCATGCACAAAGACAAGAATAATGAATTAAATCTTAAAAGAAAAAAAGATTTGAGATGGTTCCGCAGTTTACTACCTGGCATGGAGCACACAGCGACCATTACTGCTTGACAAAGTTCCATTATTTTATCATTGCAGATCAAAATTCCCCAGAATCTTCTTACTTTCATCTTTAACAATTCTATGTGTTATGGGAGTTTTCTTATGCCTTTTCCTTTGGGAAATTTTGTGTAGGCTTCAGTGGATAATAAGGATGTATAAAATGGCATTTTCTTTAAACAAAATAATTCTTTGGGAAAAATCCCCACAACCATGGAACCATAAAGTGTGATAATTCTGCCTACTCCCACACAAAAATCTGCATTGTGCCTCCTTCCACCCCGATTATATCAAGAATAGAGAACTGGGTATACCTGATCCCAAGGATGAAAGTACACTATGGAGAGAAACAATGGGCTCACATTCAGATAGGCATTTAGATACTTGTTTAACTTAATGCTTTTCCCATGAGAAAAAAAAATGCTGTGATAAGTTTGATGGACACTTTCATCCCTGAATCATTGTCTGCTTTCAATATTGCTTCTGGCTTAAGTATTGTATAATTATAGAGTATAAGAGGTGCAGTCTTTTTTCAATAAAGCACCAGTTATCCTGATTCACTCTCAGATCCTGTCAGTCTCCTTCCTTCACTGACTCCACACCTCCTCCTTGGGACCTCAACCTTACTGGAGCTGCACTCTGGCAAGTATCTCTTGCAGAAAACACAGTTCAGTTTCCAGCCCCACATGGCAACTCACATCTGTAACTTCAAAGTTTCAGGGAATGCAACCACCTCGTCTTGCCAAATGGACAGTGCCCTTGTGTGTGGTCCGTCATGGAGACAAATAATCAGGCTCATGGGGAAATATACTTCAAGAGCCTAGTGGCAGGAGCCACTCACGTGAAAGAACTCCCTTATCTTCTTATGCCTGGACACCAGGTCTACCGCCGCCTCTGGAGTTGGGTTATGTCATCTGGCAGTATGCCCAGACCATGTGCAGCCCTTACTGGTTGCACCCCAGGTGGAGCAAGGTATGATCAAAGCTCCCACCACCTCCTAAATAGATGAGCATCTCTGAGCATGTTTGTGTAAATACGTACTTATAAATATGTTTTACCATATTTTCTTTTGTGTATATCTACAGGTGTGTGCACAGATGCCACTTTGCATATGTGGCAGGTAGAGGACAACGTGAGAATCAGTTCTATTCTTCCATCACGTGGAGACCAAATTTAGGCAAGTAGGGCTGGCAGCAAGCCACATTATTAGCTACTCTATCTTGCTGACTCTGACTATACATTTTGAAAAATATGGGAGTATATGTTTGTGATAGGAATCTGATTGTTGCTGGTATATTTATATATGTAGGGCATGTATGATGTGTGTGTCAGCATGGCTGCCATCTTTGCATGTGTGTTTGGAGAAGTATTTATGGGTGTTTGGGTTTGTGGGAGTTGTGTGGCAGGTTTTGTGAATGCACAGGCTTGCCTGTGTGAAGCTCTGGCATTTCATAATTGACCTGCAACAGACAGACATGGCAAACTTATCAAGCCCAGCCCAACTGTCTTGGTTCCACCCATCCCTGCACTTGTAGTTCTGATTCCTTTCCCTGGTCCAGCCTCTTCCCTGCCCACTGCTGGGCCCACCTTGGGTGTGGCCCTGCCTAATTTGCCACTGCCATGGCTGGCTCTACTCACTATGATGCATTTCTCAATCCACACTGTCCAAATACTTTAACAACTTTCCCCAAACTTAAACCTCCACCTGCTTCTGACCCAACTCTGGCCAGCATCTCTTTGTTTACAGCAACATCCTAACATTCTCCCTCCCCTTCACATCAATCTTCCTGGGACCCACCCACTTCCCTGAGTCTGTAGGTAAATACTTGGCAGCAGGGGAATTGTATTGTGAGTAGAAACCTTAATGTAACTTGCTTGTGCCTTCAAGACATTCTCTGGCAAATCACAAATATATCACTTCTATTTGATAATATATTGCTGCTGTGCACAGATAACACCAAGGTCATGATGGGAATGCAGGTCAGGTTGCATGTAACTTACTGACCCATTGTCTAATGTTCAGTTTCCACTAAGGCCCAATAGTATGCCAAAAGGTGTCTCTAAAAGGGAGAATACTTGTCTGCAGGTGGTTGTAGAGCCTTGCTTCGAGAGTCCAAAGATCTCTTCTTTGGTACAACTTCAGGGAATCAGCATCCCTATTTGCCACTGACACTTCACATACCATCAGTATGCCAGTCCAAGTAGTATAGAAGCCTGGACAGCAGCCTGTACCAGTCTCCACACAAAGCTAGCAGCTTTTTAAGTCAGTTGATATATGGGCCAAAATAACACATCCAAGAAAGCAATGTGCTGTCTCCACAATCCAAACAGGCCCACTAAACATTGTGCTCCTTTCTTGGTGGTAGGAGGGGCCAGGTACAATAACTTGTTCTTCACCTTAGAAAGAATCTCTCTTCATGCAAGGCACCATTGGACACCTAAGAATTTCAATGAGGTATAAAGACTCTTGAATTTTGGTGGGATTTATGACCCATCCTCCATGGGCATATTGTTACCAATGAGTTCAAAGTGGTTGCTACCTCCTGCTCACATGGTCCTATCAACATAATGTCATCAAAAGTGTTCACAAGTGTGATATTTTGTGGAAGAAACAGGTGATCCATATACCTTCTAAGTTATGATACAGGGAGTGAGAGGTAATATTATTGATGTAAAATCGCGAAGGAAGACAGTCCAGTGACATCTATTCTTCTATAGTTTTAAATAGATTGGTTAGTGCATAATTAGAGGTTAAATAATCCACTGAAATTGCACTAGGAATAACAATCACAGTTCAGGAGGCCAGGAAGGAATTGGTAAATAAAGTAGTTTTCTGACAGACTCTCCTAAGGCCTCATCAAAACAGAGAGAATTCAAGTTTAGATTCATTAGTAAACTATTCACCCCATGTTTCAGGGTCTTTTTCAGAAAATGGGTATGTCCCCAAAGGAGGCTCCAGGGAGCTGAGGGAGCTGGCACCTGCATCCATGTCAGTGGTGCTTTGCTTTCAAATTTGCCTGAACAAAGAAATTCATCTTTTTTGCCTCTTTTACCAATTTTAACTTTGATAACGAAGTTTATATTCATTCCAAGAATTGATATCACTTCTTCATGATTAACATCCTCCTTAATTATTGTGACAACAGTCCAAGTTGATGACCAAGTGACCCAAAATTGAACAGGGATCTTTCTCCCTCCTTGTATGTCTTTTCGTTTTCCTTTCGAACTCTGTCCCATACTTCTTCACCTAAATTTCCACCTTCTGGAAACCAGCTTTAAACAATTTGCATACAATATGATAGTAGTGCTTTTAATATCGTGCTCCTCATTTTCAAAATGATGCACCTGTTTAAGGCAAAGCCTGCTCTGGTTTCTGCACCATTATTCTCATGCACACCCTTCTCTGAGGGTCCTTGCTTTCTCATCTTGTAGCCAATTTCTAGTGCTGTTCAAGAGCAACTTGTCACCATTTTAGAAACACTGGCCCTGGGAGAATTGAGCTGATAAATGAGGCATACTAACTTCTCATGCAAGAGCCTACTTTATTCAGGGCCCCAGACAATTTATACTCTGAGGGTTAAAAAAGATCACGAGTAAAGTTCTAGTGTATTCAAACTGTATCCAATGACAAAAACAATCTACATAGAAGATTTTTCCATGTTTTTCCATGAAGGTATATACAGCAGTTTAATTCAATAAAAACATCAAACAGTAATGAGTAATATGAAGTAAACTCACTCCTAACTGCTATATTGTAAGGAACATGAAAACATATTCAAAGAACAATTCTGTGTTTTAAAGAAACTTAAATCACAATAGTCTTGTCTTGCTTTCTTGAAGTATACATACAAGCACTCAAAATTCTCCTCACATGACTTCATCCAGGACAGTGTTCTGACAATACACATGAACAAAGTAATTTTAAGGGGAAAAAAAAAACCATAACATACATGAAGAAAGTTCTTTTTAAAACATGGAGTCTCTCTCCTATCACACACATATATATATGTATGTACACATCCACCTTCATAACATTAACAAACCTGGTGCCCAAGGAAGGCATAAATGGGCATCAGACTTCCTGGACCAGAGTTTACACGTACTTCTGAGCCACCTAATGTAGGTGCTAGGAACCAAACTTGGATGCACAACAGCAGCAATGCTGCTGAGTCAACTCTCCAGCTCACAAAGATGTCATTATACTGCAGAAAATGAAGATGCCCATTTACTCCTTCTGCCTTCCATCATTTGCAGGTGATGAAAAGTCCCTGCTACTTGTTCAGTGAATGATTGAATAGATTTCAATCCCTTTATGAATGGACTCTGCACACTGCTTATTTTAATTGTTAACACAATTCTCTTGATGGGAATGACCCCAAAAAAATTACTTAGCAAAGTAGAAATGAGTCCACATTATACTAGGGAAAGTTTCACAATGTGATATATACTTTTAAAAAGGATTATTTTGCTTTTACATGAAAAGATGCTTTGCCTTCATGTATGTATGAGTGTGTTGGATCCCCTAGAACTGGATATAAAGATGGCTGTGAGCTTCTATGTGGGTGCTGACAATTGAACCCAGGTACTAAAGAAATGCAACCATCTTTCCACATCCTGGTTTTTGACTAAGGATCTCTCTACATACCTAGGGCCATCCTGGAACTCAATATCAGGTAGTCAGGATTAGTAGGAATCACATTTCCTTACTGATAACATTTTCTGCCATTCATTTGTGTTGCTGAGAATATAATGAGAAAAAGTATTTAGTCCTTAGAATCAAGTACCATGATCCAAAACTAATGTGATGACAGTATATATCAGTTTCATTTGCAAATACTTTTTATTATTCATATTAGTATGTGTTTCTCTATTCCTGGAATATAACATGTTTACAACTTAAAAAAAGAGACAATCTTTTAATTATAAAGTGTCTCTACTAACCTTACTCAAGCACCAGTGAGCTAACTCAATGGGAAAAAAAGTATGTGGACTATAAGACTTGACCTCATTTATTAGTTTATGAGGATTTTCACAGGGAATTTATTCATGATTTGAACGGATACTGCAATGTGCAAAGACTTTACCACACTAATTATAATCATAGGTTTTTTTCTTTTTATTATGATTTCTATCAGGACTGTGAAGATGACTATTCTGTGCAAAGTCTTTACCACATTGATTACATTCATAGGGTCTGTCTCCAGTATGCGTTTTCTTTTATTTGAAGGTGACTGTTAAATGCAAAATCTCTACCATACTGATTATATCCATAGGGTTTCTCTCCAGTGTGACATCTTTCATGCCTTCGAAGATGACTTTTACGTGCAAATGCTTTATCACACTGGTTACATTCATAGGGTTTCTCTCCAGTATGAATTCTTTCATGACTGTGAAGATGACTATTATGTGCAAAGGCTTTACCACACTGATTACATACATAGGGTTTCTCCCCAGTATGAATTCTTTCATGACTGAGAAGATGACTCTTCCTTGCAAAGGCTTTACCACATTGATTACATTCATAGGGTTTCTCCCTTGTATGATTTCTTTCATGAATGAGAAGATTTTTCTGTGCAAAGAATGTAGCACTTTGATTATATTCATAGGGTTTCTTTCCAGTATGACTTCTTTCGTGACTAAGAAGATTACTCTTCTGTGCAAAGGTTTTACCACACTGTTTACATTCATAGGGTTTCTCTCCGGTATGAATTCTTTCATGAATGAGAAGATTACTTTTCTGTGCAAAGGCTTTACCACATTGACTACATTTATAGGGTTTCTCTCCAGAATGAATTCTTTCATGACTGTGAAGAGAACTCTTCTGTGCAAAGGCTTTGCCACATTGGTTACAACCATAGGGTTTCTCTCCAGTATGACTTCTTTCATGACTTCGAAGATTACACTTCTCTGCAAAGGCTTTACCACATTGATTACATTCATAGGGTTTCTCTCCAGTATGAATTCTTTCATGAATGAGAAGCTTATACTTGTGTGCAAAGGCTTTACCACATGGAATACATTCATAGCGTTTTACTCCAGTATGACTTCGTTCATGCCTGTGAAGATTACTCTTCTGTACAAAGGCTTTACCACATTGGTTACATTCATAGGGCTTCTCTCCAGTATGAATTCTTTTATATATTTGAAGATAACAGGGTCTTGAAAAGGCTTTATCACATTGCTGGTATTCATACTTTTTTTCTCTATTATGAGTTCTATGTACTTGATAAAGACTATGACATGCAGATACTTTATCACTTTGCTCATATTCATAGGGTTTTCCTTCCAAATGAGTTATTTGTTGTAATTTTAAAGAGGAATCATATCTAAAGGTTTTATCATGTTGTTTACAGTCACAGGTATTCTCTTCATTATTGGTTGTTTTGTGTGTTTGCGGATAACTGTGATGGCTAAAATCCTCAGTACAAAGCTCACATTTATCACTTCCTCTTCCGAAATGAATTTTTTCATGTCTTTGAAAATAATTGGAAGAATTCAAGTTTTTGCCACATTGATTGCATGCATAACATTTTCTTATACTGTGAGTCACACTATATGTGCAAAATGAACCAGTACAGACAGAAGAATTTCCATATTCCTTGTACTCATAAGGGTTTTCTCCAATGTGAAAGTATAAACTTGTATCACAGTCCTCATGTTTTCTCATAGAAGTGACTATAACATATCTTCCAATTGTTCCAGGAGAAACAGAGGTATATTGGTTTTTTCCATATTCCTCATGCTCACATGGCTTGTATCCAGAGGGACAGTTGATATATCTATTAAAGGAAGAACAACAAATAAATGATTTTCACATTACATTCACATAGTCTAACATTTTGTGCCTCAGAGATGTGGTATATGGATTCAGGTTTCTACACCATGATAAATTCCTTGTCTCTCATAAAGTGCTCCTCTCACTAAACTATGCTAAGGCACTCACTGCAAGTATACAAGGAACACTAGCTTTAATATGGAAGCTTTGCTTATAAAAGGTCTTGGACATACTCTAATCCCCTTATCAACATGTATATCTTGTATGATGATTGAATGGCATGACAATAATTGGATGTACAATTCTACAACATGCTTCTCATATGGCTATGATCAAAATTGTAACATCTGTTATGACATTGCTTCCTTGTCTTATCCTTAATGGAATGCTTTGCAAACAGTGATCAGCTACCTGACATTGGAGAACATGGTGTTGTGAGAATTTAATAAACATCACACAACTGTGCTAATTTACACTGCTGTTTTTCTTTAGAAGCTCAGGGTACATTAGCATTTCTTCCAAGGTACATATGTATCAGCTTGCACATGAAAATTACCTTCCATGTCTTCGAGAACTTTGACAATTTTCTTCAATATTGTGGTCTTCCCATTTGTACCCTAAAATACAATACCAGAAAATGTATGTGATATATTACTGGAAATTAGACACAACTGAAATTACTGTCTTTTGTGAATCTTTGAACAATGCCTGCTTTAGTCACTAGATTCTTCCTCTTTCACATTTAAAATCACAGAAGAGCAACAATCTCCAAGAAAGTTTTATACCTTTAACTTAAAAAGTGACAGAAAGCTCACATTCTTACCTATAGCAGAGAGGTTCCAGTAGGTTTCCAGCATCACATCTTTGTACAGACTCTTCTGGGAAGGATCCAGCAAAGCCCACTCTTCATGAGTGAAGTTCACATGCACATCCTCATAGGTCACTGCATCCTAAAGTATCCCATATATGCACATAATAGAAATGTTGAGACTGACTGCATTGCAAATGTACACTTCATTGAGAATATGTTTATATAATTCATTGTGCTTGATATATTCTATCACATGGGTCATAAAATCACAAATACAGTCACCAACACATTTTAAAAGAAAGCAGAAAAGGAGAATCACGCCTTCCATTTCTGTGCCCACAAAACTGAATATGGCATTGTAGGAGAAATGCCTAATAATATGCACAGAGGGACATGCAAACACAATAACACTATCTAGTACATATCAGCAAAATGTTATCCATATTATTAACTTCAAAACAGGATAGACAATATGGGTGTGGTGGTGGCATTCTGTGATTTCGAATTGAGCCTGTCTGTGTAGATTTCCAGTACAGCCAAAGGTACACAGTGAGTCCTGTCCCAAACAAACAAACAAACAAACAGAAAGCACTCATGGTTCACTTGAAGTTTCTCCATACAGTTAAAACACTCATTCCAATTCTGTACTTGTCAATCATAAACTGGAATGACCCCTTGTAAACTGTAAGGCTAATAATTCCTAGGAAGGTATACATTTTTAGTGAGCTACTGACTGTTGAATCAGAGTTCTCAATAAACATTAGTAAAGTAAATGCTGATCTTAAAAAAATAATAAAAGTGATGGAGTAAAGATATATCAACAGATATGATCACCTGTTGCTTTTGAAGAGGTCCTAGCTCAGTTCTAAGTGCTCATTAGAGGTTATCAACTCTTCCTATAATTAGGTAAAGAGAATCTAACACTCTGTTCTGACTTCAGCCAATACTAGGCACACAAGTGATAGCCACTCACAACCACCTGTAATTACAGCATAGGGGATCTGGCTCTTTCTGGTCTCCATGGGTACCAGGCAAACACATTGTACACAGGCATGTAAGCTGGTAAATATTCGTACATAGCAAAATTATTATCCTAATAAAACAAAAAGAATAAAGGGACTGAAGGTGTACCTCAGTTGGTAGCATTCTTGCCTAGCATGCATGAATCCCTTAGTTCAATTCCTATTCCATAAAGGGGATAAGGATTAGGATGCCTGTAATCACAGCACTTGAGAGGTGGAGGTAGCAGGATCAGAAACTGAAGGTCATTCTTGGGGACATAGGAAGTTTGAAGGCAGCCTGGGCTATATGACATCCTGCCTTAAGAAACAAAAACACAAAAAGAATCACAAAAGAATGTCCCAGGAGAAAGGAAAGCATATGGGATACAAGTGACTAGAGAGTTATGAAAGGCCATAAAGCTGGAATAGCTATCAACATTATTCATAGCTGACAGACATGTCAACCTGGGTGTGGGAACTGAACTATCTTCTACAAATTTCATAGGCACACTTTCCACTGAGCCATCTTTCCAGTCCCTAGAAACTGTTTATACACAATATGGCTTCAGTTTCTGACTGTTATTACTAGCAGATGACATATTTATCTTGTTTAAGTGGACTTCTAGAATGCCCAAGAAATGGCTATATCTAAGGGAAACAGGAATTTACTGTCCACAAGCAAGAACCCATAAGATCAAATGAATAGTCAAGTTACACCCATCACATCCCTATATAATTATGTATGGTTCTGAAAATAAAAAAAAAAAAATTGAGGTTTAGGCTAAAGACTGAAGCCTGCAAAATAGAGTCTCCCTAAAATTAATCTTTTAGTATAAGGTCTTTTTCAGGTAGGCATGGAGACCTGACACACTGATCTCATCAACTGGGAAGTGGAAACAAGAGAATCAGAACTTCAAGGCCAGTTTTTGTTCCAAAAGATCCTATCTTAAAAAAAGAAAGAAAGAAAAACTAAACAAAAGTCTCTCTAAGGTGACACATTAAAGTCCCAATTGATTAAAAGGAGCTCTAGGGAAAACAGAGAAATAGTGCCACATAAAACACTTCATTTTCATTGTAAGACTTACCTGTTTAAGACTATACATAAGTTGATGGGACATTTTAATCCCATCACAAATTTAAGTGTAATCCAAGGCCAAAGTTTATTCTTTTTTCCTATCTAGACAATTAAAAATCTAGTATTATGTGTATTTGGGTGATGCATTTGTATGATATGTGTGTCAGGGCAGGCACAAGGGTGCCATAGTGAGAGGTTGAAGATCAGAGGATAAAGTTCAGGAGTCGATTTCTCCTTCCACCAAGGGTTCCTAGGAACAATTTCAGGTCATTTGGCTCACATATCAAGCACTTTTCATACTGAGCCACCTCACTAGCACTATTTCATTGAATTCTAACTCACAGATGGTCTCACTCCTATATTTATTACACACATCTCTATTTTTTGTGGCCTTTTTGACATAGGTCCTCTTTGTAGCTCTGGCTGGCCTAGAACTTACTCTTTGGGCCAGGGTAGTCTTGAACTTCCTGCATCTGCCTCCAAAATACTAGAATGACAGGGGTGAGCCCTCATGCTCTGTTAATTCAATGTACTAATTAAATCAAAGTATAATACAGAGATATATGGCAACTTCTTGAAGAAGGACTGTGGAAGACACACCTCTACTTTTTTGCCCAGGGTACTCTTGAGGAGTGAGGGATAAGAGACTTAGATAGATGTATAGAGGGGAGAGAGAGACAGATAGAAACACAGGATAGCCTCAGGAGGGCCTGGATCCTGATCCACTGGCCCCTTCTGTCTCTTCTAAAGGGCTTTTTAAAGGAATGCCAAGGGGTGGAGCAAAAGACCTCCCCCTAGCACAGCCAAGTGCAGACCCTTCCAAACACCTGGTAACCACACACGTGGTCAACCCATCTCCTTATGCAGCTCTGCTGTGTAAAGCAAGCTCAGATCTCACTAGGAAACCTCTGTGGGCTTCCACAAAGTGCAAAAATAAAGTGAAAGTTACAGATTCATTTTAAAATCTTTTAACTCTAGTTAATACAAAGGCTAACCATGTAACAGGCATCACCACTTGGTCTCCCATTGGCCTAGGAAAACTTTGTATTTTACTTTTCAAGGACACACTGTACAATGTGCACAGCATATGTCTTGGTGAGCTCTTGATCCTATAATGACAAAATTGTGTTTTTGGAGGATGGTCTCATTCTATGTTCTGGTCTGGCCTCAAGCTAGTGGTGATCCTTCTACTTTGGCTTTCCAAGTGCTGGGATTACAACTGTGAGTCACTCGGACTAGCTCAAGAAATTCTGTGTAAAAGATGACTCAGTGGCAGATTATTTGCTTATCATGTGTGAAGCGTTTGGGTTTGATCCATAATCCACAGGGGGAAAATGCGACTTCATTGTTCATCCAATATGCCCATAAGCATATAAAGTGCTTGTGAGGCTCTTCAAACCAAAATTAATCAAAAAGTGATAGAGGACACTACAAATTCATTAAAGGAAAAATCCAAAATGATGACTTTTCAATTTCTAACATCTATTCCCCAAACACAAGGGCACCCTCATTTATAAAAGAAACACTACTGTGGGTTACATTGAATATTGACCCTCACACACTGATAATGGGAGATCTCGATATCCCACTCTCCACCATGGACAGGCCATCCAGACAAAAGCTAAACAGAAATACTGAAGTTACCAGACATTATAAACCGAATGGACCTAAGTTATATTTACAGGACATTTTACCCAAACACAAATGAATACACCTTCATCTCAGCACTGTAAAAAGGCCCCAAACCTTACTTAGCACAATGGACTCCATGATGGAAGTGTCATTCAGGCTGTAAACTCAGCACATGTTCAGCACCACCTGCCAAAACTAAAAACAGAGGTCTAATCCACCCAAGTCCACAGTTACAGGAAAGTCTCTAAATGTACTAACCTTGCTGTTTAGTTCCTGTAGTTCCACTTCTGGCTAAATGTTCCTGTTAACTGAAGTAAATCAAACAAGAACATGTTTTCTGTACTTAAAAGCTCATCCTGAAACAGGCATGGGGCTACACTGGGATCTTAAATAAAGACATTCCATTGGCTTAAATCCATGTCTGAGTAGTCTTCTCTGATGAATACCCACAACGTTTCTGGAGATCCCATTGAGTTCCCAAGACTAGACCTCAGAACACCAAGAGGTCTCAGAACCCCCTGGAGAGAGGAGACGTGCCATGGTCAAGGGACTATTACAGGGTACACAACCTGAGACAGTCAGGTCCCCTGGTGTCTTAGTTAGGATTCTACTGTTGTGAAGAGACATCATGACCACAGAAACTCTTATAAAGAAAAACAGTGAACTGCAGCTGGCTTACAATTCAAAGATTTAGTCCATTATCTGTGGGGACCTGCCCCACCGGGAACTTAGGTCACCTGTGAAGAGGTGGCCTGGGACCGAGGAAAGGTAAGTGCGCACCTGCGCACCGCTTGCCCACCCATTCCCCAGCCTCCCTCTTACCTGGAGACGATCAGACACAGCGGGGAGTCAAGTCAAGCAAGAACTCCTTTATTGATAGGCAGTAAGCCTCTTTTATACCAGAAAACCTCAGAACCCTAGGAGGGGGTGAAGGAACCGACCAATCATTTTAAAGGTCATCCTATTTACAAATTGTTTATGCCCTGACATCATCTCCTTCCTTATCTTAGTATCTTATTTGAGCTAACTTCCTTTCTCACCATTTGTATCTAATCTTCATACAAACAACCCAAGCTAACTTCCTCTCAGCACCATCCTTGTATCTACTCTCTGCATAAACAGCTTAAGCCAACTTTCTCTGTCACCATTTGTATCTACTCTGTTCGTAAACAGCTTAAAGCTTAAGCTCTATTTGTCTAAATTTCTCTCGGGACCCTCTTTGCAACCCATGTATGCCCCACAATTATCATCATGGCAAGAAGCACGGTGTCAAGCTTAGTGCTGGAGAACCAGCTGCAGGAGACTGAGACACACAGCTGTCAAAGCCCACCTTCACAATGACACACTTCCTCCAACAAAGCCACATCTACTCCAACAAGGCCACATCTCCTAATAGTGCCACTCCCTATGGGTCAAGCATTGAAACTCAGTCTATGGGGGCCATTTCTATTTAAACCACACCAGTGCTCCTTTTGATTAAGTACTGCCTAATGCTTCAGAGGGGATCTGACACCACTCCAAAAGGAAACAGATCAGAAACTTGCTTGTTCTATCACCTCCGGAGATTTAAGTCTGGTCAAGGTGCCTTCTGTTTAGACACATACCAGAGGCCAAACATGGATGCTGATACAGTGTCCAGCAACCATGGTACACATCACTGGATCCCTTTGTCTGTGTAGGTATGGATATGTGATGGACACCCTGGTTATTTCACTTGTATGTGTGCTTCTCTGACTGTGTGTATCTCTATATGTATGTCAGTTTTGTTTCCCCGTATTGGCCAGTGTCTTTCTCTGGTGTGAAACCCTCCTCCACCAGGTTAAAGACATGTGCTCCCTCCTGTTGAGGACCTGAATCCCTTTGGCTCTGCGAGGGCATACAGAGCAGAAAAAAAAAACAAAAACAAAAAAAACAAAAAAAAAAACAAAAAAACCCTGCATCTCTCCTACTCTAGGAGGAGAAGCACTTGCTTGTTTTGTTGCTTGACTCCTGCAGTGTTGGTTCCAGTGTGGAGGTGGAGAGGTCCGGGCCTCTAGTTCAGACCCTACCTCCGCAGCCATCTAAGGGAAATGAATGCACACAGGGTGGGGACAAATAGTTTCCCCCGACCCCAGGTGAGCATTCCCTTCACTTTGTAAGCAGTCCCAGGAAAGGAGACATGTTCTCCTGGTCTAAACCAAAAGCAAAGGAGAAAGTTCCACTACTTTCTCTTTCATAATTAGTTTCTTTTTCAAGCAGTGATCTGTAAAACCTACCATCTCTGAAAAAAGCAAAATCACTGGCCCTGTGCTAGACAAGAGAACTGTTGCCAAGCAACACAACCAGAAAGAATAAATATTCTCTCCTCCACAACACTGACTAAGGAGACTTTAAGCAATTTCCCTAAGTACATTTTAGAAAGATTAAAGATGGCTGCTAAAGAGAGTTCCTTTGTCACCCAGTAAGACAGGGTATTAGAAAAAATGTTACAAAGGTTTAAAATAATTTAAAGGTATAAGTAGGTCCCTGCTGCTGGAAGTATTTCAAAAGTTGCCAGTGGTGTTTCAGCAACAGAAAACTGATTGGGATGAGACGTATTGCATAAACTGAAAGCCACCTTCACCTTCTCTGATAATGGGACACAATTAGACTTACAGATACCCAGCAAAATTTTGGTATCTTACCCTCTCTCAGAAGAAATATTTCCGCCCTGGCGTGATTCCATCCTGCGTGTCTGTTCTAAGGAGCAGTAGGCAGTTTCCTGCATTCCTCACACCGAAGTGCGCACCTCCACCTCATGGAAGACTCGATGGACATGGACATGAGCCCTCTCAGGCCTCAGAACTACCTTTTTGGTTGTGAACTAAAAGCTGACAAGGATTATCACTTTAAGGTGGATAATGATGAGAATGAGCACCAGTTATCACTAAGAACGGTTAGTTTAGGGGCAGGGGCAAAAGATGAATTACACATTGTAGAGGCAGAAGCAATGAACTATGAAGGCAGTCCAATTAAAGTAACACTGGCAACTTTGAAAATGTCTGTACAACCAACAGTTTCTCTTGGGGGCTTTGAAATTACACCACCTGTGGTCTTAAGGTTGAAGTGTGGTTTGGGGCCTGTGCACAGGAGTGGACAGCACCTAGTAGCTGTAGAGGAAGATGCAGAGTCAGAAGATGAAGATGAGGAGGATGTAAAACTCTTAAGTATGTCTGGAAAACGATCTGCTCCTGGAGGTGGTAATAAGGTTCCCCAGAAAAAAAGTAAAACTTGATGAGGATGATGAGGATAACGACAAAGATGATAAGGATGATGAAGATGATGATAAGGATGATTTTGATGATGAGGAAGCTGAAGAAAAAGTTCCAGTGAAAAAATCTGTACGAGATACCCCAGCCAAAAATGCACAAAAATCAAACCAAAATAAAAAAGACTTAAAACTATCAACACCAAGATCAAAGGGTCAAAAACGGGAAAAAAATACTCCTAAAACACCAAAAGGACCTAGTTCTGTAGAAGTCATTAAGGCAAAAATGCAAGCAAGTATAGAAAAAGGTGGTTCTCTTCCCAAAGTGGAAGCCAAATTCATTAATTATGTGAAAAATTGCTTCCAGATGACTGACCAGGAGGCTATTCAAGATCTCTGGCAATGGAGGAAGTTTCTTTAAGAAAATGGTTTAAACAGTTTGAAATAATTCTGTCTTACTTAATTTCTCTAACAGTTGATACTTCTGGCTGTCCTTTTGATAATGCAAAGTGAGAACTTTCCCTACTGTGTTTGATAAATGTTGTCCAGGTTCCATTGCCAAGAATGTGTTGTCTAAAATGTCTGTTTAGTTTTCAAGGATGGAACTCTACCTTTTACTTGGTTTTAAATATGTATGGAATGTTATGATAGGACATAGTAATAGTGGTGGTCAGATGTGGAAATGGTAGGGAGACAAATATACATGTGAAATAAACTCAGTATTTTAATAAAAAAAAAAAAAAACAAAGAAAAAATATTTCCTAGCTTAAAGTTCTGCATCCAATCAAAAGATACACATTACCCAATGACCCTGGAAACAAAAGGGGAAATTGAAGTTCATATTGCCTGGCTTGGAGAGTCAGGCATCCTGGTACTCCGCCAGTTACCCTGGAATATGCCTTTCCTACCTATAAAGAAACCTGGGACATCTGATTCTCATGAGACTAGTTCCTCTAGAGAAACAGGTATATGCTGTCTTGGGCCTGAATGATGCATTCTTCAGCCTCCCGTTGGCAGAAGTGAGTCAACCCATTTTTGCTTTTAAGTGGAAAGACCCTGTGAGAAGTTATAGTGGGCAGCATAACTTGACCAGGTTGCCCCAGGTGTTAAAGACACTAAAAGCAGAGTGCCTACTTTTCCTTAGGAGATTTCCTGAGAAAACAGACTATAAAGGGGCCACTGAAGGACTGCTACAATATTTATAGAGCTTGGGCTACAAAAGAAAGACTAGCACTGTAGAAGCCTACCTATCTTGGCTACTAGGTGGGGGAGGCAAAAGGAGCCCACCTTACAGAAGGATTGAGGACATACTTATGAACCTAACACAAAAGACCAAGAAACAGGTTCAAGAGTCCCTAGGAGTCGGGTATTGCTGCCTTTGGACATCAGAGTTTGTGGGAATGGCAAAGCATCTACACACCAGGACAAAGGTGGGCTCTGAGCCACTAATCTGGACTGAGATGAAAGGAAAAGCATTTAAGGTTTTAAAACACAGTTCTGACTTCTGCACCAGTCATAGAATTTCCAGATATCTCAAAACCTTTTCACCTCTTTGTCCATGAAACAAAAGACAAAAAGGATTTTAACCCAAATTTTGGGGCCACGGAAATGACTTATGACATATCTGTCCAAATGATTGGACCTATAGTCACAGGTTGGCCCACCTGCCTAAGAGCAATGGCAGCAGCTACTGTTAGTGTAATGAAAGAATACAAACAAGTAACTCTTGGTCAAGATCTTATACAGACAGCACACCAGGACATGGTTGAGACCCTCCTCTGAGGAGCTCTAAAACACTGACTGTCTAATGCTGTGTGACCCAGCACCAGGTCCTACTCCTGGCCCACCCTCAAGTCTAGTTTGAGAAACCCACTGCCATCTATTCAGCTACTCTCTTGCCTGACAACATAGATGCTCATCCATGACTGTCAGGAGATGTAAAATGAAACCAGGTCCTTGGAACACCAGCAATTCCATCAATTGAAATAATTTAAGCCAGCCAGACAGCAGTGGTGCACGCCTTTAATCCCAGCACTCGGGAGGCAGAACCAGGCGGATCTCTGTGAGTTTGAGGCCAGCCTGCTCTACAGAGTGAGATCCAGGACAGGCACCAAAACTACACAGAGAAACCCTGTCTTGAAAGACAAAAAACAAAACAAAACAAATAAAAAGAAATAATTTAGGCCATATAGGGAGAGATTTATCCCCTATGAGATTATGTTTGAAAAATGTCCCCCACAGCTTCTCAGGTTCAGAAACAAACAGTTGCCAGAACTATCTAGCCCTTACTTTCTCAAGGAACTAGAGGCACACCAGTTCTCCATAATGGCCATTCATTAGACTATCTGAGACCAGGCTGACCTCTGAAGCCACCAACAGTTTCCTCTTGTTCCAGTCCAATGATACAGTTTGGGTCATTCGAGTAGGCAAGAATACTAGAACCTGGAAAGGACCCTAAAAGGTGATTCTCTCTACTCTTATGGCAGTGAAGATAGCTGACATTATACCATGGACATACCACACTCAGGTTAAGAAAACAGAATTTGAAGATGCTGCCAAATGGAGTGTCTGCAAAATGGACCCATTAAAACAAATGTTTCATCAGGTCCCTGTTCTATGATATTTTGTTTGTGTCCTGACAAATAAAACTTGCCTGAAGATCAGAGGGCAGAGCTAGCCAACAGTTAACCACAGAGGCCAGATGGTGGTGGCTCACACCTTTAATCTCAGTACTTGGGAGGCTCACACCTTTAATCTGAGCACTCCGGAGGTGGAGACAGGAATGTAAGACAGGTGGAGACAGGATCTTGGCCCTTTTCAGTCAGAGGATTGATAGAGGTAAGAAGTCTCTAGTGGCTGCTGCTCTGCTTCTCTGATCTTTCAGCTTTCACCTCAATATCTGATTCCTAGTTTTTATTAAAAAGGCTAATTAGGATCACATTTCAAGTCTCCACGCCCTTCCACTCCATATCCCTCCAATTCCTCCTGAGTCTTACAACTTATGAATACAGGGTCATGCTCCAACCCCTACATCCCTTAGGCTTGACATGGGAACTAAAAAGATAGACACAGTGAAGGTATTGCCTAATTTAACTACAGACCAGCAACTCATATTGATTTTGACCTTTGCCCACTGAATCCCACTTTAAAAGTCTGGTAGTATTAGAGAAAGGAAAGATATGGAGGTTTATCTTTTGATACAGAAATACAGAGTTTACAGTTCTATGCATGCCCTGGGGCTGGGCCCCCTGGTCACCAGAAACAAAGGAGTTTCCATTATAAAAACTGGGTTTGTGAAACTGAGGCCTCCTGAAAAAGTTCAGAAAAAATGATTCTGGTATAGCTGAAGTTTTCCTGGTCCCACCCAGCTCCTGTGGTGCCATAGTCCCACAGCTGCTCAGACCCAAATGAACACACAGAGGCTTATATTAATTACAAACTGTATGGCCTAATGGCTTAGGCTTCTCACTAGCTAGATCTTACATCTTAAATTAACCCATTTCTATAAATCTATACCTTGCCATGTGGCTCATGGCTTACTGGTATCTTTACATCTTGCTTCTTATGGCAGCAGCTGGCAGCATCTCCTCTGCTCTGTCTTTCTCTTTCCTCTCTATATGTTTGGATTTCCCCCTACCTCTAAGCTGCCTTGCCATGGGCCAAATGGCTTCATTTATCAACCAAGCAGAATAACATATATTCACAGCATACAGAAAGACATTCCCCCATCATTCTGGACTTTGGGAAACAGTGAAAAACTGAAGAATCAGACTATATGCCACAGGAAGGAACTCTGGGGATGGAATTAATCAGTCCCCTACAAAAATCCACCAGGATTGCTGGTTATGCTTAAACACCTGGCCCCTGTCATACTACATAGGGATAGGAACTAACCAGACTGACACAGCATTGACTGACAGAACTCACTGTGACCAGGGGCAGCCAACATTTATGTTCTGCTCTATGGGGTAATTCATCTGCATAACAAAAGCATTCCTAAGCCTCTGAGATGGCATTGGTGGGCATGTAGCAATGATTTCACTAAATGTGCCTTTTCTGATGCTTTCCAAACTAAGTAGACAAGTAGATCACGACCAGATGGTATTAAAAGTTTCTATTTCTGAATTAAATCGGCAGTTGGATTCCCTTACAAAAATGGTCCTACAAAACTGAAAAGACTTAGACTTATTTCTCATGAGACAAAGGAAAGTATGTATGGCTTTGGAAGAAACTTTTTGTTCCAATGATAATTGATCAGGAGCAACTTAACAAAATATTGCCATGGTTGAGGAAATAATTGATACCAATCTCTGTTCTCTTGGTCCCCCTGGCTAACTACTCTATCAGTATGGACTGGGCCTTTCATTCTCATTCTGATTGGATTAATGGTGGGGGCCCTGCATGTTAAATGAAAACAGGATAAGTCTATGATTTGATTCATTCACTCAGTCCAGTGGGGAATGTAAAAGAAGCCAGAACTCAGTAGGCCCAAGATCTTAGCACAACTGACTCAATGATGAAAGTGCCATTCAGGCTGTAAAACTCAGCAGGTAAACAACACCATCTGCCAAAAATATAAAGAAAAGCCTAACTGATCAAAGTCTACATTTATGGAAAGTCTCTAAATGTACTAACCTTGCTTTTTAGTCTGTAGTTCTGTTCTTGTTAACTGAAACATGTCACCCCAGAACATGGTTTTTGTGTTTAAAAGCTCAACCTGAAAAAGGCTCAGGGCTAAACTGGAATCCAGAATACCCAGTGTATTAAACCCATGTTCCAGAAGTCTACTCTGGTGAGTACCCACAACAAGCACCTCATGGACTTTCTCAAAATTGACCACATACTCAGACAAAAAGCAAGTCTCAACAGATACAAGAAAACTAAAATAACTCCCTGCATCCTATCAGACCACCACAACAACATCAGAAGAATCAGATTGCTTACAAATTCATGGAAACTGAACACCTCTCTAATGAAGGAAAAATGAGTCAAGCTAAAAAATAAATTAAAGAGTTTCTAGAAATAACTGTACAACAGTGTTGGGATCAGAATGGCTCTGACCCCTCTAAGATTGCCCCCACCTCCCCTGTTCTGAGTGTGCTGAGGTCAGGCTGTTCTGAGGATGTTTGCTGTTTGGTATATCTCATGGTTTGGCAGCTGTGGCTTCCTGGGGCATGCTGGCCATTCCTTGACCCTGGGTGTTTGATAAACAATTTTGTTTGTTCCTCCTGAAAGGGTATATAAGATGGGGAAAAAAAAATAAAGAGAGTCCTGATGCTTGCAACTTGACTGGTGTGTGCTGTGTTCATCCCGACTTCCCTCGCCAGGTTTTGGGCCCAACTGCCGTGCAGGCACGGCACAACAGACTTAACGCTTTCTCAAAAAATCAAGTCTATTTTTCTTTCAGCCTTACTTGATTTCACAGAACATGCACAGAGTACTGGGAGATAATATGTCAAAACATTACAAAAACAGTATGTTTTAGTGACTGTTTATTGTTGTGAAGAAGACTATGATCAAGGCAACTCTTATAAATGGAAGGCTTTTAATTTGGGGATTGACTATAGTGACAGGGGGTTACTTGATTATTATCTCAAAAGGAAGCATCACCATAGGGAGGAATGGTCTGGGAGTTATATCCTGACACAGGCAGGTAGGCAGAAGGAAACACTTGCCTTGCACTGGTCTTTTGAAACCTCAAAGTCCACCTACAGTCACACACCTATAGAAACAGGGCACACCTACTCCCACATAGATGTATCTCCTAATTTTACTCAATTAGGTCCATTGACTGGGGAGCAAGCATTCAAAGATAGGAGCCCAAGGCTGTAGAGCAACTATAAACCATGAACTAGTATATTTTTTGTCTTAATCATTTTACCCAGATTCTAGCTTTGCTTTTGACACTGTTCAATGCTCAATCAATTTTATGGAGTTAGTTTTCTTTTTTTTTTTTTTTTTTTTTTTTGGGGGGTTTTCGAGACAGGGTTTCTCTATGTAGCTTTGTGCCTTTCCTGGGACTCACTTGGTAGCCCAGGCTGGCCTCGAACTCACAGAAATCTGCCTGCCTCTGCCTCCCGAGTGCTGGGATTAAAGGCATGCGCCACCACCGCCCGGCCTATGGGGTTAGTTTTCTAAACACAACTCTAATTCTTACATCCTCCAGATTTCAACCTTGAAATAGCTTTTCATGACACTAACATAACAAGACAGTGGGTATCAGCATCTTGACACCACCTTCACAGTACAGGTTTTACTTGCAGCCACTTTTGGTTAAGAATATCAGAATGTTGGTTCATTGTGTAAAATCTTGTCTTATGCCCAGCATTTTTAACATCATCCCTTTAATCCCAGGACTCTGGAGGTAGAGACAGGCAGATTTCTCTGAGTTCTGAGTCACTCTGCTCTAATTGTGAGTTTCAGGCCAGCAAGAATACACAGTATGGTACTGTCTCACAACACAACCAAACAACAAACAAAAAAAGGGTACATTAAATTGGATAGACTTGGACCAACAAGATGGCTGAGTGAGCAGTGTTGTTTGTGGGCATATGAAAGTACCTGCATTCAATTCCCCAAGCACACCTAAACCCTGTAAGGAGAAACTCACCAATGTTTTCTTTTGACCCCTTCCCCCCAAAAGCCCATGGTATGCATATGCCCCCAACATAGCTCACAGAAAGATGATAATTCTATTCTCCAACACTTTTATGGTCTCTTTGATTTGCATATGGTGGACCCTTAGTAGAGCCTAGCCTGCTGGGCCTACCTAGGTCAGACTTTTCTTTGGAAAACCTTGGTAACAGCTGAACACTTCTCTCTAGCTGGGTTATTTCCTGGCAGTCAGACTGTTTGCCCTGGGTTACATCAAACCTTGTCTCAGAACAAAAAGAAAAAAAAAAGAGGAAGGATGGAAGGATGGAAAGAACACCAGTTGGCTGAGAAAGACTGCAAACTTTTTCCTCCCTGGACTCCATGTAACAAAAGAAATGTGTAAGAAGAGTCTGGGATACAAAGGTAATGCTGAGTATTATGTAAATAACTTACAAAAGATCAGAAGCTGGGAGAATGGCTCATAAGGAAAAGCTGTGCAAAGCATGATTCTGAGTTCAGCATTGTATCCACTGAGGGGGATCCTGGTCCTGTACCTGTACCCTATCTCCCTGTGATGGCTATGCTTGGTTGTACACTTGATTATATTTGGAATTAACTAAAATACAAAAATGGAGGGCACAGCTGTGAGAGGTTTTTCCTTTATTTGAAGTAGGTAAATCCACTTATAATATGAATCTGTAAGATAGGAACACATAGGCCTTTAACCTGCATCCTGAAGCCAGAAGCCATACCATTATTCTGGGTCACACCTTCAGGAGCTTTTGCTCTTTGCCCTCTTTCCCTCGCCTTTATATCAACCCCAGTCCTACACTGGCACTGGAGCACACTTCTTCCAGATTGAAGGGTTTATTGAGGAGCAGCAGATTCACAGACATGCGTGGATTGAGCAACTTCTGGATTCTTGAAATTTGCAATCACTGCCAGCCATGTTAGATTAGTTGTACTGTTGCCTAAGTCATTCCAATAAATCCTCTTTGTGTGTGTGTGTGTGTGTGTGTGTGTGTGTATACATATATGTGTGTATACTTATATGTATGTACAATCAATCTTTAAGTTTTGTTACTCAAAAGAATTGAGACTAATACAGATTTGATAATAGATTTCCCCCCACCATTGAATATTTTAATGGACTCTGCATATTGTGCTCAAACAGCTCCTCTATTAGAAACTGCAAGACTTGAAACCAACCACAATACTAGTGTTATTTTACAACCATTTGTCTCTCTTCAGACATCTATACAAAAACAAATTCAGCATTTTTTTCATAGCTCATTCTTATTTGCAAGGTCTATTAACATCTGCCAATGCCTAAGCCAAGGGACTGGCCTCTTCCTCGCCCCAAGTTCTTTCTTTTCAGGCCACTCAAAAATCTCACAATTTTTTTAGCAAAATGCACAATCATTACAAGTACAATTCTCTTTGCCTTGTGAACAAGCTCAGAAAATTATCAGGACCTGCCCTTGTTCTTCCTTTACTGTTGTCATCTGCCAGTAGAATTAATCCTCAGGAATTAAAATCCAACACCGTTTGGCAAACAGATAATACTCATATCTCAGAATTTGACCATTTAAAATATGTTCACCTAACAGTAGATACCTATTCAAATATGATTATTGATTCTGCTCACAGAGACAAAATGACCTCAAATACCATTAGTCATTTATTATACACCTTTCCCTTTTTAGGATTACCATAACAAATAAAAAGTGATAATACCCCTTTTTATACCATCAAACACTTTAAAGAAATTTTCAGTGTGTGGAATATTAATCATGGTACTAGAATCCCTTACAATCCACAAGGACAAACTATTGTGGAACAATCCATCAACTACTGAAACACTTTCACATAATGAACATCATGCCCAATACAGATAGGAAGTGCTCCCATTCCTACATCCTAAAATGAAATCAAATTTAACCCTCTTCATTGGGGAACAAAGGACCTCTACTGTCATAGGGTCCTGGAATCCAATTAGAGTCATTAGTGTAAATTGGAAAACTGGGATCCCCCCAATGCACTACTGAGTTTAAGGGAGGGTTAGTAATAGAAGCCCAATAAGAAAAACTCTTCGTTTTACTTACTTGAGCAGTGGTGATTGCTAACAGGGACAAGAACAAGGATTCGGTTGTTTTATTCTATATAATGAACTATCTGTTTTTCTGCATTGGCTAATTTTTTCAGCTCCCCCCAGGTAGGAAAGGTACAAATCAGTGTGGAAGAGAATGGTTTGGTAATTGTTTTGGGAGTCTGACCCAAAGTCAGATGAGCCATTTGTTCACTGGGGAAGTAAGGTTAAAGTCACGGTCACTTGCTCATCTCTTAATTTCAGCAGTCTTTCTAAAATCTAACCATCACCTGTATCTGTGGAAACATAAGGATACCCTTTCCCATTTATAACATTTTTTTTTCCATTGTAAAGATACTTCCCCTTTATACCAATTAGATTGTAGTACATTACTCTCAATATCTTCTCCAATAGTAGACTGACAATGAATTTCAGTGGGTAGAAGATGGTTATCATCACAATTCAAAAAAGTTAAAGTAAATAATGAGTAGAAGAGGATGTTTGTAAAATTAAGAGCTGTCTTTCCCCCTTTTAGTTTAATTAACATGCTTTAATGTCATGTCAGATCTTTCAATAATGGCCTGTCCTTGAGGAATATAAGGGATATCAAAAATATGTTTAGTATCTCAATGTTGTAAAAACTCTTGAAATTTTTGTGACATACAACTGGAACATTATCCATCTAGGTTGTTGAAAAATATCCATGATATTACAAACTTTTAAAAAATGTAATATAACTAATGAAGCCTCTTTAATACTTAATGCAGCAGCTTTTTGAAATGTTGAAAATGTGTCAATACAATGATGTATGTATTACAATCTATCAAAATCTTCCTTTTTCAAGACAGGGTTTCTCTATGTAGCTCTGGCTGTACTGGTACTCATGCCATAGAACGGGCTGGCCTTGAACTCAGAAATCCACTGTCCCTACCTCCCTCATACTGGGATTAAAGGCATGGGCCACCACCACCCAGCTACCAAAAACTTTTAATGTGTATTACATCCACTTGCCATATCTCATTCAATATATTACCTCTGGGGTACTTATTAGAAGACAATCAAGATCTAAGAAAAGTTTGACAAGTTTCACAATGTGAGGGTATTAATTTCGCCATTTTTTTTTTTTTTTTAGTTAAAGGAAATTTTCTTTTTTAAGGCACTCCATTTAGCATGTAATTCTGTATGAAACTTAATAGCTTTAGGTAGAAAAGTACAATGATATATTTGATATGCACTAATTAGCAAATCTATAAATTGATTAACATTGGCCATAGAAGATTAGTGAGTGCTATGATAAGAATAAAAAAATGTCATCTGCTGCCAAGTATACAGCAAAGACTTCAGGGAGGTGGGCAGGGTATGGGCATTGGGCTAGAGGCTGGAGGGTCAACCAGAGGCTAGATGTGGCTGATGCCTTGGAAGGGCATAAAAATGAGAAGAAAGTCTGTGGAGGGCAGGCACAGTTGAGGGAGAGAGTCTATGACCAAGGTAGATGGAGCCAGTGCTGGAAGGGGTTTGGGGAGGTCAGTGTGGACATGGCCACAGCATAGGAAGGAGCAGCAGTAGCAGGCAGGGTAGGAGATGGGAAGGACCAGGGCAAGGGAGGGAGCCAAGACAACTGTGTGTGGCTTGATACTTGATATATGGAGCACAGTCTCCTTCAGTGCTAGACCTACAGGAACCATGGTGCATCCACAATGCCCCTGCCACACCAACCTCCTCCCATGAGCCCACACACCTGTGACTTCTCCAAACAAACACACATACACACACACACACACACGCACGCACGCACGCACGCACGCACGCACGCACAATAATGGCAGTCATGCTGATACAGATACCATGCATGTCCTACACATATAAATCTACACACAGGCTACTCCCACAAACATACACTCGCAAGTTTCTCAAAATGTATAATTAGAGTCAGGGATTTGCTTCCGACATAAGGAGAACCAATTCTCAAGTTGTCTTCTGACTGACAACTATGCACTGTGGCATGTGTGCCCAAAGACGGAATATTTGGGAGGAAAAACACCAGTCTATTACTCTTTTATTTAGCCTTACTAGATTCCACAAGACATGCACAGACAGAGAAATAATATGACAAAATAATAAGCACTATTTGTACCAGGTTAGTCTTGAACTTCTGCATCTATCTCAAAAGTACTAGGATGAGAGGTGTTAGGCCTCATGCTCAACTAATTAAATGTACTGATCAAATCAAAGTGCAATAGAGAGATATATGGCAACTTCCTGAAGAATGGGGAGAAAAAGTAAAGTGACAGTAATTTTAAAATCTTTTAACTCTTGCAAATGGAAAATCTAACCACACAACAGGCATCACAACTTGGTCTCCTATGGGCCTAGGAAACCTTTGCATTTTATTTCTCAATGACACACTGTAGAATATGCACAGCTTATGCCTTGGCAAGATCTCGGTTTTGTGTTTTTGTAGCAAGGTCTCATTCTGCTCATTCTGGGATGGCCTCAAGCTAGTGGTGATGCTGCTCCTTCAGATTTTCAAGTGTTGGGATTCCAGGTGTGAGTCACCATGACCGGCTGAAGGAAATTCTGGATAAAAGCTGACCTAGTGTCAGATTATTTGCCTATCATGTGTGAGATGCTTGGGTTTGACTCCTAGTCCTGGAAAAAAACAAAAACAAAATAACTAGTGTGACCTCATTGCTCATACAGTATGCCATAAGCATATGAAATGTATGGGAAGTGGCTCTTCAAGTCAAAGTTAATTAAAAGACATGGGGAAGGGAATACATATTCATCAATGGAAAAATCTACCAAGACTACATTTCAATTCTTAACATCTATTCCCCAAACAAAAGGGCACCCTCGTTTGTAAAAGAAACACTACTACAGCTTAAATTACATATTGACCCTCACAAAGTAATAGTGGGAGATGTAAATACCCCATTCTCACTCATAGACAGGTCATCTAGACAAAAACTAAACAGAAATATCAGAGCTAACAGACATTATACACCAAATGGACCTAGCAGATATTTACAGAACATTTCACTCAAACACAAAAGAATACACCTTCTTAACACCTCATGGAACTTTCTCCAAGATTGGCTACAAATTCAGATACAAAGCTAGTCTCAAGAGATACAAAAAAATTGAAGTAAGTTCCTGCATCCTATCAGACTACCACAAATTAAAGCTGGATATCAACATCAGCAGAAGCATCAGAAAGCTTACAAACCCGTGGAACCTCAACACCTCTCTACTGAATGAATAATGGGTCAATATAGAAATAAAGTTCAGAAATTAAAGACTTTCTAGAAACTACCACACTGCAGATGAAATGTTTGGTCAGGAAATCAGTCCATTACACTTCCATTGAGCCTTATTCAACTTCACAGGAAATGGACAGAATACATAGAGATAATACACGAATAATGTGTCTTACAGACTGTACCATTGCTGCGAAGAAGCACTATGACCAAGGCAACTCTTATAATGAAAGGCTTTTAATTCTGGGATTTATTACAGTGACAGAGGGTTAGCCCATTATCACCTTGAAAGGGAGCTTCAGAGGGCATGCATGGGACTGAGTGTTACATCCTGATACACAGGCAGGCAGGATGAAAGAAACACTTGCCTTGAACTGGTATGTGAAATCTCAAAGCCCACCTACACTGACACACCTATACACTCAAGGCATACCTACTCCAAAAGGGCACATGTCCTAATTGTACACAATTAGTTCCACTCATTGGGGACCAAGAATTTGGAGATAGGAGCCTGAGGGTGTTTAGCAAATATGAAGCCTGACAGGAACACAACCTAAGAAGAAAGGGCTCTAAGCTCAAAGTGTGAACGTTACTGAAGGAAACAGAGAGAGAAGGGGACAGAGAGAGGAAGAGAGGATTGGACGGAGGTAGAGAAAGAGATAGAGAAAAGGAAGAAATACTTTTTCCAAATGGGGAGAGAGCTAACTCCTCTGGATGGTTACAGGATTCCTTAATAAACATTTCCCACCCCATCTAAGAAGAGATTGAGCAATTTGAGACCTCCAAACTCAAGTTTACATCTCTATCATTTCTCTTAGTGTATGGCATTATCCCTTGTTTCTGTCTCTACCCAGTTTTTTCATAGAACCTGGGAAACCTAGGATCAGGTCTGGTGGAAACAGTAGAGGAAGTCTCTTGGTGTGGTTAAGTGTGCCTGTTGTAGATGATACCATCAGGAAGCTGCATTTCTAACTGGGTAGAAATGTCTCAGAAGGCTACTATGGATTTAAATTTGATTTAACTATTTTAACAAGTTGAAATCTGAAAGTCTTCAATTCCAGCCAACATTAAGAGTCAGAAATCTGTGTGATCATAGCAGAGACCATAAATCAAATGGGATAATATAGGACCAAGCAACATCTTGTGTCTGGGTACTAAGAAGAATGTGAAAGATCTGGATGACAATGCTTTGCTTCCACAGTACAATATGTGTGGTAAGACACAGGGATGGACCCAGCTGTCTCTGTTTGAGGCCATGGAATACTTCCCTTTGTTCCTTAGCTGTATGGGGCCTACCTACCAAGGCCATAGGTAACATCTCCTCCTACATTCATGCTAACCTCTGTTTTCTTAAATAAAAGGGTGTGACAGTTCACATTTAACCTTTGACAATGTGGATCCCACTTGGACCCGTAACTGATGGAGGATGGGATCATCTCAGCTACCCTTGAGTAGAAAGCAACCTTGTGGTTTGCTGCCATCTTGGCTATTACGTCAACAGTATATTACCACAATACAGAATTTGAGCTTTCCTTTCAGCAACAGTCCAATAAAATATCTAACAATTTATTCTACCAAAACCAGAAAACTGATGACTGAAGTCATCCTGAATAAAAAAACGATCAACACAAGACTGAATAAATAGTACAAACTGATACCAACTGACTGGAAAACTCAGCATACAACTGCAATAAAGACTATACTGTTTCCAAAAGACAAAGAGATCATTAGAACATGACAGAACACAGAACAGAAAACAAAAAACTGCAATTAAGACAGAGTCAATTTTTACAAATGAGGCCAGGAAACCCAGTAGGCCTGGCTTTACTAATACAGGTAGACAGGACCACTGAGGCACCTATTTGCAAATGTGTTAATGATGCAGGTATTATGCCCTGCACAGAATTAACTGCAGACAGATGTATACCTGAATGTTCAGTGCCAAGTGCAGAACTTCAATAAGACACTAGAGAAACAAGGGGTCATCAACTTAGCAAATCTGCCTTCCCTGGCAACAGAAAAGCAGCTGAGGCTCACTGCATGTTTATGTCACCAACAAGGATATTTCCACACAAGAGCTCCCTATGCTCTGCAAATTGCAACAAGTAGAACTACATCATTCAGAGCTCCAGCTTCTGAGTTGAAAACCTCAGGGGACCAAACAGTATGGCATCAGACTCGAAATATGGCCACGGCTTCCCATCAGCACCCCCACCCTGGAGGAACACTATCCAGGTTCCAGTGGCTCCACCCCTTGTGGAAACTGTAGCCCCTAACTCACCATGCTGTGGATTCTGAGCTCACCCTGCTCTCCTCACAGGTCTCGGCAACAGGCAACAGATCACAAGTAACACACAGGAACACCAGAGCCTCCTACAGCCCTTGGACCTCTTAGCCTGAAGTATCCTCCCCATTCTGTAGGTGAACTGGCCTAGCAGTCTGCCTGGAGGCCGACTGGCTAGAGGTCTGAGTTACTAGAGCACCTTCCTTAGTGATGGAGTGTTGTAAAGACATACAGCTCAGTGGATCCAAGCCTCACAGGAACAGAATTATCTAGATTTGAGAGATTTGCATTGTAACAGAACTTGTGCCTGGCCTCTAAAACTTGACCGTTCAGTCTTCCTACACTCAGATGGCATCTTCCCTTACCCCTCCTATGCACAGGGTCCTGAGCATACACAAACCATTGCTCAATGTGCAATGGAGCAATCCCTCTGTTGGACAGCTGAGAGGAAACCCAGTCAATCTAGGTCAAATTTAAAATACCTAATTGATATTCACCAGGAATCAGCAATTCTAAAAAGGCTCACCTATATTTGCTCAAATTTCTCTCAGCTGCACATTGGTAATCAAAACAATAACACCTTCCCAGCCTTCTGTGGTGGCATTGGTCTATGATGCATTTGCGAGGTCAAGCCAGGGCATCCAATGTCTTTCTGTATGCTATGACTATGTTTTGCTCTCACTGGTTGAGAAATAAAGCTGTTTGTCCAATGGAGAGGGAGAATAAGATTAGGCAGTGCATTCAAACTGAAGACTGAGATGAAAAAGGGTGGAGTCACAGCAGATGCTGTGAGCTGCTGCCAGGAGAAGCAAGATTTGAGAGAACAAGTAAGCCATGAGCCACATAGCAAAAATGCATAGATTAATAGAAATGGTCTGCATTAAGTTGTAAGAGCTAGCTAGCGAGAAGACTGAGCCATTAGGCCATACAATTTGTAATTAATATTAAGCCTCTGAGTGATTATTTATAAGCAGTTGCAAGACCTCAGGTGGAAGAGTTTCGTCCAGACCTTGGGGCTAGGCAAGACTGAGAAACTTCCTGCTACACCATGGTCTATGACACCAAAGACCAGTAATTAGGGTCCATAAAAGGGAAGGTGATCAGGGTAGGACGTGGGATGAAATATAAAACTTATAAAGTTTGGTATGAACATGTCTTATATAAGCTGAAGGCTCATGCTTAAGTTCTTTAATATGTATAGCTCTGATACACCATTTGTAGTTATAGAGTAAGACAGTCAGCTAAAAGATAATTTAGCAATGTTGGAGAAAGTAACACAGGATACCTCAGACTGAGCTCACAGTGGCCATGAAGAGCCTGGTTCCCTTGACTCCTTCATGATGCTCACTCAAGCATTGGACCAGACCTTCCCAAGTCCCATGGCAGGACACAAAAGTAGTGTTCCATTGGTGATTTCATCTGGGCATCTGAGAAAACCTTGAACAGGTCAGGCTCCCAAAAGGCCCAACTTCAACCTACACAAACAAAAACACATATGAAAATGGAAACATAGGGATTAATGCATGGAAAAATAGGACTTAGAAAAAAAGACTAGTAGAGACTGGAGGTAGAATCCACATAATAGAGAATAAAAAAATCTTAATGACACCACTAGGTGATTTTAAAAACTGTAATTGATATACCTTTAGCTATAATACTTTTAAAAGAAGACAGATTCAAATTGTTAATTTCTCACATGAATTTAGTTGGGAGAGGTGGTGCAATCCTGGAACCCCAAAACATGGCAGGTTGAGGCAAGAGCATCACACAAGTTTAAGGCCTGGTATAGCTACAGACTAAGTTGACAAAAAAAATGGGCAACTTAATCTGCCTCAAAATAACTTTTTATTTAAAATTCAGTAGACAGACGCTTGCCAAGAATGGGAGAGCTCTAGAATGAGTACCCAGTATTCTCTACCCAAAAAATAACAGAGCAACTACAACAAATGTACTGAAATAGGTGAATTAGAAGGAAGTGCTATGACAGGAACCAGACAGTTGGCTCATTGAGTAAAGGCACTTCCAACCAAGTCTGGGGGCTTAAGAGAGAACCCACATCTCCAACTTGTCCTCTGGCCTTTACACACGTGACTCATTGCCCCTTATTCAGAATTTTTAAAAAGAAAACAAAAAACAAGAAACACAAAAATGTATCAAAACTAAAAAAAAATCAGCAAAATAGCTAGCTATGTTGTAGCTCAACCAGTGATCAAATAGGAACTCCTTCAGAACACGACCAGCATGGCAATGGGGAGCAAAGCATTTACACTTCACTTCCTACCAAGTCATCAAGTTATCAACGCAGAGCTCCCTTAGGGTGAAAGGAGAAAATAGTGTTTCACAGCAATACTTATCTCCCAGGTACTTTCCTTTGGATTAAACAACTAACTCTACTCCAAGTCAGCAAAGAAAAGAAAAACAAAGAAAGACAGAAAGCAAAGAAATTCATAATATGAAACATGAATACAGGGTCTGTCAAATCAATCCCTTAGCAAGATGCACCCAGGTCTGTCTCTGTTCTATAGACTTTGCATCAGGCCTGTTTAGAGAGTGCTTACACAGCACCCAGACTGAAGACTGTGTCTGCTCTATGGCCATCAGCTCATTACTGAGCTCCTTTCTGCTGGGAACAGTGTATTATGGGCACTTCTCACCTCTGAGAATATGTGATCTTAAGAGTAGGCAGTTCAACACACAACTGGGCAGTGACTCCCCTGGGGCTAAAGTGCTGGATCATGTATGAATCTTCCTCACTGCTGTCGTGGGCCTATGATACTTACAGATGTTACTGGGATTTCCACACAGATGCAGAGAGGTGACAACCACAAATAGTCACCCTCCAACTGTAGTGTTGTACAGATGTGGGACAGGCTCAAGAGGTTGCCTGCCTGTCCTCCATCTGAGAGATCCCACTCTGCAGTCCTATCACTACCAAACATCATCACTATGCTGTGCTATCTAACAGCCTCCATATCCTGTATTGTTAACACCCAGGACAGACCACCCTTTCCTGAGGGCTATGCAGGTAAGCCACTCTGGGACATCTCTTACCTGGCAGGTGAAGTGATACCTTGCTCCTTTCCCCAGCCCTGCTGTGCTGCTAGATGGTTTCTTTGACATCTGGGAACAGAAAGTAGTGAGTGGTAGAAGGAACTGTGTTTTTAAACTTTATTATACATGTATGAAAGCTTAGCCTACATGTATGTTTGTCCTCCACAAATGTGAAGTGTCCTTGGAGATTAGAAGAGGCTTGGTGGTTCCTCTGGGACTGGAATTAGACAGTTGATGTTCGCCATGTGGGTGCTGGAAATTAAACCCAAATTCTCAGGAAGAACAATCGGGGCTTTTAACTGGGGAGCCATCTCTCTAGCCCAGATAGAATTAAGTTTTCAAATCAGCCTGCAACAAAAGGTTTTGACCTAATTTTGACTTCTAAGTTGTTCCTAGGAGTAAAAATACAGTGTTACTTATCTGCATAAAGGGCTGGAGAGATGGTTCATCATTTTCAGACCATTGGCTGTTCTTGCAGAGGACCAAATTTTAATTCATTGTATCCAAATGACAGCTCAAACCATTTGTATCTGCAGTCCCAGAGGACCTGAAACTATCTTCTAGGTTCTTCAGGGCATGGAATGCATGTGGTACACACACGTGTATATATAGGAATAATATCTATCCATCTAAACAAAACTTAAGATCTTAAGAACACAAACACAGGATCTTCTGGATCTGTGGTTCAGAGACATACAGACCAACTCATCACAAGGCCTGCCTGAGCTACAGAAGGAATGCCAGCCTACACCACTTTTAAAATACTTTATAATTGTGTTTCTGTGACATGTGCATGGGCATATCATGTTGCTTGTGGGGCTCAAAAGACAACTTTGTGGAGTCTCTCTTTACAGCTTTTACAAGTGCTTTAGGGACTAAATTCAAGTGGTCATGTGTAGTGGTATTTGCTCCACCCTTACAGCTTTTACATTCATTTTAGGAACTAAATTCAGGTGGTCTTGTGTAGTGGTATTTGCTCCACCCATGACCTTGGGCTATCCCGCTCAAAAGAGTCAGTTCTTTCTACCATTGTATGTGACCTCTTAAAAGGAGCAGGGAAAAAAGGGCATGTGACCCTTCTCCCTCTCCTTCATGTGATTCATATGCATACAAACACTTTGCACACTAAGCCATCTATCTCTTGACCCAGCCTATCAAATTACATGCAACCTTTTTTCTTTGTTCTTTGGTTGTGTTGTTGAGACAGTACCACACTGTGTATTCTTGCTGGCATGAAACTCACCATTAGACCAGGGTGGCCTGGAACTCAGAGGAATCTGTCTCTGCCTCCAGAGCACTGGGATTAAAGGGATGCTGTTAACAACACTGGGCTGTAAAGAAAAGAATTTACAGGATGAACTTGACACTTTGGTATCCTTAACCAAAAGTGGCCACAAGAAAATCCTGAACTGAGAGGATGGTGTCAAGATGCTGGTACCCACTGTCTTGTTATCTTAGTGTCATGAGAAGCTATTACAACGGTAAAATCTGGAAAATTCGAGGATTTGATCTGTGTTTGTAAAACTATAATGCTATAGAATAAATTGGGAGTTGGAGAGTGTCAAAGGAAATCCAGACACTGGGTAAAATATTAAGACACATCTTACTATACAATTGACATGGGAAAAAGAATCCACTGGGACTGAACTTGGCCTGGAACTGTAGAGGTGACTGACTAGATATAGTAAGGGTATGAGGGCTGAGTAAATTCAGAGACTGAAAATGTGTGAAAACGTGGTTAAAGGAAGATGGGCTTTGTGTCCTCAGACTTGATCTTCCTACCCAGCTTGCTGATGGCTGGAAATTCGCATTTCATTTGATCCCTAGGACCCACATGGTAGAATGAGAGAACCAACTCACATAAGTTGTTATCTAAGATCCACATGGGGACCATGAGATGGGGATGCTCTTCCCCATACAAGCCAGTAAACAAACAATTACCATTTTAAAAATTAAAATATATCTACATTTTTACAAGCAAAGTCATTCATACCCTCAAACCTGGCAAGGATCCAGCTTCAGTTTCCATCCCAGTGCTGTGATGGAAGGTGTGCTCCACACTCCACCCACCCCTACCCTACAGTTCAGTTTGTGGACTCCACACTCCTCCACCTCTACGTTACTGCTCAACTTGTTGATCATCTGTCTCATTCAGGGCATCTAATTCATGTAATAGGGACTCTAGCCCACCAAAATCTAGTTCATCAATAACATGTAGCTGTTTCAATGGTAATGTGAGATCCACCACTCCTATTAAAGATCAATGTCTAGTTGTATTTGTTTACATCATAATACATAGTAAAACTGTTCTACTCCTGACTTACATCCCCAGCACCTTAGTTTCCATGCCACAGTTACCCTGAAATCTAAACCACATAAAGACCCAACAAAGAAAGAGAATAAAAGACCTTTTCCTCTTATGAACATAGATGCAAAACAGCCAATAAAATACTCAAAAACCAAATCCAAGAACACATAAGAACAAATCATCTACCCATGATCAAGTAGGCTTCATCCAAGACATTCAGGGATGGGTCAAGATACAAAACTCAAGAAATGTAATTCACCATATAAATAATCAAAAAGAAAAAAAACCTACATTATCAACACATTAGATGGAGAAAAGGCCTTTAACAAAATCCAACACCCTCTCATGATAAAAGTTCTACAGAGATAAAGGATACAAGGAACATACCTAATCAGAATAAAGCAATTTCCAACAAGCCTATAGTCAACATCAAATTAAATGGGGAGAAACTCAAAGTAATTCACCTAAAATCAGGAACACAACAAGACCTCTAATCTCACCATGTCTATTCAATATAGAACCGGAAGTATTAGTTAGAGGATTAAAACAACTGAAGAAGATCAAGGGGATAAAATTGGAAAGAAAGAAGTCAAAGTATTCTTATTTACAGAGGATGTAATAGGATATGTAAGTGACCCTAAAAATGACACAGAACTCCTATGGGTGAAAAACAATTAAAGCAAAGTAGCATGGATACACAATTAACTCACAAAAATCAGTAGCTCTCCTATGTAAAAATGACGAAGGGAATAAGAAAGAAAGTAGGGAAATAACATCTTTCAAAATAGCCCCAAATTGCTTTAAAATATCTCACAGTAACTCTAACCAAGTAAGTGAAAGACTTATATGATTAAAATGTTCAAGTCTTTGAAGAAAGAAAGATCTCTCACACTCATGGATTGATAGAATTAACATAGTAAATTGGCAATCCTACCAAAAGCAAGCTACAGTTTCAATGCAATCCCCATCAAAAACCTAACATAATTCTTTACAGACCTTGAAAGGACAATTCCCAACTTCAAATGGGAAAACAGAAAACCCAGGATAGCTAAGCAATTCTGAACAATAAAAGAACTGCTGGAGTTTACACCACTCCAGATTGCCTGTTGTAATATAGAGGTATAGTATTAAAAACCATATGGTATTGTCATAAAAACAGACACATCGGTCAATGGAATAAAACTGAAGACTCTTGACATGAACCCACACTCCTACGAATATCCGGGTTTTGATTTAAAAAAAAAAAGCCAGAATACACACTGGAAAACAGCATCTTCAACGAATGGTATTGGTCAAACTAGATGTCTGCATGTAGAAGAATGTAAATAGATCTATACTCATCATCCTGCATAGAACTCAACTCCACATTTACAGGAGACTGTATAACTATGCCTTGTGTGAAATGATAGCTGCTGAGTACTGTATGCTCACACACAAGCCACAGCCAAATGCCCAGTGTCTCAATGCTCTCACCTGACTAAAGTGAGAAACCAAATTCGCACTTACCAACATGAGCGAGTTGTCCAATTAGAAATTTCAATGGCTCAAGGTAAGCCCCCCCAACTGTACACCCACTAATTTGGTTTTCCTTCATTCACATGGTATGAATTAACACATACTGGGAAAGTACACAAAAACGCACTCATCCTGCCCAATCAGATCCTTTTTTAAAACACAGACAGCTACAGGTGATTGACTTAAACCACTTCTAATCTAGCTATTGCCTAGCCTATTTTCCCCTACAGTGTACACAATAAACTATTCCTTCTATTCTCATCTGAATGGAGGTCTGTTCAACAAATACTTTTCTAATTAGTGAAATAGACAGCCCACTCTGGCAACAAACAGGTAGTTTTAGAAGAGTATGATGCTGTAAACCTTTAATCAAGAATTGAGGAGGTTGAGTCAGGAGGACAGCAGCGTCATTGCCCTGTGGGCCTGAACACTAGGACCAAGGCAAAGAAAGTCAACATAACAAACCTTATCTTAAAATATTTTTCTGAAAGCTGGAAGGTGTAACTGTTCTGGAATTAATGTGCCATCACAATGAGAAATCATACACTTAAGAAAAATCTCTTCAGTAATTACAAGTCTCCAGTTCTACCAAATACACAGAGGACCTGACAAGAAACAGTTTGCTAACTCACATAAACCATAGGCTTATGCATTCTGCATATGCTCTGAACCTGGAGAAATGCTGTTTACTGCCCTCCTGCTAGCATGGCTTGCTCAGTTTGATTCCTTATAGAACTCGGACCACCTGCCCAGGGTAGCACCAACCACAGTGGGATACCCTATTACATCAATCTCTAATCAAGAAAATACCCTGTAGATTTGCCTACAGACCAGTGTGACGCTAGCTTATGCCAAGCTGACCAAATCTAACCAGCCTATCTACTGAGTCATCTCCCAAACCCCAAAGACAGATTTATAAGCAAACCTCAACTCTCTTAACACTTGCTCTTCAGCATATACTTGTGCACGCACACACATAAAGTTTTGAAAATCTGTTGAGTTTAGGACTGGAGAGATGGCTCAGCATTTACCACCACATTTTGGTCTTGTAGAAGTCCTGGGTTTGGTTCCCAAAACTATCATGGTAGCATACAATCATTCCTAGATGCTGTTACAGGGGATCTGATGCCTCCTCCTGTCTTCTATGGGCACAAAACACACATGTGGTGATCAGACACATATGCAAGCAAATCACTCATACACATGAAATAAATAACATAGAAAAATTAAAAACATATACCCTACCTCTTATATGTCATCATAGAAAAATAAGCTATAAATACACAGAAATATGACAAATATATGTAGCCAAAACTATACCTTTGTAATTAAAGAAATCAAGAAACTTGAACAAAGGAGAAAAATTCCATGATTGTAGACAAGAAGCCTAAATATAATTTCAGTACAGACTTTGAGCTACAAATTCAGCAACACTCCAACAAAGTCTAACAATTTTTCCTATCAACAACAGAAAAATGATGACAAAAGCTCCTCATGAATGAAAAAATGATCAACACAAGATTAGGTAAACAGCGCACACAGTGATAATACCATCTGACTTTAAAACTTCCCATACAACTGCAATAAAGACTGTACTGTCTGAGAAAGAATTAAGAGATTAATAGAACATAAGAGAAAACTTAGAAACAAAATCACAATTAAAACAGTGTGGAACTGAACACATGAGGCTAGGAAACTCAGGAAGTCTGGCATAACACACCTGACTGGACCACCCTGAAATCTACATGCAAATGTGTTAATGACACAAACATTACACCCTGCACAGAAATAACTGCAGGCGGATCCTACACCTGAATGTTCGGTGCCAAGTGCAGAACTTCTGGAAGACACTAAAGAAAGTAGAGCTCTGTCAGTTAGCAAATCCGCTTTTCAAGGCGATGACGAAAGTGGCGCATGCGCGCACGCTGCATGGTACCTTACAATAAGGAACTATCTACACACAGTTCCCACATCCCCGAGTTCTCTGCAGCCGTAGCCGCAGGCCGCAGACGGAAGTTATTCAGAGGCCGGGAGTTGTAGGGACAGCGCGGATCTCACGGACCTCACGGGGCGCAGGTCCGGACGCCGGTTCCCACAGCCCCGGGACCCCACACCAGCTCGCGCGGCTCCTCCCCTGTGGAGACGGCGGCCCCTCACTCACCATGGCGGATTCCGAGCTCGCCCGGCTCTCCTCACAGCTCCCGGCAGCCGGTCACAGCGCAAAACACGGAACATGAACGGCTCCTTCAGTCCCAGAGCAACCAAGCCAGACGCACGGAGGACCGGAAGTGCCATCACTTATTCTGACTGGCAGTCCGCTTAAGAGCCCTGATTGGTTAGTGCGTCCTGAGTAGGAGGAGCAACTCCCTTAAGGCTAGAGCGTTGTGAAGGGACACACCACAGTAGTTCCTAGCCCTGGCTTCCAACTCTAGTACAGAACTGTCTCAGACTTGCAGAAAATACCATTGTAACAGAACTTGAGCATGAACTGCAAAGACGTCCCTTAACTTTTCCTGCACTCAGGAGGCACTTCCCGTCCTTCCTCCTGGACACAGGGTGTAAGTCTCAAACCTAGTACAAAAGGCTGAGGTGCGTATTTAACCTATAAAGGCAGACACTGGCTGCCAGGTTCTCCCTGCCTCCCCCAGTCCCTGTCTGTGGCAGGATATGGCTGCCATGTCCTACCCCCTTCCCTGAACTTTTCCAGCCCAGGGGCTGAGCGGCCCTTCCCTATATACTAACCATTCTGATAACCCAGTTTTTTCCATCTACACTTTATCTTCCTGACCTCTTCAACTGGCTCTCCCCACTCCCCTGCCTCCTCTTCTCACATTGCTCGGGCTCATGTCCACTCTGGATTCTCCCAAACGTCCCTGTCTCTCCCTACACCTTCCCTTTTATCAAAAACAAACTTTCTCCTCTACCACACCTAGGAGCAGTCATGTCCTTTCCTTTTTTTTTTTTTTTTCTTCTTTTTTTTTTTTTTCTTTCCATTCACAGTATCTCTAGCATACACAGATCATTACTTAACGTATAATAGAGTGATCTCCCTGTCTCACAGCTGAAATGATGCCCAGCCCATGCAGGTCAAATTTAAACCACCTGATTGCCATTCACCAGGCATCAGTTTCAACAAGGCTCTCCTAGGATTGTTCACACTTCTTCCAGCTGCACATTGTTAGGCAACATGAACACTTTCCCAGCACATTTACTCATTAAGTAAACAGAAGGTAGGTTTAACGCACAGTTGTACTCTGTACTGAGCACACTGTGACAGAAGGATCACTGTGAAATTTAGGCAATCCTGGGTTATACGTAAGACCCTTTCTCAAAAGAGCGAATGACAAAGTATGTGCAGGCCCTGCCACTCCAGCTTTGGACCCTTAGTGTCAGTCTTTGTCCTGGAGTCCACGTGAGACTATGGCACCCTGGCCTTTGTCCCCCAGTCCACTGTCCACTTTTTGACACCCTGCCTGGAATCTGTGATGGTGCTGAAGCAGCAGCCAGCAGCAGTGGCAATGGCATGAAGAATCCCTGTCCAGCTGCTTTACTGCTGTGCTCCACTGCTCTGTGGAGGATTTTCATCCTGTGTCCTGCCTGCAGTCCCTCCACTGAGGATTCTTTAAAGCCACACTAACACTTGACTGGCAGGTTCAGTCTGGCTCACCGTATGATTTCTGGCTCAGTAATCTACTTTCCCAGGGCTACTCATTTGTATCTGGACTTGGAAACTAGCAGGTGGAGTCCTATACTAATGGTGACTTCTAAAGGTTTTGACAGTCATTGATGGCCCCTGGATAGGCCCAAGATGCATGTGGTACTATTGTCACAATTTATAAACAATTCTGCTGAAGATGGCTTTACCTTCCAAGATGACCCTGCTTGGGGTCAAATATCTTAAAATTCCAGCACACCAAACATCTGCAAATTTCAAAGCATAAAGCTTGTGTTTATTTATACCATTTTACTTGTGAGCATGAAGACAGCCATGATGACCATGACAGATAATTTTACAATTACTCTCGCTCTTTTTGAGGGTGCATTGAGTGGGTGGCTTTGGCTGCCATGTTTTTTATTGTTAGAAAAGAAAAGTTAAGTAAACCATCATCCAAGTGTACTGGCTCGTCAGCTTCAGAAACCTGCAGTGCCTGCAGAGAAGGCTCGGCTGTCCAGACTGTGCTGCTCTTGCAGACGACCTGAGCCTGGTGCCCAGCACCCAGGATGGTGGGCTTTTAAATGTCTGAAAGAGTAAACCTGTTGGTTTAAAGTTACAAAGATTTAATATTTATATTTTAGCTGGAGCGATGGCTCAGCTGGTAGGAGCACACATTGCTGTTTCGGGAATTCAAGTCCCACTCTAGCACCTATATCAGGCAGTTACATGGAAAGACCTTGAATCATAATTTAACTAAAAAAACAAACATGTCAATTCATTTAAAGTTTTTATTTTTGAGACAGGGTCTCTTTTTCTCTATCTAGCCTTGGCCATCAAAACTGCTCCGTAGACCAGGCTGGTGTTGAACTACTATCCTTCTGCCTATCAAGTGCAGGTATTAAAGGCTTTTATTGATTAAGATCCTTTATAAAAGCCACAAGTGATCTTCACTGTAGCATCATCTTTACATACTCTATCTTTTTTGTTGTTGCTGTTATTGTTTTATTATCTTAAGATAAATATTTAATTTATTAACATTTTTGAGAACTGTTTTACCTGTCAGTCAGTAACTTATTAAAAATGAGTTCCTCCTTAAGAATATCATATTTGCCTTACACTTTAAACAGGGTCACTCCAGTTTTCTGATAGACTATTACAGAACTGGAGTGAATGTTTAACTCTTTGCAGGAATTTAGAGTGAGCCCGAGTTCCATCTATCTTTTCTTTTCTTTTTCCTTTTCTTTTCTTATCTTTTTTTGTTTTTTGTTTTTTGAGACAGGGTCTCTCTGTGTAGCTTTGGAGCCTGCTCTGGATCTCACTCTGTAGACCAGGCTGGCCTCGAACTCACAGAGATCTGCCTGCCTCTGCCTCCTAAGTGCTGGGATTAAAGGTGTATGCCACCAACACCCGGCAACTACCTATCTTTTCATTAGTTTTTTTTTTTTCAGACAGGGTCTCATATGTACCTTTAGTTGTCTTAGACATGAAATCCATGCTGGCCTGGAAACCAAAGAGTTTCACCCTTCTCTGATTCCTTAGGTCTTAAAGTCGTGAGCCACCATACTCATGCTGTCTATCCTTTTTTGAAGCTAGTAATTTTGATACAATTTTGCCCATATAAACTCAATAGTGTTGTGCTGTTTACCTGTCTCTCTGTATATGTTACTAGGCATTTCTTCTGAAATGCCATCTCCTATTCAGGGGGCAGAGCAATGAATGAGAGGCATGATCCTCCTCTGTTTCCCTCTAAAATGAGTTGGGGACTGCATTTGAAATCATGTGACATGGAAGTAGTATACAGAGCACACAGAGTTATGTAGATTTATTCTCACTGAATTGTGCATTTATAATGCTGTCATTCTCACCACTTCTATTACATATATATATGGGATATTTTAGCATGTAGTGACCTATAAAGATGTGTGTGTGAAGTTCACTCATGAAGAGTGGCTTTGCCAGATCCTTTTCAGAAGAGTCTCTACAAAGATTTGATGGTAGAAACCTACCAGAACTTCACTTCCATATGTAAGAAAGGGAGTTTTCCTTCCTTTTTAATGTAAGGGGACAAGCCTTTTTTTGGAGATTGGTGGTCTTCAGTAATTTGGACTCTGAAAGAGAAAGGATGCGGTGAATAATTCAGGCCTTGTTCTAAGGTTCACTAAAGATACTAATTTCAATTTTTCATAATTTCCAATATTGTTTTATACATTTTCTATTACTGTATTCTAGGCTACAAATGGGAAGACTTCAATATTGAAAAACATAGTCAAAGTTCATAAGATGTAGTCGACAGTTTCCATATGCAAGCTGATTCATTAGTCCCTCTGAAAAAATTTTAATGTGTCCTGAAATTTTAATGAAAAATGACAGTGAAATAAGTACAGCTTTGTGAGGATTATTGCATTCTCACAAAACTATGTTTATCACGGTCAGGTAACTGATCAGTGTTTGTAAAACACTCATTTAAGGAACAAGACAAGAAACAATATCATAACAGATGTCACAATGTTAATCATGGCCACATTAGAGCCATGTTGTAAAACTGTCCATCCATTTAGTTTCATACTTTTCAAGTATCCTAACAGGCATACACATTGATTAGGGGTTTAGTGTACGTGCAAGATCTAAGAAAATCTTCCATATTAAAGTGAATGTTACTCAGGGTAAGTGAAACCCTTAGTGTGGGTAATTCTATTTCAACTAAGGAAGAGCCAGCCATAAAGGCTTTTCAGCTCATGCTCAAGTTCAGAGGGATTGAGTGATCGGATAGTAGTGCTATCAAGACCTGGGACACTATCGTCACCCTGGCCCCCTGGGTCCCTAGCTCCAACCATTTTCGTGGACCACCTGGGCCCAGGTGGAGAGATTAGCCATAGAGAGAGAACATTTTGGCATCCTGCTGCCCTTGGGATTCTACTCGACTGTCACAGCCCTTAAAATGTCCTTCCACCTGGATACAATACCTCTCCCCACAGGGGTCCACGGAGGAGAAAAAGACAACACAGGGCCTGGGAGAAAAGGGGAAAAGCATCAAGGATAAAGAGGAAAAGGAATGGGCTAAATTCCACAGGGAGCACGTTGACCAAATTGAATCACCCGCAGTGGAGGTTAAAACGAAAGTAAAAGTCATTCTCCCCAATTCTTACACCTCAAAGGATCCTGGGCCTATGGTGGTATTTTATTTGTACTGAAATGTGATTTTAATTGTATGTTAATAAATAAAATTGCCCAGGGGGTCAGAGCTATTAGAGGCATAGCAAAAGCTGGCCATTGGTGGTGCACACCTTTAATCCCAGCACTTGTTAGGCAGAGCTAGGTAGATCTCTGTGTGTTCAAGGATACAGCCAGCATTGGAGACACATGCCTTTAATCTCAATACCAACCATAGAAGACCTGGAGGTCTATACAGACAGGCAGTGACGAGGCAGTCATATTGTTGGTTTTACAACCAATGAGAAGGCAGAACAGAAAGTCTATATAAAGACAAACAGACAGGAAGTAGGTCTCTTTTGGAGAGGTCTCTTGGCTGAAGAGGCTAGCTGCAGCAGGCGGGTAAGGCTCTTAGCTCTGATCTCTTGGCTTTCTTCTTTGCATTGGTTCTGTGTTTCTTATTTAATAAGATGGTTGGTTACATCTACATGGGCCCCCGCCTTATGTTCCTAGGGCAGAGCCAGGAGCATCACCCTACAGAGCCCTGCGGAGAGACCTGCGTGACCTGGATTCTTATGACCGGCCTTCCGAGGAGGTATGGGGATTGGGGCAAGTAATCTATATGGAGGTTTATCCTGTCAAGGAAGGGCCAAGAGGGGACTCCGACCTGGTGCAGCTGGGCTCGCTCCCCCAAGGCCCCTAGAATGGTGCCCATGGGAGGCCAAAGATCTTAAAAGAGCTCCGTAAGGCAGTGGCCGAGGACAGCCCAAATTCTCCTTGAGCCCAGACTCTATTACAGGACATTGCCGGCCACCCCTGTGTCCCTAAGGACTGTCTGGACATGGCCAAGGCCGTCTTAACTAGCTCTCAGTTCATCAAATGATGTTCCTTTTTTAAAAAGAGGATGTGGGGTGCAGGCAGAGGCCAACCGACAAGCCCACCCTGCGATTCCAATTACCTATGCCATGTTGGTGGGGACAGGATAGGGATACTCCACTGGAGTACAGTAAGCTTTGATACCCGGTCTGTATCAGTGATCAAGTGAGACAAGCGGGGCTTAATACCTGGTACAAATTGGATGAAGGGCCTACCAAGTCCTCTATAGCCTGGGTGAGGCAAAAACCTGGGGAGCCTTTGCCAGACTTTATAGACCAGGTCCAGCAGAGTGTTCATCATAAGCTACCAGGGGAGGCCTCCGAGATCAGTTTGTAAAATTGCTGGTTTGGGAGGAAATGAACGCAGACCACCGCACAGCTGAGGGGAAGCTCCCTAAGCACATGGGCAGTGGCATCCCAGGATATGGACACACAACAACATCAATCTCAATTGCTGGCCCTGGCCCTACAAGCTCAGACATCTACGATGACTGAGGCTATCACTAAGGCGTTAGCTGGCCAGGGCCAAGGGACGTCAGGGCCCTCGGGGAAGGGGGTCTGTTTTAAATGTGGACAGGAGGGGCACTTTAAGAGGGAGTGCCCACAGCATCCCTCCCGCAATCAGCTGGAGAGATCAAAGCCACCCTCCACCCCCTGCCCTAGATGCAGGAAGGGGTATCATTGGAGAAAGGACTGTAGATCCAAGTTTGATCTAGAGGTAAAGCCTTTAAACTAGAGAAGGGGCATCTTCCAGCCTCATTAACTCAAAGGAGGAACCCAAGAAACCCACTCAGGTGTACCCCTAATCCTAAGAGCCACTGCCCCCTGGGTATCCCCTATCAGGTGGAAGCCTGGACGTCCCATCTGGGTGGAGCAGTGACCATTAATCAAACCTAAACTTAAGGCACTCCACCTTCTGGTGGAAGAACAAATAACTTTGGGCATATATGCCCTTCCATGAGGCCCTGGAACACACCGGTGTTCATCATCCAAAAGGCATCTGGAGCCTGGCACATGCTTCAGGACCTATGTAAGATAAATAAGAGGGTAGAATTGGTGAGCACCCCCTGAAGGGGTACGCCCTGGACCCCCACTATACCCTCAGAATATACCCTAGTAGTGATTGATATTAAAGATAGTTTTTTCTCCATCCCATTACATCCGGATGATTATGAGAAATTTGCCTTTTCCATCCCTTCTCTTAATTTTTCCCAACCTGATCAACTAGTTGAATGGACAGTATTGCCACAAGGGATGGCCAATAGTCCAACCTTCTACCAGCAATACCTAGCCACACTCTTGGGACCTATATTGAGCTCAGACACCTCCCTTGCCTACGTCTATATGGATGATATCATCCTGGGACACAGGGACTCTACCTGCTTGGAGGGTCTCCTGACCCAAGTCCTCACAATACTCCAAGAAGGGGGTTTCACAGTAGCCCCCAATAAGATTCAGAAGGTACTTCCTTTTAAAGTGCTAGGGTCTCATCTTACCTTAACCCAAGCCAGCCCCCTTAAGCCCCTGTTCGATATCCCAACATCCATGACCTTAACCCAACTTCAGAACCTTCTAGGGAAATTAATTGGCTACTGCCTTGGGTCTCTATCCCTAAAGATAACCTTGTAGATGAATTTCTAAACAGTCTTATTAAATAAGAAACACAGAGCCAAATACAGGGGTGAAAACCATAGAGATCAGAGAAATAGAGCCACCAGCTAACCTTAGCTCACCACACCACTATAGCTTCCTGAGAGAGAGCTTCTTCCTGTCTAACCTGTGCCTTTATTGCCTTGCTGTTCTGCCTTCTCATTGGCTCTTAGCCCAGCTACCTCACTTCCTTGTCATTGCCTGTCTGTACAGACCTTCAGATCTCTATGGTTGGTATTGGGATTAAAGGCATGTGTCACCATGCTTGGCTGTTCCCTAGTGTGTCCTTGAACACACAGAGACTCTGCTTGCCATGTGATTGGATTAAGGGTGTGTGCTACCACTGCCTGACTTGTTTATGGCTGGCTATGTCCTCTGATCTCCAGACAAACTTTATTTGTTAGCATACAAATAAAATATCACCACATTTCAGCACAAATAAAGTATCACCACATAACTTTCTACCCTTATTTGCCCTGTTAAAGGGCAAAATTCCACAGGATATTGTTACCATTACAGAAAACCATCAGGTGGTATTTTTATTCATTTACTTCCTCATATTCCCCAAGCACATGTTAAGCTGGATGGTAACCCCATCTCCCCTCTCATGGTTCAGAGGCCTGCTGGAGGGACAAGGGGCTTCCATTCATATCCAACATATGAGGGACACTCAACCTTATAAGAGGCCACTCAGCTACATGACTTGACCCATATTAATTGGAGAGGCCTACAACGCAGGTTCCCCCAGGTCCCTATAAAGTACCTCAAAAGGATAGTGCACACTTGTAAAACATGTCAGCCCTTTTTAAAGGTGCCCCCATTACAAACACAGGGGTAAACCCTAGAGCCTCAGACCCAATATTCTTTGACAAACGGATGTTACCCACTTCTTGGCCCTCGCAAGCTCAAATATGTTTCTGTCTCCCTAGATACTTATTTAGGAGCTTGTTGGGCCACAGCACAAACAGGTGAAAAGACTAAACATGCACAAACACACTTCCTTCAGTGCTTTGCCACCTTAGGCTTACCAACACAAGTTAAGGCTGACAATGGACCCTGCTTTACTAGTAAGGCAATGTTTTTTTTTTTTGACAGATGGCATATTAAACATACCCCCAAGGCCAAGCAATTATAGAAAGAAATGTTTAAGGAACAACTAAAAACAAAAAGGGGGAAATAGCCCCCATATTCAGTTACTCTGCACCCCACGGCCATCATGCTCTGGTCTCAGGGCTACAAGGACACCCATGTTGAGCCCCAATCAGGGCCTTCTGCTCCCCACCCACCCCTTTGTGCCCTTAGACAGTCCCTATAGAAGCGATGACAGAATACAGGCTTGTGGTGGTGGGTACTTAGAGGCATGGGAAAGAGTGCCCTGACCATCCAACTGATCCAGAACCATTTTGTGGAGGAGTATGACCCCACCATAGAGAACTATTATCGGAAACAGGGGGTCTTTGATGGGGAGACATGTCTGCTGGACATCCTAGACACAACAGGTCAAGAGGCATATAGTGCCATGCGGGACCAGTATGTGCACACAGGGGAGGGTTTCCTCTGTGTGTTTGCCATCAACAACACCAAGTCCTTTGAAGACATCCATCCCTACAGGGAGCAGATCATGCGGGTGAAGGACTCAGATGATGTGCCAGTGGTGCTGGTGGGGAACAAGTGTGACCTGGCTACTCATACTGTTGAGTCTCGACAGGCCCAGGACCTTGCCTGCAGCTATGGCATCCCCTACACTGAAACATCAACCAAGACCTGGTAGGGTGTGGAGGATCCCTTCTACACACTAGTACATCAGATTCAGCAACACATACTGTGGAAGCTGAACCCTCTGGATGAGAGCAGCCCTGGCTGCATCAGCTACAAGTGTGTGCTATCCTGATGCCAGGTGAGGCAGGGACCAGCAGACATTTGGGGGAGTGGCCCGGGCTAGTAGAATGAACTTTGCATGTTTCTGCTCCCACTCCCCCATTCTGCCAATCTCCCTGCCTATGGTCAGTGGTGTCCTTTGTGCCTGTCCCAGTACAGGCTCAGGACATGGAGGTGCTGGGTGCAGGGAGGAGGTGCAGATGGAAGGAAAGAAAGAGGAGGGAAGGAAGGAAGTGATGCTGGAGCTGGTCCAGTCCAGGGATGGTGGACAGAGGTGACCAAGACCTTCACATGGACAATTTAAACAGACTGTCATGAACTGTCCCTGTTGCCACTGGCACCCCAGTCTTCAACCCCTCTCTGTTCCCTCCAGGAATCCCAGCACAGTCCTGGGGATGAAGTGTTCAGGGTAGATGGGAAGGGTATTTCTGGTACTCCTGATGCAGAGAGAAATAGGCAGATATTGCCTGCTTTGACATATTAATGGAAAACTCAGCAGTTTGTCACAAATTTGAGACCTAACAATTATAGTCTCAAAAAATTATTTTAAAGCATTAAATCAAGCTTTATGGTCCCATGCACTCAATGGACTAACAATTTTTATTGGAGCATACCAAGGATTAATCACATCCTTTCTCTCTAGCTGTACATTTTCAGCCAGAAAAATAATAGGCCAGTTATTCAGAGTCACACCAATTTGTTCAACACTTTTTTTCTGTTTGAACTAGTGCAACAACAGTAATTAGGTTTCTAGAAGGAAATACACTTGTTTGTCCAAATTCTTTACAGTCCTGGTTGGCAGGAATCCCAAAATTATTTATTTGGACATTTGATCAACTAAAGTTGATTATCTGACTAATCACTGAAAATCCCAAATGCAGACAAATTTAGACCTTTCAACCGCCTTCCTGCAACCAACCTTTCTCTATTGTGGGTACACCACCTTGCAAGTGGACAATGGACTCTGATTCTTACAAAGGTCCCTATGCATTTGAAACTCCCTACCAAAAGATTGGGCTCTATTAGGACACGCATTCCCTTGTCTTCTTCTCCTTCTCACTGACCTGCATAACTGTATTCCCAGCACTGGATGGCACAGGCAGTTTTAAGTGTTCAAAGCAACTCTCAATAGCATAGTACAAGGCATGTCTGGCATAATGTGCTGGATTGTTTGTTGTCAACTTGAAATAGGTTGAAATCATCTTAGAAGAGGGAACTTCAATTGAGTAAATGCCTCTGTAAGATTGGGTTATAAGCTGGAGTGTAGGCATTTTCTTAATTAGTGATTGATGGGAGAGGGCCCAGCTTATTGTAAGTGCATCCAAGCCGAGGGCCAATGGACCTAAGTTCTATATGAAACAGGCTAGGCAGGTCATGGAGAACCATAGAATAAGCAGCACTCCTCTATGGGCTCTGCATCAACTCCTGCCTCTAGGTTCCTGCTCTGTTTGAGTTCTTGTTATGTGGTGGCCGACAGAGGCTATCTAGTGAGACCTTACTGAGGGTCAGAGAATCTGGGCTTGCTTTACCTAGCACAGCTGCATAATGGGATGATTTGGCCAGGGGTTTGTCTACCAGGTGTTTGGAAGGGTCTACAGTTGGCTCTACGGTGTGCTTTGATGTTGCAAAGAAGGGGTCTTTGCCCCTCCCCTTGGCATATTATAAAAGCCCTTTTGAATAAAACTCTAGGTGACTGGGTATTGACCCAGGGCCCCCCTGAAACTATCCTTTGTCTCCATCTTTCTTATCATCTCTTTCTACCTAATATTTCCTAATTCCTCTCTCCTCTATCCAAAAACCCTTCAAAAGGTGGAAGCTGGACTCCCACACTGTTCTGACTTCCTTTGATGATGAAGAATGATATGGAAGTGTAAGCCAAATAAACTGTTTCCTCGCCAACTCATGTGTGGTCATGGTGTTTCAGCGCAGCAATAAAAACCAAAACCAAGACAGCTACCAGACATCTTGCTCAAAAAACAAATAAAGAAATAAGCATTTATGAAAATTTGAGTATAATTCTTAATGACTTGGAGACATTGGGGAACAGAAGGAAATACAGATTAGTGATCTATGGAAAAAGGAAAATAGAAAGGGTGATACTGTAGTATTTGAATGAGAATGACCCCATAGGCCCATATGCTTTAATACTTCCTCATCATGGACTGCTGCCACTAAGGAGGGATTAGGAGGTGTGGCATTGTTCAAGTAGGTGTGGCCTTATTAGGGCACAAGCCAGGCACAGTGCCTTTCTCTCTTCCTACTGCCTGCAGATCTGGATATAAAACTATCAGCCATCATGTATGCCTGTGTGCTGCCATGCTCCTCACAATTATGATAATACAATAAATATATGAAACTATAATTTAATGCTTTTCTTCAAATACTTGCTCCAGTAATGCTATCTCTTCACAGCTATAGAACACTGGACAAGAAAGAAGTTGGTGCCAGGGAGCAGGGTATGGCTGTGATGGGCCAGACCATGCTGCTTGTTCATAGAATGTGATCTTTGGGGCTTTAGATTAGAAAAATGGTGGAACAATTTAAGTGGGCCTTAATGAGCCATACTAGAAGGAATGTGGTAGACAGTGGTGCTGAGAGAAATGTAGATTATGATGGTCCTGCTCAAGAGGTTTTAGAGGACAGTATATGAGCTAGAAAATATTTCTTTGGTGTTCTGGAAAAAAATGTCTGCTTTCTGCCCTGTTTTCTGAAGGAAATTAAGAGGTTTAGAATAATTGCATTGACAGAAGTAGTGTCAAGACAGCCCAATATTGACTCTGTCCTGTGGTTTTTAGAGGTCACTCTCATGCAGAGTTATAATGGAAGGCAGCAATCTGAGCAAGAAAAAAATGTCCATTTTTTAGCAGAAAAAAGAGAGCCAGGAAGTGTAACAGAAAGTCGGTTGGAATGTAGTTAATGGAGGTGGCTAAGTCCAGCCCTAGCAAGCAGCAGAACTTGGCAGATTTGGACTTAGTTCTGGCCTTAAAGTCAAGGATACAAGAAAAATACTGTGAAATCTCCCTCTGAAACTAAGGACAGCCACTGAGGTCAAGCATGTGTCAGGGGTGGCTCTCCATGGAAGACCACAGAAACTATTTCCTGAATCTGTAAAAGCAAAGCCTGGATTGTGTTGGAGACCCATATGCTGTGGGATGTTCTGTATGGCAAATGTGTTGCTCTGATTGGTCAATAAATAAATCACTGATTGGCCAGTGGCCAAGCAGGAAGTATAGGCGGGACAAGGAGGAGAATAAAGCTGGGAAGTGGAAGGCTGAGTCAGAGACACTGCCAGCCGCCATGATGACAAACAGCATGTGAAGATGCCAGTAAGCCACAAGCCATGTGGCAAGTTATAGATTTATAGAAATGGATTAATTTAAGCTGTAAGAACAGTGAACAAGAAGCCTGCCACGGCTATACAGTTTGTAACCAATATAAGTCTTGTGGGGCGTTTACCCAACCACCCCCACAGTTCCCCAGAGTTTTCTTGAGTGCGAGCAGCAGGAAATATTAGATAGAAGGATTTATTGCGGAGAATATCGCAGAGATAAACAGATAGAAAATAAAGGATAGCCTCGAGAGGGCCTGGAACCTATTCCAACGGGCCCTGACTGTCTCTGCCCCAGGGTTTTTATAGAGACGCCAAGGGGTGGAGCAAAAGACCTCCTCCCCCAGCACAGCCAAGTGCAGACCATCCCAGACACCTGCACTTAGGCCTGTGGTCTAATCATCCTCTATGCGGACCTGCTGGGTAAAGCCACGAGGAACCCAAGAACGGGCTCCCACAAAGTCTCTGTGTTTACTTGATTGGGTCTGAGTGGCTGTGGGACTGGCAGGTGAGAGAGATTTGTCCTGACTGTGGGCCAGGCAGGAAAACTTTAGCAACACCCATAATGTTAGAGAAGCCAGAGTCATCAGGTACCTGCCAAGGAAACCTTCTAACATGGTATGGAACAAACCCAAGGCAAAAAACAATGTTGCTGTCAACAAAGCTGAAAAGATTTGGAGATCTGAAGAGTGGTTCGACATCAGCCATGGAGATACAGAATTTTTAGTCTGCCAAGTTGCTTTTTGGTGTTGCTTTGTGCCAGTATTTCCTTACTGTGTTTCCATTCTGCCCTTCTGTAATGGTAAAGTTTATGCTTGGAAACTACATGTTTGAAGTATATGATCTGATGCAGAGTAGCCCCCATAGGCCAATATGTTTGAATGTTTAGTCATCATAGAATGCTTTGAAGGGATTAGAAGGTGTGGCCTTGTAGGCATAGATGTGGTCTTTTTGGAGGAAGTATGTCACTGTGGGTGGGCTCCAAGGTTTCTTGGTCCCAAGCCAGGTCCATAGCCTTTCACTCTTCCTGGTGCCTATAGAAAAGGATGTAGAAATCTAAGATACCATGTCTGGTTATGTGCTGTCATGCTCCCCATGATGACAATGGACTAGACTTCTGAAACTATAAGCAAACCCTGGTTAAATACTTTCCATTATAAGAATTCCCATGCTCTGAGAATAGGAAGAAGCAAAGTGCTAGAGAGGCCCACAGAAATCCACAAAGATACCCCCACAACAGACTGCTGGCAATGGTCGAGAGACAGCCCGAACTGACCTACTCTGGTGATGGGATGGCCAAACACCCTAATTGTCATGCTAGAAACCCCATCCAATGACTGAGGGATCTGGATGCAGAGATCCATGGCTAGGCCCCAGGTGGAGCTCTGGGAGTCCAATTAGCCAGAAAGAGGAGGGTTTATATGAGCGAGAATTGTTGAGACCAAGGTTGGATAAAGCACAGGGACAAATAGCCAAACGAATGGAAACACATGAACTATGAACCAATGGCTGAGGGGTCACCAACCGGATCAGGCCCTCTGAATAGGTGAGACAGTTGATTGGCTTGATCTGTTTGGGAGGCATCCAGGCAGTGAGACTGGGTCCTGTGCTCATTGCATGAGTCGCCTGTTTGAAACCTGGGGCCTATGCAGGGTCGCTTGGCTCGGCATGGGAGGAGGGGACTGGACCTGCCTGGACTGAGTCTACCAGGTTGATCTCAGTCTGCGGGGGAGGCTTTGCCCTGGAGGAGGTGGGAATAGGGGGTGGACTGGGGGGAAGGTGAGGGATGTGGGAGGGGGGAGAACAAGGGAATCCATGGCTGATATGTAGAACTGAACTGTATTGCAAAATAAAAAAAATAATAATAATAACAATTCCCATGCTCATGTTGACTTTTCACAACAAGAAAACACTAAGTAAGACAGATGCCAATGACTGGCTTTAGAAGATATAAAATTAACTAAAGAACTCTTAGGAACATTGGTTTTTAAAAGAGAGTAGGTTCTTTCCTGGTAGTGAGAATACCATTAATAAGAGATTGTATGACCCTGTCCTGTGTAAATGTTAGCTGGTGAGTGTTATATGTCAAATGCCCTGTGTCTCAATCTTCTCACCAGACTGAAGTGAGACAATCAGGTTTGCACTTACCAGCATGGGAAAGTTGTCCAGTAGGAAATTTTATTGGCACACCCTAACATTCCTAACAGTATACCCACCAATTTGATTTTCTTTCATTCATATGGAATGAACTAATGCATGCTGGGAAAGTACACAAAAAGTAACTCATACTGTCCCATCAGAACCTCCTTTATAACATAGACTGGTGCATCTTACTGACTTAATTTGAAACAACCTCTAATCTAACTATTGCCTAGCCTGTTTCCCTCTGCAGTGTACACAGTAAACTATTCCTTCTATTCTGGTCTAGAACGAGAAGTCATGCTGCACATATGAATCCCTTTCCTGTTATTGCAATGAACAGCCCATTATGTGACTCAAATCAGTTCCATTAGAATTGTCTGATGTTACAAAATTTAATACAAGAATTTTGGATATTGAGTTGTGAGGACAAGGTCAATGCCCTATGTGAATAGTGATAAGGAAACATGAGTCATCATAAGAGACATTGTTTCACAAATATTTTTCTGAAAGGCTGGAGGTGAAGCTGTTCCTGATTTAATGTGCCTTCCCAATGAGAAATCATCCCCCACACATATGGCTTAATAAACACTAGTCTCTTTGGTAATAACAAGTCTTCAGATCTGTAAAATGCTCAAGAGGATCTACCCAGGAACAGATTCGCAAACTCATATACACCATAGACTTAGACACTGTACATATGCTGTCAACCTGGAGAAATGGTGCTTTCTGCCCTGCTGCTATCATGGCTTGCTCAGTTTGCTTTCTTACACAAATCAGAACCTCCTGCCCAGGGTGTCATCATCAACTACAGTGGGATGGGCCCTATTACATTAATCATTAATCAGGAAAAACTCTAGATTTGCCTACATGTCAATCTGTTGTAGGAATTTAGCAGAGTCCCTGTATTTGGGTAAACATTAGAGTCAAGTGTAGTGGGTAGCTGTTCCAGCTTTGACCTTGAAATCCTGCCCCTAGAGTGATGAATCTCCTGCCCAGGGTGTCATCAACTACAGTGGAATGGGCCCTATTGTATTAATCATTAATCAGGAAAAACTCTAGATTTGCCTACATGTCAATCTGTTGTAGGAATTTAGCAGAGTCCTTGTATTTGGGTAAACATTAGAGTGAAGTGTAGTGGGTAGCTGTTCCAGCTTTGACCTTGAAACACTGCCTCTAGAGTGATGGCAGGTAACTGCCACACCTGCCTAGGACCTGCCTCTGGGGCTGACCTGCCCCTGGGGCTGACCTGCCACTAGGGCACGGCCGAGAGGGACCCCATTAAGACTCGAGGTGCATACGTGTTTGCTCTCTCTTTTGGATACCTCATGGTCCTGGAATCTGGACAAGAGATCAAGCCAGAGTTCTCTGCTGGATGGTACCTCATCTTTCTTGGACCCTTAATCTATCATTATTGGCTATAAGTTATCCTAGAAATGAACCTCTCTTGATTACCAGATAAATTATGTGAAATTGCCTCATTAAATACAGCAATATCCGTTGCCCAACATGAGGCAAACAATAAAATTTGGACTCAGTATTCTTTTTTGGAAAAGAAAAAGGGGAATGGATAGATATAGGGTATTAAGGTAGATTATTGTATTTACTAGTAAACTAATTTAGTAAAATATCAGCCTTAGGTAATTTGCACTGTATGAATTCTTGTATATTGATACAAATGCTAACTTTTTATCTTTCTATTTAAGATAAATTGTATATTGATACAAATACAGAACTATATTTGTTGTAATGTACATATATTTCTACTCCTGTTTGAAATATTTTGTATATTGATACAAATGTAAAATTATATTTGTCATACTGTATGTATGTTCTACTTCTGTTTAAGCTATTTTGTGTATTGTCACAATCTTGAGGTCATTGTCCTTATACCGTACATCTGCTTACAGTCTGTTTATCTTATTATGTGAATTCTTAGTCCTTAAGTTATTTTAGTAGAGAAGACTTACTGAGTTATAATCACTCATGAGTGTCATTTCTATAGTTATGTTAGTTAGGGTCTTCAGACTTACAGATGTCAGATGGATAGGTAGCCTTCAAACACTTTATAGACCTAGAGAATATGGCATTTAAATGTTTTGATAATTTAGAATTCTGTTGATGTGAGACACAATTGCTCCTGACAGCACTGATCTGATCCCTAGAGAATGTTGGGCTTCTGAGACATTTCAATTTGGAAGTTTATCTTCTTGGCACAAAAAAAAAAAAATGGCCTATAGGCAAAGAAATGCCCTTACTTCGACTGTTGACAATATGAATGCTGTCCTTTTGCTATGAGCAGGATACAAGGAAAAATGACTATTGAACTCTGCCAAGACAGGGTAAGATAGTCTTTCAAAAAACCTGCTTCTAAAATTGGTCTGACAGATACTCTAGGCCTGTAGCCAATTTGAATGCACCAATGATATTGAAAAATTCTAGGTGACTGAACAGGCTGCCAGCTGTCTCTGTCTACTCTCGCAAGACTCCTGAAAGTTGTTTGTGTCCTTCTCTTGTTTCTCAGGTATTATTATATTCCTTCTCAGGTCTTTGACGGGATTGGAGACTAACAATTATAATTACAATCTTCTTGTATCTTAGCTAGAACATATTAAGTATTAGATTCAGGTTCTTCAAGATAGAACATCTTTTGTAAGGACCTCTGTAACGTGTCATTTACCTATGCTCCAGACTCTTCTGGATTGTAGTATGTGTTTCTTGTTTGGTGTTGTTCTTGTTGATATATTTTCAGCTTGTCTAGATCATTATCCCTTGTTCCTCCGGGACAATATTTGGTAATCATCCCTATTGTAAATAGTTTTGTATTTGGTTAGAATTTTCTTATTTAGACAAAAGGTGGGGGAGAGATGTAATGGGTAGCTGTTCCAGCTTTGACCTTGAAACACTGTCCCTAGAGTGATGGCAGGTAACTGCCACACCTGTCTGTGACCTGCCCCTGAGACTGACGTTCCCCTGGGGCATGGCTGAGAGGGACCACCTTAAGACTCGAGGTGCACATGTGCTTGCTCTCTCTTCTGGATACCTTGGGTCCTGGAATATGAATGGGAGACCAAACCAGAGTTCTCTGCTGGATGGTACCTCATCTCTCCTGGATCCTGTAACTCATTCCTATTGGTTGTAAGTTATCCCAGAAATAAACCTCTCTTAATTACCAGCTAAATTACGTGGAATTGCATCATTAAATACAGCAATAGTGAAGATTTGTTTTATAGGTCTTGAAGAAATCATTTTGGAAAACATGATTGTTTTCTGTGATTTGTAGAATTCTTTTTCTTAGGGGGCATTACAGTCTTTGCATGATTTTGGTCACAAGACGCTTCTGACACACCTGAAAGTTTTATTTATTGGGTACTGAAAATGGCACACAATAAGGACTAAAGGATGAGGGGTATATGATGTTTTCCTTTAGAGAAACATGTAGATTAGATTAGAGACCTTGGTATGAGGAACTATTTTACCCCAAAACAACTTTGTGTAACAATCAATAAATATGCCTGTCAATGGCAGTTTTAGGTTGAGTCCATCAAAAGATGGACCTTCCTGCTGCCACACAGGCCTAAAAAATTCATCTTGGAGAACCTCTTTCTTTGACCAACTCATGTAACACAGAACCCCTGAAATCAATCTAACTCTAGATTGTATCAAGCTGATAAAATCTATCAAGCATACCTAGACAGTCATCTCCTGCTCCCAAACACAGGTTTTTAAACAAACCTCAACTCTCTTAATACTCAGTTTTCAGTGTGTGGATCTGAATGAAAACACACAAAATTTTGATAATCTGTCAAGGTTAGGACTGGAGAGATTTTTCAGTGGTTACGTGTACTTATTCTTCTATTGGAAGACATAAATTTCATTCCCAGCACTAACATTTTGTTACACAATCATGTTGCACATCCTGTTGCAGGGGATCAGATCCCTGCATCCAGTCAGCTCTCAGAAGTCAGTCTGTACCCTGACTGCTCTGTCTGTAGGTCCTGTCACCCAACCCTGTCCCCACAGAGCCAGTACCTCCATTCTCTGCAGCAAGACTGTCATTTGGTCACACAGTGCCTCTCCTCGGATCTGGCTAAGATAGCCTGCTGTATCTTCAAAGCCTCCTTTAGCATAAAGACTTTCTGGAAAGTTCTGTAATCTAGAGAGGGCAGGGGCTCTAGAGCAGCCACCCTGAGCCAAATGTTGACCTGTGACCTCCACACATGCATATGCACACAAGGAGCACACAGAAAATGGAATAACTGGGTTCAGTGAGATGATTCTGAGGATAAAGAGATTGCTGCCAAGTCTGTCTTTCTACCTGAGTTCCATCACTGGGACCTACATGGTAGAAGGAGAAAATGGATGCAGAGCAGTAGTCCTCTGAACTGATCCCCTGTTTGGGATCTGATCCCCTGTTCTCTCTTCTATGGGCACCAAACATACAAGGAAGCAAAACACACATATAGGTGAAATAAAATAAATAAATACAGGAAATTAAGAAGTTCTCACATATCTCTTTTATGTCACAATGGACAAAAGAGCCAGAAATACATAAATATGTGGCAAATGGCTATAGGACTAAACCATGCTCCAAGTGCCTCAGTTGGCTTTACCCCTAAGATATGCCCCAAGATCTCCATTGGTGTTATCTAGGCAAAGTCTTTACCCCTGAGCTACAACTGCATTCCCTGGTTTCTTTAAATATTGCATTGCACTCATGTTTACTGCCATAATTTCGTTTTTGTTCCAGAAGCTTAGACTGTCTTCTGCCCCCCCCTGCCCCATCCCTGCCCTCACCTAGTATTCTACACTGTTTATGTTTCCTTTTTAGAATGAGTTTATAGTCCTGTGTGGACGGTTGTGATATAGGTGGCATATTGCAAGTTTGTAACATATCAGGTGTTGTAGAGTGATGGGAATTAGAGGGCCAGAGTACAGAGAATGGTAGTGTGATGGGGTCAGCTGGGCACCATTGGTAAGGTCCCATGTCCATCTCCCAGTACATGATGAGTCGCATTCATCATCCTGCAAGCTAGAAAATGTTGTCTATGAGGCTTCAGCTGGCAGTGGTGAAGGATGGAGACTGAATGGCTCCATTGTATCCCCAGGAGCCTTGGTCCTGCATCAGCTACATCTATAGCAAGACACACCAACACCATACCTCTGCACCTGAATCAAAACCCCATATTCACTGGCCGCAGATGGCTGAAGCAGGGACATGTCACTGAGGTGCCTTGCCCAGGCTGCATCCAGTCAGCTCTCAGAAGTCAGTCTGTACCCTGACTGCTCTGTCTGTAGGTCCTGTCACCCAACCCTGTCCCCACAGAGCCAGTACCTCCATTCTCTGCAGCAAGACTGTCATTTGGTCACACAGTGCCTCTCCTTGGATCTGGCTAGGATAGCCTGCTGTATCTTCAAAGCCTCCTTTAGCATAAAGACTTTCTGGAAAGTTCTGTAATCTAGAGAGGGCAGGGGCTCTAGAGCAGCCACCCTGAGCCAAATGTTGACCTGTGACCTCCACACATGCATATGCACACAAGGAGCACACAGAAAATGGAATAACTGGGTTCAGTGAGATGATTCTGAGGATAAAGAGATTGCTGCCAAGTCTGTCTTTCTACCTGAGTTCCATCACTGGGACCTACATGGTAGAAGGAGAAAATGGATGCAGATCAGTAGTGCTCTGAACTCCACACATGAATGCCCTCACCCCTACATTAATAAATACATGCAATTTAAAAACCTGTATAGGGATACACATGGGAAACTTGGCTTCAAATCCTGATTTTTGATCCATTTAGTGCCTGTGTGACTTTGTGTGAGTGGCTTCATCTCTCTGTGCTTGTTGAGAGAGAAGTGTTCCACACTTTAGCATGGTTATAATAAACAATTGATTCATCAACACCCAGAAATGTTCTAGCTCAGCTCTCTTCTTTCTCTGTGCCTGTTTCCCATGTAAAAAGTGGGAGGATTTTACAGTACAATACCTTGCCATCCCAGGTTCTTCAGTTTTGTGTATTCTTGGCTTAGTGCATCCTGACAGTGAGCAAGAGAGATCCATCCTTTTTGTCATTCTCCTAGTCTTTTCTAGGGACACCTTAGCACAGCTCTGACCCTGTTATGACCACTCAGACTCTATATAAATCCACTGAAGCTGCAGCTTGCCCATAAGCAGGTGGGCCTCAGTTGTGTGCATCTCTTTTTCATAAACAATGCCTCATACTGCATTTGTGGCCCTAGCCACAATGTAAGATTCTCAGGACATCTAGACCCCAAAGAGGATTGGATCCTGGGCCTCTTCCCATCCTTCCATGCTGAACTGATGGCATTCCACCTCAAGGAAGGGTTCTGGAATCTAACCTGATCCTAAGAAAATTCTGATCTTGCCATGCATCTCTGGCTATTAGCTGTATGTCCTGGGACATATAGTTAAGCCTCTCTCTGCCCTGGTTTTCTCCCTTGGTAGTCTAAGACTATTCGCTAGATATTTAGGTGGCTGAGGCCAAATGTCAGGTGTTCAAGGGCTGCAGTGTGAGGTTAGGGTCAGCCTAGGCAGCAAGAGAGACTTGGTCTCAAAACATAAACATGCAATAACTTTTAAGAAAAGTTTTTGTTTGCAGGGATTTTTGTTGTTGTTGTTTGTTTTTTGAGACAGGGTCTCAGTGTGGATCTGTGATTCACCAAGTCAGCTATGTCAATTTTTTCTGCGCAATTGGGTCTCATTGGGTAGAGTGATGGCATAGCATGCCCCAGGCTTCTGCATAAACAGGACATGATAGTGAAACCTGTCATTCCAGTAACTGGAGTTGGAGGCAGGAAGGTCATGCTTTCAAGGTCAGCCTGAACATCGTGAGCCCATTTAAAAAACAAAAATCCCAAAACAATGATTAACAACAACAACAACAACAAAATCAGGGCTCAGTGGTGGGCAGGGCCCAGGAGGTAAAGTTGCTTGAAGCCAAGCATGGTGCACATGATTTGGTTCTAAGGACCCACAGGAGAGGACTGGGTCCCACAGTCTGTAGCTAGAGTTTTCCTGCCTGGCCCACAGTCAGGACAAATCTCTCTCACCCGCCAGTCCCACAGCCACTCAGATCCAACCAAGTAAACACAGAGACTTATATTGCTTACAAACTGTATGGGCATACCAGGCTTCTTGCTAACTGTTCTTACAGCTTATATTAATCCATTTCTATAAATCTATACCTTGCCACATGGCTCGTGGCTTACCGGCATCTTCACATGCTGTTTCTCATCCTGGTGGCTGGCAGTGTCTCTGACTTCAGCCTTCCACTTCCCAGCTTTATTCTCCTCCTTGTCCTGCCTATACTTCCTCCACGGGCCAAACAGTGTTTTATTTACCAACCAATCAGAACAACACATTTGCCACACAGAACATCCTACAGCATCTGACTTTCAAGCTGTACCATGCTTGTGTATGCACACAGATAACAATAATAAATTAAATATTGAAGTGAATAAAAAGGTATGAGACATGGCTCAACACTTTAGCATCTCTTATAGAAAACACAGATCAGTTTCCAGCACCCACATGGCAGCTCACATCTGTAACTCCAAAGTTCAAGGGAATCTGACCACCTCTTCTTGCCTAATGGACAATACCCTTGTGTGAAGACAGACATACAGACAAATGCCCATATTCATGAGGAAATATACCTTAAGGAGAGTCTGGTGGCAGGAGCAATTCATATGGAAGACCTTACTCTTGTTCTCTCATGCTTCAAACCCCAGCTCCACCAGCTGCCTCTGCAGCCAAGGCATATGGTTTGGCAGGGTGCTTAGCTCAAGTACTCCAGCCCTTACTGGCTGCATCTCAGGTGGAACAAGGTATTATCTAGCCTCTGGGTTTGAATCCTAACACTTCCCAAATGTATGGTCATCACTGCACATGTTTGTGTAATTATATACTTGTAAAGATATTTTTATCACTTTGTGTGTGTGTGTGTGTGTGTATCTGCAGTCAGGTGCACACATACCACAATGCATAGGTGGCAGTGGACAACTTGAGAATTGGTTCTCTCCTTCCATCATGTGGGTAGCAACATTAGGTCAGTAGGGTTGGCAGCAAGCCACATATTGGCTTGTCTGTCTTGCTGACTCTAACTATACCTTTTGAGAAATATGGGAGTATATGTTTGCAGTATGTATCTAAGTATGACAGGTATATTTATAAGTGTAGGGTATGTGTGATGTGTGTGTCTGCAGGGCTGCCATTTTTGCAGGTGTGTGTTTAGAGAAGTCTTCATGACTGTAGGAGTAGGGAGTGGCAGAGGTGTTGTGGAGAGGAATAGTAAATGAGAATGGGCATCACAATATGGAACCTGAATGGCATACATGAGACGGTTGCTATATAAAAGCCACTACGCACCATTCTCCCAGGACTTCTCCCATGGGAACAGGGGAGGAGAAGTCAAAGGGATCAGAGGTTCAAGATCATCTTTTTCTGCACAATTAGTTTAAGGTCAGTCTGGGCCACAGAAGTCCCTCCCTAAAAAGAAGGATGAGGAGGGAATGGGAAGAAGGCAAGGAGAGAGGAGGAAGTGAATGGAAAGGGAAGTGGAGGGTAGGAGAGGTGTGGCTCATCTACAGCAAGACACACCCACACCACACCTCTGAACCTGAGTCAAAACATCATGGTCAGTGGTCACTGATGCCTGAGACAGGGAGGTAACTGAGGTGTTTTTTCCAGCCTGGATCCTACTATCACTGTACTCTGTCTTCTTTAGCTCTGGCTCCTATCACCCACACTCTCATGCACAGAACCACCCTCTGCAGTGACACTGTCACTTGGCCACTTAGCACATCCTTCTCCGCAGAGCTGTCCAGGGCAACCTGCTGTGCCTTCAGGGCCTCCATCAGCATAAAGATTTCTCTGGATAGTTCTATAATCTACAGGTGGCCTGGGCTCCATGAGCAGCCACCAAAAGCTGAGCGGGGATCCAGGAACCTCTTAACCAGGCAGCTTGTTACAGAGTCATGGATTCAGGACAGGGGCTGAGCTGACTCAGAACTTGTATCTGTTTAACCCCAGAAGATAAAGACATTCATTTTATTTTTAAATGTTTGAGAAGAAGAAATCCAAGGGAAGATTTATTTTGTGCCCCTTGAAGAGATTCCAAATCACATTTGATGTTTATTCATAAAATTATATTGGCACACAATCCTGTCTGTTCACAGCAAACAGAAACCAAACGCTATGTGGTCTACAGGTAAGCAAATACTTTGTCTTTTTGGCCCTTCATAGAAAAACACCCAGCCTTCCCTGCTCTTAGGGTCTTTGTTGACCTGTCTGGGGGAATGTTAGAGTCTGGAACAACCTGGCCCTGCCCAGCTACCCAGCAACCCTACTTGGATTTCAGCCTTACAGGATGCCCAAGGTTGACCTGTGACCTCCACACATGCACATGTACACAAAAAGCCTACAAAAAAAGATGCAATTAGGGGACAATGAGTTGGCTCAGGGGGTTAAGGCACTTGAGGCCAAGCCTCTCTCTTTACTTGAGTTCAGTCCTTGGGATCTACATTGTTTATGGTGAAAACAGATGCAGGCAAGTCATCCTCTGACTTTCACACATACATACCACAACCCCTAACTGAAGAAATACATATAATTTAAGAATTTTTAAAACGTTACAGATGGGAGATTTGAGTTAATCCTGGGTTATGATCCCTTTAGTGGGTGTGTGACCTTGTGTGACTGGATTTACCACTCTATTCCTGTTACTTCAAATGGGGATAATTATAGAGAGCAGTTAAGTGCACCACACCAGTTACCATGGTTACAATGTGCATTTGGAGCATCAACACCCAGAGTGGCTGTAGCTGAGACTCTCTTACTTCTGTGTCTCAGTTTCCTCTGTAGATGGATCTGAGTCATAATGTCTGTTAGTTCTATTATTTCTCTGTTTAGTTTTTGTCTGGATAGCCTGTCCATTGGTGAGAGTGGGGTATTGAAGTCTCCAAATATTACTGAGTGAGGTTCAATGTGTGATTTATGCTTTAGTAGTGTTTCTTTCACAAATGTTAGGCTGCCTACTTTTGAAGCATAGATGTTGGGAATTGAGACATCATTTTGGTGGATTTTTCCTTTAATAAATATGAAGTATCCTTCTCCATCTCTTTTGATTAACTTTGGTTGGAAGTCTATTTTGCTAGATCCATCTGGATCTCTGTGAGTTCAAGGGCACACTGGGCTTACATGAGAGAAACAGAACCAGGCAGTGGTGACACACACCTTTAATCCCAGGAAGTAATATGGCAGGAAACAGAAAGGTATTTAAGGCACGAGGAAATAGGAACTCATTCTCTTGAGGCTGAGGATTTTGTTGCTGGCTGTTTTGCTTCTCTTATCTTTCAGCTTTCACCCCAATAACTGGCTCTGGGTTTTTTTTTGTTATAAGACCTTTTAAGATTCATGTTACATCTGGCACCCAATGTATGTGGCACAAATTCACACACAAAAAAAGCTGCTTGTCTGTAGCCTTGCAGGCCCCCAGCTAAGTCCTGAGCTGCATATGGCTAGAGTCTCCACCCCACATGGGCCAAAGTCCCTAACCAGCTGGATCCAGATGGCTGGATCTTTCACCTCTTCTCTCCTGGTAGGTTGTGGGCTCTCCTTGGGTCCCCATCTCAGACTGCTACCACACTAGGTAGCTGCCTTGAAACCCACTTGGGCTTCTACTGTTCTAAATCGGCAGAAATGGTGAGTCAATTAAGATTTCTTAAAGGGAGGAATTAGTTAAAAGAGAATTTTTTCTCACATTAAAAAAATGGGAAACATTTTTACAACAGAGGGTGTTTGGTCTCTGATAACACATTAGGTGGTCTGAAAATGGAACAATTAAATGAGAGGATAATTAATCTTGATGGGATAGATGTAGCATCAATTGTAAAGATTATTTGTTTGATCATTTCTGTTTTATCATTAAAAAGTTAGTTAATGTGAATGCCAAGATAAAAATTTCAGAAAAATTGTTAAAACAGATCATAGAGAAATTCAGAACAAGATAGAGGAATAAAGGTAAACCAATCTCAACATTGCATTATACGGTTACAGTGAAAGAGCCTAAGGCTTTCAAACAGCCAACCTTAATCTATCCAGTAACCATACAGGTGCCAGATGCTCAAGGCTGTGTATGAGCTTATTGGACTCCTGTACAAGTGTTAGATTTGAGGAGATTCAAAGAAGCTGTAGTGTCATATGGTACGCATTCTCTGTTGGTGAAGCAAATGTTAAACTCATGGTCAACTTGTAATAGAATTATCCCTTAAGACTGGAAAGAGTTGGTTACAGTGGTCTTTGAGTCTGGTCCCCAGTTACAATGGAAGACCTGGTAGAAAGATGAGGCTAAGACCATTGAACAATGATGTAGGGCTAGAGGTATGGAAATTTCCCAAGATAAACTTCTTGGAGAAGGCAAAAATGCTGATATACAAAGACAATCTTTGTATGATGACCACACCCTAATTTTATGCTGAATGGTAGCCTTAAATGCTTGGGACAGAACTGAAGAAGTAGGAAAGAAAATTGAGTCATTTACAAAAATTATAGAAGGCCCAAAAGAAACCTTTACTGATTTCTTACAAAGGCTATCTTCAGCAGTAAATAGAATGATAACAAATTCAGAAGCTAGACAGATAATAATTGAATCTCTGGCTTTTGAAAATGCTAATGCACAATGCAAAAGGATAATTAGGCCATTAAAGGCAACATCAGCACCCTTGGAGGAATGTATCTGAGGTACAATTAATATTGAATCACATGACCATGATGATACTTGGATAGGAGAGGTAATTTCCAGAGGTTTGAAGAAAAATCATCATGTCAGATGTTCCAAATGTGGTAAACAAGGTCACCTAAAAAGGGACTGTAAACAGGGTGTTCCTATAAAACAATGTCTTTTCAAGGAATAATCCCAACAGAATGTCCCTTCTGAAATATGCAGAAAATGTGGTAAAGGCAAACATTAGACTAATGAATATAGATAAAAAAAATGGACAGACAAGGTAATCCTTTGCCTTTGCCATTGGGAAATGCCCTGGGGGACCTCTCTCAGGCCCTCATGGCAAATTCAGTTCAGTCCTTTCCTGTCATCATGGAAGAAAATTTTTCTCGGAGCAATTAAGGAACCTAATGACTATTGTAAGAAACTATACTGTGCTGGATGATAGAATACCTTTAGAAAGCAAAACAAAAATTTAAGTAGATACTATAAATCAAAATTGATAAGGCCTAGAAAGGGAAACTCCCCAAAGTTAGGGTTGGGGAACGGTTTTGTTTTTGTCTTTCAGGAGAATGCATGCAAAATCTCTGTGTCATGTTCGAAGAGCCACCTGATATAGAACAAAAACCAAAATTAAGGGACTATTCTATTGCCACTAATCTCACAATTCCTTGGTTTTATTTTGACTCTTTAAAACTTTTCTTCAGGTATGAATTTTATATCAAAATTTATAATGTTTATATATATATATACATATTAAACTTTTGTCATGATATTAATGGTCATACAGAGTACTAACTAATTCTAGAAAAAAAGGCTTTATCTAGCTTCCTGTACATGATTTTGGGTTTGAGTCTCTATCAGTTTTCTGCAGGGAACTATTACCATGCTGAACAGCAAATTTGAAGTCTCCAAAAAGATGATGAGGCCCCACAATTATGATTCCATTAGGATGATGATAATAACACTAAGATGACAAACACCACCCAAAGATCACTTTTGAACTACAAACTGCTCAGGATGGCTAGCTGAGATGATCCAGCTTCACAGACTATTTGAGCAAGGACTTGAGACAAGCCCTGCATTTTCCCATTATGCAGAGACTGGACAACAAATGATACAGCTACCTCTTCCAGGACTTGACAATCCCAAATTTTTCTTTTCAGCATCCCCCAAAGATGCATCACCCACAGATGGCAGAAAGTAATTTTAAGAATATGATTCCCATATTCCCAAGAGGTGGGGTGGGTGGTTTTTGGTCATTCAATGAGTTATGGATAATTGTCATTGTTTAGAATGGTTGGTTACAAATTGTTAAGTGGTAATAGTAGGGGAGAAAAGCTAAACAAGGAGATTAGACTCAGGGTATTTGTTTGAAAAAAAGAAAAAGAAAAAAGGATATAGAAAGAGGTAGCTTATTGAATCTACTCTGAAAAGAGGGGAGGATATAGATATAATAAGATAAAAAGGTAGATTATTGAATCTACTTTTAAAAGCAACTACTAGCTTTAAATATTTTACATTGGAATGAATTTTTGTATATATATGTAAACTATGTATATTGATATAAATTTGAGATTGATTTTCTTAGAAAATACTGTACATATTTTTCTAATTTTATTCAAATTATCATACCTATACAGCTCATTTAACAATGTAATACAAATTGCTAGTCCTTGAAAGTTATTATTAATAACTAATTACGATATAAGAAATGCAAGTTAATAGTCATTACAATCAAACTTGTAGTCATAGTAGTTATGTTTTCAAGGTTAAACAGAAATATATTTTAGATAGACAGGTCATCTTCAAACACTTCAGAGATGTATAGAATATGGCATTTAAAATATTTTAATAACATTGATTCTTTTTTATGACTATGAGACATATCTGCTCCTGCCAGCACCAATCTACTTCAGAGAACATAATGGGCATTGAAAAAACTCCTCATGGAGTTTGCTTTCTTTGTGGCAAGTTAGCCACTGGTCAAGAAAGTACCCTTCATTGACTGCTGACAGTATGCTGTCCAAAATGGACCAGCAGGACACAAAAGAAAGGACTGCCAACCCTTGCCAAGACAAGGTGGGAAGGCCCTTTAGAAAACCCTGCTTCACAGATGAGTCTGTCAGGTATGCTAGGCCTGTAGGCTAAAGATGGATGCCCCCAAATTACAGAGAAATCTTGGGTGAGTGTCAAGGTGGCCAACTGTTTCTGTCATTTCTCACAATTTTTTGGAAGTCATTTGTTCACACTTCCTGTTTACTTAGTTAATATTATTTCCTTATTAGGTCTTGGAGGGAGTTGAAGATTAGATATTTATAGTTTCCCTTGTTAACAAATTCAGAAAAGAAACTTACTGAAGAGGTGTAAAGTATATAAGATTGAAAGACATCAAAAGATAGTTTTGGGTTGATAATACAAGTTAGGATAGAAAGCAAATTAGATACAATTCTTTTGATTCACAAAGATAGGATAGATAATGGAATATTTTCTCTGAATTTGTCAAATGCAAATGGACTAGATAGTGTTGATATATTTGTTGCCTGTATATATTGTATATACTTATTGTACTTATTATATAGTTTGCCTTATAATAGTTATAACCTATATTATTTTAGACAATTAAAAGGGGAAATGTGATTTATTGAGTACCCCAATAAAGCTTATCTGGGGAACAGAGGACAGAGCTAGCCACTAAATTAGATATAGAGGTCAGGCAGTGGTAGCACACACATTTAATCCTGTCACTTGGGAGGCAGAGATCCCTCTAGATCTCTGTAAGTTCAAGGCCACACTGGGCTACATGAGAGAAACAGAGCCAGGCAGTGGTGACGCATGTCTTTAGTCCCAGGAAGTGATATGGAAGGACACAGAACAGTATATAAGGCATGAGGAAACAGGAACTCATTCTCTTGAGGCTGAGGATTTTGTAGAAGGATGTTCTGCTTCTCTGATCTTTAAGCTTTCATCTCAATATCTGGCTCTGGGTTTTTTAATATAAGACCTTTTAAGATTCGTGTTATAGCTAGGAAAATTTTCTTCTATCATCTTGTTGAAAATATTTTCTGAGCCTTTGACCTGGGATTCTTCTCCTCCTATTTCTAATAATTTTAGGTTTGGTCTTTTTGTATTGTTCCAGATTTCCTGAATGTTTTCTGTAAAGAACATTTTATATTTAACATTTTCTTTGACCAATATATCAATTTCTTCTCTCATATATTCTACACCTGAGATTTTTCTTCTACCTATTGTAATCTGTTGGTGACACATGTGTCTGCAGTTACTGTTCATTTCCCTAGATTTTACATCTACAGGATTCCCTCAGCTTGTGTTTTCTTTATTGCTTCTATTTGCATTTTCAGGTGTTGAACAGTTTTATTCATTTCCTTCAACTGTTTGCTTCTATTTTCCTGGATGTATTTAAGGGATTTATTAATTTCCTCTTCAAGGGCCTCTATCATCTTTATAAGATTGGATTTAAGGTAATTTTTCTGGGCTTCAGGTGTCTTAGAATATCCAAGGCATGTGTAGTAGGATAGCTGGGCTCTGTTGGTGCCCTATTGCCCTGGCTGTTTTTGATTGTGTTCGTACTCTGTCCCTAGTCATCTGATTTTGGGGTTATTATAGGTTTAGGTGCTGGTTTGTGACTTTATCTTTGTTAGATGGATTTTTTTGAGGGGGGATGTTTTCCCCTTGGTTTCTGTATCCTCTCTGATCTTCTGGTCAGAGCGTCCTGGGGTTCTGGTGACCAGCCAGTTCACTTCAGTTCCGGTCAGGGGTCTCCACTAAGGTCTTTTTGCATCCTGCATGACCTCTGGGGTTTGGGGTGCCTACATTGCTTGTGGCTGATGGGTAGGTTTTTAGGAATATTAGCAGTTTGTCATGCATTGAGGCAATAAAGTCTATTGATATTGGAGCAGAGGTTCTTTATGATTGACAAAGGGAATAAAAAAGGAAAACACACGTTATCAGGATGAATACGTATACTTTAAAAGCAATCTTTTAAATCCAAAACTATTGAAGGCTAATCTTTAGGAATATCTGTGGGAGTAAACCTGGCTGTAAACCTGCTACTGGCTAGTATTTTCTCGCCTTTATAATGTAAATAAATCCATTCCAAAAGTTTATCCTCTTGTGCTATATCTGTAGGTGACAATTTAGTGGGGTAAATAAGTATGATTGAGGGCAACAAAGGATACACAAATGCATCTAGGTTCTGATTCAAATATCTGTAGTTATTTTTTGCCTCTCAAGATGGTGAGGACAGTCCAATGTCATCTCTCCTTCAAGAGTTTAAATGGATTGGCTAGTGCATAATTAGGTGTTAAAGATTTTGATTTTGTGAAGTTGCACTGGAAATACCAATCAAACATCATAAGTACAGGAATGAATACATAAATGAAGTCAACTTTTTTATAGGCTCTTCTAAGTCAAAACGGAGAGAATTAAAGATTAGATAGATCAGTAAATTACTCATGCCATACTTCGTATAATTTTCAGAAAATGGAGGATATGTATTTAAAGGAGGCTCTAGAGAGGGAGCTGAGGGAGCTGTCCTCAGCACACATACAAGTGATACTATTTTTACTCTTGATTTTGTCTTAACAAATCACCTTTTTGCCTTTTATCAATTTTAAAGTTTGATCATAAAGTCTATATTCATTCATGGAATTCACTATCATTCTTTCATAATTAATGTCCTCCTTATCTTTCTTTCTTAGTTTAGTAATAGTCCATGTTAATGATCAAAGGACCCAAAATTGAACAGGAACTTTTCCTTGTTCATATGTCTTTCCAATATTGTTTTGGGTTCTGTCCCATACTTCATCTAAAATTTCTTTTCTGGAAACCAGGAGTTATAATTATAATCAATTTGCAAGCAATCTAATATTTGTGAATTTAATACTTGTGCTCCTTCTTTTAGAAAATGATGCACTAGCTCAACATAAGGCAAAACTTTCCCTGGTTTCTGTGCCATCAATCTCACTAACCTACTCTGAGGGTTTTCACTCTCATAATTTGTAGCTGACTTCTTTCTGTTCAATTACAACTTTTCACCACTCTAGAGGTGGTGGGACCTGGGAGAATGGAGCCAATAAATGAGGAGGACTAAAGTCTCATACAATAGCCAACTTTATTCAGTGCCCCAGACAATTTATATTCTGCGGATTAAGAAAGGTAAGATGAGTAAAGTTCTCATGAGTTTAATAAGTATACAATGATTAAAAAAAAAAGTTACATGGAACAAAAATGTTTTTCCATAAAAGTATATAAAGGATAATTCAAACATTTAATTGAATAACAATAGCAAGCAATACTGAGTATTGAAGTGGGTTAATAGGGAATTGTTTTTGTGTGTCAAGTTGTATACAAAATCTGAAGTCAGGGCTGGAGAGATGGCTCAGCAGTTAAGAGCACTGGCTGTTCTTCCAAAGGTCCTGAGTTCAATTCCCAGCAACCACATGGTGGCTCATAACCATCTATAATGAGATCTGGTTCCCTCTTCTGGCCTGTAGAATACACGCAGGCAGAACATTATATACATAATAAATAAATCTTAAAATTTTTTTTAAAAAAATCTGAAGTCAATTCACACCCGATACACCTGGGAGCACAAAAAAAAACATTCCATAACAATTCCTGGCTTTGAAGAAACTGAGGTCACAAGAGTCTTGCCTGTTTTCTTGGACTGCTAACATAAACATCCAAATTCTCCTCAAATGACTCCTTTCAAGGACTGTGTTCTGACATAACACCTAAATTAATTTTAATTTTAGGAAAAAATACAACATATACACAAAAAAAGCACTTTTAAACTATAGTCATACACACACATATCTATCTTTGCTCCATTTGCATACCTGGTGGCCAAGGAAGCCAGAAGAGTACATCAGATCTTCAGGACAAGGCTTTATAAGTAGTTTTGAGCCATCTGATATGGGTTCTAGGAACCAAACTTAGGTACCCAACAGCAGTGCTACAACTGAATCAAATCCCCAACTGCCAAATATGTCATTATAGTGTAGAAGATGAAAATGTGTCATTACTTTCTGTCTTCTATCACATGGAGGTGATGAAATACCCTGGTATTTGGTTATTGAAGGCTTGAATGGATTTCTATCCCTCTGTGAATGGACTCTGCACATTGCTTTTTATTGTAATTGTTAACACAGTTCTCTTGATGTGACTGAAGACAACAAAAGATTTAGTTGAGTAGAGATAAGTCCAGATTACATTAGAGAAAGTTCCATAATATGATATGTTCTTTTTTTTAACAGTTTATTTTACATGCATAAGTGTTTTGTTTGTATGTATGTCTGTGTGAAGCTGTTGGATATCCTGGAATAGGACTTACAGACAGTTGTAAATTTCTACGTGGGTGCTGTGAATTGAAACTACGTCCTCTGGAAGGACAGTCAGTGTTCTTAATTGCCAAGTCATCTGCCCATAACCCCTTTTTTTGGATTTCTTGAGACAGGATGTCTTTGTTAGCATTTTGGCAATGAAACACCATGACCAAAAAGCAAACTGGGTAGGAAAGGGTTTATTTGATCTACACCTCCATATTGCTGTTCATCATTGAAGGAAGTCAGGACAGAAATCTAAACAGGGCAGGAACCTGGAGGCAGGAGCTGATGAAGAGGCCATGGAGGGGTACTGCTTACTGGCTTGCTTTCAATGGCTTACTCAGCCTGTTTTCTTTTAGATCCCAGAACCCTTCCCCATGAATCACTAATTGAGAAAATGACTTACAGCCAGATCTTATGGTGGTATTTTCTCAATTGAGTTTCCCTCTTTTCAGATAATTCTAGTTTGCATGTGAAGTTGATGCAAGACTAGCCAGTATAATTGATCACTTGTCAACTTGACACAGAAACACATCCCTATTAAGCCACAACCTTAAGCTGGGCAATGGTGGCACATGCCTTTAATCCCAGCACTTGAGAGGCAGAGGCAGGCAATCTCTGTGAGTTTGAGGCCAGCCTGGTCTATAAAGTGAGTTCCAGGACAGCTAGCACTGTTACACAGAGAAACTCTCAAAAAAAAACTCTCTCAAAAAAAAAAAAAGCCACAACCTTTCCTTTCTTATTCATTCACAAGCTCTCACATTAAAAACACAAATAACTTTAATAAATGTCCCACAATTTTTACAAATTCAAACATATTAAAAATTCTTTCAACTTGTAAAAAGTCAAAATTAAATATCTTTTCCCTTCAAGAAAGAAGCATGGTAGTCACAACCTGAAAAAAACAAAACCAAACTCTGACAGTATAAATAACTCAACATCCAAGAACTGGGACACACTCACAATCTTCAGGGCTTCTCCACAGGGTTTGGGTCACTTCTCTGGCTACACTCTCTATAGTACACAAAACTTCTCTTCTAGGCTCTGACTGGTTCCACTTCACCACTGCTGATGGTCTTGGTGGACACCCCATAGTACTGGCATCTCCAAAATGATGGAGTTTTTGCCTGGTGCCTCTTTTATTAGGCTCCTGAAATTTCTCTCTAGTATGTATTCTTTCATGATTTTGAAGATGACTGCTATGTACAAAAGTTTTACCACATTGATTACATCTGTAGGGTCTCTCCCCAGTATGATTTTTTTCATGTTTCTGAAGATAACCTTTCTGTGCAAAGGCTTTACCACATTGATTACATTTATAGGGTTTCTCTCCAGTATGATTTCTTTCATGCATTTGAAGATAACTGCGAGTTGAAAAGGCTTTACCACATTGACAACATTTATATGGTTTCTCTCCAGTATGACTTCTTTCATGCCTTTGAAGATTGCCATTACTTGCAAAGGCTTTACCACACTGATTACATTCATAGGGTTTCTCTCCAGTATGACATCTTTCATGTTGTTTAAGACTACTAGGATCTGTAAAGGCTTTACCACATTGATGACATTCATAGGGTTTCTCTCCAGTATGACTTCTTTCATGTTGTTTAAGACTACTTGAACATGTAAAGGCTTTATCACATTGATTACATCCATACGGTTTCTCTCCAGTATGATTTCTTTCATGACTGTGAAGATGACTTTTTTGAGCAAAGGCTTTACCACACTGATTACACCCATAGGGTTTCTCTCCAGAATGACTTCTTTCATGCCTGTGAAGATGACTGTTATGTGCAAAGGCTTTACCACATTGATTACATTCATAAGGTTTCTCTCCAGCATGACTTCTTTCATGCCGGTGAAGATGACTTTTTCGTGCAAAGGCTTTACCACACTGATTACACCCATAGGGTTTCTCTCCAGAATGACTTCTTTCATGCCTCTGAAGAAGACTGTTCTGTGAAAAGGCTTTGCCACATTGACTACATTCATAGGGTTTGTCTCCAGTATGAGTTCTTTCATGTATTTGACAATGACTAGGACGTGCAAAGGCTTTTCCACATTGATGACATTCATACTGTTTCTTTTTAGTATGAGTTCTGGGTACTTGAAGATGACTGTAATATGCAAAGTCTTTATTGCCTTGATTATATTCATAAGGTTTTATTTTCAAAAGAGGTCTTTGGTGTAATTGAAAAGAGGAATCAGATCTAAATAATTTATCAAGTTGTTTACATTCATAGGTTTCTTCTTCATTATGGGATTTTTTGTGTGTCTGAAGATACTTATAATCGTTAAAGACTTTAGTACATTGCTCACATTTATGGCATCCTTTTCCCGTATGAGTTTTTTCATCACTTTGAAGAGAGCTAGAAGAACTCAGAGCTTTAAGACATTGATTGCATTCATAAAATTTTCCTGTAGTGTGAGTCACATTACATGTGCAACATGAACGAGGACAAACAGAAGAATTTCCATATTCCTTGTACTCATGAGGCTTTTCTCCAGTGTAAGTATGTAGATGTATTCCCACTGCAGTTGGAAATCCAATTAATTGTACACTTGTATCACATTTACAAAGTCTTCTCATAGTGGGAACTACTATATATCTTCTAATTTTTCTGGAAGAAAGAGAGGTACATTGCTTCTTTCCATATCCCTTAGGATCACATGGCTTGTATCCTGAGTGACAGATGATATACCTATTAAAGGAACAATAACAAACCAAAAGACTTTCAGAATACATTTGCACAGTTTAACTTTCTGTTTCTCATAAAGATATGGTGTAGAGGTTAAGTTCTCTCCACCACAACAACTTTCTTGACTCTCATAAACTGCCCCTCTCAATAAACTATGGTAAGTCACTAGAAGAATATGAGCAACACTAGCTTTACTATGGGCTATTTGCATATAAAATATCTTGGACATACCCTAATCCCTTAATCAATGTGAATGCCTTTACAATTAGTGCATTGAATAAAAGTAAATGGATGGATCTACATGGATCTCAGGGAGCTACAATTAATATGGTATAATATTAATATTAATATGGCATAATATTAATATGAAATCTGTTAAGGCATTGTTTCCTTGTCTTGTTTCTTAGAAGAATGCCTTGCTAACACAGATAAGCTACCTGAATTTGAGGTACATAATGCTGTAAGAATTTTATAATCATCACAAAGCTGTAATTATTTACACTGTTGCTTTTTATTAAATATCAGGGCACATTAAAATTTCAGAGACAGAAATGTATACATGAAAATTACCTTCTTTGAATGTGACTGCTGGAGAACTGACAGTCTGGGGGGGCACCCTCTGTGTCCAAGACCCACTGGCCCAACCCGGGCCTGAACTGGCAGTGGACACAGACTCTCGGGTCTGTGGGGGCCATATTCAATCAGGAGCCACTGACCCAACCCAGGGCTGAATTAGCAATGGACACAATGCAGCTGAAGAAGGGCAGGGGATTCTAAGCCTGGCCTGAAGGGGAAATCCAGCCAAGAACCCACCCCACACCATGTGGCCAGGATAGATAGAATGCAACCACAGGCACTACTAGGAGCCTGCCCAGTGCTGGTACCAGGTGGTTGGGCACTATAATGATCTCCTTGTGATGAGGAAGCATGGCCCAGCCTTGTGCCATGGTGACCTGAGTGAGACAGGGAGACCCACATGCAGGCCTGGTGCTGCCCACCCTGAGCTCTTAAGAGAAAACATTGGCCCACCTGGTACCTCACCAGCCAGAAGGCCACTATTAGAGTGAGCAGAAGTATAGTATGTTGTCTTATGGGAGAGAGGGGGAGAGAGAGAGATAGAGAAAGATGAAATGGTTCAAGTCCTGTGAACAGAAGCAAATATGAAGATGAGAGAGGAGGAGAGCTGATCCCTTTATCAGCAGTAACACACAGGAAAGTGAGCCTTGCACTTTGTCCGGGCAGCACAGCAGAGATGACCCTGTTGATGAGACCACAGGTGAGCCAACCCTGAGGACAGGAGCATGGAAGACCTAGCTCCATCCCTCATCTACCACATACCAACATGGGCTGGGAATAGATGCACTTCCATGCCCTCTCCTTATACTTCAATGCCTGGGGCAGATGGGAGAGCCGGCCCTATGGTCATAAGAGCAGGACAGCTGTCCCTGACCCCCACCAGCTGCAACACTCAAGAGAGCAGGCTCTGTACATCACCAGGGCAGCAAAATTGAGCCAACACTGTTAGTGCATGTGTGGGAGAGCCAGCCCCCAAACTATTAACATGGGAGGGCTGTCGCCGCTACTCATTTGTTTTGTGGTGACATTGGCAGTGGAGACATGCCCTCCCCCAAGCCCAGCAATGCTGGAGGCAGGTGGGAGAGATGACCTGTGATCATAAGAGTGGGAGAACCATCCCTGATCCCCACCATCTGCAACAATATAGAGAGCAAGCCCACCTTGCTGGGGCAGCACAATAGAGCCAACCCTGTAAGCAGTTTTGAGTGAGCAAGTACCAAAACTGTGAACAGGGGAGAGCTGTCCCCATTACCCATCTGTTCTATAGTAGCATGGAGTAGGGAGAGCTACCCTTTTCTCCTTTCCCCTGCCCAACAACACCTGGGGCAGGTGGGAGAGCTGGCATTGTGGTCATAATAACAGGAGAGCTGTCCCTGACCCCCCACCAGCTTCAACATTTGAGAGAGCAGGCCCTGAACTTTCCCAGGGCAGCAAAATAGAGCCAATATGGTTAGGGCAGGTGTAGGTGAGCCAGCCCCGAAACTGTAACCATGGGAGAGATGTTCCCGTTTCCCATCTGGCAGACCAACCCTATAGCTGCCTATTCCCAGACCCAGCATTATGACTTCATCTGTCCAAACATTGACCTCATTTATGATCTGCTGGAGTACATGAAGGGACTTGAACCACAAACCCAAAGCTGCAGGATCTCCATAATACAGGGTGTCAGTGGGATGTCCAGGAAGAGTCCTAGAGAGGGCTCAGCACTGGATGTGTAGTGGAGATCAAGGGCCTTGAACTAGACCAATGATTCTTTGCAATGAACACTTGCAAGCAGAGACGTATGGACAAAGGGGTATACAACGTGACTTACTGGGTCTCACTGAAGCTTCTATGAGATTTCTAATTTTTTCCCTTTTTAAAATTTTTCTCATATTTTCTTCCTTCTTTTTCTCTTCAAATTTTTTTAATGGGGGTGGGACAAGCAGGGGCAGAGGGCAGATGCAAAGGGATGGGGAATGAATGGGATCAAGATATATGATGTGAAAAATACATAGAAGAAAGAAAGAAAGAAAGAAAATTACCTTCCATGTCTTCTAGAACTTTGACAATGTTCTTCAATATTCTGATCTTCCCATTTGTAGCCTAAAATATAGTACCAGAAATGTATGCTATATTATTAGAAATTATGTAAAACTTAAGTTATTATCATCAGTGAACCTTACAACCATGCCTGATTTATTCACCACATTCTTCCTCTTTTATAGGTGAAGTCACAATAGAACACTAAACTCCAAAAAAGACTTGTCTCAAGTAATAAAGTAAAGGAAAACTCACATTCTTACCTATAGCAGTGAGGTTCTCACAGGTTTCCAGCATCACATCTTTGTAGAGACTCTTCTGGGAAGGATCCAGCAAAGCCCACTCTTCATGAGTGAAGTTCACATGCACATCCTTATAGGTCACTGCATCCTAAAATATACCATACACATATGTAACAGAAATGGTGAGGCTGAATGCATTGTAAATGTCCACTTTATTGGGAATATATTTACATAATTCTTCACATTCAACAAATTTATTTCATATCATAGAATTTCAAATGCAATCACCAAGTCATTTTAAAGAAAACAGAAAAGGAGAACCATGACTCTCATTTCTGGGTCCTCTGAACAGTACATGGCATTACAAGAGAAATGCTGACTTACATATATAGAAAGATATGCAAACAGAACAATCAGCAAAATTGTATCCAAATTACTGACATCAAAAAAGAATGGACAAGATGGGCATGGTGGTGCACACCTTTAATCTCAAAACTCAGGAGGCAGAGACAAGTGAATCTCTGTTTTCCAGGCCAGCCTGATCTGTAGAGATTTCAAGGTCATCCAAAAGCACATTTTGATACCCTGTCTCAAACAAACAAAGAAAAATAAAAGAGAATACTCAGAGGCTCACACTAAATTCCACCAATGACTCAAACATCCACTCCAGAAATATATTTTCCTTTCAGAAAACTGGAGTGCCTCATTTAAATTATAATGCTAATATGATATTCCTACAAAGAAATGAATATTTAATAACCTACTCACTGACAGATTAAAAGGGTTCTCAAAAATATTAGTGAAGTAATGGCTGATGCTAAAAAAAGAAATGAAAGAAAACAAACAAAAAATGGTAGAGGATAAAAATGGATCAACAGTTAAGAGATCACCTGTTGTTTTTGCAGAGGACCTGCATCAATCCTCAGTACTCACTTGGAGGTCCCAACAATTTGTAACTCCAGTTCAAGAGAATCCAGTGTTTTCTTCTGATTTCAGAGAACACCAGGCACACATAGTACACATGCATATATACAGGCAAAAGACTCACGCACACATTTCAAAAATTAAAACACGCATAAAGATATGGAGAAAGTTACCCATCTGCAATGCAATGATTCATAAGATTGGTATTAATGCCATGAATTATGACATTCTGGTGGAAAAATGATACTTTCTACCAAAGTTTAAAAGTAAAGAAGTAAGTAAAGCTCAACACATGAGCAAATGTTTCACATGTACAAAAACCTCATTCTATCAGCCATAAATTTAAAAATAAAAATATCAGGGCAGAAAAGTAGCAAAGAAAAGCAATTGCTTCTATTTTACCTTATATTATTTAGGGATGGAGTCTGTTATGGTGGTAATGGCATAGCTGCATAAGAAAGAAAGGGGATGCGCAGTTTCAAGCACAGAAAGAAGACAAGTGTGGTCAGCGTATAAACACTCAACACCCAGGCCCAGAGACTAACATACTCTAGAAAGGCCCCTCATCCTAAAGGTACCACATGCACCCTAGTGAAACCCATAAACCAGAGACAAAGTCTCAAATACATCATCTTACCTGGGAGAATTTTCATTCACCTACCACATTTTGACACAGGTCATGATAGGTTCACACTCAACCCATAATGAAAAATGTGTTTAGTCTAACCTCAAACATCCTCATATTTTGTACCAGTCCCAAAACTGTTAGAATGTACAAAGTTTATTCTGACACTCAAGGGAGTCTCTTAACTGTGATACCTTGTAAAACTAAAAAAAAAAAAAAATTTATCTACACAACACATAAAGATACAGAATCTGAAACCCTGCAAAGCAAACACCAAACTCTGCATGTCTGTGTTGGACACCTGAGGCTTCAGTTTCAAAGGGCTTAGATGGCTCTTTCTCTTTGACACTTTTCACACAATCTCTCTCTTGCTACTTTCATACCCTACATGCAGCTATTCATGGAAGGTGTCTCAAAGCTTCAGTATCTCAACATCTAGTGGACCAAAATGCTACCCAGTCTTCATTTCCACACCTTCAAACAATGAACTATCACAGTCTCTTCACTGGGGCCTTGACTCTGCCAAACAAAAGGCTGCAACAATGCTGAACTGAAAGCACAGAGAATGAATCCATGACCTTTAAATTTTGCATCTTTCTTCTTTCAAGAAAATCTGACACATAGATAATACAGTTAAATGGGGTTCTAGCTTTGGATTGACCCTGCCCCACTGAAACAGATTAACAGCAAGTTCTATATATAGTTCTGGGACTGGGGATCTTGTTCCCTTTTCCTCCTCTATTTACATGCTTTGCTGAGTGGTACAGTACCCTTGTAACACCTTTTCTATATTTCCAAAGTGGAGCAGGTACCTTCTCTTTAATGGCCCTGAGCTCCCTGACAATTACAGCCTGTTTCGGAACATGACTGCCATCTGATACTACCTAGTGCTGTTTTTCTTTCCAAACTACACAGGTTTTTATTAATTTCTGCCCCTATTGTTGCTCTTTTCCTCTATGGATCTGCATGAGTCATCAGTAATAACCAAGCCACAGACTAAATCTGTTGTCAAGACAGTCCATGACTAATTTAGCCTTACTCATTTTCACAGGACACAGGAAGAATACATACAGACAATATGCCAAAATATTACACAAAACATCTATCTTAGTTACTGCATTATGGCTGTGAAGAAACACTATGACCAAAGTGACTGTTATAAGGCAAGGCTTTTTATTTGGGGCTTGATTACACAGACAGAGGATTAGTCCATTATCATCATGAATGTCAGCATCAAAGTAGGCATGCATGGGGCTGAGAATAACTTCCTGATACAGACAGGCAAGCAGAAACACTTGGCTTTGGCTTTTGAAACCTTAAAGCCCACCTACAGTGACACCTTAACAAACCACACACCTACTCCTACAAGGACATATCTCCTAATTTTACACAATTATTTCCAGTAATTGGGGACCAAGCTTCTAAAGGTAGGAGCCTGAGGGTCTTGAGCAAACCATGAAAGAAATATAACCTAAGTAGAAAGAGCAGAATAGGAAAAGAGTGAAAGAAATTGAGGAAAAACAGGGAGTAAGAACAAGGGAGAGGGAGAGGGAATGAGAGAGAGAGATAGGAACAAAGGGAAGAAAATATTTACCCAAACATAGGGGAGCCAATACTTCTTGCCATGTTATAGGCTTTCTCAATATAACCTTCCCAATTCCATCTAAGAAGAGAGTAAACAATTCGAGACCTCCACACTTAGGTTTAAGTCCCTATTTTTCTCTAAGTGCATAGCATTATCCTTTGTTTCCCTCCCTACCCAGTTCCCTCAGAGAACCTGGCAAATCTTAGATAAGGCAGGGTAGAAGCAATGAAGGCAGTCTCTTGGTGTCTTAAGGGTTACTATTATAGATGATGCCATCTGGAAGGTGCATTTCTAAATGGGTAGAAGTGCCTCACAAGGCTACTAAGTTTTTAAATTCAATTTCACTATTTTAGCAAGTTGAATTCTTAAATTTCAGTCAACAGAGAGCCGCAGATCTGTCTGATCACAGCCTAGAACATAATCAACTGGGATAAAATGGGGTCAAGCAACATCTTGTACCTGGCGACCGAGGAGAAAGTAAAACATCTGGATGACAATGATTCGCTTACACAGTTACAACCTGTGTGGTAAGACACACAGATGAACTCAACTGTCCCAGCTTTAGGCCACGGAATTCTTTCCTCTATTCCTGTACGGGGACTACCTGCCTAGGCCATAGTTACTATCTACTGCTACATTCATGCTAACCTAATTAAAGAGTCTTTTAAAAGAAAAGGGTTTAACAGTGCACATGGAAACGTTGAGAAGTATTGATCCAAGTGGGACTTGTGTCTGATGGAGATGGGCTAGTCTTAGCAGGGAGCTGAACCAACCTTAAGAAGGAAGCAACTCTGTGGTTTGCTGCCACCTTGGCTATAATGTCAAAGTATATTAAGAAAATTCAGAGTTTGAGCAATACATTCAATGAAAGTCTAATAAAATGTCTAATAATTTATGCTATCAGCAGAAAATTGATGGCAAAAGGTCATCATGAATGAAAAAAATGATCAACATAAGATTGAATAAACAGCACACATAGTGACATCATCTGAATTCAAACCTTCAAATACAACTATCATAAAGATTGTATTGTCTGGGAAAGAATAAAGAGATCAACTGAACATGAGAGCAAATTGACATATGAACACAACTGAAATATAGTCAGTGTTGAACAATGAGACCAGGGAACCTAACAAGTATGGCCTTACATGTTCCACATGACTGGAACACTGTGGCATTTATATGCAAATGTATTAATAACACAGATGTTAAGATCTGTACAAAATTAACCCCAGAAGGATCTTACAGCTGCATGTTAAGTGGCAAGTACAGAACTTCAAGAAGATACTAGAGAAACAAGGGTTCTGCAAGTTAGCAAATCTGCCTTCCCTTGTGATGGTAAAAGTAGCTGACTTGTGCTCATTGCATGGTGAAGCCAATAATAAGCATGTTTTCTCAGAAGGGCTGCTGCTCCCTATGCTCAGGAAGGAAGGCATGACAGGAACTCAAACATGGCAGAAACCTGGAAGCAGGACCTTACGCACATGACATGGAAGGTGCTGCTTACTGGCTTGCTCACCATGGCTTGCTCAACCTGCTTTCTTATAGAACCCAAGACCTCCAGCCCACGGGGGGACCTCATCCACAATGGGCTGGATACTTCCCAAACCTACAGCTGGGTCTTATGGAGGCATTTCCTCAATTGAGACTCTCTCCTCTCACATGACTGTAACTTGTGTCAAGTTAACATAAAACTAGCCAGCACACTGATGATTCACCTTAATTGGATTAAACAGAAACCTGGATGAGTGCCCTCTGAAGTGGGAGAGAACAGAAAGGAACTTCAAGAGTCTATGTTCTGCTGGATTGAACTCCTGGGGCAAGAGGAGTGTAAATGCATTCTGCTGTTAGTACTTCTGTTTGATTAGGTAGTCTTTTCTAGACTCTTCAGGAGACTTTTAAACAATATATCAAGCTGACTAGGTGACACATTCCTGTAATCTGAGCATCCAGACTAGCATGGGCTGCACAGGAAGGTGCAGGAGATCTGGGACAGCAAAGAATAATTCTGCCTTAAATAAGATGTTTTTCTAAGGTGCTAGAATGGGACCCAGAGCTTAGCTATGCTAGGGCAACTATTCTACCTCTGACCCCCCCCCCAAAAAAAAAGTACACAGATATACCTTTCTTTAAGGATTGTTGAGATGGACTCTCACTATATACCAGTAGCTGGCCTAAAACTTTCTATGTACTGTTTGGGAAAGAATAAGTTGATCAAGAAAATCTAAGAAAAACTTAAAAATAGAAACACAATTAATATAGAGTCAATTTTGACACAGGAGGCCAGACTGACCTTACACACGTGACTGGACCACCCTGTCATCTACATGCAAATGTGTTGACACAGACTTTATGCCCTGCACAGAATTAACTGCAGATGGATCCTACACCTGAATGTTCAGTACCCAGTGCAGAACCTCTAGTAGACACTAGAGAAACCAGGGCTCTGAGGCAAGGATGAAAGTGGCGCATGCCCGAGCACTGCACAGTGACGTTAGCAATAAGAACAAATCCACACACAGTCCACCCATTCCCGTGTTCTCCAAAGGCCCAGCCTGCAGATGGAGTTTACTCAGATGACCCCGAGTTGACTGGACAGCAGGGACCTCACGTGACCTCACGGAGCGCCGCGCAGGCCGCCGGTTCCCACAGTCCCAGGAGGACCCTCACACCGGCTCCGGGACCGCTCCCTACGTGGGGACGGCGGCCCCTCACTCACCATGGCATAGCAGGAGCTCGCTCGGCTCTCCTCACAGTGGGCCCCAGCGCAGCACGAGAAACACGACAGTCCCCCTCAGCTTAGCGCCAACGAACTTACACCTTGACGGACCGGAAGTACCCGCCCCCATTCAGACTGGTAGTCCGCCTGGACGCCCTCATTGGCTAATGTGGCCTGAGTGACAGGAGGAGCTCCCTCAGCGACAGAGTCCTGTGAAGGGACACAGCTCTGCGGTTCCCAGCCCTGGCTTCCACCCTAGGCACAGAACTTAGAGAAAGCATCTAAGTAGACCTTCAAAGATCTCCTTATTATGTAACGGTCCCAACACTGTTCCAATGTACAAAGTTTCTTCTGAAAATCAAGGCAGTGTCTTGAATGTGGCATCTTGTAAAATCAAAACACAAAGTATATACGCCCAACACACAATGACTCAGAATACACATTTCCCCTTTCAAAGAAATTTAAAAAAAAAAAAAAATTACTGGAACAAGGCAATACTAAAGCCCTGCAAGGCACACACCTGCAGCTCTGTGTCAGACATTTCAAAGAGCTTAGATGGCTCGTTCTCTCTACAACTTCTCAAACTTCTCTCTCTTTGTCTATTTCCACTACCTTCATGCAGCTTTTCATGGAAGGTGTCTCAAAGCTTGAGTTTCTCGCATGTAATGGCCTCAAGATGCAACACAGGCTTCATTATCATGGATTCATGCAATGAACACCCCAGGTCTCCTCACTAGGGATTGGACTTTGCAAAAGAGATGACTGAAACACTGCTGAGCTGAAGCACAGAGGAAGAATTCATAACCTTTAAATGCTGCATCATTCTTCTTTCAAGAAAAAGTAGCACAGACCTGGTAACACCACAGGGGTTCTAGTTTTGGATACACCTGGCCCCAGTGGAACAGAGCAGCAGCAGATTCTGTATGACGTTGGTTTCTGGGACTAGGAATCACCTTGCCCTTTCCTTCCACAGTTAAATGCTTGGCTGGGCGGGCAGTGCCTTCTCTGTATTTCTAAGGAAGAACAGGTGTCTTCTCTCTAATGGCCCTATTCCCCCTGATAATTTCTGTCTCTGTTTCATCATCATATGACTGCCCTCTAAAACTGCCTAGTGCTGTTTTTCTTTCCAAACCACATTGTTTCATTAATTTTTGTCCCTATTGTTGCTCTTTTACACTATGGGCCTGCATGAATAATCAATAATAAATGTGCTGTGACTATATGTTTTGTCAAGACAGGCCATTACTATTTAATTCAGCCAGCCTTATTCAATATCACAATACATGGCCCACAGAAAAATAATACACCAAAATATTACATAGACAACCTGTCTTAGTGACTGTTTTATTGCTGTGAAGAACCATTATGACCAAGGCAACTTTTATAATGATAGGGTGCTAATTTGGCCCTTGATTCCAGTGACAGAGGACTAGGCAACTGTCATCATGAATGGCATCATTATGGTGGCAAGGTATGGCACTGAGACTTCCATAGTGATACACAGGCAAGCATAAAAAACACTGTCTTGGTGTGGGCTTTGGGAACCTCAAGTCTCACTTACAATGACACACACCTTAACAAAGACACACCTAATACCACAAGGGCATACCACCTACTGTTACACCAAGCATTTAAATATAAGAGCCTGAGGGTGCTGAGAACAATATAAACCATGAAAGGAATATAACCTAAGTAGGAAGTAGGAAAAGGTCTAGAATAGAAGACAGAGGGTGAAAAAAATGGACTGAACTGGAGAGAGAAAAAGTGTGTGTGTGTGTGTGTGTGTGTGTGTGTGTGTGTGTGTGTGTGCAGAAGACAGAGAGGGAGGGAGAGAGAGAGAGAGAGAGAGAGAGAGAGAGAGAGAGAGAGAGAGAGAGAGAGATGGGGGGGAGCAAAGGAAAAAAACATTTTCTAGAAATTGAGTGGATCCAGTCCCTCTGGCTGGGCAATAGGTTACCATAATATAACCTTCCCTATCCCATCTAAGAAGAGATTAAACAATGTGAAGCCTCAAAACTTAGGTTTAAATCTCTATATTTTCTCTGAATGCGTGGCATTATCCTTTGTTTCCTTCCCTATCCTGTTCTGGCAGAGAACCTGGGAAACCTTGGATCAGCTCTGGTGTAAGTAATTAAATCAGTATCTTGGTGTGCTTACATGTGACTATGGTAGATGATGCCATCTGGAAGCTGCATTTCTAACTGGGTAGAAGTGCTTCAAAAGGCTACTAAGATTTTAAATTTGATTTAACTATTTTAACAAGTTAGAATCTGAATATCTCTGTTGTGGAATATTATTTTAAGATGTGTTACATAAGGTGTGTCTATGCTCTGGAACATTTGTTTAATGATGCAAAGATGTGTTGCATTCCCTTATGTTGCATTTGTTTAACTCCGTGAAGCTGTGATTCTTTGCCTGTCTAAAACACCTGATGGTCTAATAAGGGGCTGAATGGCCAACAGTGAGGCAGGAGAAAGTATAGGCAGGGCTGGCAGGCAGAGAGAATAAATAGAAGGATAAATCTGGGGGAAGAAGAAGGAGAAAAAGAGGAGGATGCTAGGGATCAGCCACCCAGCCACATAGCCAGACACCAAGTAAGTGTGAATGTAAGATATACATAAATAAGAAAAGGAAAAATCCAAGAAGCAAAAGGTAGATGGGATAATTAAAAGTTAAGAAAAGCTGGCAAGAAACAAGCCAAGCTAAGGCTGGGCATTTATAATTAAGAATAAGCCATCATGTGTAATTTATTGGGGATCTGGGTGGCAGGGCTCCCAAAGAGCAAAGAGCCAAAAGAGTAAAAAACAACCAACAACATTTTGGCATACCAATGTGGGCTGGTTTTCCATGTAGGTCCTGAGAAAGCTGAAAAAAAGAAAAGAAAAAGGAAAGGAAAAGGACACAGCTCTTTCAAGATGCACTGCTGTTCAGCAGTCAGTGCTAAGTAGAAACTAGAAATGGAAATCTAAGTAAAAACTGCTTGTGACAATGCAGGTACCAGCTTCCTACAGCTAGGAAGGTTGAATGCAGCCTTTGGTCACACACCTCCAGCCAGGCCAAGAGCTTTAGGCTCAGCTTTCAGGACCCAAGAAGCAGGCAGACCCAGCCAAGAGAGCCATATGGAGGATTCAGGTATAACTTAGCAGTTTAAACTTTGCTCCTACAGTCAAAAAAGATTAGAGATACACAGTAAAGAAGGTCCATATGAGAAAAAAAATCTTCTAAACAGGTTCCAGTGTGTTTTACAATATGTGAAGGCTTAAGAAAGAAAGAAATAGGGTATGAACAGTCATAGAAAGAAAGAAATAGTTTAAAAATAATAAAATACTTAAAGAGAGAAGTAAAATAATAAAAAAGAATAAGCAACATAAGATGAGAAATATACAAGGAGTATGGATCCTCTATGCTATTGTGTTGGTTTTGAATTTTTTGATTGTTGATAAGCAAACAACAGCTGTTAAGAGACCTGGAATTGAAAGAGCCACTTATGAAACAAACCAGCCTAGATATTTTATGAATGCCTTAACTTTAAAATGGAAATAAAAAATGCTTTGGAGAAGAGGTTTTGCTTTTGTTTCCATAAGAATCAAGATGCCGTGGGTTTGTTCCAGGTTAATATGGATCAGGTTTGATCAAGGGAGACCTCCTGAATCTTGACAAGATATATCTAGCAACAAAGATTATAGCTAGTCTTCCTAGGACTTAGACATCTCAAATTATCTCAGGGACCCTAAAGATACTACATCCACAGACAGCAGGGATGAGTTTAGAGAACACAACACCCACATTCCCAAGATGGGTTTGAGAGGCTTTTGGTTAATTGGTGGATAAAGGATGTTTGTTATATTTAGAGGAATATAGGAATATAAGAAAGATAGTAGGGTAGATTATTGAATCCACTTTAAACTAAAAAACAACTATTATTCTCAAATATTTTGTATTTGTATGGACTTTTGTATATTATACACATTTAAGGTCATTTTTGTTACAGCACACTATATGTTTTTAGTCTTGTTTAAAGGATTTTTGCATATTGATAAAATTTTAAGGTTATTTTCATTACAACATATTGTATATATGTTTCTATTCTTGTTTTAGATATTGTACCTATGCAGCTCCTTTAAAAATATAAGATAAAATTCTAGTTTTTGAAAGCTATTTTTTCTTTCATTTTCTTTATTAAGAAATTTTCTACTCACTCCACATACTATCCACAGATCCCCCTGCTCCCTCCTCCCACCCCCCAGCCCTCTTTCCGAAGCCACCCCGCATCCCCATATCCCCAAATTCAGGGGAGTCAGCAGAGCCCAGCACACTGAGCCTAGGCAGGTCCAAGCCCCTTCCCACTGCACCAAGGCTGTGCAAGGTGTCACACCACAGCCCCAGGTTCCAGAAGCCTGCCCATAGACCAGGGACAGATCCTGATCCCACTGCCTGGGTTCCTCCCAAACAGTTCAAGCCAAACAACCGTCTTCTGTATCCAGAGGGCCTAGTCCAGTCCCATGGGGGCTCCACAGCCACCAGTCCACAGTTCATGGGCTTCCACTAGTGTGGCCGGTCATCTCTGCACGTCCTCCCATCATGATCTCGACATCCCCCACCTGCAGTATCTCTCCTCTCTCTATTCAATTGGATTCCCAGAGCTCAGCCTGGTGCCTGGCCATGGATCTCTGTATCTGCCTCCATCTGTCACTGGACAAAGGCTCTATGAATGACAGCTAGGTTATTTGCTAGGCTTGTCACCAGATTAGACTGGTCCAGGCACCCTCTGGTCCACTGCCAGCAGACCAAGGTGGAGTTAACCTTGTGGATTCCTGAGAGCCTCCCCAGCACTCTGCCTCTTCCTATTCCCATGATGTCCTCATCTATCATGGTATCTTCCTCCTTGCCCTCCCACTCTGTCCCTGTTCCAGCTTGACCCTCCCATTTCTCCATGTTCTCATCCCCCACTCCTCACCCTCTGCCACCCCCCCACACCCAGTCCACTCATGTAGATCTCATCCACTTCTCCTTCACAGGGTCATCCATGTGTCCCTCCTAGGGTCTTTCCCTGTTAGCTAGCCTCTCTGGAGTTGTGGGTTGCAGTCTGGCCATCCCTTCCCTCACATTTAGTATCCACTTATGAGTGAGTACATACTGTTTGTCCTTCTGAGTCTGGGTTACCTCAAGCAAGATGATATTTTCTAGTTCCATCCATTTGCCTGCAAATTTCATGATATCACTGTTTTTTACTGCTGAGTAGTACTCCATTGTATATATGTCCATATTTTCTTTATCCATTCTTCAGTTGAGGGGCACCTAGGTTGTTTCCACGTTCTTGCTATTACAAATAATGCTTCTATGAACATAGTTGAGCATGTGTCCTTGTGGCAAGATTGAGAATTCCTTGGTTATATGCCGAAGAGTGGTATAACTGGGTCTTGAGGAAGACTTATTCCCAATTTTCTGAGAAACCGCCATACTGATTTCCAGAGTGGTTGTACAAGTTTGCATTCCCACCAACAGTGGAGGAGTGTTCCCCTTGCTCCACATCCTCTCCAGCATAAGCTCTCATCAGTGTTTTTTTTTATCTTAGCCATTCTGACATGTGTAAGATGGTATGTCAGAGTTGTTTTGATTTATGTTTCCCTGATGATTAAGGATGTTGAGAAATTCCTTAAATGCCTTTCAGCCATTTGAGATTCTTCTGTTGAGAATTTTCTGTTAAGCTCTGTAGCCCATTTTTTAATTGGATTGTTCAGTATTTTGATGTCTAGATTTTTGAGTTCTTTATATATTTTGGAGATCAGCCCTCTGTCAGATGTGGGGTTGTAGAGCTTTGATCTACAAAAGCTTCTCAGTTTCAGGAGGTCCCATTTATTAATTGTCACTCTCAATGTCTGTGCTACTGGTGTTATATTTAGGAAGTGGTCTCCTATGCCAATTTGTTCCAGACTACTTCCTACTTTCTCTTCTATCAAGTTGAAAGCTATTACTATGAACTATTGAAAATAATCAAGAAACACAAGTCAGTAGTTAGTCATCTATGACCATCAAATTTGTAGACATGTTAGGTGTGCTTTTAAGATCATATAGAGATATATTTTAGATAGATAAATGGTTTTCAAAGAGCTCAAAGACAGAATATGGCATTTAAAAAGTTTTATTAACCTAAGGTTTTTCATGACAAAGAGACATATCTGCCCCTGGCAGCACCATTTATTTCACAGATGATGGGCATTGAAGAAACTCCTTATGGAGTTTGCTTTCATTGTGACAAATTTAGCAATTTGGGCAAGAAACTGCTTTTGCCTTGACAGCGTGCTGTGCAGAGTGGACATGCAGGACCTACAGGAAAGTGGCTGCTGAACTTTGCCCAAACAAGTTGGGACAGTCCTTTAGTATTCCTGCTTTATGACAAGTCTGCCAGATATTCTGCAGGACACAGAGGAAAGAGACTGATTAACTTTGCCAATACAAGGCAGGACAATCTTTCAAAGTTCCTGCTTCACCGAAAAGTTTGACAGATATTCTAGACCTGTAAGCTGAAGATGGATGCCCCAATGTTACAGAGCAACTTTGGGTGACTGTCCAGGCAGCCAAACATCTTTGTTATTAGATAATACTACATCCTTCTGGGGCTTTAATGGAATTAAAGACTAGATAGTTATAGTTGCAGTTTTCCTTAGTAATGGTAGAAATTAAGTTAACTGTAAAACTTTGGACTCACTAAGATAGGATAGATAATGCATGATTTTCTCTGAATATGCTGACTACAAATGGACTGAATATTGTAAATGTAATTCTTATGTGATAATTGTTTTTTTTCTCTTTTTTCTTTTTTTTTTAAGTCCACTCAGACTGCGTTCCCTCCCTCTCACTCTCCCAAAGGAAGAGAGGAACAATCATCAATGGCAGGAGGCAGCTGCAGAGAAGCAGCACCTAGAGCCGGCTTCACGCTCAGGAGGGAACGCTACGTCTCGTCCTCGTGGTCTCGGGTGCTCTACACAGTCAGAGAAACTTCTCTAGTAACAAACTATAGAAATGATCCCTGAAAGTATAGTCTTGTGATAATTGTTTTTGTTGTATGTAGTTTTACTATGTTAAAGTTAAAACCTTTCTTTTTATTTAGAAAAAAAGGGGGAAATGTGGAATATTATTTTAAGATGTGTTACATTTGCCTATGTTCTGGAACATTTGTTTAATGATGCAAAGATGTGTTGCATTCCTTTATATTGGATTTGTTTAACTCTGTGAAGCTGTGGTTCTTTGCCTGTCTAAAACACCTGATGGTCTAATAAGGGGCTGAATGGCCAACAGTGAGGCAGGAGAAAGGATAGGTGGGCCTGGCAGGCAGAGAGAATAAATAGAAGGATAAATCTGGGGGAAGAAGAAGGAGCAAGAGAAGAGAATGCCAGGGACCAGCCACCCAGCCACATAACCAGACACTGAGTAAGAGTGAAAGTAAGATATACATAAGAAAAGGAAAAATCCAAGAAGCAAAAGGTAGATGAGATAATTTAAAATTAAGAAAAGCTGGCAAGAAATAAGCCAAGCTGAGGTTGGTCATTTATAATTAAGATTAAGCCATCATGTGTGATTTATTTGAGAGCTGAGTGGCAGGGCCCCCAAAGAACAAAGAGACAAACAAGTTAAAAAAAAAAAGCCAACAACAGATCTTAAATTCCAGCCAATAGGGATAGTCACAAATCTGTCTGTTCCGAGCCCAGACCATATCTGCTGGGACAAAATGGGGGAAGAAAGATCTTATGCCTGGATACTGAGAAGGTAAAACATGATGATGACAACACTCAGCTTCCATAGTTACAATCTGTGTTGCAAGATATGGATGGAATCAATTGTCTCTGGTTGAAGGCACGGAATTCTTTCTGATGTGGATTGGTCCTCAAGACCCACATGGTAGAAGAAGAGGGCTGGGTCCCACAGGCCGCCATCTGACTTTTGAATTGTGCCATGTGTGTGCACACATAATGAGGAGAATGATAACTTAAATCTTAAGAGAAATATTAAAAGCTAAAGGGATGGCTCAACAGTCCAAGCACTGGCTACACCTGCAGAGGTCCCAGGTTTGTTTTCCACCACCCACATATGGCTTATGTCTGTAACTCCAAGTTCCAGGGAACACAATGTCTTCTTCTTGCCTCTGGATCAGTACTTGAGTGTTAGTTCTGTCTTTCTATCATTTTGGGTGAGAACTCCGGTCAATAGGATTGGCAGCAAGCCACTCTATCAACTTGTCCATCTTGTTGGTTCTAATTATACATTTTGAGAAATATGGAGGTATATGTTCACAGGGTATGTGACTGGTAAATCTGCCTATGTGTGACTTCTAGATTTACATGGGAGGAACATGTGCAATGTGTGCCTCTGCATGTTTGCCATCTTTGCATGTGGGTGTGTTTGTAGAATTCTGCATGAGTGTGTGGGTTTGTGGACTTTGGTGTGCTGTGTTGTGAATGCACCATAATGCCTGTGTGAAGCTATTGAATGTCAATGTCCCCCTGGCACTGATGGTGACTCTGTCCCATTTAACAAGTTCCACAACCTCTCTCAGTTCCACTCACCCCCTTCCTGGTCTTTCCCATTGCTTCTCTGGGCAAGTCATGCCTGCTTGCTGCTAGCTTGTTTTTATGCTGTGTCACTGCCCACACTTTCCCCCACCCTTTTGCCAGCACTGGCACCACCCACTGTGAATATGGCTCTGCCCTAACCATGTCCTTGACCTACACTGACTTTCCCCACATTTCTATCCCTATCCAAGTCTCCAACCCCACCAAGCCTCTGTCTCCTCCTCTGCAGCAGCACACTAACATCCTGGGCCCTTCTCCTGTGGTCCTGCCCCTGGACCCTGACCACAATCAGGAGGCTTATAGTTGCATATGTTGCAACAGACAGCATTGTAGCAGGCATTGCAACCATAAACATCTGGGCAATTTCTTCATATAACTTGGTTGTACCTTCAGGACTTGGTCCTGGCATGATGCTTTATTTGATAATAGATGTTTTAATAGCTGCAGTCTCATGATGGGCCGCTCAGCTTGCATGGTAATGACCAGACCCATTTTCAAAGGTTCAGTTTCTACTAAAGCACAAGAGCAGGCCAAAAACTGACTCTCAAATGGAGAATAGTTATCTGCAGATAATGGTAGAGTCTTGCTCCAAAATCCCAAAAGTCTCTTCTGTGATTCAACTATAGGGGGCAACCACGGGCTTCAAACAGCATTCCAATCTGCTACTGACACCTCAAGTGCCATCGGGTCTTCTGGATCATATGGTTCAAGTGATACAGCAGCCTGGACCTGTTGAAGACCTATTTCCTGTTCCAGGCCACACACAATGATAGCAGCTTTCCATGTCACTTGGTATATGGACCAGGGTAACAAACCCAAGTGAGGAATGTGCTATCTCAAGAATCCAAAAAGACCCACTAAACATGGTGCTTCTTTCTTGGTGGGGGGAAGGGCCAGATGAAAAAACTTATCCTTCACCTTAGAAGGAATGTTTCTGCATACCACTGGACACCTATGAATTTCAGTGATGTAGAAGGCCCTTGAATTTTTGTTGAATTTATGTCCCATCCTCTAATGTGAATATTTGTTACCAATGAGTTCAAGGTGGTTGCTACCTCCTTTTCATTTTGTCCATTCAATATAATGTCATCCATATAGTGCAACAATGTGATATTTGTGGAGGAAATAGATAATCAAATCCATTCTAACTAAGTTATGACGCAAGGGTGGGGAGACATATAGTTGAAATAACAAACAAAAAATTAAAAAATAAAATAAAATATTCCCTCCTAGAAAGAGGCTCACTGGACTCAAGAAATACTCAAAAGTCTGGAGTTATGAATCTCCAGAATTCTGGGGCTGGAGAGATGGCTCAGAGGTTAAGAACACTGGCTGCTCTTCCAGAGGTCCTGAGTTCAATTCTCAGCAACCACATGGTGGCTCACAACCATCTATAATGAGATCTGGTGCCCTCTTCTGGCCTGCATGGATACATGCAGACAGAACACTGTGTACATGATAAATAAAATAAATCTTTTAAAGAAGAAGAAGAAGAAGAAGAAGAAGAAGAAGAAGAAGAAGAAGAAGAAGAAGAAGAAGAAGAAGAAGAAGAAGGAGAAGGAGAAGAAGAATCTCCAGAAATCTGCAAAGTTCTAAACTGATTTGATAAATGTAACTTAGGAACATGTTTAAGAATCTGGGGAGCTGAAAGTAACATCATTCCTTTCCTCTGTGCTTAGCCATTTTCTACTTTCTCCCCATATAGATGGATCTCAAAATCATCTTGTGAAGATAAAATTAGATACAGGCACTTCTTTTTGTGCTTCTATGATATGGTATAACTACATTTCTGATTTTTTTTTTTTTGCTTATGGATAAAATAACTTTTTGTTTGGCAAAAAATAAAGACTCTCCAGAAGTTTAAAAAGATTCACAAGGTATCTATTCAAGGCTACATAAAGGGTAACAATTTCTGGGGATGGGAAACTCCACAGACAGCAGAGTTACATGTAAATTGTATGACAAGTTCGAGAGATACAGCTGTCAGGGGTCATGGTCATTCACATTGAAGCAGGATTTCCACTGATTAGTTGCCTTTGTGTCAATCCTATTTCTATAAGTATATCCCCACCAAAACTGCTGTAAGAAATTCCCATAACCTCACTGGTTCTCTAGACTGGACCTCAGTGAAGTATTTTTCTTTCTTTGTTGTGGGTACCTTCTTTGGGGTGCATAAATGTTTGTTCATGTATCTCAATATTGTCCAACTGGTATGGGCATAATAAAACTCTACAACTTCAACTCTAGTCGGGCGGTGGTGGTGCACGCCTTTAATCCCAGCACTCGGGAGGCAGAGGCAGGCAGATCTCTGTGAGTTTGAGGCCAGCCTGGGCTACCAAGTGAGTCCCAGGAAAGGCGCAAAGCTACACAGAGAAACCCTGTCTCGGAAAAATAAATAAATAAATAAATAAATAAATAAATAAATAAATAAATAAATAAATAAATAAATAAAACTCTACAACTTCAACTCTCAACAGATATTGAATTGCTGTAAAATCTTTGCTCTAGTTTTCAGGAAGCCTTTCATTGAATTTATTGCCAGAGCTGCTGCACATTATTGTGTTCTTTATTAGGCATTCTTCTCCCTAAAGATTAATTCAGGGCTTTTATGAAGCTGCATGTTCCAGAGTAATAGATGATTGCAAGTAAGTTAAGAGGTGTTACATTAGAGTCACTATAGACACACAGAATTGTGGTCAAATATCTGGTGACATTCTTGACATGGTCCACTGGCTTTAGTTTACCATGACAACTCTGTCTTTGTGACATTAAATAGAGTCTTGATGATTGAAAATAAGAACAAGGAAGTGTCATACAGTTAGGGTCTATGAGTTTCACTTAAGGAGCTGCATAGACTGTGGTTTAGGTTAATGATTAAGAAAAACAATTGAGTCCCAAAAGCAAGGCTGGCTTGAGATCTTTTAATCTTAATGTTGAGAGATATATTCACAGATTTTGGTGCGCATCATAGTCAAAACAAAGCTTCAAAAATGACTTCAGGTTATGTTAAGATGTTTTTGTTAATAGCTTTGAGATGACTCAGGGGCAGCTCGGCTTGCTACCTGGTGTGATAATGATGATGTCCAGGCTGGGCTGCTGCTAAAGGCCATATCAGGGACCCTGGTTCTAGAGTAGCCAGGGTCTATTAATGTCCTTGACTTCTGTTACCGTTGAATGTTATGCTGATTTCAGTGGCCTGGGTCACTTCCTGGGTCCATGTTTGGGTCCACAATCCATGCTGCTACTGGGACCATATCAATCAGTGTGAACTTTGCTGCCACCTGGGACCATGGTGACAACCAGGCCTAGGCTGCTGCCGAGGACCATGTCTGGGTCTGTGGTCCTACCACAGCTGAGGACTATGTTGATGCCTATGTCCCATGGTGCCACCAAAGGCCACGTGAATCCTGGGATCTGGCCATAGCCTGTGGCCTTTTTGGTGTCCAGGGGCCATACTACTACCAGAGCCATCCTGATCCACTTGGAGGTAGGACGTTGACCAGGCCGAGCTGCTGCCTGAGGCCATGTCTTGGCATGTGGCCCAGCTACAGCTGGGGTCTGTGTTGAAGTCTGTGGCCCAGGCTGACACTAGGGTCAATACAGAAGCCAGGGCTGGGCCGGATGCTCTGACTTGGTTGGAGTCTGAGGGCCACAACTCAGCAGGGCCATACAGATATGGGTGGACTGTGCTGCCACCATGGGCCATGACATCATCTGGGTCCAGGCTGCTACCAAGGGCCATGCCTGGGTCTGTGGCCCTATAACACCCAGGGTCTGGATTGATGCATGTGGCTCCTGTTGCCACCAAGTGCCATGAAGATGCCTAGCATCAGATCAGCCACCTGAGTCCACTTTGATGTCTGAGGGCCAGGGTATATCCAGATCTGAGTGGCCTGCACTGTTACTCAATGTCATAGTGATGTCTGGACCAGAGGTGCAGCCAAGGGCCACGTCAGAGTCCATGGCCCTACTTTAGCCATGGTCTGTGCTGATGTCCAATGCACCTGTTACCATCAAAGGATGTGCAGACACCTGAGATTGAGGGCCATGTTGGTGTCTCAGGTCCATACTGCCACTGGGGCAGTGCTGACATCCAGACCCAACCACTATTGAAGACCATGTTGGGGTCCATGGTTCTACCATGGCTGGGGTCTGTGCAGAAGTCAAGGTTCTGCAGTGCCACCAAAGGTCACATAGATGTCCAGGGTTAGGGCTACAACCATTCCCACCTGAGTGGCCAGGCCCTCTATCCAGAGCCAGGATATTTACCAGCCCCAAGCTGCTGCTGAGGGCCATGTCTGGGTCTATGGTCCAGCCACAGCTGGGGTCTTTGTGGATGTCTGTCACCTGTGTCACCTTAGGAGGTTTTAGGAACCATGTGAGATGAAATCAGAGGGCAATGTTGAGCCGCCTATACCCTTCACTGGCCCTGGGTAAGCTGGTCTTGCCTCTTGCTGGACACTACAGCAAGAGACCTGGCCTCTGCTCACTGGAGAGATGGCCCCCACCCCCTACCATAGGCCAAGGTGAACCAACCCTGAAGACATGCATGTAGGGGAGCTGCATCCACCCCCTCACCTGAACTCATGAAAACTTGACTCATGTGACCTTTCTTAATCCTCAGATTAAATTGTCTGGGGCTATGAACAAAGTTCGCTATTGAATGAGACTTTAGTCTACTTCATTCACCTGTTTCTTGCCCCCCTCATTACATTGCCTCTAGTGGGGTCACAGGACTGTGCCAACAAAACCTCCAAACTTTTGTTTTTAAAAATAAGGTCTCACATAATCCAATGCTTTTGAACAGTGGTGGCTACATAAAGTAGTGTCAATGGTGAACAAAACAGTTTAAAATAGGGACTTTCACTTGTGTGAATTATATTTCAATAAGGTAAAAATTGATGAATCTCTGGCTTTACTATTTTTTCACAGAAATTCATTGCTCATTAATGACAAGAAAAGAAGAAAATTTGAGTCTTAACACCTGTGCCAGTAAGGTTGCTTAAAGGCAATTGAAGCCAAGCCTAATGACCTGAATTCATCTCTTGGAATCTATATGGTACCAACTTATGCACGCTCTCCTCTGAATTCCACATGTGCACTGTGCTATACAGAACCATTTCCCAACCTGCTACATGTGTGCACACATGTGCCCATCCAGAGTAAAAATACATATACATACATGAATGACAAAATGTCTAGTTTCTAGCCCTTGCATGTTCAGTCATGACAATGCTCTTACTCCAGTTAGTCTTGACACACCTACCCCAATGCACCAGAATGATACAAATTCTGAGCTCATCATTCAGAAAGGCTGGACTCTACATTTTATCCACTTGTTCATTTGTTTGTACACAGGTAAAAAAAATGTAGTAAAAAAATGGCTTGAATTTGCAATGTACTACTGACTGGGCTGTACTTCATGGAATGATCTTGCCTCTGTGTTTTATATAGTGAGATTACTGACAGAAGTCATGATGCCAAGTTTCAATATCCTGGAAAAAAATGGACTAATAACCTGAGTTAGGACTACTTCTAGATATTTTCAAATATGTATTTCCTAAAAAGAACTCAGAGTGTCAATGACAATTTTTTCATAAACCACTTCTTGGCCAAGTGTGGTACACTAACACTGCATGAATAACAGAAGGATATGCAGAGAGAGGCATCAAGATTAACATATGAAAGAATCTAGGGCCTGGGGCTGAGGCTCAGTTGGTAGACTGCTTGGCTAGGATGTGCAAAGCCATGGGTTCCATTCTCAGTATGGCATAAACCAGGTATGATGGCTGAAGCCTTTCATCCCAGCACTCAGAAGGCAGCAGTGGGAGACTGTGGAATTTGGAGTCATTCTCAGCTACAGAGAGAGTTGAATACACCCTGGGTTACATCAGAACCCATCCATCTTAGAAGAAAAACAAATCAAAACAAAAACAAAACTAAAAACAACAAAAAAGAAATGCTCGTTGGCAGAGAATGACTGGAGACCTTTTCTACCTGGACACCATGTAACAAATGATATGTACAAGAAAAGCCTAAGAGAAAACAGAAATGGTGGGTATTACATAAATAAACTGTAAAAGATTAGGAGCTGGGAGATGGCTCACAAGAAAAGCATCTTCAAAGCATGATGCTAAGTTCAACATTGTATCCACTGAGTGAATCCTGGCCCAGTTTCTGTTTTACTTCCCTGTGGGGGCTATTATTGTTTGTCCACTTCAATACATTTAGAAAAAACTAAATACAAAAATGAGGGGCACACCTGTGAGGGTTTTTTACTTGATTTGAAGTATGTAGAACCACTCCTAATCTGAATCTTTGAGGTAGGAAAACACAAGCCTGTAATCTGCCTCCTGAACTCCGAAGACACACCTTATTATGGGCCACACCTTCTGTGGGAAGCCTATTTAAGGACAAGGAGGAAGGAAGCTTTCGCTCTTCACCTGCTTGGTAGCAATTCAGTTCCTTCACTGGCATTAGAGTACTTCTTCCAGATTGAAGGGTTTACTGAAGACCATAAGAGACATAGACAATCATGGACTGAGCAACTTCTGGATTCTTGGACTTTCCACTCACAGCCAGCCATTGTTGAATGACTTGTACTTTTGTTTGGTCATTCAAATACTGCCCCCCCTTCTCTGCTGTGTGTATATATATTCATATAAGTTTTGTTACTCTAGAGAACCTAGACTAATGCAGATTTTGATACTAGAAGTAGTTCTAGAACATCAGAACTATAAGGATGAATCTTTCAAGTATCTTGAATAGGCTTATTCAACCTGCCAGGACCTATAATTATCAAAGCTTATCCAGTTACTGAAGCCTCTCCTGGGACCTAAGAATATTGAGAGCCCATTGTGTGAATAATATTACAAACTTAAGGAGAGAAATTAATTTGATTATCTTGATTCTCCATGGTGATTTGCAACTCCTTATTTTTAAGAGATTATCAACTTAATAATGATGAGAAGGATAATGTTTTAAAGAACTTACTGATAAAGAGCCTGTAAAAATTCTTGTGCCATGAAATAAAATGCAGGTTGATTATTTGTTTCATGCAGATAATAATTGGCAGGCTGTATTAGCATGTTATTTGGGATCTATAGCTAATCATTATCCAAAAGATCCCTTTTCAGATTTTCTTTAGAGATAATCCATGGGTATTGCCTAAAGTTACATCTAAAAATCTTAAAGAGAGTACTGTTAATGCTTTTACAGATGGCTCTTCAAGAGTACATGGAGCATATGTGTTACATTGAAATTCCACATGCTTCACAAAAAAAGATTATACCTATCTCTTGTTGTACAGCTCAACTGTATGAACTTGCTGTAATCAACCAGCTTTTATTAGATATCCCCCAAACATTGAATATTTTAATGGACTCTGCATATTGCACTCAATCAGTTCTTCTACTAGAACCTGCAAGATGTAAATCTACCACACTACTAGCGTGACTTCACAATTATTTGTCCCTTTCAATATCTATATAAAAATGAACTCATCATTTTTACATAACTCATATTCATGCTGATTCTAATTTGCCAGGTCCATTAACATCCACCAGTGCTCAAGCCAATGGACTGCCCTTTTCCTCGACCCTAGCTTTTTCTTTCAAGGCCACGCAAGAATCTAATGAACTTCCTCATTAAAATGCAAAACCTTTACATGTACAATTCTCCTTGATTTGTGAGCAAGCTCAGCAAATTATCATGCTCCATCCTTCTTGTTCTTTTACTCTGCTGTCATCTGCTGGGAGAATTAATCCTCAGGGGTGAAAAACCAACACCAATTGGCAAACAGCTATTACCCATATCTTTGGTTGTTTATGTTCACATAACAATTGATACCTTTTCAAATATGATTATCACTTGTGCTCACAGAGTGGAAATGACCTAAGATGCCATTAGTCATTTATTATACACCTTCCCCTTTTTAGGACTACCACAACAATAAAAACATACAACAGCTCTACTTACAGCAGCAAATGTTTTAGAGAATTTTGCAGCTTATAAAATATTAATCATGTTACTGAAATCCCTTACAATTCAGAAAATCAAACTATTGAGGACTATACCATCAAATACTTAAATGACAAAAACTTAAAATGAAAAGAGTGTATATACACTCATCAAAATACCCCACGCTGTGCTGCATCTAACTATCTTAAGTTTAATTTTTTCATTTTAAAGGATAATGCTTCTGCTGTTGCCCAAAAGCATTTTGCCCTAAAGGAGACAGAGTCTAAAGAATATGTTAAATGGAAAGACCTAGAGACAAAACAAAGGAATTAACATCAGGGCAAGGTAATGCTGTGTCTTCCCAGAAAATGAACAAAGTCCCAAATGGCTCCAGTTAGGATACACCTGACAAGAACTTATAAAAAGAAATTTATTTGGCATAAGAGTCACCCATAAGTACTGTGCACAAATAACATGGGACAATATACAATACTCCCCTGTATATATTTAGGGCTTCCCTGATATTCCTGTTAATAGTGTTTTTGTATCACATTGCTATACTACGAATGCAGATATATCTTTCCTTATTGCAATTCCACTACTGTTTACAACCTTCTCTATGGTAAAAAACAGATTTTAAATCGACCTTTTTTTGGGGGGGAGCACTACTTACACTTCCCTTACTGTGGGTTATAAACATTTATGTGCAATAAGTCATATTATATTCATTTTTAAGCAAATCTCTTCCCCTATATGGCCACTATTTTTTCTTTAAAATCTTTGAAATGGGGAGATGTAGAGTTCACTTGGTGAAAGGATGATAATCAGCACTGGTGGCGCCACTGGTTGTGGCATGCAGAAGGTCACACTCACAACAGAACCCACTGTAAGTTTTCAGAGCTTTATTAGGAAGGAAAAGGGTGGAAGGGGACCAGGCCTGGTGAGAGAAAGATGGGGGAAGAGGGGAGCAGAGCAGGGCAGAGAGAGAGCATAGAGCAGAGAGAGGGTGGGGTCTGCATCTGGCTTTTAAGGCACAGATTGTGTGACCTTGCTGTGCGTACATAGTCACCAGTGCCCTCTGATGATGTAAGACACAAGACCCGGAGCTGCACATGTGCAGGAGTAAGGGCAGGACACTACCACTCCAGACTTTTTGCTCATTATAAAAAAGTGAGTGAATAGGAATAGGGCCATCGTTTCTCCCAGAAAAAAACTGCTTCCAGCTGACTTGGTGGGCTTCGGTTGGCTCTTGGGGGTGGGGGTAAGGAAGGGTGCCTTCCAAGGTAGACAGGCATCCTGGGATAGTGGGCTGTCTTGCTGCCCTGGAGCTATCCATCGCTCTTGGCTTGGCACTCTGAACACTTTTGTGTCTGACAGGATGCTGGTGAGACAGAAAATATTCGACCTGTCCAGATGGATTTAAGCTGGTTTCTGCATCTTGGGAAAAAATTTGAACATGTTAAGAAGCAGCCATGAGAAAATTAGTGACCATTGTAGTGTTTAGTACTCTGCTTATATTGGTTAGTGTTAATGAGAGAGACAGAGAGATTGAAACTTGTTTTTAAGCTTTATCAGAGACAGATTATTTTAAGGCACCTGTTTCCTTTACTAGTTTAGCATCCAGGAGACACAGGCGATCAATTGTTGAGAGCATTTAACAGTAATAGATGGTTATATTAAAGTCTGTTTTTGTAGAACCCACACACTTTTTGGGTCTGGGGGTGCAATACATTTTAGCTGTTACAGTTTCTTACTTGATCTCTGGACTCCAGTTCTGTGGTGGACCAAAGCAGCCATTAGCTGAGCAGTTAATTAGAAGAGGGAACTGGGAAGAGAAAAGCTTATGGTGCATGAGAACTTATTTCTTTGGAATTAGGGACAAGGCAGAGATCAGGGCCCTGTCTGTGTGCATGAGAAGGAGAAGCACTTCTGACAGGTCTGGAGTGAGGCACATGGAGGAAGCAATGAAATGAAATCTCCTGTCTTAGCTGGAAAAATCTTTTCCCATTAAGTATCCCTGAAAGTACAACACCCCATTCCTATACACTCATTTTTTTTTATAATAAGCAAAAAGTCTGGAATGTTAGGATTCTGCCCTTACTCCAGCTGCATTACTGCACATGCGCAGTTCAGAAGTTAAGTGAAACGTCTTGTGTCTTACGTCATCAGTGTGCACTGGCAACTACATACACACCTTAAAAAGCCAGATGCTGACCCCATCCTCTCCCTCCCTCCACACCACCATCTTTCCCTCTTTCCAAGCCTGGCTTTCCTCTCTCCCCTGCCCCTTTTCCCTCCAAATAAAGCTCTGAAAACTAACACTGGGTTCTGTCATGACCATGACCTTTCCACGTGGTAACCAGTGCCACCACCAGCACTGTGCGCCACCACCAGCACCATTTTTTATCTTTCAGTAACTAATTGGGAGAACTATATGTCCAGATTTAATTTATGCATGCTCTCAAAATTAAGCCTAAATAACATTTGATTTTGTTCCCCCAACCTCATCATGATGTAGATAGCCACATGACTGGCAGCCATCTTTTACTGAGGTTTACTAAGGTTAAAACAAAACACATTTAGTCCTAATGAGGTCTCTGTCAGTTTTATCTCCTTCTAGAGTAAGAAAACAATAATCTTCAAATATCTTAGATGTGTATGAAATGTATCTGTTCAGATTAGCAAAAACTAACTTAGAGAGTTATACCTATGTCTTTGCCAAGTGTTCAACACCAAGATTCTAGAGAATTTAAATAAGTGATGGCATATATTGATAAATAAGATATATATATCCTATAATGGAGTTTCTGGTTCCCAAAGAGGGTCCTTTGCTCAGAGTTGGTCCACACTCCAACTCACAAGCCCCTTTTCTCCTGTTCCCATTTGGCCCTGGGATCTTTCCCCTGTCACTCTTCTTTGCTGTCTCAGGAGACAGTTAAGTCCTAGTCTTATGAAAGCTGCCAACATATTGGAGACTTAGAGAATACTAGTTAATAGTCAGTCATTCATACCTAATGGACAGAGAGCTCTCAAATGCTCAGAGATCTTGCAGAATATGACATTTAAAATGTGTAATTAAAAAGCTTTTTATGATAGAGACACATGCTGGCTCCTGCCAGCACCTTTATTTGCTCCAAAGAAGATGACGGGGCACAAAAAAACTCCATCCAGAACTTGCTCCAGAGTGGCAGCACCAGCCAATGAGACGGGCACAGAAGAAGTTTGACTGCTGCCAGGGCCTTCTTCAGGCCACAGAAAACAGGACTGTGGGAACCCATTGCCTCACTTTTGCCTAGACAAGGTAGGCTGGTCCTTCCCATAAGTTCCTACCCCACAACTGTCAGATCTTCTGAGGCCTGGCAGGCCTAGGAGGCTGTACTCCTGGAGGCTGAAGACTGATGTCGTTGCCCTGAGACCTCTGCCCTCAATGAAAATGGAGGACCCTGGGGTGGCTGTCTAGGTAGCCAGCAGGTAAGTCTCTGTCACTTTCATATTGCTAACTCAGGTAAAATTTATCCCTCTCAGATCTCTGATGAAATTTAACAGTTAGGCTTTGTTTCAGCTGCCTTCTCAGTTCTCTGTGTAAAATTCACAGGCCTCGTTCTCTTGGGGCTAATACTGCTTTCAGTATCTCCTGGTGAATTAGATAAAAAGAAACAGCTTTAAGGTTTGTTTACACGAAGATAGGAACACTGTCTCACTTCTGTTCATTTATTTTTCTCAGACCTGACAATGTTTGCCAGTTTTAACAGCTCTCTCTCCCAACTCCAAGGTTTCTGTGGACTTTACTGGTCTCAGCTTTTAGAGACAAGCTAGCATTGGAGAGGATAGGGAAGCCTCCCTTATCCTTCTTCATTCACCCAACCACTTCCATTCAGTAAATTTCCTCTGATTATAGATTTAAAGATGTGTTTCATTGGTCTGAAATCTGGCCCTAAAAAATGTTCATATCTTTTTACCCAAAACCATAGCCTTTTGCTATGACACCAAAATATGAACCTGTTCCAGTTGTTTTACACACTTACAGGTTCCTGCATAGATCCACCCCTCCTGCCAGATTTGTGCCAAGGCCAATCCACAGAGGATCCTCCAGATATTCCAGCCCCTGAACCAGCTCTGAAGATGCCAGCCATTATTCAAGGATGCCAACCAGGATGGCGGCATGTCCCACCTCCAGAGAAACAGATGTACTGTACTCCTTGAACACATTATCCCTCAATTTTGCATGCCATTCCCCTAAGCTCATGGAACATCACTGCTGGTACCACCACTCCAGACTCAAGGGCATATCTGCTCTTTCATCTGGGTCATTTACCCTTGCCTCTTCTGTAAAACAAGGACACTTCTCTGTCCCATTCTTTCTGGCAGTTATCACTCTTCCCATGGCTAGCCCTGCTCATAAGGCCAATGATAATCTATTTTTTTTCTCCTGGCAACCTGCTTTCTCAGTTCCCTTAAGGAACAAATGCCTGAGATCTCCACAATGACAGCTAACTGAATACTTCTTCACTCACACCTCCCACTGTGTGTGACCCCAACTCTCAACTTCCCCCTCCCGTTTTGGCCCAAAATCAGCAGGAAGCAGTCTCGAGAATTCAGCATCCTTATTCCCCAACTTGTTATCCATAACTCATTTTTTTATAACGTAAAAAATGGAGGAATGTTAGTATTCTAAACTGCCCCTTGGGGACCTGCCCCTTGGGGTCCCACCCCTTGGAGACTAATGCTGCCTCCTGACATCATCTTATATAAAGTTCCCTTTAAGAAAAAACTCCCCTCTCCTTCTCCCTCCCTCCCCCCCTCTCTCCCTCTCCCTCCTCTTGCCAAAGGCAGCATGTACTCCCTCACTCCCTCCCCTCTCCCTTCTCTTCTTTTAATAATAAACTTTCCATGTGGACCTGTGTCTGCATGGTATGAATAACTTTGCACTGCTCCACACCACAGCCTGCTGCTGCATCTGCATAGCGTGTCTTCTTCACCCATCAGGGCACCTTGGCCCAACCCTCCAAGGCCTCCTACATGCTGTGCCCAAGAGAAAGAAGTGGGGAGTGCCTACTGAGTGCAGGAATAGTACAGGGGTGACTACAGTCCAGATGCAAGTTCTGCTGCAATGCCAATCTCTGCAGGTCTTGGGTAGTTCTGTGCCTGGGGTGGAAGCCAGGGCTGGGAACCACTGTGCTGAGTCCATTCACAGTACTCTGTCCCTAAGGGAGCTGCTCCTGCCACTCAGGCCTCAGTAGTCAATCAGTTCCTCCAGGCGACTTTCAGTCAGAATAAGGGAGGGTACTTTTGGTCTTCCATGCTGCTGGTGAAGCTTTGGAACAGAGTGATTCTCTCCTCGTTTCCTGTGCTATGGAACAGGGCGATCTTGGAATCCACACCATGGTGAGTGAGGGACCACTGTTCCCACTTGGGGAAGAGCCACAGGAACCCTGTGGAGTTCTCCTGTGGCTGTGGGTACCAGAGGCCAGCTCAGTGGCCCATGAAATCCATGAGTTCCCTGAGGTCCCTGATATGCCTGCAACTCTTGTGTTCAGATAGCCTCTGAATAACTTGCCTCTGTGGTAACGGCTGGGCACAACACAGGGATGGTGGTACTGTGCCTGCATATTTTCTTATTGTGACATCGCTATCCAGTGCCCACTCTTGCGCCATTTTCATCTCCTCTTGGAAAGCAGATTCGCTAATCCTCAGAGCCCTGGTTTCTCTAGTGTCTTCTAGAAGTTATGCACTTGGCCCTCAACATTCAGGTGTAGGATCTGTCTGCAGTTAAGTCTATGCACGGCGAAATGTCTGTGTCATTAACACATTTGCATATAGATGTCAGGGTGGTCCAGTCATGTGTGTCAGTAAGGACAGACTTACTGGGTTCCCTGGCCTCATGTGTGAAAATTCACTATGGTGATATTTTATTTGTATTAAAATGTTATTTGTATGTTAATAAATAAAGTTGCCCAGGGGTCAGAGCTATTAGCAAGCCATAGGAAAGCAGGGCAGTGGTGGCGTACACTTGTAATCCTAGCACTTGGTAGGCAGAGCTGGGTAAGTCTCTGTGTGTTCAGGGATACAGCCATTATTGGACACACATGCCTTTAATCTCAATACCAAGCAAGGAAAACCTGGAGGCCTATACACACAGGCTGTGACGAGGCGGTCATGTGGTTGGGTTTACAACCAATGAGAAGGCAGAACAGGAACACTATATAAAGACTTTAACACAGGGGTAGCGAGTTCGGAGAGGTAGGACCACTGCAGGAGGAAGGGTAAGGTTTTAGCTCTTAGCTCTGACCTCTTGGCTTTCTTCTTTGCATTGGTTCTGTGTTTCTTATTTAATAAGAAGGTTGGTTACATCTACATTTGGTGCCCAACGTGACAAAAATCCATTAAAAACCGCTTGGCTTGGCTTGGCGGCAGGTCCGGTTTCCGGCCTGGGCGGCCCGGCTGCCTAGCTCGGGCCCACATCTGACTGACCCGCAGCTGGAGCTACTTGCAATTGCTACAAACAACTCAGGCCTGCCCTGCCAAACAGGGCCCATACCCGTAAAGCCAAGGCTTGACTCGGCTCAAGCGGCTATGCTTTCTCTCTCTCTCTCTCTCTCTCTCTCTCTCTCTCTCTCTCTCTCTCTTTCTCTCTCTCTTTGGATTCACACCTCGAACACCAGGTGGCTGTTTTGAAATTCCCTGAGATTCTACTGTTCTACCCAGACTTGGTAAGTCAATTAACGTATCTATTTAAAAGAGAATTTTTTTTCTACATTAAAAAAAATGGGCTTTATGTGTACAATGGAAGAAAAGTGGACTTTGTTTGAAATTTTAGGCACTCTGACAATGGAACAACTATATGAAAAGATTAATATTGATCGAATTATTCAGTTTATTACTTTTCTTATCCTCATTTTACTATTTAAAAAGATAGTCAATTTAAGTGCCAGGATAACAGTCTTAGAAAAACTTGTTAAACCAGTAAAAATGAATTATAGAGAAATTCAAATTCAGACAGAAGAAATAAACAGTGAAGTTGTTTCAAAATTGGATCATAAGGTTACAGAAAGAAAGCCAGTTTTCACACAATCACCCTTAATTTATCCGGTAGCAGTACAGCAGCTACCTGATGAAGAGAATGAACAAAATACTTGGGCTCCAGTTAAAATGTTAGACTTACAAAGATTTAAGGAGGCAATAGCATCTTATGGCATGCACTCCCCATATGTAAAGCAAATGTTAAACAACTGGTCAACTTGTAATAGGATTATACCAAAGGACTGGCGGGAATTGGCACAGGCTGTTCTTGAACCTGGACAGTATCTCCAGTGGAAAATGTGGTTCAATAATGAGGCTAAAAATATAGAAACACAATGGAGGGATAGCGGAATACAAGTCTGTCAGGATCAGCTTATTGGAGAAGGCCAATATGCTTCAGTAGAAACACAATGTATATATGATGTCCAAACCCTAGTTCTATGTCGAACGGCAGCTTTGAATGCATGGGACAGAGTTGAAGAACCAGGAAAAAAAACTGAGTCATTTACAAAGGTTATACAAGGCCCAAAAGAATCTTTCACAGATTTCTTACAAAGATTGACTTCAGCAGTACAGAAAATGGTCCCGAATTCAGAGGCTAGTCAGATAATAATTGAATCTTTGGCCTTTGAGAATGCAAATGCAGCATGCAAAAGAATAATCAGGCCGTTAAAGGCAAGATCTGCACCTTTGGAAGATTGGATTAGAGATACAGTTAATGTTGAGGCTTATGATCATGATGATATGTGGGTAGGAAAAGCAATTTCAAAAGGTTTGAGCAATGTTAGATGTTTTGGGTGTGGAAAGCAAGGACATTTGAAAAGGGATTGTAAACCGATTATTCCTAGAAATAATGTTTCTTCAAGGAACACTGGCAACAGAATGCCCCTTCCTTCTGGAGTATGCAGAAGGTGTGGTAAGGGAAAACACTGGACCAACGAATGTAGATCAACAAGGGACAGACAGGGTAATCCTCTGCCTCGAGCTTCAGGAAACTCCCAGAGGGGCCTCAGGCAGGCCCCCACAGTAAATCCAGTTCAAACCTTTCCTGCAGTTGTAGAGGAAACCCCTACTCAAAGCAACTAAATAACCAAATGTCTATAGGAATATATCATGTTAGTCGAGATGATGAAACAGAGAAAATAGGAAATTCAGGAAAAAACATAAAGAAAATTTTTTGGCAAACTTCTATTAATGAACAAAGACCAAAACTAACAATAAAAATAAATGGTGTTTTGTTGTCTGGTCTGGTAGACACAGGTGCTGACATTACCATAATTGCACCAGAATGTTGGCATCCAACTTGGCCTCCTCAGGAGGTAAACGTTCAACTGTTAGGAATTGGGACATTATCTCGAGTGAAACAAAGTGCAAGATGGCTTGAATGTATAGGTCCAGAAGGACAGAAAGGAAAATTAAAACCATATATGGCTAACATAGCTATGAACCTGTGGGGTCGAGACTTGTTACAATGATGGAATACTCAGATTAATATCCCTCCAATCTCAGAAACAAATCATAAATTAGTACATGTTTCTGAGGGAAATATTAAAAGATATTATTCTAATGAGTGCTCACCAGCCATCCATGTCATACAAGAACAGGGCACAACTGATAATTTTCCAAAAACACCAACAGCTCTACCTTTAAAATGGTCAACAGATAAGCCTGTATGGGTTCAGCAATGGCCTTTAACAACAGAGAAACTCCAGGCTTTACAAGAGCTGGTGGAAGAACAGTTAAATGCTCATCATATTGAAGAATCAACCAGCCCTTGGAATTCTCCTGTATTTGTTGTTAAAAAGAAATCTGGTAAATGGAGAATGGTAACAGACCTTAGAGCAATTAACAAAGTAATTCAGCCAATGGGCTCTTTACAATCTGGAATTCCTTTGCCTACTCTGTTACCAAAAGGATGGCCTCTCATAGTTATTGATTTAAAAGACTGTTTCTTTTCAATACCGTTACAAGAAAAAGACAGAGAAAGATTTGCTTTTACAGTGCCTACTTATAATAATTCTCAACCGGTTAAAAGATTTCAATGGAGGGTTCTCCTGCAGGGAATGTTGAATAGCCCAACTTTGTGCCAATATTTTGTAAAACAGCTGTTAGAAGTGGTATGTAAAAAATTTCCTAAATCTATAATTTATCATTATATGGATGATATTTTATTAGCTGACTCAAATGCAGATACTTTAGAAAGAATGTTTGAAGAAGTAAAGAAAATTTTGCCTTGCTGGGGATTACAAATTGCCCCTGAAAAGATACAAAGAGGAGATTCTATTAATTATTTAGGATATAAAATAGAACTTCAAAAAATTAGACCTCAAAAGGTGCAAATTAGGAGAGATAGACTACAGACTCTTAATGACTTTCAAAGATTATTTGGAGACATTTCTCATCTAAGAACTATTGTTGGGGTAAAAAATGATGAACTGAATAATTTGTTTAAAACCTTAGAAGGTGATAAGGACTTGAACAGTCCAAGAGAATTATCACCTGAAGCTGAGAAAGAATTGGCCTTGGTAGAAAAGAAAGTACATGAAGGGCACGTAGATCGTATTGATCCAAAGCTGGATTGCATTTTGGTTATTTTACCTTCTAGGCATTCTCCAACAGGAATATTAATGCAAAGGGAAGATATTATATTAGAATGGATATTTTTACCAAATAAACCAAATAAAAAAATTAAAAACTTATGTGGAAAAAATCTCTGACTTGATTTGGAAAGGAAAATTGAGACTTCATCAGTTAGCAGGAATAAACCCAGCAGAAATTGTTGTACCTTTAACTAAGGAGGATATTGAAAAATTATGGATAGAAAATGAAGCTTGGCAAAAAGCTTGTAGTAATTTTTTGGGAGAAATTAACAGCAAATATCCCAAAAGCAATAGAATTGATCTTATAAAGAGAGCTGATTGGATCTTGCCTCGAATTGTGAGAAAAAAAACCCATATCTGGAGTTCGTACATTTTATACAGATGCCAACAAACAAGGAAAGGCAGGTTACAAATCAGAAAATTTAAGTAAAGTGGTTCAAAGTCCTTATAATTCAGTTCAAAAATCAGAATTGTATGCTATTCTGTTGGTATTAATGGATTTTTCAGAACCTCTCAATGTAGTAACTGACTCTCAGTATGCTGAAAGAGTAGTATTACATATTGAGACTGCAGAATTTATCCACGATACTTCAGAATTAACTTCATTATTTATTCAATTACAAGATACAATCAGAAAAAGGAGTCATCCTTTATATATAACTCACATCCGATCCCATACTGGTCTGCCAGGCCCTCTAGCACAAGGCAATGATGAGATTGATAAATTATTGATAGAAAATGTGCTGGAGGCCTCAGAATTTCATAAAAAAAAAACATCTTGTAAATAGTAAAGGTTTAAAAAAGGATTTTTCCATAACCTGGCAACAAGCCAAAGAAATAGTAAAGAAATGTCCTACTTGTTCCTTCTACAATCAAACGCCATTACCAGCAGGATGTAACCCAAAGGGTACTCAGAGGAATGAAATCTGGCAGATGGACATGTTTCACTTTGCAGAATTTGGAAAATTGAAATATGTACACCACACTATTGATACTTATTCAGGATTTCAATGGGCAACTGCTTTGAATTCTGAAAAAGCTGATTCTGTAATCACTCATTTGCTAGAAGTTATGGCCATTATGGGTATACCTGCACAAATCAAAACTGATAATGCTCCATCATATGTCTCTGTTAAAATGAAACAGTTTTTTGCTTATTATAATATAAATCATATTACAGGTATACCACATAATCCTACAGGTCAAGCAGTTATAGAAAGATCAAACAGAACTCTAAAGGATATGCTAAATAAACAGAAAGGAGTAACAAAAACCCCCAGAAATAGACTACATAATGCTCTATTACCTTTGAATTTTCTCAATGCCAATGAGAAAGGAACAACAGCTGCAGAGAGACATTGGATAATAGAAAAAACTACAGAATTAAATCAACCTATATACTTTAAGGATGTGCTGACCTCAGAATGGAAACCAGGATATGTATTACATTGGGGATGAGGTTTTGCTTTTATTTCTACAGGAGAAGATAAGCTGTGGGTACCATCAAAATTGATAAAGGTTCGATTTGAACAAGAGAGACCTCTTAATTAGAGGAGGTGATAATTCATCAACTATCATGAACATCCAATTTAAACTAACTTACACCAGTAACATATGCCTTTTCATTTAATCAGATAATAACTTGCCAAAAAGGAACATCCCCAAAAAACCTTGGGGAAAGGTTTTTGTTTTTGTCTTTTAGGAGAATGAAGGTTAAGGAATTTGAAGAACACTGGACAAATGAGACAACTGAAGAAAGGGGACAAATCATCTGTCCTAAGAAACAGAGTGAAATGGCGTATGGGTATGTTATCTAAAAAATTTTATGTCTTCCTAAATGTTTGTTTCTGCTTTTCTTTAAAGATTTAACACTATTTAGCTTCTAATAGTCCCAGTTCAATTAAAATTTAAAGCTGACTTTGGAGTTGGAGAATGGCTCTCTCCTTCTTTAAACTCAAGCATGTTGTTAAAAGGAAAATGCAAACTCCCTGTGTCATGCCAGAAGAAAAGAGCCATCTTCTGCTATGGGACAGGAGAAAAGCCAAATTAATTAAGGGACTATTCTATTACTAATCTCAACTCTTTGATTCTATTCTGATTCTTTAAACTTTTCTTAAAGTATGAAATTTATATCAAAATTTAAAGATTAATATATATAGATATATATACATTTTAAACTTTGTTAAGATATAAATGGTCATATAGAGTACTAACTAATTCTAAAAAGCCGCATATATAGTCTTTGTGTTCGAGTCTCTTATCAGTTTTTTGCAGAAAAACACGGTCAGGCCTAACATCAACTGAAGTCTCCAGGAAGAAGATGGGGCCCCACAACAACAATTCCACATGGACAATAATAACATCACTAAGCTGACAAACATCATCTACAGATCAGCTTTGAACTACAAAGTGCTCAGAGCAATTTTGAGAGAGCTAGCTGAGATGATCCAGTCTCAAAGACTACTTGAATAAGGATTTGAGATAAATCCTGAACTTTGGCATTATACACAGACTGGATAATGAAGGATATAGTTACCTTTCCTAGAATTTGACAATTAACCTAAAATTTTTCTTTCAAGATAAAGATAACTTCGCCCATACCCAGCAGGAAGCAATTTCAAGAATACGACGCCCACATTCCTAAAGAGGTTTTTGGTTTTTTTGGTCTTTTAGGTCTTTTAATGGGTTTTGGGTCTGGGATAATTTTCATTGATTAGGGGGGTTGGTTACAAGTTGTTGTCAAGGGTGAGGAAAAAGGCTAAGCAAAGGAGATTAGATTTAAGGTTCTTATTTAAAAAAAAAGAAAGAAAGAAAAGAAAAGAAAAATGTAAATACTTTACATTGGATTGGATTGTTTTATATTGTATATAAATTATATATATTGAAATTGATATTATTAGAAAATGCTATATGTATATTTCTACTTGTACCGTTCATTTAACAATGTAATGCAATTTTCTAATCCTTGAATGTTGTTATTACCAACTATTAGGATATAAAGAAATGAAAGTTAGTAGTTAGACAATATAATAGAACTGAAGTGGCCTTCGTAATCCAGGAAAGGTACAGTGCCCTTTTCTTCGAAGGCAGCTGAACAGGCAGTGGGCTGATGGCTTCTGATGTGCAATGGGGAGGTAGCTGAAACAGTTATTCTTGAAGAGTAATTAAGCTCACACCTCTCAACAGAAGAAGAGCATTTAATAGAGGGATGTGGAGAAGAACGGGATGCTGAAATGAAGCCACATACACACATAGACAAGAGGAATGGACAGCTGAATTCAAAAAAACATCAACAATTTCCAGAATTTAAAATCCTGAATCATTACATGACACTAGTGAAATTCAGGTATTTCTGGTATATAGACTGCTCTCACCCAATGTGAGGTTGAACTGTCGACCCTGTGTACATTCTACTTCACAAATGAGTCTGTCAGATACGCTAAGCCTATAGGCTGAAGATGATGCCCCAACACTGCGGAGAAACCTCAGATGATTGTCCAGGCAGCTGGCTGTTTCTGTCAACTCACAAGTTTTTGGAAGTTGCTTGCATATACTTCCTGTTTTTATTTTTTTGTTAGCTAATATTATTTCCTTCTTGGGTCTCTGAGGGAGTTGAAGATTAGTTAGTTGACGATTAATTAGGATAGAAAGTGAATTAGATACAAAGAATAGATAATGGAATTATTTTCTCTGAATTTGTCAAATACAAATGAACTAGACATTGTTTAGGTATTTATTACTTTTATATATTGTATATAGTTATTGTACTTTTGTATATAGTTTTTCTTATGTTAGTTATAAGCTTTTTCTTTTTTCCTTTTTATTAAAATAGAAAAGGGGAACTATGGTGATATTTTATTTGTATTAAAATGTTATTTGTATGTTAATAAATAAAGTTGCCCGGGGGTCAGAGCTATTAGCAAGCCATAGGAAAGCAGGGCAGTGGTGGCATACACTTGTAATCCTAGCACTTGGTAGGCAGAGCTGGGTAAGTCTCTGTGTGTTCAGGGATACAGCCATTATTGGACACACATGCCTTTAATCTCAATACCAAGCAAGGAAAACCTGGAGGCCTATACACACAGGCTGTGACAAGGCGGTCATGTAGTTGGGTTTACAACCAATGAGAAGCAGAACAGGAACACTATATAAAGACTTTAACACAGGGGTAGCGAGTTCGGAGAGGTAGGACCACTGCAGGAGGAAGGGTAAGGTTTTAGCTCTTAGCTCTGACCTCTTGGCTTTCTTCTTTGCATTGGTTCTGTGTTTCTTATTTAATAAGAAGGTTGGTTACATCTACAATTCACTCTATATTGTTTGTTTGTTTTCGGTTTTCAAGACAGGGTTTCTCTGTGTAGTTTTTGTGCCTTTCCTGGATCTTGCTCTGTAGACCAGGCTAGCCTTGAACTCGTAGAGATCGGCCTGGCTCCGTCTCCCAAGTGCTGGGATCAAAGGCCTGCGCCACCACCGCTCGGCTCTATATTGTATTTTTATATCTAAATTTCCTCTTATATTCTGTTCATCTCTTTATTCTGTCCCAGACAGTACAGTCTTCATTGCAGTTGTATAAGAAGTTTTTAACTCAGATGATGTCACCGTGTGTGCTATTTATTCAGTCTTTATTTGGATCATTTTTCATTCATGACGATTCTTTGTCATCAATTTTCTGTTGTTCATAGCATAAACCATTAGACGTTTTGTTGGACTTTTGTTGACTATAGCTCAAATTCTTTACTGAAATATATTGAGGCTTCCTGTCCAGAGTCATGGAATTTTCCCCCTTTTATCGAGTTTGTTTGTTCTTTTAATTACAGAGTTAGTTTGGAGTACAGATATTTGTCACATTTCTATGTATTTCTGGTTGGCTTTATCCATAAAGACATATAAGAGATATGAGGGTATGTGTTTTTAATTTTTCTGCATTTATTTATTTCATACATATGAGTGTTTTGCTTGCATGTATGTATGTTCACCAATGTGTGTTTGGTGCCCACAGAAGACAGAGGGGGCATCAGATCCCCTGCAACAGGATATAAGGATGATGGTGTGTGGCATGTTAGTTCTGGAAATGAAACTCATATCCTGTACAATAAGTTGCCTCAACTGCTGAGCCATCTCTCCAGTCCTAAATGTGTTAGATTTTCAAAACTTTATGTGTGTGTGCATGTGCACACAGTTAAAAACAAGTGTTAAGAGTTAAGGTTTGTTTAAAAATCTGCTTTTGGGGTCTGTGAGATGACTCAGTAGGTATGCTGGTTAGATTTGGTTAGCTGACACAAGTTACAGTCAGACTGGCATGTAGTCAAACTTCTAGGGTATTTTATTCCTTAATGATTGGTATAATGGAGCCCATCCCACTGTGGGTAGGGCCATCCTAGGCAGGTGGTCTTGAGTTGTATAAGGAAGCAAACTGAGCAAGCCATGATAGCAGGAGCACAGTAAGCAACATTTCTCCAGATTGACAGCATATGTGGAATGCATAAGCCTATGGTATATATGTGTTAGCAAATCTGTTCCTGGCCAGCTCCTCTTTATGTGTTAGGTAGAGCTGGAGGCTTGTAATTACTGAAGAGATTTTTCTTTATTAAGCTCTAAGAGTGTGTTCTAAGTTGCCTCAATCTCAATGTATAGCCCCACAGAGCATTGACATTGCTGTCTCCCTGAATCCAATTCTCAATTATTAGATTAATCATTTATAGCACCACACAGTCGGAAAACTACTCATTTAAGTCATGGAGTGAGCTCTCCATTTCAGTAACAGGAAAAGGATTTGTGTGTAGAGGAGCATGGCTTTTTTGTTGAGAGCAGAATAGAAGGAATAATTTACTATATACATTTCAAGGAGAAAGGCTAGGCAATAGCTGGGTTATAAGTTGTTTAAGTTTAAGTCATTAAGCTGCAGAGGTCTTTTCTGTAAAAAAGAATGTGATGGAGTAGGATGATTGACTTTATGTTTCCTTTCCCCTATGGTTTAATTCATGCCATGTGAATGATGGAAAACTGAGTTGGCGGGTGTACTATTTCTCGAGGATAGCTTGAACCCCTGAAATTTTTAATTAGGCCCATCACTTCTGCTGGTGATTGCAGATATAGTTAGCTCACTTTAGTCTGGTGACAGGATTGAGACACAGAACATTTGGTGCAATTTGTTTGTCACTCTACAAAGCATAGCTAACATTGTACAAGAGACAAGCTCGTACAGTCTCTTGTTAATAGCATTCCCTCTTCTAGGGAAGGGCCTATTCTATTTCAACATCAAAATAGCTAAGAGTCCTTTTAGTTATTTTTATCTCTTTTAAAATGCCAGGTAGTGGTATCTGACTTAGTATGGTAAAGAGTGACATGACCATGGCAAACCCTCACCCTCCTTTTTTTCCACTTGGAAGGAAGGAGTTTATTTCATTTTACTGTTGTATTCCATTATGAAAGAAAGTCAAGGTACAGACTTAATTGCAGGAATTGAAGCAGAGGATATAAATGAGTACTGCCTACTGGTTTGCTCCTCATGAGTTGCTCTCTCTACTTTTTCTTCAACATATTTTTAATTGATTATTTAGGAATTTTATACACAGCAGCCTGATCACAGTTGCTTCCCATTTCTCCCCCTTTCCCATTCCTCTACCACCTGTGTGCCCTCTCTCCTTCACAAAATTTAAAAGTTGTACACCAGGTACAATTTGTCTTGCCCATATACTTATTAGAGCATGGTCAAACTCCCAGTGGCCAGCACCTTAGAGATTACTGAGTCTTTTCCCACCACACCCTGCCAGAAGCCATCAACTGTGAAGAGCTACAGTTCAGCATCTTTATCACAAATTTTAAGGACTCTCTTCAATGGCTTTCTGTCTAGACTGTTTCTTTTTTTTCTTTTTTTGAGGATGGGGATAGGTTGTTGCTTCATTGTCTCTTATTCTAAATTATGAGTCTGAACACATCTACATCACTGAAACAAAACCTTCCTACCAATAACAGCCAGCGGCAGCATAGATTGTTGACTTCAACATGGTTTGCAGTGGCTGCACAGAATGGGCAAGATTAATGTCTAAGACCAATTGACCTGTCAAGCTTCCATGCTTCCTTGACTATTAAGAGAACATAGAGAACCACAGAGAGGCCTGAACGAGTGCTTTGGTCTCTCAGAAACTGTAAGGCACGTTGTGCCCTGGAAGCCATGGACTCCATCCTGAAAAACTTATGACTCATGCCTCTCAAGGCAGCTAGGTCAGGCCAACTCCATAGTCCCTACAAATCTGGACTGTTCTAGATGCCTCTGTACTGCCCTTTTTCTCCCATATATCTGTAACAAAAACCTCATTCCCTTAGGAAGAGTCATGTCCTCCTTTTCTTTCTTTCTTTTTTTTTTTTTCATTTATCTGGTGCTAAAACTGTTATGCCCAGATTGTGGTGAATCCACAAAAGACCACCAAGAGACTAAATGTGTATGAAAAAGCAAAGAGCCTTTATTCAAGCTTGAGCATTGACACTCTGTGTGTCTGACACAGCAGTATAATCAGAGAGTGCCAAGCCTAGTGAGTCTAGGGTTTTTAATCATCCTGGAAGTTGGGGGTGAGGGGATTTCCAGGGTTCAGGACCCTGATTGGCTGATATTTGTCTAGGGGTGTCTTGGTAAAAGGGAATAGGTATGTGCTGGGTTCAGGGACATCTAGTGATCTTATCTAATCTTCTCTTATGGCTAGAATGTTTAGAATGTCAGATGCTGTCTTGTCCCTGGGTGGTGTTAGCTTTTTCTGGAAGCATGGGCTGCCTGCCTATAAACTGAAACTTGAGCCTACTTTCTAATTAAACCTGTCTTGGTAGTTGTGTGTCTAAACTGCCCTGGCCCCCATATGTCATGTCAGTAGTGTAGCCAAGCTGCCCTGGGCTCCACAAAATCAGGAGTGGGATAAATGAGTTCCCTTCCAAGGGACTTGACCACTGAGCCAAGCTGCTGATTTGACTCTCCTAAGGTATCGGTGGATCTTTTTTTTCCTGCCTGCTTCTGGCATGCATCAAATTGATTATAAATTCTAGATTTTTGACTCCTCAGCCCCTTCTCTTCACCTACTCTACTACATAAGTGTCTCTCTTCAACTCTAGACAGAGCCATCTTCAATCTCCTGGGGGATCCACCTGGGTACTCATCTCACATTTTTTAGGTTTGGACTGCTACACCTATCAGAATATCTCTACATCAATGTGGGCATCTACTAAAGACACTTACCATCTCCCTTTTCCCATAAGCCTCACCCGCTCTCTCCCCTCCTGTTCTACTGGTTAATTGTCACTCTGGAGTTTCCTGTTTTGTATGCTATTATTACAAAAGCCATAGCAGTGAGCCAGGAAGCTCTTTTCACCCTGCTGGGGCTCTGATCTCCTAGGAGGATATATCTCCTATGATTGGGGAATTTTTTTTAGGCAAGTCTTTAATTCTGCTTGTGGATACCCTATGTTGAAATTGTTGTCTACAGGACATTTCCCTTTGTTCTCAGCTCACACTGTAATTCTGCAACTTCTTTAAACCCTAATGGGTCACTGTGACCCTTTCCTTGTCTCCTCCTCCCATTATCTACCTGCAATCCTACAGCTTCTCTAAGTCTATTTGGGCTGCTATGACTTTGTGTTTGTATTTCTTAAATTCTATGACACATATGTGTTGAGCACATATTATGTCAATATATTTTCAGGACAGAGTATAATGCAGTATCACCCTTTCTATTACATACATATTTGGGATAATTTAAGATGCAGTGATCTGTGAGGATGTGCATGTGAATTTAAGGAAGGAGGAGTGGTCTTTGCTGAACCCTTCCCAGCACAGTCTATACACAGATGACAGGCTGGAAACTTGCAGAATCCTCATTGCTATAGGTATAAATGTGAGTCACTTCTTCTTAAAAGAAGGGGAGAAGAGTTTCTTGGTTATTCATGCTCCTTAGGTTTCAGTTGTGAAAGAGAAAGAATATGGATCCTTCTAAGGTTCATTGAAGATAGTAACTCAAATTGTGCATAATTTTCAATAATATGTCATATATTTCTGGTACTATATTTTAGGCTACAAATTGGAAGACCACAATATCCAAGAACATTGTCAAGTCCTAGAAGACATGAAAGGTAATTTTCGTATGAAAACTAATACAAATGTGCCTGCTGTGGGATGTATGGCAAATGTGTTGCTGATTAATCAATAAAACACTGATTGGCCGTTGGCTAGGCAGGAAGTATAGGCGGGGCAAGGAGGAGAATAAAGCTGGGAAGTGGAAGGCTGAGAGAGAGACACTGCCAGCCGCCACGATGAGAAACAGCTTGTGAAGATGCCGGTAAGCCACGAGCCATGTGGCAAGGTATAGATTAAAGGAAATGGATTAATTTAAGCTATAAGAACAGTTAGCAAGAAGCCTGCCACGGCCATACAGTTTGAAAGCAACATAAGTCTCTGTGTTTACTTGGTCGGGTCTGAGAGGCTGTGGGACTGGCAGGTGAAAGAGATTTGACCTGACTGTGGGCCAGGCAGGAAAACTCTAGCTACATGTGCCTATGAAGAAAATTGAATGTGCCTTGAACTTTCAGGAAAAGCAACAGCATAAATAAGCACAGCTTCACGTGTATTGATGACTCTTGCACTTTCTTAACACCATGTACCTCACAGTGAGATAGATGATCCCTGTTTGCTAAACATATGTCTAAGAAAGAAGACAAGGAAATAATGCCTTAGCAGATGTCATAGTTTTAATCATAGCCCTGTGAAAACCGTGTTGAAGAACTGTAAGTCATTTAGTTTCATACCATTCAAGTTTAGCAAAAGGTATACACCTTGATTAGGGATAAATGCATGTCCAAGACTTTTATAAGAAAAACCAAACCTATTAAAGGAGTGTTACTCATATACTTGAAGAGACTTAGCATAGTTTAATGAGAGGGGCAGTTTTTAGAAGTCAAGAAGGTTGTTTTGGTGGAACGACCTTAATCCCTATACCACATCTCTATGAAGAACAAAAATGTTTGAATAAAATGTGAAAAGTTTTTATTTGTTATTCTTCCTTTAATAGGTATAGTATCTGTTACTCTAAATACAAACCATGTGATCCTGAGCAGCATGAAAAGGAGTGATGTACCTCTCTCTCCTCCAGAACAGTTAGAAAATATGTAGTAGTCCTCACTATGCATAGATTTGGTAAATGTGATATAGGTTTATAATTAATTGGTTCTCCAACTTCAGTGGAAATTCATCAACGAAGTCACATAGAAGAAGAGCCTTATGAGTGCAAGGAATGTGGAAATTCTTTTGTCTGTCCTAGATCACATTGCACATGGAATGTTATAGAAAATGTTTTGAAAGCAGGGTGGCAACGCTCTGAGTTTTTTCAATTTTCTTCAAAGATATGAAAAAAACTCATACAGGAAAAAGAAGTGATAAATGTGAGCAATGTACTAAAACTTTAACCATCACAAATATCTTAAAACATACATAAGACTCCCCAATAAAGAGGAACTTTGTGAATGTAATAAACATAAAAAAAATCTTTAGGTCTGATTACAGGAAAGAAATCCTTTAGAAGTAAAACACTATGAGCATAAACACCATGGTAAATTTTTTAATATTCCAAACTTCTCTTTAGTTTTATTAAAGACTTCATACAATGGAAAACATATACCACTGGGGTCAATGTGGTAATGAATTTATACATCCTAATCTTCTAACAGGCATAAAGGAAGTCATTGTGTGTGTGTGTGTGTGTGTGTGTGTGTGTGTGTGTGTGTTTGTGTTTGTGTTTATAATCCTATGAATGTAATCCATGTTGTATGGCTTTTGCACATGTCAATATTTTTCAAAAATATGAAAAAGTTATGCTAGTGAGAAAATCTATGAATGTAATTAATGTGGTAAAGCCTTTCATATTGCAGTAATATTAAAACACATGAAAGAAGTCATACTGGAAAGAAACACTATGAATATAATCAATGTGCTAAAAATTTTGCAAAATAGAGTCAACTTATAGAATTCCATGAAGCATTACTGTGCAATACAAGAATGACAGTTTCTCTTTAAATCTTACATTATCCTCTCATTCTTTAATCCAAAGGTAGGTCATTTAAAAATATATCTCAGCTGGGTATAGTGGTGAATGCCTGAAATTTCACAAAGTGGGAGACAGAAGAAGGTAGATCTTTCTGAGTTTGACTCTAACCTGGTCCACATAGTTCCAGGTCAACCATGGTGTTGTAGGGAGTCAAGAAAGAAAGAAAAAGAAAGAAAGAAAGAAAGAAAGAAAGAAAGAAAGAAAGAAAGAAAGAAAGAAAGAAAGAAAAGGCATATATCATACTATGGAACTTTTTCTAATATAATCTGGACTCTACTCAACTAATCCATTTGTTGTCTTTATTCACATCAAGAGAACTGTTAATAATGACAATAAGAAGCATTTGCAGAGTCAATTCACACAGGGATAGAAATTCACTCAAGCTACCTAACCCTACCCCAGTTGCTGGTCAGAAGAGAAAACTCCTGTGAGAAGGCCCCACCACCAAAACCCCCCATCAGACCCTGCAATCTACAAGACCCATGCCATACCCTAATACCCATCCACTGTGACTCCATTAACTTCCTGAGACATGGAATCTGCCACCTCTCATAGGACCAAGAGGTGATTGACTCTCCTCTCACCCAGAGAGTCCTGCCTATAGGACCCAGGCCCTGGGACACAGCCAAGTCCCCAGGCACCCCTACCCAACTCTGCCCCAGTTGCCAGTCAGCAGGGAAAACTCCTGTGGGAAGGCCCCACCACCAAAATCCCCCACCAGACCCTGCAATCTACAAGACCCATGCCATACCCCAATACCCATCTGCCCATGACCCCAGTAACTTCCTGAGACACAGAACCCACCAGCTCTCATTGGACCAAAAGTAACCTCTTGAGACACGGAAACCGAACCACTAGTTCTCATTGGACAAAGAGTCACTCTCTGAGACACAGAATCTGCCAGCTCTCATTGGACCAAGAGAGGCTTCCTGAGACACAGAATCTGTCAGCTCTGACTGGACCAAGAGCCCTGATAAGACCAAGAGTGGCTCCCTGAGTCACAGAATCAGCTAGCATAGATTGGACCAAGAGCAACTCCCTGAGATACAGAATCTTCCAGCTCCAATAAGACCAAGAGCTAAGATTGTACCCAAGGGGCCCCCTGAGACACAGACACAGCAAGATTGGACCAATAGCAGCTCGCTCACCTCTTGCACCTATTGGAGAAAGAGATGGGTAGATGCCAGTGCAAAAATACATATAACAACATAAAGAGCAATATGGCATCACCAGGACCTAGCCCTTCTACAACAGCAAGACCTGAACATCACAATGTAGAAGCAGAACAAAGCGACCTTAAAAATAACTTCATGATGATGCTAGAAGCCTTTAAAGAGGAAATGAAAAATTACCTTAAATAAATTGAGGAAAAGACAAACAAAAAATTGGAAGAAATCAATAAATTCATTAAAGAAAGCCAAGAAAACAACGAAAAAGCAATTAAACATATGAAGGAAACAGTTCAAGACCTGAAGAGTGAAATAGAAAGAATGAAGAACACACAAACAGTGAATTCAGGAAATAGAAAATCTGAGTAAATGAACAGGAAACACAGATGCAAGCATAACCAAGAAAATACAAGAGATGGAAGAGACAATCTTTGGTGTAGAGGATACAATAGAAGAAATAAATTCATCAGTCAAAGAAAATATTAAAGCCAAAAGTGTCATAACATAAAATGTCCAGGAAATCTGGGACACCTTGAAAAGGCCAAACCTAAGAACAATAGGGATAGAAAAAGGAGGAAAATGCCAACTCAAAGGCACAGAAAATATATTCAACAAAATCATAGAAGAAAACTTTACCAACTTAAAGAAGGAAATACATATGAAGATACAAGACACCTATAGAACACCAAACAGACTAGACCTCCAAAAAAGTCCCCTTGCCACATAATAATTAAACCACTAAACATACAGAATAAAGTAAGAATATTAAGAGCAGCAAAGAAAAAGGCCAAGTGATTTATAAAGGCAGACCCATCAGAATAACACCTGATTTCTCAATAGAGACTTTTAATGCCAGAAGATCCTGGATAGATGTAATGCAGATAATAGGAGACCATGGATGCCAGCCTAGACAAATATGCCTAGCAAAACTTTCAATCATCATAGAGTGAAAAAGACATTCCAAGACAAAACCAGATTTAAACAATACCTGTTCACAAATCCAGCCCTACAGAGAGCACTAGAAGGAAATTTCCAACCTAAGGAAGTCAGATACACTCACAAAAATATAGGCAATAGATAACCCCACAGCAGTGAACCTCAAAGATGAGAAATAAGCACACACTACCACCTAAAGATAACAGGAATTAACAATTACTGGTCATTAATATCCCTTAATATCAATGGACTTAATTCACCTATAAAAAGACACGGCCTAACAAAATGGATACAAAATCAGGACCCATCCTTCTGCTGCATACAAAAAACACACCTAAACTTCAAAGACAGATATAACTCAGAGTAAAAGGCTGGGAAAGACTTTCCAATCAAATGGACTTAAGAATCAAGCTGGTGTGGCTATCCTAATATCTAACAAAATACACTTTAAACTAAAATCAACCAAAAGAGATCGAGAAGAACATTACAAACTCTTCACAGGAAAGATCCACCAAGATGAAGTTTCAATTCTGAACATTTATGCCCCATATACAAGGGTACCCACATATGTAAAAGAAACATTACTAAAGCTTAAATCACACATAAAACCCCACATATTAATACTGGGAGACTTCAACACCCCACTCTCACCACTAGAAAGATCAGCCAGCTCAAAACTTAACAGAGAAATAAGGGACCTAACATGTTATGACTCAAATGGACTTAATAGATATCTACAGAACATTCCACCCTAACAAAAAAGAATATACCTTCTTCTCAGCACCTCAAGGAACCTTCTCTAAAACTGACCATATATTCAGCCATAAAGCAAATCTCAACCGATACAAAAAAGTTGGAATAACCTCCTGTTTTCTATTGGACCACCATGGCTTAGATGTCAACAACAAAAATTACAGAAAGCCTACAATCTCATGGAAACTGAATAATGCTCTACTGAATCACCAATGGATCAAGAAAGAAAGAAAGAAAGAAAGAAAGAAAGAAAGAAAGAAAGAAAGAAAGAAAGAAAGAAAGAAATTAAAGATTTCCTAGAATTCAATGAAAATGAATGTACAACATACCCAAACTTATGGGACACTATGAAAGCAGTGCTAAGAGGAAAATTCATAGCACTAAATGCCCACATAAAGAAGTTGGAGAAATCTCACACTAGTGACTTAACAGCACATCTGAAAGCTCTAGAAGCTTTCTTTGTTTCTAGAATAAAAAGAATCAGTGAAAGAGTTGGTTCTTTGAGAAAATCAACAAGATAGACAAGCCCTTATCCAAATTAGACAAAAGACAGAGAGAGAACATCCAAATTAACAAAATGAGAATAAAAAAGGAGACATAACAACAGACAATGAGGAAATACAGAGAATGATCAGGTCATACTTCAAAAACCTGTACTCCACAAAATTGGAAAATCTAAAAGAAATGGACAATTTTCTGGATAGATACCACAAAACAAAATTAAATTAAGACCAGATAAACAATTTAAATAGACCAATAACCCTTAAGGAAATAGAAACAGTCATTAAAAGCCACCCAAACCAAAAAAGCCCCAGACCAGATAATTTCAGTGCAGAATTCTACCAGAATTTCAAAGAAGAGCTAATATCAATACTCTTTGAATTGTTCCACACAATAGAAACATAAGGAACATTTCCAAACTCTTTTTATGAGGTTATAGTTACCCTGATATCCAAACCACACAAAGATGTAACAAAGAGAATTACAGACCAATTTCCCCCCATGAACACTGATGCAAAATACTCAATAAAATATTGGCAAACTGAATCCAGGAACACATAAAAAAAAAATTATCCACCATGACCAAGTAGTCTTCATCCCAGAAATGCAAGGATGGTATAACATACAAAAATCTTTCAATGAAATATGCCATATAAACAAACTGAAAGAAAAACTGAAATGATTATGCCATTAGATACTGAAAAGGCCTTTGAAAAAATACAACACCCCGTCAAGATAAAGGTCTTGGACAGATCAAGAATACAAGTAACATACCTAAACATAATAAAGGCATTTTACAGCAAGATGACAGCCAACATCAAATTAAATGCAGAGAAACTCAAAGCAAATCTACTAAAATCAGGAACAAGACAAGGCTGTCCACTCTCCCCATATCTATTCAATACTAAGTTTTCTGGAGCAAACCATGATCATGCCTAACAGTGACATCTGATGTCTCCAAAAAGATGATGAGGTCCCACAATTCGACGAGGGCTATGATAATGCCACTAAGCTGATAAATACCACCTAAAGATTGGCTATGGACTACAAATTGCGCAGGACAAGTTTTGAGGTGGCCAGCTGAGATGATCCAATCTTACAGACTACTCTAGGAAGGACTTGAGAAAAACACTATACTTTCCCATTACACAGAGACTGGACAACAAATGAAACAGCTACCTCTCAAAGGACTTGACAATCAACACATATTTTTCTTTTCGAGATCTCCTAAAGATGCTGTCACCCCCAGGCAGCAGGAAGTAAACTTAAGAACATGTCACCCACATTCTAAAGAGGTGGGGTGGGTGGTTTTTTGTCATTCAATGGACAGAAACTCTAAGTGATTCCACTAAAATCAGGAACAAGACAAAGCTTGTTCCTACTCTCCCTATATATATTCAATATAGTACTTGAAGTCCTAGCTAGAGCAATAAGACCATAAAGGAGATCAAGGGGATAAAATTGGAAAGGAAGAAGTCAAACTTTTCCTATTTGCAGATGATATGATAATATACATAAGTGACCCCAAAAGTTCTACCAGGGAACTCATACAGCTGACAAACACCTTCACTAATGTGGTGTTTAACTAAAACAAGATTAACTAAAAAAAATCAGTAGCTCTCCTATATACAAACAATAAAAGGGCTGAGAAAGAAATCAGAGAAACATCGGCTATTACAATAGCCACAAATAATATAAAATACCTTGGGGTAACTCTAACCAAGCAAATGAAAGACCTGTATGACAAGAACTTTAAGTGTCTGAAGAAAGAAATTGAAGAAGATATCAGAAAATGGAAAGATCTCCCAGGCTCATGAATAGGTAGTATTAGCATAGTAAAAATGGCAATCTTACCAAAAGCAATCTACAGATAATGAAATCCCCATCAAAATCCCAACACAATTCTTCACAGACCTGGAAAGAACAATACTCAACTTCATTTGGAAAAATAAAAACCCAGGATAGCTAAAACAATCCTGTACAATAAAGCCACCTCTGGAGGCATCGCCATTCCTGACCTCAAGCTCTACTATAGAGCTATAGTAATAAAAACAGATTGGTATGGGCATACAAACCAACATGTGGACCAAAGGAATCAAATTGAAGACCTTGACATTAACCCACATACCTATGAATACCTGATATTTGACAAAGAAGCCAAAACTGTTCAATGGAAAAAAGGAAGCATCTTCAACAAATGGTGCTGGCATAACTGGATGTCACCATGTAGAAGATTGAAAATAGATCCATATATATTGCCATGCACAAAAATCAAATCCAAGTGGATTAAAGACCTCAATATAAATCCAATTACACTGAACTTGATAGAAGAGAAAGTAGGAAGTAGTTTTGAATGCATCGGCACAAGAGACCACTTCCTAAATATAATACCAGCAGCACAGACACTGAGAGCAACAATTAATAAATGGGACCTCCTGAAAATGAGAAGCTTCTGTAAGGCAAAAGACATGGCCAATAAGACAAAACAGCAGCCTAGAGAATGGGAAAAGATCTTCATCAACCCAATGTTTGACAGAGGGCTGATCTCCAAAATATATAAAGAATTCAAGAAACTAGACATTGAAATACTGAACAATCCAATTAAAAATGGGCTACAGAGATAAACAGATAACTATCAACAGAAGAATCTCAAATGGCCAAAAGACATTTAAGGAATTGCTCAACATCCTTAGTCATCAGGGAAATGTAAGTCAAAATGACTCTGAGATACCATCTTACACCTGTCAGAATGGCTAAGATAAAAAACACTGATGACAGCTTATGTTTGAGAGGAGGTGAAGCAAGGGGAACCCTCCTCCACTGTTGGTGGGAGTGCAAACTTGTACAGTCACTTTGGAAATCAGTATGATGACGTCTCAGAAAACTGGGTATCAATTTTCCTTAAGACCCAGCTATACCACTCTTGGGCATATACCCAAAAAATGCTTAATCATACCATAAGGACACATGCTCAACTATGTTTATAGCAGCACTATTCATAATAGCCAGAATCTGGAAACAACCTAGATGCCCCTCAACCAAAGAATGGATTAAGAAAACACAGTACATATACACAGTGGAGTACTACTCAGCAGGAAAAAAAATGACATCATGAAATTTGCAGGCAAATGGATAGAACTAGAAAATATCATCCTGAGTGAGGTAACCCAGACTCAGAAGGACAAACATTGTGTGTACTCACTCATTAGTAGATACTAGATGTAAAGCAAAGGATAACCAGACTGCAACACACAGCTCCAGAGAAGCTAGCTAACAAGGAGGACTCAAAGAGGGACACATGGATCACCCTGGGAAGGAGAAATAGATGAGATCTCTGTGAGTAAATTGGAGATGAGGGGTGGGCAATGGAGGGTAGGGAATGGGAGATGAGAACACAAGGGAACAGGAGGGTCAAGCTGGAACGGGGATGGATTGGGAGAGGAATGAAAGAGATACCGTGATAGAGGGAAACTTCATGAGGATACAGAGAAACCTGGTGGTAAGGAAGTTCCCAGGAATCCACAAGGATGACCCCAGCTTAGACTACTGGCAATAGTGGAGAGGGTGACCTACCTGGCTTACCCCAGTAATCAGATCTGTGAATACCCTAACCATCATCATCCACTAACTGATGGAAGCAGATGCAGAGATTCACAGCCAAACACCAGGCCGAGCTCCAGGAACGCAGTTGAAGAGAGAGAAAAGAGATTCTATGAGCAAGGGGCATCAAGATAATGATGGGGAAACCTACCAAGACAACCAAACCAAACTAGTGGGAACTCATAAAATTTAGACCAACACCTGTGTAGCCTCCACAGGACTGGACTAGGCCCTCTGCATAAGCCAGACATTTGTGTAGCTTGATCTGCTTAAGAGGCCCCCCACCAGTAGGATCAGGATCCATCCCTGGTGAATGAGAAGGCTTTTTGGAGCCCACTACCTATGGTGGGACACCTTGCACAGCTTTGAGGCTGGGGGAGGGGCTTGGACCTACCTCTACTGAATATACCAGGCTCTGCTATCTCCCCATTGGAGGGCTTACCTTCTTGTAGGAAGGAACAGGGGTGGGAGGCTGGAGGGGCAGGAGGAGGGAAGAGGGAGATGTGTGGTTGGTATGTAAAATTAATAAAAAAAATTCTTCATTAAAAGAAGAAAATTTAAATATTTTAAATGTCATATGCAGCAGATGTCAGAGAGGTAAAAGGATCAATATTTGTTATGTACTTCCAAAGTACAAAAACTTAATTCCTAGTTCCTGATATAAACTCAAACCTGAAATCAATATACAGAAAGCTAAATGAAGTCTTTTTTTCTAGAATTAGTTAGTACTCTATATGACTATTAATATCATGACAAAAAATGTTATATATATCTTATAAATTTTGAGATACCTTAAGTAAGAGTCAAACTAAAACTAAAGGATTGTGAGGTTAGTGGCAATGGAATAGTCCCTATATTTGTTTTTTCTTCTGTCCCATATCAGGTGGCTCTTCTCACATGAGACAGAGATTTGGATTTTACTTTAACAAGCATGATTAGGTTTAGATAAGGAGAAAGCCATGCTCTAACCCCAAAGGCAGCTTTAATTTTTAAAAGAACTTGGACTACAAAAATACCATTTGCATTATATGTCTGTAGAGAACAGCAGAAACATTTATGAAATTTTATTCTGTTGGAGATGTGATATACTAATAGGCCAATTTACTCTTTTTTTTGAGACATTTTTTCTGGATGATTTGTCCTTTGTCTTCAGATGTCTCATTTGTCCAGCGATCTTCAGATTCCTTAGCTGAATGCCTTCATTCTCCTGAAAAGACAAAAACAAAATCCTTCAGCAACCCTAATTTTGTGCAGGTTCTCTTTTAGCATGTTATATCTGATCAAATGAAAAGCATTTGTTAGTTGTATAAGTTAGTTTAAATTGAATGATCATGTTAGTTGATGATCTATCATCTCTTCTAATTAAGAGGTCTCTCTTATTCAAATCAAACCTTAATCAATTTTGATGGGATTCATAGTTACTTTCTCCTGTGGAAAAAAGCAAAACCTCTTGCTCAACATAATACATGTACTGGTTTCGATTCTGAGGTTAATATATCTTTAAAGTATACAGATTGATTTAATTCCATAGTTCTTTTCAATTATCCAATGTCTCTCCACAGCTGTCATTCCTTTCTCATTAGCATTTAGAAAATTCAAAGTTAATAAAGCATTATGCAATCTATTTCTGGGGGTCTTTATTACCCTTTTCTTATCATATCCTTTAGAGTTCAATTTGATCTTTCTATAACTGCTTGCCATGTAGGATTGTGTGGTATACCTGTAATATGCTTTATACAGTAATAAGCAAAAAACCTAATTCATTTTACTAGAGAAATATGCTGGAACACTGTCAGTCTTAATTTGTACAGGTATCCCCATGATGTCCATAACTTCTAGCAAAAGTGTGTTTACAGAATCAGCCTTCTCAGAACTCAAAGCAGTTGCCCATTGAAATCCTAAATAGGTATCAATGATGTGGTGTACATATTTTAATTTTCCAAATTATACACAGTGAAACACATTCATCTGCCAGATTCCATTCCTTTTAGTACCTTTTGGGTTACTTCCTGCAGGTAGTGGTGTTTGGTTGTATAAAGAACAAGTAGGAAATTTCTTTATAATTTCGTTGGCTTGTTGCCAAGTGATAGAAAAATCCCCTTTCAAACTCTTGCTATTGACATGGTGTTTTTATTAATCTCTGAGGCCTCTAGCACATTTCCTATCATTAATTGATCAATTTCATCATTACCTTGTGCTATAGGGCCTGGCAGACCTGTATGGGATCAGATGTATGTTATATATAAGGGATTATTCCGATTCATGAATATTTCTTATAACTGAATAAATAATGAAGTTAATTACGACTCATCAGGAATAAATTCAACAGTTCCAATGTGTAAAATAACTCTTTCTGCATACTGAGAGTCAATAACTATGTTAAGAGGTTCTGTAAAATCTATTAATACCATCAGAATAATATATAATTCTGACTTTTGGACAGAATCATAAGGGCTTTGAGCCACTTAAATTTTCTGATTTATAACCTGCTTTACTGATTTATTTGCATCAGTATAGAATGTAGGGGCTCCAGATACTGTTGTTTCCTGTACAATATGAGGAAGAGTCCAGACAGTTCTCTATATAAATTTAATTCTCTAGCTTTGAGGATATTTGTTGTTAATCTCTCCCAAAAAACTACTGCAAGCTCTTTGCCAAGGTTCACTTTCTATCCATAGTTTATCAGTTTCATCATTAGTAAAAGATACTACAATTTCTGCTGGTTTTATTCCTGCTAATTGATGAAGTCTTAATTTTCCTTTTAGTATCATCTCAGAGACAATTTTCCACATAAATTTCCCTCTGTTTGTGTGGTGAAAAGATCCATTCTAAGATAATTAATATTCATTCCTGTTGGAGAATGCATAGAGAATAAAATAACCAGAATGCAATCAAGCTCTGGATCCAAACAAACCACATGTGCATTCTGTAACTATTTTTCCACCAAAGCCAATTCTCTCTCAGCTTCAGCTGATAATTCTCTTGGACCATTTAAGTCCTTATCACCTCTTAAAGTTTAAAACAAATTTCTCAGTTCTTGAGTTGTTACTTGAATAGTAAGCCATAGATTAGAAATGTCTCCTAGCAATCTTTGAAAGTAATTGAGAGTCCACAATTGATCTGTCCTAATTTGCACCTTTTGGGATTTAATTTTTTTGTAGGCCTAATTTATATTCTAAATAATTAATAGAATCTCCTCTTTGTATTTTTTCAGGAACAATTTGTAATTCCCAACAAGGCAAAATTTTCTTTACTTCTTAAAACATCAGGTCATACTTCAACAACCTGTACTCCACAAAATTAGAAAATCTGAAAGAAATTGACAATTTTCTGGATAGGTACCACATACCAAAGTTAAATCAAGACCAGATAAACTATTTAAGTAGGCCAATAACCCCTAAAGAAATAGAAATAGTCATTAAAAGTTTCCCAATCAAAAAAATTAAGGGCCAGATGGCTTCAACACAGAATTCTACCAGATTTTCAAAGAAGAGCTTTCTAAAGTATCTTCATTTGAATCAGCTAGTAAGATGTTGTCCATGTAATGACAAACTATAGATTGAGGAATTACTTATGTATCATTTCCAATGGCTGACTTACAAAATATTGGCACAAGGTAGGGCTATTTAACATTCCCTGTGAGAGAACCTTCCATTGATACCTCTTAGCAGGCTGAGAATTATCATAAGTACGCCCCGTGAAGGCAAATTTTTCTGGTTTTTTTCTTGTAAAGGTACAGTAAAGAAACAGTCTTTTAAATGAATAACTTTAAGAGGCCATTCTTTAGGTAACAGAGAAAGCAAAGGAATTTGTAGCTAAAGAGTTTTGTCCCCGAGTCCCGCCAAGCCCTGGCAGTCCAACAGCCCACTTACAAAATAAACACACAGACGCTTATATTATTTAAACTGTTTGGCCTAATGGCTCAGGCTTCTTGTTAACTGTTTTTATATCTTAAATTAACCCATTTCTATAAATCCATACCTTGCCATGTGGCTCGTGGCTTACTGGCATCTTCACATGCTGCTTGTCATGACGGTGGCTGGCAGTGTCTTTCCCCTCCTTCCTGTTCTCTCAATTCTCCTCTCTGTTAGTCCCACCTATACTTCCTGTCTGGCTACTGGCCAATCAGTGTTTTATTTATTGACCAATCAGAGCAACACATTTGACATACAGACCATCCCACAGCAGGAATTCCAGACTATAGAGAGCCCATTGGCTGAATCACCTTATTAACAGCTCTTAGGTCTATTATCATTCTCCATTTTCCAAATTTCTTTTTAATAACTAATATAGGAGAACTCCAAGGGCTGGTTGATTCTTCAATATGCTTCTTTAGATGGGCCTGTGTGGCTTAAACAAGTTGATAGTTAGAATTCCAGTTGGATAAAGATTTGGGAAGGGATACACCTCTGTCATTGCAGGAAGATCCACAAAATCATTATGGATTTCTCTTCAGCTCTTCCAGCTCAAGGCCTTCAAGAACAACTGTACATGGCAAAGAGACAGTGACCCTTTACCAAACTGCCCAGTAGAGGTGCAGATGTCCCTGGTTCCTGCCTAGATGGGTGTGGCTACTCACAGAGTACTTTCCCCCACAATATCACAGCACTGTCCAAAGATATCTTCATGCTGAAGAGTGCTCTGAAGGTGTAGCAGGCCTGCTCAGAAATCTTTGAGGAGGAAGCTGCATGTGGCCAAGTGATAGCCTTGTAGCAGGTGACTGAAGTACTGGCACTGTGGAGCAGGGGGCATGTGATGGAAGCCACAGGCAGAGCAGTCAAAGAGCACACAGGGATGGCTGGCAGAATCTATGCTTATCAGTGCACCTCAGGGTCATTTTCCTGAGTCAGTCATCAGTGGACACTGAACATGGGATTCTGACTCAGGTACAGAGTTATGCAAGTGTGTCTTGCTAAGGAAGGGCCTCCCCTTCCAAATCATCTCCTCTCCTTTCTTCTACTCCACTCTACATCTTTGTTTTGAGGCACAGTCTTTTTTTTTTTTTTTACATTTATTATGTATACAGTGTTCTGTCTGCATGTATGCCTGCAGGCCAGAAGAGGGCGCCAGATCTCATTACAGATGGTTGTGAGCCACCATGTGGTTGCTGGGAATTGAACTCAGGACCTCTGGAAGTGCAGCCAGTGCTCTTAACCTCTGAGCCATCTCTCCAGCCCCTTGAGGCACGGTCTTATCTGATACTGGCTGACCTCAAATTCACTATGTAGCCAAGGATGGCCTTGAACCTCTGATCTCTCTGCTTCCCCTTTCCCTGTCCCCACAGATGGAGGCCCAGAAGCATGGTGCTTTTGTGGCTTTATATAACAGCCATCTCCTGTATGTGATTCGGATGAATCCACTAACTCCTGACTCCATCTTGGAGTTCCCACTTTCCTTGAGCATTCCTGTCACTACCTGGGCCTCAGTTTCCCCTTCTGTCCTGGGACAGGCTTATGGCATCTGGGAACCTCCTTGACCACAGGCCTAACTCATAAAGCATTAACAAACTTAGGCTTGAATGGAGGAAATGCAGGGGTCACTGGAGCACTCAATAGGTGCACCAGGCTGTGCCTCTGCTTGTGTCCCCTACCATCTCACTGCAGGGACAGATGGATGAGGACATGTAATGCATTATCAGCCAGACCCTGCAGATGCAGTAGTTGCAGGCTTAGGGTTGCTAAGGACACAGCTGAGGTCTTCAATCTCCATACTTCACTTCTGCAATCCAAAACCTCAGGGTCAACTTCCCCAGGCTGTAGGATAATGAACGGGACTAATAATGCATTGGAAGGCCAGCTTGGCACTTTATCAACGCCTAGCTGACTTCATCACCCTACACTCTCAGCTCACTACCATATGGACCTCTGATTCCTATAATTCCTTATCTGATATGACTCACTATATGCCACCTACATTAGAACTGTCCACTCAAGGGTATAAGGCCACTGCAAGAGAGAGAAATAACCAGTGTAAGATATGGGCAGGGATGAGACAAGGGGATTCAGAAGAAAGCCTGCTCTTGTAGACCCAAAACACAGTTACTGCAATAAACACAAGTGTAGTGCAATATGTACAGAAACCAAGGTATGGAGTTGTGGCTCAGGGGTGGAGATCCTGCCTATGATATCTCACTGAGTACCTGGAGGCAGGCCTTAGGGGTGGACCTCTGCCTAGAATTCTTGAAGGGTTAGAAACATGGACAGGTCCTCTCCCTAAAATCCCCCAGGGATGGGCTGGGAATGTGGTCAGGTGGGAGCCTCTCCCTAGAATCCTGCTTGAGGGGCTGGGGGCATGGTTAGGTGTGGAGCCTTATCACATCCCTAGAGTCAGTGGTACCTGGGACACTGGATTCAGAATTGAGGCAGACTAAAGTCACATGCAATAGCCAAGTTTATCAACCTCCTCAGACAATATATATTCTGAGACCTAAGAAAGGTCACAAGAGTAAATTTCTCCTGAGCTCAATCTGTATACAATCAAGCCACAAACAATATGTGGCAAAAGGATGTTTTTCCATAGAGTCATAAACATTTTAACGTAATAACTGCATCAAGCAAGAATGAGTAATTAGAAGTAAATGCACTCCTATCCACTATAACTTGGAGAAGCAAAACAAAAACAAAAAAACAAAAAACACCTTCCAAGAACAATTCTATTTCTAAGAAATTGAGGTCACGAGACTTTGGTTTTCTTGGAGTGTTCTCACAAGCTCTCAGAATTACCACCTCACTATGTTCCTGGACGTGCTCTGTCAAATATGAAGCAACTTATATGTGACCTACTAATCCTAATCTTTCTTATTTATCTTCTCAACCCAGGTCCTCACACTAGACATCTCTACTTTTGGGATCCTAATTTCTGTTGTTTTTGACCATAGAACGTTTTGGTGTTCTAATCCACAAGACTAAAGACTTAGACTTTATTCCAACTCAGATTCAATGAATTTATTCTTATTGCTAGCAGAAGGAAGCCAGCCTTAGAGCCAATACAATATGCCACGTGGCAGCGGGGTAAGGTTGAGTTTTAAGGCTGACATCAGAAAGGTGAGTGTTACAACTATCCATGGAATCCACAGCTGGGCAAGAAAATTGTTTTACGTCCCTCAATTGGTCCTTTTTTCCTGCTATATAGTAATAAAAAGACCAATTCAACCTTTCAAATAGCAATAAGCAAGTTTTACATAAGCAAAGGCAGCTATTAATATCTCATAGCCATTATCCTATAATTATCTCATGTGCAGGCTACTAGGTTCTCCCAGAGCATTGGCTCTTGCAATCCAGAGCAAAAGGTCAATGGCCCTTAAGACATGCCTGTCTTCACATTAAGTTTCTTTACCTATCATAGGGGACCTGTGTAAATTATTACTCTGCTCTGAGTACTCTAATGATAGGCTTAAGTCAGTTCATTTCTGGGCAGGCAAAAAGTGTCATCATGTTATGGCTGGGTGACATGGCCTCACAAGACCAAACTGGGTTAAATTTTGGTGTTCTGCTTCCACTTCCAAATTGCTGGCATAATGGGTCAGTGTCACCACAGAAGGCTGAAAAAGCCTTAAAAGTTTTGGCAAAAATGATGCAACTGAGACACGTGTGAGCAAGTATAGGTGTTCCTTATTGAAACTGCTGATGCCTAGTGATGTATATCCTGTGACATTATATGTTGGAAGTCTGTGATCTGCTTTTTGATTTTGATTTTATAGGAGATTACAGTTAAGAGATTGCCAAAATCTCAGAAGAGACTTTGAACTTTATAACATTGTTGAGACTGTAATAGACTACAGGGACTTTTGAAGTTGGACTAAATGCATTTTGCATTATGACATTGGTACAAGCCTATTGGGACATTACCTACTGGGGGTAGTATGTGTGGTTGGAGTGTAATTGGCCCCCATAAACACATAGGAAGTAGCTATTAAGTGGTGTGGCTTTCTTGAAGTAGGCATGGCATTCTTGGAGGAAGTGTGTCCCTATGGGGAAGTTTGAGGTCTCATATATGTTCAAGTCAGGCCCAGTGTCTCAGTTCATCTCCTGTTGCCTTCAGATCAATAGCTATCCAGAACCATAGGGAGATGGGACAATGGAGCCTAAAAATGAGGCAGACTGAAGAATCGTGAAGTGTCCAATTTTATTCAGTGCACCAGACAATTTTTACTCTTAAGGTTAAGAAAAGTCATACGAGTAATGTTCTCATGAGTCACAAGGACAAATTGTCTGTGGCAAAACAAGTTGTTCCATAGAGGTATATGAAATATAGTTTCAGTGTTTAATTGAGTAACAAGACCAAGCAATAATGTATAATCTAAAGTAAACTCATTACTTACTATCTGCTATACCTGAAAGAAGCATGAAAATACATTCCAGAAACAATCCTGTGGTTTGAAGAAAATGATGTGACAAGACACTGTGCTCTTTAGTTGGAGTGTTACCATATGCACCATGTGTATATGTGGTACCCAAGGAAGCCAGAAGAGGGCATCATATATTCTCAACCAGGAATTATAGGTAGTTTTGAGTCATCTAATGTGCATACTAGGAAACAAACTTTGGTTTCCAACAGCAGCAGTACTAATGAGACAATTCTCCATCACATGAATGTGTCATTATAATGAAAAAGATGAAGTGAAAATGCCCCCATTATTGATTCTGTCTTCTATCACTGGGAAATGATGAAAGTCCCTGCTATATGGTTATCAAAGGAATGAATGGACTTAAATCCCTCTGTAAATACACTCTGCACATTGCTTCTAATTGTCATTGGTAACACACTTCTCATGTTAATGAACTCAGCCAAAGCTTTGGTTGAGTACAGATATTCCAGATTATATTAGGAAAAAATCTATAATGTGACATTTATCTATCTATCTATCTATCTATCTATCTATCTATCTATCTATCTATCCATCCCTCTATTTATTAGAGACAGGATCTCTCTACGTAGCATAGCAGTCCTGGAACTCACTATGAGAAACAGGCTGCACTAAAACTTAGAGTTCTGCCTGTCTGTCTGCCAAGTACTGGGATTACAAGCATTCACCACTATGCTCAGCTGAGATATGTTCTTAAATGACCTCTGTGAACCATTTTATATGTTCTCTATATTTTGGTTATTTTGTTTGTTTACTTTCATGTTTTTCAAAATTTTAATACTGTGTATACACCTGTGCCATGGTTTGCATGTGCCAGTCAGAGGAACACTTATAGGAGTCTACTATCTACTTCCTCCATGTGAGTACTAGAGATCAAACTGAGATAGTCAAGTTTGTCAACAACTGCCTTAAACTGGTGAATGAACTCACTGGCCATTATTTTGGTTTTAAAATATTTATGTATATGCTTGTGTGGGGGTGTGCATATGCCACAGTCCATGTGAACTATTCTGAGGCAAACTTGTATGAGTAAGGTAGGGTTCCCAGAAAATGAACTCAAGTCAACAGGTTTAGCAGCAACCTCAATTGTCCACTTGAACTATTCCCTGGTATTCATTAGTATTCCTGTGAAAGTAGTAAGAACAAATGTTTAGTCCTCAAAATAAACAACAAAAAATGGATGACACTATAAATGACATGCTCATTTTAAAATGTTTCATTATTTAAATTGTCCTCTGTTCTTCTATCCTGTGATGACAATATGGTTACAATTTCAAAATGAGACAATATTTTATTGATGGAATGGTTCTACTAATCTTACTTGAACAACAATGGGACAATTCAGTGTGAGGAAAAGAGTGTTATGAAGGTTTTTACTATATTTATTAATTCATGGATCATCTTTCCAGTATGAATTTTTCCAGCCTTTGACGAGACAGTAACTTGCAAAAGCTTTACCACATTGACTATATTCATAGGATTTCTCTCCAGTATGACTTTCTTCATGTGCTTCAACATTTCACTGATGTGCAAAAGCTTTACTGCATCAAATACATTAATTGTCTCTCTCATATGATTTTCTCCATGATTACAAAGACTACTGCAATGTACAAAGGGATCAGAGACTGGGGGAAGGAACTCCCAGCCCTATCTCTAGGATGAAGAGTTCAGGGTCTATTGGAAGGGCATACCTGGTACTCTTGCGGCCTTGCTCCTCACAATGCCGATAATTGAATATATGAAACTATAAATTAATGATTTCTGCTCGGCAGTGGTGGCTCATGCCTTTAATCCCAGCACTCAGGGGGCAGATCCAGGCAGATCTCTGTGAGTTTGAGGCCAGCCTGGTCTACAAAGCAAGATCCAGGACAGTCCCCAAAGCTACACAGAGAAACCCTGTCTCAAAAAATTTAAAAAAAAATTAATGATTTCTTTAAAATACTTGCTCTAGTCATGTCATCCCTTCAGAGCTATATAACACTGGATAAGAAAGAAGTTGGTATCAGGGAGCAGGGTGCTGCTGTGACAGGCTAGACCATGCTGCTTGTTGGTAGAATGTGGTCTTTGATGCTTTGGATTAGGAAAGTGGTTGAATGCTTTAGGTAAGCCTTAGTGGGCCATAAGAGGAGTGTGGAAGACAGTAGTGCTGAAGGAAATGTAGATTATAATGGACCTGCTCAAAGGTTTTAGGGGAGAGTATTAGTAAGTGGCCTAGAGAATGTTCCTGTGATACTCTGGCAAAGAATGTGGCTTCGTTGTGTCCTGATTCTGAAGAGGACTAAATTTAAGAAGTTTAGATTAATTGCCTTGACAGAAGAGATGTCAAAACAGCCTAATATTGACTGTTTCCTCTGGTTTTCAGTGGGCACTCTTGTGCAGTTATAATGAAAGGCAGCAATCTGATCAAGGAAAAAATGGTATACTTTTGAGCAGAAAAGGAGAGACAGGAACTATAATGGAGCTAAGTCTGATGCACAAAAATATAAAAAATTTAAACAAAAGTCTGATGATAAATGGACTAAAGGAAGTGGTGACCTCACAGCAAAAAACCCACTTAACTAGTGGATTCCAAATTGTGAAAAGGGATTAAAGAGAAGCTTAAGCAGGGAAGGTAAACATCAGTAACAGAAAGCTGGTGCAAATGTAATTGAAGGGGGCGGCCAAGTCCAGCCCCAGCAAGCAGCAGAACTTGGCAGATTTGGCTTTGGTTCTGGTTTTAAAGTCAAGGGTATTGGAAAGGTGTTGTGGAATCTCCCTCTAAAACTGAGGACAGCTCCTGAGGCCAGGAATGTGTAAGGGGTTTCTCTCCATGGAAGTCCGGAGAAACAATTTCCTTAAGCTATGAAGGTGATGCCTGTATTGCGTTGGAGACCCTGAGAAGCTGGAGAAGCCAGAGTCATTAGATACCTGCCAAGGAAACCTGCTAACAGGGTGTGGAACCAACCCAAGGCAGAGAGGAGTGTTACTGTCGACAAAGCTGAAAGGAATTGGAGATGTGAAGAGTGCTTTGACATCAGACATGGAGATACAGAATGTGTAGTCTGCCGTTTGATTTTTGGTCTTGCTTTGTTCCAGTATTTCCTCACTGTGCTTCCATTCCACACTTTTGTAATGATAATATTTATGCTAGGAAACTACCCTTTTGTAATGAGTAATGTTGAAGTATGTGATTTGTTGCTGAGTGGCCCCTATAGGCCAGTATGTTTGAATGTTTAGTCATGATAGAATGCTTTGACGGGATTAGAAGGTGTAACCTTGTAGGCATCGATGTGCTCTTTTTGAAGGGAGTGTGCCACTGTGGATGGGCTTCAAGATTGAAGGTCCCAAGGTAGGCCAAAATATTTTCTCTTCCTGCTGCCTATAGATAGGATGTAGAGCTTTGAGACACCATGTCTGGTTACGCGCTGCCATGCTCCCTGTGATGCCAAAATGGACTAAACCTCTGAAACTATAAGCAAGCCCTGCTTAAATACTTCCCATTATAACAGTCCCCATGGTCATTGCGACTCTTCACAGGAACAGAAAACTGACTAACACAGATGCCAACACTTGACTTTAAAAGAAGATAAAAATAACTAAAGCACACATAGCTGTCCACTGTGTGATGATATATTGCTGTGGTTGGTTTAATAAAGAGCTAAATGGCCAATAGCTAGGCAGGAGGGCCAGGTGGGACTTTCAGGCACAGAGAGGACTCTGGGAAGAAGGCAGAGTCACCAGGGTCGCCAACTAAACTCAGAGGGAGTCAGGAACAGAATGAAAGAAAGGTAAAAAACCATGGGGTAGGACATAGATTAGAAGATATGGGTTAAGCAATATCTTAAGGTGATGGTGCACGCCTTTAATCCCAGCACTCGGGAGGCAGAGCCAGGCGAATCTCTGAGTTCGAGGCCAGTCTGGTCTACAGAGCGAGATCCAGGACAGGAACCAAAACTATATGGAGAACCTGTCTCAAAAACACAAAACAAAACAAAAAAGGAGATATAAGTTAATTATAAGAGCTCGAGACAAGCATAACGTAAGACTGAACATTCATAATTAATAATGTCTCCATGTCATTATTTGGCAGCTGGCTAGTGGGAAAAAGAAAGATTTGTTACAGTTAGCAACATTGAATTTTAAAAGACAGTAGGATCTTTCCTGGTAGTGAGAATACCATTGGTAATAAATTATATGACTCCACCCTGTGTAAACTATTAGCTGTTAAGTGCTGTATGATCACACACAAGCCACAGTCAAATGCCCTGTGTCTCAATCCTCTCACCAGACACAAGTGAGCCAAGCAGGTTTGCACTTACCAATATGAGAGTTGCCAAAATGGAAATTCCACTGGCTGAAGCTAACCTCTCCAAATTGTACACCCATCAATTGGTTTTCCTTCATTCATTTGGTATGAAGTAGCACTTGCTGGTAAAGTACACAGAAAGGTACTCACTGTGCCCAACAGAACCTCCTTTATAACAGAGACTGGTACAGCTCACTGACTTAATCTGAAACAACCTCTAATGTAGCTATTGCCTAGACTGTTTCCTCCTGCAGTGTACACAATAAACTATTTCTTCTATATCTGGTCTCAAATGAGAAGTTGTGCTGCCCACACAAATCATTTTGTTATAATAATTAACAGCCCATTGTATGACTCAAATGGGTTCTATTAGAATCGTCTGATGTTACAAACTTTAATACAAGAATATAGGAGGTTGAGTCATGACAAGAAGGTCAATGCCCTGTGTGACTACACATGGAGATAAGGAAACATGAGTCATCATAAGAGACCTTGTTTCACAAGTATTTTTCTGAAAAGCTGGAGTGAAGCTGTTCTGTATTTAATGTGCCATACCAATGGTTAATCATTCCACACACATACAGCTTAGTAAAGAATAGTCTCTTTAATAACAATTCTCCAGATTTACAAAATGCTCAAGAGGATCTGTCTAGGAACAGATTTGCTAACTCATATACACCAAAGGCTTAGGCATTGCACATATGCTATAAACCTGGAGAAATGTTTCTGACCTCCTGCAATCATGGCTTGCTCAGTTTGCTTTCTTATACAACTCAGAATCACCTGCCAAGGGTGGCACCAACTACACTGGAATATGCCCTATTAAATAAAACATTAATAAAAAAAATACACTATAGATTTTCCTACATGTCAATTTGTTGTTGAATTAAGCAGAGTCCCAGTATCTAGGGTAAACTTTAGAGTGAATAGTTGTTTTCAAGAAGTACTTTGACCATGAAGAAAACATTGTGGAAAACAATGATTGTTTTCCATGATTTGTAGAATTATTTTTCTGAGAGGGCATTATAGCCTGTGTATGATTTTGGTCAAGACACTTCTGGCACATCAGAAGCTCTTGGATAACTCAGAACAAAAAATGGTACACAATAATGACTAAAGAAGTAGAGACATGATGCTTTCCTCTAGAGAAACATATAGATTAGATTAGGGACCTTGGTATAAGCACTTTGTGTAAAAATCAATAAATAGCCGGAGTTGGTAGCAAACACCTTTAATCGCAACACTCAAGAGGCAGAGGCACCAGGATCTCTGAGTTCGAGGCCAGCCTCGTCTACAAGTGAGTTCCAGGAAAACCAGGGCTGTTAAACAGAGGAACCCTGTCTCCAAAAAAAAAAAATCAATAAACATGCCTTTCAATGGCAGTCTCAGGTTGAGTCCATCAGAGGACTGACCTTTCTGTTGCCACAGAGGCCTAAAAGATCCATTTTGGAGTGACCTTTTTCTTTTACCAATTCGTGCAACCCAGAACACCTGAAATCAACATTAATCTAGCTGTATCAAGCTACCAAATCAAACAAGCATGCCTAGAGAGTCTTCTCCAGCTCCCAAACACAGATTTTTAAGCAAACTTCAACTTTCTTAATACTCAGTTTTCAGTGTGTGGATCTGAATACACACAAACAAAATTTTGATAATCTGTCAAGTTCAGGACTGGAAAGATGGCTCAGTAGTTAAGTCTACTTAATCTTCTTGTAGAAGACATGAATTTCATTTCCAACACTAACATTGTGGTACACAATCATGCCTACATCCTGTTGCAGGTGATCTGATGCCCCTTCTCTCTTCTATGGGCACCAAACATACAAGGAAGCAAAATACACATACAGGTGAAATAAACTAAATAATTATGTGAATTAAAGATACACACACACCCCCATGTTTCTTTTATGTCACAATGAACAAAACAGCCAGAAATACGTAGAAATGTGACAAATATCTGTAGGACTAAGTTATAACCAAGCACCTCATTGGGGACTCTAGGCAGAGGCTTTGGCACTAAGAAATGCCCAAAGATCTTCATTGAGGCTTTCTAGGCAGGGTATTTACCCCTAAGCCACAACAATGTTCTTGGGTTTCTTTAAAGATTGCATAGCATGCCTGCTTACTGCCATAAGTGAGTTTTAGGTGCAGAAGCTCAAACTACCTTCTGACCCTATCTGCCCAAATGTTGTTTCCCCTCAGGCTCAATAGTATGCCAATAACTGTCTATAGGGACCAACGGAGGCTCTTAAGTGTATCCCTATCTGCCACTGACACCATGTAATATGGCAGTCCAAGTAGTATAGAGACCTCCACAGCAGCCTTCAGCCATTAAAGAGCCTTCTCCTTTCCCAGGTCCCACAGAAGTGAGGAGGTTTCCACATCACTTGATATATGGGACAAAATAACAGAGCCAAGAGAGCAATGTGCTGTCTCTAGAATCCAAACAGGCGCAATAAACATTGTGCTTCTTTCTTGGTGGTGGGAGGGGACAGGTACAATGACTTGTCCTTCACATTAGAATAAATATCGCTGCATAGTAACCACGACTGTACTACTAAGAATTTCAATGAGGTAGAAGATCCTTGAATTTTGGCTGGATTTATGACCCATCCTTGATGGGCATATGTGTTACCAATGAGTTCAAAGTGGTTGCTACCTCCTGCTCACATGGTTCAACCAACATAATACCCTCAAAATAGTTCATCAATGTGGTGTTTTGTGGAAGAGACAGGTGATCCATATCCCTTCTAAGTAATGACACTTGAGGATGGAAAGGTAATGTATTATTGATGTAAAACTGTGAAGGAAGACAGTCCAGTGCCATATATCCTATAGTTTTAAATAGATTGGTTAGTGCATAATTAGAGGTTAAACATTTTGATTTTGCTGAAATTGCACTGAGAATTACACAGTTCATGAGGCCATGAAGGAAAATTGGTAAATGAAGTTAACCATCCGACAGACTCTCCTAAGTTCTCATCAAATTGAGAGAATTCAAGATTAGATTGATTAGTAAACTATTCACCCCATGCCTCAGGGTCTTTTTCAGAAAATGGAAGATATGATATGTCCCTAAAGTAGGCTCCAGTAAGGGAGCTGAGGGGGCTGGCATCTGCATCCATGTCAGTGGTGCTTTGCTCTCAATTTTGTCTGAACAAAGAAATTCACTTTTCTTGACTCTTTTACCAAGTTTAAACTTTGGTCATGAAGTTTATATTCATTCCAAGAATTTGATATCACTTCTTCATAATTAACATCCTCCTTAATTACTGTGACTGCAGAACATGTTAATGAACAAGTGACCAAAATCAAAAGGGATCTTTTCTCCTTCGTTATGTCTTTTTATTTTCCTTTTGCACTCTGTCCCATACTTCTTCACCTAAATTGCCTTCTTCTGGAAACCATTAAAAATAATGTGCATGCAACATAATGGTTGCGCTTTTAATACTTGTGCTCCTCCTTATATTTAAAATGAAGTACTTGTTCTCTGGTTTCTGCACCACTATTCTCACTCACCTCCTTCTCTGAGGATCCTCACTCTCTCATCTTGTAGCCAATTTCTGGTGCCTGTTCAAGAGCCACTTGTCACCACTGTAGAGAGGGAGGGGGCCCAAGGAGAACTAAAAACTAAAAACTCACATAAGAGCCTACTTTATTCAGAGCCCCAGATAAATTATACTCGGAGGGTTAAGAAAGATTATGTGAATAAAGTCTACTGTGTTCCAACTGTATACAATGTCAAAAAACAATCCACATAATACAAAAATGTTTTCCCATGAAGACATACAAAGCATAGTTTAAGTGAAATACAAAAATGTTTTCCTGTGAAGACATATAAAGCATAGTTGAAGTGAAGAAAAACAATAATGAGTAATGTGAAGTAAATTCACTCCTGTTACATTGCAAAGAACACGAAAACACGTTCCAAGAACAATTCTGAGTTTTGAAGAAACTTATGTCACTTGTGTACACACAAGCACTCAAAATTCTTCTCACATGACTTCATTCCAGGTCAATATTCCGACAATACACATAAACAAAATTAATTTTAAGAAAAGAAACATAGCATATACATGGAGAAAGCTTTTTTAAAAATGTGGAGTCTCTCTATCTTACACACACATATATATATATACATAAAGATACATGTATATGTATACAGCCACCTTTATCATTAATATACCTGGTACCCAAGGAAGCCATAAAAGTGCATCAGACCTCCTGGACCAGGATTTACAGGTACTGCTGAGCCACCTGATGTGGGTGCTAGATGCCCAACAGCAGCAGTGTTGCTGAGTCAACTCTCCAACTCACAAAGATGTCATTATACTGCAGAAAATGAAGATGCCCTTGACCCTTTACCCCTTCTGCCTTCCATCATTTGCAGGTGATGAAAGTCCCTGCTATTTGTTCAGTGAAGGATTGAGTGGATTTCAATCCTTTTGTGAATGGACTCTGCACATTGCTTATTTTAACTGTTAACATAATTCTCTTGATGTGTTTGACTGCAAAAAAATAACTTGGTTGAGTAGAAATGAGTCCACATTATGCTAGGGAAAGTTCCACAATATGACATATACTTTCAAAAAATGTTTAATATTCTTTTAGATGAAAAAGTGTTTTGACTGAATGCATGTCTGTATGAGGGTGTTGGATCTCCTAGAACTGGACCAAAGTGACCAAAATCAAACAGATCTTTTCTCCTTCTTTATGTCTTTTCATTTTCCTTTTAAACTCTGTCCCATACTTCTTCATCTAAATTGCCTTCTTCTAGAAACCATTAAAAATAATGTGCATGCAACATAATGGTTGTGCTTTTAATACTTCTGCTCCTTGTTACATTTAAAATGAAGTACTTGTTCTCTGGTTTCTGCATTAAAGGTCATTATGATCTTCTATGTAGGTGCTGAGAATTGAACCTGCACCCTGTGGAAATGCAAGCATCTTTCCAGATCCCTTTTTTGGATTTTTTTGAGAAAAGATATCTATATATACCTAAGGTCAAACTCAATATCAGGTGATCAGGCTTAGCAGCAATCACATTTACTGATAAAATTCTCTACCATTCATTTGTGTTTCTGAGAATATGATAAGTATTTACTCCTCAGAATGAAGTACTATAAACCCCAAAAAACAGATGACAAGATAAATGTTTCATTGGCAAATATATTTATTATTCAAATTACCACGTGTTTCTGTATTCTTGGAATACAATATGTTTACAACTTGAAAGAGACAATATTTTAACTAAGGAGAGGCTCTACTAACCTTACTCAAGCACCAGTGAGACAGCTCGGTGGGAAAAACATGTGGACTGCAAGGCTTGACTCACTCATTAGGTTCATGGGGATTTTCACCAGTGTGATATTTTTCATGATTTTGAAGGACAATGCAACATGGTAAGACTTTACCACACTGATTACACTCATTGGGTTTTTGTTGAATATGATTTTTTTCAGGATTGTGAAGATGACTGTTCTGTACAAAGTCTTTACCACATTGATTACATTCATAGGGTTTGTCTCCACTGTGAGTTCTTTCTTTTATTTGCAGGGGGCTGTTACATGCAAAGTCTCTACCACATTGATTATATCCATAGGGTTTCTCTCCAGTATGACATCTTTCATGACTCTGAAGATGACTTTTACGTGCAAATGCTTTATCACATTGATTACATTCATAGGGTTTCTCTCCAGTATGAATTCTTTCATGAGTACGAAGATTACTGTTACATGAAAAAGCTTTACCACATTGATTACATTCATAGGGTTTCTCCCCAGTATGAATTCTTTCATGACTTAGAAGATGACTCTTCTTTGCAAAACCTTTACCACACTGATTACATTCATAGGCTTTCTCTCCTGTATGATTTTTTTGAATGAGAAAATTCTTCTCCAATGCAAAAGATTTAGCACTTTGATTACATAGATAGGGTTTCACTGCATTATGTCTTTTTTCATGACTAAGAAGATTACTCTTCTGTGCAAAGGCTTTACCACACAGCTTACATTCATAGGGTTTCTCTCCAGTATGAATTCTTTCATGAGTGCGAAGTCCACTCTTCTGTGCAAATGCTTTACCACACTGATTACATTCATAGGGTTTCTCTCCAGTATGGACTCTTTCATGAGTACGAAGGTCACTCTTCTGTGCAAAGGCTTTACTACACTGATTACATTCATAGGGTTTCTCTCCAGTATGGATTCTTTCATGACTCAGAAGAGTACCCTTCTCTGCAAAGGCTTTACCACAATGACTACATTCATAGGGTTTCTCTCCAGTATGAATTCTTTCATGAATGAGAAGCTTATACTTGTGTGCAAAGGCTTTACCACATTGATTACATTCATAGGGTTTTTCCCCAGTATGAATTCTTTCATGCCTGTAAAGATGACTCTTCTGTATAAAGGCTTTACCACATTGACTACATTCATAGGGTTTCTCTCCAGTATGAGTTCTTTTATGTATCTGAAAATAACTGGGACTTGCAAAGGCTTTATCACATTCAGTACATTCATAAGGTTTCTCTCCAGAATGAAGTCTTGTATATATTTCAAAATAACTGGGGCTTGCAAAGGCTTTATCACATTGCTGATATTCATACCGTTTTCCTCTATTATGAGTTCTATGTACTTGAAGATTGTGACATGCAGAAACATTATCATTTTGATTATATTCATAGGGTTTTCCTTCCAAATGAGGTCTTTGGTTTACTTTTATAGAGGAATCATATCCAAAGGCTCTATCATGTTCCTTACATTCATAGAGATCCTCTTCATTATTGGTTGTTTTGTATGTTTGAAGATACCTGTGATGGTTAAAGTCCTCAATACAAAACTCGAGTTTATCACTTCCTCTTCCCATATGAGTTTTTTCATATCTTTGAAAAGAACTGGAAGAACTCTGATTGCATGCATAATGTTGTCTTATACCGTGAAGTGAACTAGTACACAAAGATGAATTTCCATATTCCTTGTACTCATAAAGGTGTTCTCCACTGTGAGAGTGTAAACTTGTATCACAGTCATCATGTCTTCTCATAGTAGTGACTACAACATATCTTCGAATTGTTCTGGGAGAAACAGAGGTATATTGCTTCTTTCCAAATCCCTTATGCTCACATGGCTTGTATCCAGAAGGACAGTTGATATGCCTTTTAAAGAAAGAATAACAAATAAAAAGTTTTCACATTACATTCACATAGTCTAACATTTTGTACCTCAGGGGGGCTGGAGAGATGGCTCAGAGGTTAAGAGCAGTGACTGCTCTTCCAGAGGTCCTGAGTTCAATTCCCAGCAACCACATGGTGGCTCACAACTATCCGTAATGAGATCTGGTGCCCTCTTCTGGCCTGCAGACATAACACTGTATATATATAATAAATAAATAAATCTAAAAAAAAAAAGAAAAAAAAAAAAGGCTGGACTACTTTCTGAGTTTTAAACAATTTGTACCTCAGAGATGTGGTATATGGATTCAGGTTTCTACACCACAATAAATTCCTTGTCTCTCATAAAGTGCTCCTCTCACTAAACTATGCTAAGTCACTCACTACAAGTATAGCTTTAATATGGAAGCTTTGCTTATAAAAGACCTTGGACATACTCTAATCCCCTTATCAACATGTATACCTTATATGATGACGGAATGGTATGACAATAATTAGACAGAATATTCTACAACATGCCTCTCACATGGCTATGATTAAAATTGTGAAATCTATTATGGCATTGTTTCTTTATCTTATCCTTAAAAAAATGCTTTCCAAACAGTGATCAGTTCCCTGACAGTGGAATACATGGTGTTGTAAGAATTAAAGAATATAGCTATGCTAATTTACACTGTTGCTTTTCTTTAAAAGTTCAGGGTACATTAACATTTCTTCCAAGGTAGATATGTATAAGTTTGCACATGAAAATTACCTTCCATGTCTTCTAGAACTTTGACAATGTTCTTCAATATTGTGGTCTTCCCATTTGTAACCTAAAATACAGTACCAGAAAATGTATGTGATATATTACTGGAAATTAAGCACAACTGAAATTACTTCCTTTTGTGAATCTTTGAACAATGCCCAATTTACTCACTAGATTCTTCCTCTTTCACAATCAAAATCACAGAAGAGCAACAATCTCCAAGAAAGGCTTATCTCCTTAAGTTAAAAAGTGACAAAGCTCATACTCCTACCTATAGAAGTGAGGTTCCAGTAGGTTTCCAGCATCACATCTTTGTAGAGACTCTTCTGGGAAGGATCCAGCAAAGCCCACTCTTCATGAGTGAAGTTAACATGGACATCCTCATAGGTCAATGAATCCTAAAGGATCCCATATATGTATATAATAGAAATGTTGAGACTGACTGCATGTCAAATTTACACTTCATTGATAATATATCTGCATAATTCATTGTGCTTGATATAGACTATGATGAGATTATAAAACATCAAATGCAGTGACCAACACATTTTAAAAAGAAACAGAAAAGGACAATCAGGCCTTCGATTTCTGTGCCCACAAAACAGAATAGGGCATTGCAGGAGAAATTCCTAGTAACATATACAGAGAGACATGAAAACAGATTAACACTATTTAGTATACATCAGTAAAATTTTATCAAAATTATTAACTTCAAGAAAGGATAAACAATATGGGTGTGGTAGTGCCAATCTTTAATCCCAAACCTCAGGAGGCAAAGACAGGTGATGTTCTTTGATTTCTAAGCAGGCCTGGTCTATGTATAGATTTCCAGGACAGCCAGAGGTACAATGTGACACCCTATCTCAAACAGACAAACCCAGAAAGCACTCAGAGGCTCACTTGAAATTCCTCCATAGAGTTAAAACATTCACTCCAATTCTGTACTTGTCAATCATAAACTGAAGTGACCCCTTGTAAACTCTAAGACTAATAATTTCTAGGAAGGAATGCATTTTTAGTAAGTTACTGCCTGAGAGATAAAAGAGTTCTCAAAAACATTAGTAAAGTAAATGCTGGTCCTAAAAAGAAAAATGACAAAAATAATGGAGTATACAAAGATTCGTCAACAGTAAGATCACCTGTTGCTTTTGAAGATCACTTCTCCACATTCACTTGTGGTTACCAACTATTCCTATCATCAGGTCAAGGGAATCCAATGCTCTCTTCTGAGTTCAGTAAATACCAGAAAGAAAACTGATAGTCACTCACAACCACCTGTAACTACAGCCCTGTTAGTCACTCACAACCACCTGTAACTACAGCCCTAGGGGAACTGACTCTTTCTGGTCTCCATGGACACCAGGCAAAGGAAGCATACACAGGCATGTGAGTAGACAAAAGCCGTACATAGCAAAATTATAATTAATATCCTAATTAATCAAAAGAATAAAAGGGATGAAGATGTATTTCAGTTAGTAGCATTCTTGCTTGCTGAGCATGCATGAATCAATTCCTGCTACATAAAGGGGACAAAGATTGAGATGCTTCTAATCCCAGCACTTGGGAGGTGGAGGAAGAAGGATCAGAAATGGAAGGTCATTCTTGTGGACATAGGAAGTTTGAGGGTAGCCTGTGCTACATGACACACTGCCTTAAGAAACAAAAACACAGAAAGAATCACAGAAGAATGTCCTAGGAGAAAGAAGAAAAAAGCCCATGGGACACAAGTTACTAGAGAGTTATGAAAGGCCACAAAGCTGGAATAGGCAACAATTTCATTCATAGTTGACAGAAAAGGTAGCCTGGGTGTGGGAACTGAACTCTATCTTCTGCAAATTCCATATACATGCATTCCACTGAGCCATCTTTCCAACCCTACAAACTGTTTATGCACAACACGGCTTCAGTTTCTGACTGTTATTACCAGGAGAAGACATATTTATCTTGGAAGATTTCAGAATGTCCCATTAATGCTTATATCTAAAAGAAACAGGAATTTACTATCCACAAGCAAGAACCCATAGGATGAAATGAAGAATCCTTGTTTTCAAGTAATAATCATCACATCCCTATAGAATTATGTATGGCTCTGAAAATAAAAGGTTGAGGTTTAGGCTAAGACTGCAACTTGCAGAAATAGAGGTCTCCCTAAAGTTAGGCCTTTAGTGAAAGGTCTTTTTCAAATAGGCATGAAAACCCCTGATCTCACCAACTGGGAGGTAGAAGCAAGAGATCAAGACTTCAAAGCCAGTCTTAATCCCACAAAGTCGTAACTAAAACAAAGAAAAACAAATAAACAAACAAAAAACAAAGTATCTCTAAGTTGAGACATAAAGGTCCCAAATGATTAAAAGGAATTATAAAAAAAAATAGAGAAATAGTGCTACAAAAAACACTTTATTTTCATCCCCGTATCTATTCAATATAGTACTTGAAGTTCTAGCTAGAGCAATAAGACAACAAAAGGAGAAAATGTTTAATTGTGGACCTATGGCACCACCTTGCAAGGGAATAGAAGAATGGTTGCCAAAGGTCATAGGGACACTTCCACAAGTGTTATTTTGCAGCAAAAGCCTGCAAATGATCAATTTCCATAGGGCTTTGTTCAGACTGGTTGGAAACCTACAGACATGATTTAAAGAAGCAGTGGTGGCATATGAAATGCATTCACCTTATGTTTAAGTAACTAGGACACACAGAATAGAATTATTCCACAAGATTAGAAGGACCACATGAATGCTATACTAGAAGCTGGTCGTTAATTACAATGACTCACATGATGGAAAGCAGCAGCAGCCATGGAACAGCATAATCAGACTAGAGGAGGAAATAAACTGAAGGAACAATTGCTGGGTGAGGGTCAGGACACTGACTTACAAAGACAAGTACCGTTTGATGATGCAACTATTGTACAATGTCATCTAGCAACTTTAAGGGTTTGGGCCAGGGGGAAGAATCACCTCATTTACAAAATTTACACAAAGTTCAGGAGAAGCTTACACTAATGTTTTACCAAGGTAAACTTCAGAAGTTCACAAGCAGTGGCTGATTTTGATGTTAGAAAGGTTTTGGTGGAGTCTAGCTTTTGAGAATGCAAATACAGAATGTCAAAAACCCATAAGGCCTTTGAAAGGTCAGGGAGCTCCTCTAGAGTAGTGTATTAGAGCTGCTGCTGACGTCGGATCTGCTGCTTACAATGCCAACATTATTGGGCAGGCCTTGGCTAAAGGTCTTCAATCTCACAATACTGAATGTTTTAACTATGGGAAACTGGGGCATTTGAAAAAAGAACTGTCTGTGAATAATGTCAAAAAGAAATGTTTCTCTTGAAAGTAATCAAGGGAAAGTGTCTCAATGTCTGGCGGTTTGTAAGAGGTGTGGAAAAGGTAGACATTGGACTAAAGAATGTAGACCAGTCAGAGATGTAGAAGGCAATCTTTTATCAGGAAATCAGATAAAGACCTTAGCTCAGGGCCCAGGAATAAACAACACAAGCCAACAATATCCTGTCAGCAATGGCATGGCTCATCAACAGAGTAACCAGGGGAACTTAAGCTCAGTTTGGGAGATTTAATGCATGCGACTTAGGAAGTGTTGTTTTGGATTTAGCAGTGGGTAAACATTTAACATTATCTACACAAATTCCTTGTTACAAAATAGCCACTGGAGTATATGGTCCTCTTCCCACAGGGAAAATAGGAATAACTATGGGAAGACGTACTTTAACATCTCAAGGATTTATTGTACACCTAAAAATTATAGATGAAGATTACTATGTAGAAATTAAAATTATGGCTTATGTAAAAAAAGACTATGCAAATAGAAGCTGGTGATAGAATTGTCCAATTACTATAGCTTTTGTATCTTAAAAGTAAAGTAAAGCAGCTCCAGTGTGTAGAACAGGAGGATTTGAAAGTACTGCGAAAAAGTATGCTGTTAAACACTCATTAATATGAACAGCCAAAATTAAAAAGAAAACTAAGTGGGATTGAGATTGAAGGAATATTAGATTCTGGAGCTGATGTATCTATAATTTCTTAAAAATCATGGAATCCCAACTGGCCTTCACAAGAAGTTTCTATTCAAGTTTTAAGAATTGGAACATTAACTCATATAAAACAAAGTGAGGAATGGATTAAATGTATAGGACCTGAAAGACAGGAAGGGCTATTAAAGCCTTATGTGGCTGATATAGCCATGAATTCATGGGAGAGAGATTTGCTTCAACAATGAGGAGCTCAAATTAATATTCCTATGATTTCAGAAATAACTTGGAAAATGATATTTTAAATGTCATATATTCCTAGAAAAGGCACTGGGAAGAATTATAAGGAAAAGTCACAGGCTATGCAAGTTGTCTAAAAGCAACAAGGACAGGAATTGGGTATCCAGATTTGGAGTAAGGGCCACTGCCAGAAACCCGAATGCTCTGCCTTTAAAGTGGTTAACTAATAAGACTGTATGGGTGGAGCATAGTGGCCTTCGACTAAACAAAAATTGTAGGTGCTTGAGCAACTAGGACAAGAAGAGTTAGATGATAAACACACTGAGGAAACTACAAGTCCCTGGAATTCTCCTACATATGTAATAAAAAAGAAATCTAGAAAATGCAAATGTTAACTGATTTAAGAACTATAAACAAATTAATTCAACCCATGGGTCCTTTACAGCCTGGAATTCCTTTATATTCTTTATTATCTAAAGCTTGAACTATAATAGTTATTGATTTAAAACACTGCTTCTTTACTATTCCATTGCAAGAACAGGATAGAGAAAAATTTGCTTCTACAGTTCCTACTTATAATAATGCTCAGCTATAAAACAATATCATTGGAAGATTCTTCCCAAGGGAATGTTAAATAGTCCAACTTTATGTCAATATTTTGTAAATCAACCACTAGAAATGTTCATAAATAAGTTCCTTAGTGTATTATTTATCATTATATGGATGATATCTTAATAGCTGCCTCTGATACTAATATCATTGAAAGGTATTTGCTGAGGTACAATAGATCTTACCTCAATGGGGATTACAAATTTCTTCTGAAAAATTCAAAAAGGACATTCTCTTAATTGTTTTGGATTTAAATTGAGTAAAAAGAGAATTCACCCACAAAAGGTACAGATTAGAAGCGATCAATTGCACACACTTAATGATGTTCAAAATTATTGGGAGATATTAAATGGTTGCAGCCTACCATTGAATTGTCTACTCAAGAATTACGTAATTTGTATCAAATTTGGCAAGGTGATTCAGATTTAAGCAATCCAAGGCATTTAACAGCTGAAACAGAAAAGGAGCTGGCCCAAGTAGAACAAAATGCAAAATGCCTATATAGATTGATTAGATCTCACAGCTGAATGTATTTTGGTAATTTTGCCATCTACCCACTCCCCTACTGGACTGCAAAAGGAAGATAATATTTTAGAATGGATATTTTTAGCCCATAAGAAGAGTAAAAAGTTAAAAACCTGTATAGAAAAGGTTTCTGAATTAATTATAAAAGAAAGAATAAGCCTTTATCAATTGTCAGAAATAGCTCTGGCTGAGATTGTGGTACCTTATACTAATGTTGAAATTACGCAATTGTGGGTAATTAATGATGACTGGCAAAGAGCACGTAGCAATTATTTATGAGAAATCAACAATAAATACCCCAAAAGTAAAAGACTTCAGTTTATAAAACAAAACAGAATGGATACTTCCAAGCATAGTGAAAAGAACACTATTTCTGGGGCTCTTAAATTCTATACTGAAGCAAATAAATTAGGAATAGCTGATTATAAGGTAGGAAGCATAGGTAAAGTAATTCAAAGTCGATATGCTTCAGTCTAAAAATCAGAGCTATATGTCATTCTAAGGGTTTTATTAGACTTTAATGAATCTCTTCATATAATTACTGATTCTCAATATGCAGAAGGGGTTGTATTGCATATCAAAACTGCTGAAATTATTCCTGATAATTCAGAATTAACTTTATTGTTTATACAACCACAACAGGCAATCCATGAAAGAAATTGCCCACTTTCTATTACCCATATTTGGTCTCATACTGGACTGCCTGGACTATTAGCAAAAAGAAATGAAAAAAATTGATCAACTATTAGTAGCAAACATATTGGAAGCTTCAGAATTTCATTAAAAAAAAAAAACATCAGGTTCATAGTAAAGGTTTAAAGAAAAAAATTTTCTGTAACCTGGCAAGAAGCTAAAGAATTTATAAAAAACTGTCCTAATTGTTCTTTGTATAATCACATTCCTTTACCTGTAGGAAGCAATCCTAAGGGCATTTAAAGAAAGGAAATTTGACAAATGGAGGTATTTCATTCAGCAGAATTTGAAAAATTAAAATATATTCATTATATCACTGATACATTGTATTTCAGTGGGCATCTGAAAAGGCTGTAATTTTGTAATTATATATTATTAGAGACAATGGCTCTAAGGGGTATACTAATACAAATTAAAATTGATAATGCTCTTATGTTTCCAGTAAAATCAAACAATTTTTTTTCATGTTATAACATAAAACACATTAGAGGAAGACCATATAATCCCACAGGATAAGCAATTGTTGAAATATCTGACTGAACTCTAAAAGAGATGCTTATACAACAAAGGGGGGATGGATATGAGGACTCCCAGAGGTAGATTACATAATGCTTTACTAACTTCAAATTTGTTAAATGCTACTGAAACAGGGACAACAGCTGCTGAAAGGCATTGGACCACAGAAAAAATCTGCTGAATTAAGTCAGCCTGTGTACTACCTGGATGCTTTGATAGCAGAATGGAAAATAAGGAAGGTGTTACAATGGGGTCAAAGTTATGCTTATGTTTCTGCAGAAGTTGTAGAAACCATCAAAATTAATAAAACTTAATAAAGACATGAGCAAGATGCCTTGGATGCTGATATGGATAATACAGCTCTTGGGAGAAAAAGATACAGAAAGACCTTGAAGTTGATTCTCCCTCATGGGGACAGCTTAAGAAATTGACTGAAGGAGAATCAATAGTTTGGCTGCCCAAGGAACCTTTGAATGCTACAATACTCTTCCTTGCTATGCTGTCTGTGGTAACTATACAGGTAATGGGGACTAATCATTCTTACTGGGCTTATAGTCCCAATACTACAATTGACAAAAGAGTAAATTGGGGAGATACAGGTATTCCTGTTGTCAATGAATCCTCTCAGCTATGTGGTCCTCATGATCACAGAGGACATGCCAATAGGCCTGAGGAAGAGGGTAATGAGATTATAAATTACACTGTAGGACTACAAGGAATTCCTATTTGTAGGGTAATGGAATTTACTTTCTAAATATAATTTTTCCAATTTGGTTATCTATACTTAATCATAGTACTACCTAGGATTTTCATGATAAATTTTCTTTTTTTTTTTTTTTTTTTTTTTTGGTTTTTCGAGACAGGGTTTCTCTGTGTAGTTTTGGTGCCTATCCTGGATCTCACTCTGTAGACCAGGCTGGCCTTGAACTCACAGAGATCCGCCTGGCTCTGCCTTCCGAGTGCTGGGATTAAAGGTGTGTGCCACCACTAACAAGCCCATGATAAATTTTATATGCTTCATTCATCTGCTGTTAGAGGATAGGAGATTAATGCTACTAGTTCCATTAATCTACCATCCTGAGAGAGGAATCTGGCTGGATACACCAGCAACAATGTAAAAACGTAAGAAACCTCAAGCTTACTAATATCATCCAAGGAGACATCGACTGGAGCACTTACAGCTTCCATCAAGTAAAATATTCTCACTCAGAGTCAAGATAGCTGTGGTATAACTTGAATGGAATTGTGGAATTAGCTCCACTGTTGATGAGCCTATCGAATGGCATGGAGTTGGGATGTCAGGTCCAATGTTACTATTTGGCAAATCGGTCCAGATTAATTTGTGGAAATTGGCAAGTGCCTTATGCCCTCCTAAAGTATGAAAAGGAAAGTTAAATGTATATGATGGTAGCTTTACTTTGTCCTTTAAATTGAATCAAAGTCACAATTTTGTAGCATGTGTACCATTACCTTATATTTTAATTGAATGGGTCTGTACAAAGGACCCTAATAACTATAGTATTACTTGTGAAGATTGTACTCTTCATGCCTGCATAAATGCTAGCATGTTACAGGATGTCACTTGTGAAAGTTTATATAGCGCAAGGACAGCAGTCTAGATACCAGTGAAGTTGTCAAGGCAATGGCAAAACTCACCTGTGCTGATTCTAGTCCAGAACATCATTGAAAGAATATTAAGAACACGTTGGATGATTGGACTGGTTATTACTGTTGTTACAGGAATTATTGCAGTGACTAATGCTGCAACAGCTGGAGTGGCCCTTCATAAAGAAACTGCTGAAATTGTAAGAGAATGGTATCAGCATTCTGCAGAACTTTGGGCTCAACAAAATAAAGTAGATCCTGAGATAGTTAATGAAATAGCTGGCCTAAGACAAGCTGTGTTACTTTTGGGTGATTGATCAATTAGACTTTAAAGGAACAAATTAAACTAAAATGTGACATGGAATGTTACAACTTATTGTATTACACCTTAAAGTTTAATGAAAGCAAGTATGATTGGGAAAAGGTTAAAATGCATTTGCTGAGTCACCCTAATTTTTCTCAAATGATTTATGATTTACAACAAGAAATTAAGGAAACCTTTTAAAATAAGTTACCTGATGTGTCTGGAATGGATATTATGGAAATCCTTGCAGAGACCATAGCTTCAATTTAATCTTATGAATCATTTGAATAGGTTTCTTATCCTAGCAAATGTTATACTTTCATTCACTGTAATAATTTTACTGGCTTTCAAATGTATTCTGAATTATGGATGTGGCTTCATAATCTTCAATGCAATTAATATAGCTTAAAAAGGGGGAAATTAGTTGTAGGAATTTAGCAGTCACTGTATCTGGGGTAGACATTAGAATGAATAGTATTCACTGTATCTAGGATAATCTTTAGAGTGTGTAGTTGTTTTCTAGAAGTACTTTGACCTTGAAGAATCATTGTGGAAAATGGTAAAGAATCTTTGTGGAAAACAGTGGTTGCTTTCCTTCATTTGTAAAATTGTTTTTCTGAAGGGGTGTTGTAGCCTTTCCATGACTTTGGTCACCAGATGCCTCTGGCACACCTGAGGCTCTTGCATTATTGTCTGTTGTAAACAATATATAATAAAGGACTAAAGTCATGAGGATCTGCAGGATCTGCAGGACCTCGGGATGAGGAAATGCTTTACCCAAAAAACAATTTCGTGTAACAATAAATATGCCTCTACAGCTGTTCCAGGTTCAGTCTATCAGAGACTGAATTTCCAGCTCTCACACAGGCCTTAAAATTTCATCTTGGAGTGACCTCATTCTTCAACTGAGCCAGGCAACACAGAACACCCTGACAGAGGCTAATAGCTTGTCCGAGGGCACACAACCCATAGAATGCCAAGAGTCTAATTCAAAAAGTCAAATTCAACAAATAGGTATCCATCTATTTACTCTTTAGAATATCATTTGTCATATAGCCAAGGTGTGTTCAAGCTCATGATCCTCCTGCTTCAACATGCTAAGTATTGATATTTCGGGCCTGTGTAACCATTCCAGGTCAAAATGTAAAAGTAGTCCCCACCAGAAGTCAGGCCTTAAACTGATTGCTCATGAATCTGACTGTGAGATGGGAGATGATGCTACTGTCTGGATAATTAGTGAACAAACAGATCAGAACAGCAAAGAGGGTTACTTTTGTTGTTATTGTTGTTTTTCAAAAGGGAGCTTTCTGATTATCTTAGGATTTCTATGGCTGTGATAAACACCATGACAAAGAGCAACTTGAGTAAGAAAGGGTTTATTTGGCTTACCCTTCAATTTCATAGTCCATTATTAAAGGAAGAAAGAAGAACTCAAGGAACTCAGGAACCTGGAAGCAGGAGCTGATTTAGAGACTATGGAGAGGTGCTGCTTATGGGCTTGAATGCCAAGGATTGCTCAGCCTACTTTTTTTTATAGAACCACAGGCGCATCCATAATAGGTTAGGCTCTCTCTATCAATCATTAATTAAGAAACTACCCTAAACACTTGCCTACAACCTGATCTTATGGAGGCATTTTCTGAATTGAGTCATACTCTCAGATGTCTCTAACTTGTGTCAAGGTGACACAAAACTATATGTAAGTGACCCTACAAATTACACAGAGGAGCTCCGATGGCTGAAAAATCACTTTCAACAAAGTAGCTGGATACACAATTAACTCACAAAAATCAGTAGCTCTCCTATGAACAAATGACAAAAGGACTGAGAAAGAAAGGGGAATGACAACTTATAAAATAGTATCAAATTATATAAAATATCTTGGAGTAACTCTAACCAAGGAAGCAAAAGACTTGAATGATAAAATGTCAAGTCTTTGAAGACAGAAATTGAAAAAGATAGGAGAAGTGAAAAGATCTCCATGCTCATGGATTAGTAGGATTAACATAATAAAAATGGCCATCCTACCAAAAGCCAACTATATATTCAACGCAACCCCCATCAAAATCTGAATACAGTTCTTTACAGACCTTGAAAGGACAAATCTCAACTTCAAATGGAAAAACAAAAAATCCAGGATAGCAATGAAATCCTGAACAATAAAAGAACTACTGAAAGTCTCATCATTCCAGATTGCATGTTGTACTATAGAGGAATAGAAATAAAAATCACATGGTATTGGAATAAAAACATTATTTTTTAAATAATTTAAAAAGAAAATAAAATTAAACACACATGTGCCTACCCAGAATAAATGAAGAAAAATTCATACATACATACATACATACATACATACATACACAAATGTAAAAATATCAAGTTCTTATCCTGGAGCAGCCCATGGAGTGACATCATTCAGAGACTGCTGGTTCCAGCACAAATACAGGAGTGGAAAGAACAACACTGGACCTCAAGAGACCTCACAGGGATCTCAACAGACAAGAGGGGACCACTGGACATCACGTGATCTCAAAGAACCACAGGGCACCTCAAGGGACTTTAAGGGATGCAAAATTCCACTGCCAACTCCCACAGCCCTGGGAGGATCACACACTGACTCCCATGGCTCCTCCCCATGTGGGGACAACAGTCCCTTCCACACCACGGCATGAATTCAGAGCTCCACCTGCTCTCCTGAAAGCTCCTGGCAGGGGGTCAAAAGACAGCAAAGGAAACAAGAGTGCCTCACACAGTCCCAGAACCAGGCTTTTAGCATGAGAGACCAGACGTGCCCCCCCCCCCATTCTGACTGGCAGTCTGCCTGGAGGTCCTCATTGGCTAGTGTGGTCTGAGTGACAGGAGCAGCTCCCTTAGAGACAGAGTGCCATGAAGGGACATAGCACAGTGGTTCCCAGCCCTGACTTCCACCCAAGGCACAGAACTGTCCCAGACCTGCAGAGATTGACAATGCAGCAGAACCTGGACTGCAAAGTCTTCCATGCACTATCCCTGCACTCAGTAGGCACTTCCCCTTCTTCCTCTTGGAAACAAAAAACAGGGAGTTTAGCATACACAGATCATTACTCAGTTTGCAGTGGTGTATTCCCCTGCCTCACAGATGAAAAGGCCCCCAGCCCACTTAGGTCAAGTTTGAACAACCTAATGGATATTCACTAGACAGTAGCAATTTCAATAAGGCATGCCTAGGACTGCTCACACCTCTCTCAGCTACACATTGGTACCCCAAATATTAATACTTTCCCAGCCTTCTGTGTTAGAAGGCTTTTACTTTAGATTACTCATTACTGCTTGCTACTGTTGTTTAAGTAACCGTATATGTCTCTATGAAAAAACGTATTTTCCATGTCTAGATTGTCCTGGTGATCATATACAGCTTTACTTTACTTATGTGACCATTTTTATCCCTCAGTTTAAATTGTCTAGGGCTATGACTAAAGTTGGCTATTGAATGAGATTTTAGTCCACATCATTCATCCGCTCCTTTCTCCCAGATTCCATTGCCTCTAGTAGCGTCACAGGAGTGTGCCAACACAGCCTCCAAACATGTTTTTAAAGATAGGGTCTCACATGATTCAATGCTTTTGGAATTAGAGCAGTCATCACTATGTAAAGTAGTGTCAAAGGTGAACTAAACAGTTAAAATGCCAAATTTCACTTGTGTGGGCTATATTTCAAGTTAGAAACAATATAATGAGTGTCTGACTTTACTATTTTTTCACTGAAACTCACTGCTTATGAACGACAAGAAAAGAAGATGGTATGTGGGATGGTCTGTATGTCAAGTGTGTTGCTGATTGGTCAATAAATAAATCACTTATTGGCCAGTGGCTATGCAGGAAGTATAGGCAGGTCAAGGAGGAGAATAAAGCTGGGAAGTGGAAGGCTGAGTCAGAGAGACACTGCCAGCCGCCACGATGACAAACAGCATGTGACGATGCCGGTAAGCCATGAGCCACATGGCAAGGTATAGATTTATAGAAATGGATTAATTTAAGCTGTAAGAACAGTTATCAAGAAGCCTGCCACGGCCATACAGTTTGTAAGCAATATAAGTCTCTGTGTTTACTTGGTCGGGTCTAAGTGGCTGTGGGAATGGCAGGTGAGAGAGATTTGTCCTGACTGTGGGCCAGGCAGGAAAACACTAGCTACAATGCCCAGTTTCCACATCTTAAAAACAATGAACTAATAACTGAGGTAGGACTACTTGAACATATTTCCAATTATGTATTTCCTGAAAAGAACTCAGAATGTCAATGACAAATTTGTCATGACAAATGGCCAGGTGTGGTACATTAACATTGTATGAGGAACAGGGGTGTGTGCAGAGAAAGGCATCAGGATTAACATATGAAAGAAGCCCGAGGCTGGGGCTGAGACTGTTAGTCTAGGATATTCCCAGTGAAGGACTCTAACAGGCCCAACCATGCCAAACACAGGTCAGAGCATGGCAAACATGGTGCCAACAGGATTTACCACCCCCCTCCCTTGCAAAATTGTTATCATACATTCCTAAAGCAAGCCACCAAGGTCTATTCCCTTTTTGGGCCGCTGATTCATTCCTGAGACTGATCACCAAGGTCCAACTACTAAAACATCAACATCTAGTGATCAAAATTCATTATTTTGACCAACCTAATTAAAATACCCATATAGAACTTACCAACATATCCTAATTCATTCTAACGCATACCTCTTTTCTCTCTTTAAAAAAACACTTGCAAAACTACCTGCTGCTGTTTCTGCCCAATTCAGATTCAGTCACCTGTCACTCTGCCTTGCTTAATGAATCTCTTTGCATTTGTTTTGTGCTTGGAAATTGGTGTTTGAGTGTGGTCTATGCCTAGTCCAGGATCCAGAGATGAGTACCCTGCACTAAGTAGGACCCTTCACAGAGTCCTAGGTTCCATCCTCAGTATGGCATAAAACAGGTATAGCAACTCATGACTGTCATCCCAACACTCAAAGGCAAGAGTAGGAGACTGTTGAATTTGGAGTTATCCTCTACTACAAAGAACTTAATTTTCACACAACAGTAGCAGAGGGATGACCTTGAAATCTGGCTTCTTCTTCCTTTCTAGGGGTTGGAACTAAAGCCTCGAGAACCACACCTGGGTTCAATCTCCATCACTATTCTCCATCATTTTTATGGTCTCTTTGATTTGCATATGGTGGATCCTTAGTAGAGCCTAGCCTGCTGGGCCTACTTAGGTCAGACTTTTCTTTGGAAAATCTTGGTAACAGCTGAACATTTCTCTCTAGCTGGGTTATTTCCTAGCAGTCAGACTGTTTGCAGACAGAAGGAGGCGGGGGAGGGGGAGCAGTTGTCAGAGAAAGACTGGGAACCCTTTCCCACCTGCATTCCATGTAACAAATGATATGCATAAGAAAAGCCTAAAATAAAGTGGAAATGCTGGGTGTTATGTAAATAACCTAAAAAGATAAGGAGCTGGGAGAATGGCTCACAGGGAAAAGCACACTTACTGTGCAAAGCATGACTCTGAGTTCAGCACTGTATCCACTGAGTGGATCCTGGCCCAGTCAGTCCCTGTGTCCTATCTCCCTGTGATGACTATTCTTGGTTGTCTACTTGATCACATTTGGAATGAACTAAAACATAAAAATGGAGGGCACATCCAGACTCTCACTTCCCTATACCCTTTCATTTTAGGGGAGGTATCACATGCACTCTATGGCCTGCTGACACCTATGCTATATTGGTAAGGTACTATATTAGATTCTAGGCCTTTTTGCAATAGAGCCCAACCTCATAATGACATGTACTTTGTAAAAGAGTTTCTATGTAGTCACATCTTAACCATTATTGTTCACTGGAATTGAAATGATTATGGGAATTATTGTTGTCTGGAGACCCTTTTCCAAATTCTATTCTGTATACATATGCCTACAATAAACTGTCTGATATTAGACTCAAGAGCATCTGATCCAGACTGACTGACAAAATCAATCTGCACTGAGTTTAATTCTCATCTCTTCTGTAGGGAAAAATGATGCCCCAACATTGCATAGAAACCTTGGGTGATTGTCCAGGCAGCTAGCTGTTTCTGTCATAACTCACATTTTTTGGAAGTCGCTTGTTTGCACTTCCTGTTTTACTAGGTAACATTATTTTCTTCTCAGGTCTCTGACAGAGTTGAAGATTAGATAATTATAGTTTTCCTTGTTAAGAAATTCAGAAAAGAAACTCACTAAAGAGGTATAAAGTATATAAGTTTGAAAGATATCAAAAGATAATTTGGGTAATACAAATTAGGATAGAAGGTGAATTAGATACAATTCTTTGGATTCACAAGATAGGAAAGATAATGGAATATTTTCTCTGAATTTGTCAAATGCAAATGGACTAGACATTGTTGATGTATTTAGTGCTTGTATCTATTGTATATAGTTATTGTACTTATTGTATGTTCTTCTATTAGTTATAACTTTTTTATTTTTTATTTTAGACAAAAAAGGGGAAATGTATTGATATATTATGTCCCCCAAAATATTGTATACCCTAATAAAGCTAATCTGAGGATAAGAGGAAAAGGGCAGCTGCTATACTAAACATATAAGTGAGGCAATGGTAGCACAAGCAGAGATCTGGATGTGAGTTCAAGGCCACACTGGGAACAGAGCCAGGTGTGGTGGCACGTGCCTTGAATTCCAACACTAGTTAACCATAAAGGTCTGGAGGTCTGTACAGACAGACAGGAAGTGACAGCTAGGCAGAAAGAGGAAGTGATGTAGCTTGGCAGAGAGAGGAAGTCATATGGCAGGGACAGAAATGCATATAGGCATGGGTATATAGGAAGTAGGTCTCTTCAGCTGAAGATTTCCAAGTAGTAAGAACATGGTTGGCTTCTTTCTGCTTTTCTGATCTCTCAGCATTCACCCCAATACCTGGCTCTAGGTTTTTTTTTTTTATTAATAAAACCATTTAGCAATTCATCTTACATGCTTCATGTGGTTCGCTTCCCTGTCTGACACCTGCATGCTGTGATATAGGACTATGCCAGCAGTAGAAACTATAGCAGTAACAGCAGTAATTCCCAGCATAATGGTAATAAGTACCCAAACCACTCTTTTAGTCCTTTCCTTCATTTGATCCAATATATGATGGACAGACATTGAGAAAGATTCTTCCCAGGCTCAATCCATCTGTACAGGCATACAAACACCAATCTGGGCTCAAAGTACATAAATGCTCTGGCAGCTCAAATAGGAGTACTAGCATTTAAACATGTATATAAAGAAAAATTGGAACAAGACATACATCCTTTAGATTGATTCAAAGTAGTTTTCCCAATCATAAACAAATAAGGAAGATGAACACATGCCATATTAGTATGAGCTCCATTTTTTTGTACAAGGGGACATAGTCTTATTGTTAGAGTATTTTCCATATATTCCCCTTCCAAGACTAAATGTTATCCAAAGCTGATAACAGATTCCACAGATGTTCTTGAGTAGCTCCTCCCTCTATATAAGGAGAGACAGGGGACTTCCCAGCCCCAGGCCATACTAACCCCACAGAACCATTATTATGAGTAGTAATGGCATTATTACTGAACCCCATCTTAATTCTTTGCTTTCCCATTTGGTGTGAGCATAGTAGCCTTCTGAGACACTTCTACTCAGTTAGAAATGCAGCTTCCAGTTGGTATCATCTACAACAGTCACACTAAACCACACCAAGAGACGTCCTCTATTGTTTCCACCAGACCTGATCTAAAGTTTCCCAGGTTCTATTAAAGAACTGGGTAGGGAGAGAAACAAGGTATAATGCCATACATTAAGAGAAATGATAGAGATGTTAACTTGAGTTTGGAGTTCTCAAATTGTTCAATCTCTTTGTAGATGGGGTCGGAAATGTTTTATTAAGGAATCCTGTAACCAGCCAGAGGAGTTGGCTCTCTTCCCCATTTGGAAGAAGTATGGTGTCACTGTGTCATTCCTTCTCTCTCTCTTTCTCTCTCCTCTCTTCCGTCCCTTTCTCTCTCTCTGTTTCCCTCAATAACTTTCACTCTTTTACTTTAGAGCCCTTTCTTCTTAGGTTGTGTTCCTGACAGGCTTCATATTTACTCAATACCCTCAGGCTCCTATCTCCAAATTCTTGGTTTCCAATGAGTGGAACTAATTGTGTAAAATTAGGACGTGTGCCCTTTTGGAGTAGGTGTGTCTTGTTTGTATAGGTGTGTCAGTGTAGGTGGGCTTTGAGATTTCACAATACCAGTTCAAGGCAAGTGTTTCTTTCATCCTGCCTGCCTGTGTATCAGGATGTAATACTCAGCCCCATGCACGCCCTCTAAAGCTCCCTTTCAAGGTGATAATGGGCTAACCCTCTGTCACTGTAATCAATCCCAGAATTAAAAGCCTTTCATTATAAGAGTTGCCTTGGTCATAGTGCTTCTTCGCAGCAATAGAACAGTCAGAGTGAGACACATTATTTGTGTAATATTTTGGTGTATTATCTCTATGTATCCTGTCCATGTCCAATGAGGTTGAATAAGGCTCAATGGAAGTGTAATGGACTGATTTCCTGATTAAACATTTCATCTGCAGTATGGTAATTTCTAGAAAGTCTTTAATTTTGTAACTTTATTTCCCCTCCTACATTCATGCTAACTTCACAAAGGTGTCTTTTTAAAGAAATGGCATAGTGCACATTTAACCTTTGAGAAGTATGAATCCCACTTGGACTTATACATGATGGAAGATGGGATCGTCTCATCAGGGAGCTGGGCTACCCTTGAGTAGAAAGCAATCTGTGGTTTGCTACCATCTTGGCTATTATGTCAACAGTATATTACCACAATACAGAATTTGGCTATCCTTTCAGCAACAGTCCAATAAAATGTCTAACAATTAATTCTACCAACAACAGAAAACTGATGACAAAAGGTCATTATTAATGACAAAATGATGAACTCAAGATTGAATAAACAGCACACACAGTGACACCATCTGACTTCAAAACTCAGCACACAATTGCATAAAGACTGTATTATCTGGGAAAGAACAAAGAGATCATCAGAACACAAGAGGAAACAAAAAAAAAACCCTGCAATTAAAATAGGTAATTTTTATAAATGAGACCAGGAAACCCAGTAAGCCTGGCCTAATAGGACCTTTGTGGCCTCTACATGCAAATGTGCTCATGTCACAGACTTTACGCCCTGCACAAAATTAACTGTACATGGACCCCACACCTGAATGTTCAGTGTCAAGTACAGAACTTCAAGAAGACACAAGAGAAACTAGAGTTCAGCAAGTTAGCAAATCTGCTTTCCCTGGTGACAGTAAAAGCAGTTGAGGCTCATGGCATGATTATGTCAGCAACAAGGACGTTCCCGCCCAAGGGCTCCTTCTCCCCATGCTCTCTGCAAATTGCAACAAGTAGAACTAAGTCATTCAGAGACCCAACTTCCTACTAGGAGCTGAAGACCTCAGGGAACCAAATAGTATGGCACCAGACATAAAGTCTGGCCACAGGTTCCCATTAGCACCTCCCACCCTGGACAAACTCTACATGGGCTCTAGAGTAGAGTTTGGAGTTCTCAAATTGTTCAAATTGTTCAAATTGTTCTCAAATTGTGGCTCCTCCCCTTGTGAGAACTGTAGCCTTTAACTCACCATGGTGTGGATTCCAAGATGAAGCTACTCTCCTCACAGTTCTCTATAGCAGAACACAGGTAAAAACATGGGAACACCAGAGCCTCCCACAGCCCCTGGACCTCTTAGCCTAAAGCATGTTAGACTAGTAGTGCCCTCACCATTCTGAAAGTGGGTAGGTTGTTGGGTCAGCCAGGAGGCTAGTAAGGTCTGAGTGACAGGAGCACCTCCCTTACCTTCACAGGGTGCTGTGAAGAGACACAGTACAGTGGATCCAAGCCCTGGCTTCCACCTCAGGAACAGAACTGTCCCAGCTATGTAGAGATTTGCATTGCAGCAGAACTTGTACCTGGCCTCCAAAACTTGACCCTACAGTCTTCCTACACTCAGTGAGTACCTTCCCTTAGTCCTCCTGGGCACTGGGTCTCTAGCATACACAAACCATTGCTCAATGTACAGTGGAGTAATTCCTCAGCCCCACAACTGAAAGGGAACCTAGAGTCAATCCAGGTCAAATTTAAAATACCTAATTGATATTCACCAGGAATCAGCAATTCTAAAAAGGCTCACCTATATTTCCTCACACGTCCCTCAGGTACACATTGGTAATCAAAACAATTACACTTTCCCAGCCTTGGGTGGTGGCACTGGCCTATGATGCTAGCATTTGTGAGGTCGAGCCAAGACAGCAAAATGGTTAAACCACCTTGGTCTCAAGGTAGCAAAAGGTTAAAACATTTTGGTCTATGACACCAAAGACCAACAATTAGGGTCACAAAAGGGAAGGTGACCAGGGTGAGGATGTGGGATGAAATATAAAACAGAAAGTTTGGGAACAGCATGTCTTTCATAAGCTGATGGCTCATGCTAAAGTTCTTTAAGATGTAGAGCTTTCACACACTATTGTTGGTAGAGAATGAGACACTCATTGGAAATATGATTTAGCATTGTTGGAAAAAGCAACACAGGATACCTCAGACTGAGCTCACAGTGGCTATGAAGAGCCTGGTTCCCTTGACTCCTTCATGACGCTCACTCAAGCATTGGACCAGACCTTCCCAAGTCTGCCCATGGGCAGGATACAAAAGTAGTGTTCCTTGGTGCTTTCATCATGGCATCTGAGAAAACCTTGAACAGGCCAGGCTCCCAAAAGGCCCAACTCCAACCTACACAAACAAAAACACATATGAAAATGGAAACACAGGGATTAACACAGGGAAAAAATAGGGCTTAGGAAGAAAAAAAACAAAAAAGACTAGTAGAGATTGGAAGTGGAATCCACATAATAGAGAATAAAAAAAAATTAATGACACCAATAGGTGATTTTTAATTGATATACCTTTAACTAAAATACTTTTAAACGAAGACAGATTCAAATAGTTAATTCCCCATCTGAATTTAGAGCTGGGAATGCTCATGCTATCCTGGAATGCCATCACATGGAAGGATGAGGCAGGACCATCACAAGTTTAAGGCCTGGTATGGCTACAGACTTAAGTTGACAAAATACTTGGCCAACTTTATCAGACCCTGCCTCAAAATAACATTTGGTTTATAACTCAGTGAGAAAGGACAGCAGTGAGCCCCAAGCATGGCAGGGGCTCTAGACTATGTACCCAGTATTCTCTACCCCAAAAGTGAAAATAGAGCAACTACAACCAATATACTGAAATGGGTGGGTTAGAAGGGAGTGCTACGACAGGAACCAGCTGGTTGGCTCAGTGAGTAAAGACACTTGCAACCAAGTCTGAGGGTCTGAGGTCAACCCAAGAGAGAACCCACATCTCCAACTTGTCCTCTGACCTTCACACATGTGCTGTGGCATGTGTGTTCACACATGTCTCAAGGCCCCAAATTCAAAATTTTTAAAAAGAAAACTGCAAACAAGAAAGACAAAAATGCAACAAAACTAAAACAGCCAGCAAAATAGCTAGTTATGTGGTAGTTCAACATTGACCAAAACAGACCTCCTTCAGAATAAGGCCAGCACGGCAAAAGGGAGCAAAGCATTCACAGTTCACTTCCTACCAAGTCATCAAGTTATCAATGCAGAGCTCCCTTAGGGTAAAATGGGAACAAATAGGTTTCACAGGATTACCTTTCTTCTAGGTACTTTCCTTTGTATTAAACAACTAACTCCACTCCAAGTTGGCAGAGAAAAGAAAAACAAAGAAAGACAGATGGAAAGCAAAGAAATTCATAATAGGAATGATGAATGCAGGGGCTGTCAAATCCCACCCTGAGCAGGATGCACCCAGGTCTGTCTCTGTGGTATGGACTTTGTCTCAGGCCTGCTCAGGCAGTGATTTCACAGCATCTAGACTGAAGACTGAGTCTGTTGTATGGCCATCAGCTCATTAATGAGCTCCTTTCTGCTGCGAACAGTTTATTGTGGGCACTTTTCACCTCTGAGAACATGTGATATTTTTTTTAAATGTTTATTTATTTATTATGTATACAGTGTTCTGCCTGCATGCCAGAAGAGAGCACCAGATCTCATTATAGATGGCTGTGAGCCACCATGTGGTTGCTGGGATTTGAACTAAGGACCTCTAGAAGAATAGTCAGTGCTCTTAACGTCTGAGCCATCTCTCCAGTCCAAGAATATGTGATCTTATGAGTAGGCAGTTCAACACACAACTGGGCAGTGACTCCCCTGGGGCTAAAGTGCTGGATCATGTATGAATCCTCCTCACTGCTGTCCTGGGCCTATGACACTTACAGATGGCACTGGGATCTCCACAGAGATAGAGAGTTGACAACCACACATGGTCACCCTCCTACTGTAGTGTTGTATAATGTGGGACAGGCGCAAGAGGTTGCTTACATGCCTTCCATCTGCAGACCCCACTCTGCAGTCCTGAGAGTCACCACCAAACATCATCATCACTATGCTGTGCTATCTAACAGCCTCCATATCCTGCACTGTTAACACCAAGGACAGGCCACCCTTTCCTGAGGGCTATGCAGGTAAGCCACTCTGGGACATCTCTTACCTGGCAGGTGAAGTGATACTTTGCTCCCTTCCCCAGCCCTGCTGTGCAGCTAGATGGTTTCTTTGACATCTGGGAACAGAAAGTAGTGAGTGGTAGAAGGAACTGTGTTTTAAAACTTTATTGTAAATGTATGGGTGCTTTGCTTACATGTATGTCTGTCCTGTACATCTGTGAAGTGTCCTCAGAGATTAGAAGAGATGTGGTGGATCCCCTGGGACCCAAATTACAGACAACTGTTGTTGGTGCTGGGATTTGAAACCAAGTCCTCTAGAAGAGCAACCAATGCTTTTAACTGTGGAGACATCTCTCCAGCCCAGGTAAAATTAAGTTTTCAAAACAGCCTACAATGAAAGGTTTTAATTTAATTTTGACTCCTAAGTTGCTTCTGGAAATAGAAATACAGTAGTGCATATCTGAAAAAAGGGCTGGAAAGATGGTTCATAGTTTTCAGACCACTGGCTCCTTTTGAGGAGGAAGAAATTTCAATTAATTACATTCACATACCAGCTCAAACCCATTTGTATTTGCAGTCCCAGAGGAACTGACACAATCTTCTAGGTTCTTCAAGGCACTGAATGCATGTGGTGCACACATATACATGTAGGAATAATACCCATCCACATGAATAAAATTTAAGATCTTAAGAATAGAAACACAGGATCTTCTGGACATGTGGTACAGAGACAAACATCCCAACTCATCACAAGGCCTATCTGAGCTACAGAAAGGATGCTAGATCAGCTTGTCACACTTTTAAAATACTTTGTCACCATGTTTCTATGGGGTGGGGGAGATTTGTATACCAAGATGCTTATGGGGCTCAGAAGCAATTTTGTGGAGTCTCTCCTTAGAGCTTTTACATGAGCTCTGGGGACTGAATTCAGGTAATCATGTACTTCACATGCACACAAACACCTTTGCTCACTAAGCCATCTCCTTGGCCCAGCCTATCAAATTACATGCAACCGTTTTTCTTTGTTCTTTGGTTGTGTTGCTGAGACAGTACCAAACTATGTATTCTTGCTAGCATGAAATACACCATTAGACAAGGGTGGCCTGGAACTCAAAGGAATGTGTCTCTGCCTCCAGAGCACTGGATTAAAGGGATACTGTTAACAACACTGGGCTGTAAAGAAAAGAATTTACAGGATGAACTTGACACTTTGGTATCCTAAACCAAAAGAGGCCACAAGTAAAATCTGAACTGGGAGGGTGGTGTCAACATGCTTCTATTCATTGTCTTGTTACCTTAGTGTCATGAGAAGCAATTTCAAGGTTAAAATCAGGAAGAATTGAGGATTGTATTTGTGTTTATAAAACTACAATGCTACAGAATAGATTGGGAGTTGGAGAGTGTCACAATAAAGATAACAGGCCTTTTCCCCTTACAAATATACATGTAAAACTTGTCAACAAAATACTCAAAAACCAAATCCAAGAACATTCAAAAAGAATATCTACCATATTCAAGTAGGCTTCATCCAAGACATGTAGAGATGAGTCAAGATGCAAAAAAACCAAGATATGTAGTCCACCATATAAACAATCAGAAAGAAAGAAAAAAAAAAACCTATGTCATCACCTCATTAGATAAAGAAAAGGCCTTTAACAAAATCCAACACCCCTTCATGATAGAAGTTCTGCACAGATAAGGGATACGAGAAACATACCTAATCAGAAGAAAACAAGTCTACAGCCAACATCAAATTAAATGGAGAAACTCAAAGTTATTTACCTAAAATCAGAAACAAAATAAGACCTCTACACTTACCATATCTATTCAATATAGAACTGGAAGTCATAGCCAGAGCAATAAGACAACTGAAGGAGATCACAGGGATAAAATTGGAAAGGAAGAAATCAAAGCATTTTTCTTTGCAGATGATGTGATAAGATATGTAAGTGACCCTAAAAATTCCACAGAAGAATTGCTGTGGCTGAAAAACATTTTGATCAAAGTTATTTGGATACACAATTAACTCACAAAAATCAGTAGCTCTCCTATGTACAAATGATGAAGGGAATGAGAAAGAAAGCAGAGAAATAATACCTTTCAAAATAGACTCAAATTATATGAAATGTCTTGGGGTAATTCTAACCAATCAAATGAATGACTTACACGATAAAACCTTCAAGTCTGAAGAAAGAAACTGAAGAAGATATGAGAAGATTGAAAGAACTTCCACACTCATGGATCAGTAGGATTAACATAGTAAAAATGGCAACTACCAAAAGCAATCTACAGATTCAATGCAATCCCCAACAATATCCCAATAAAACTATTTATAGATCTTGAAAGGACAATTTTCAACTTCAAATGAGAAAACAAAAAACCCAGGATAGCTAATGCCATTGTGAATAATAAAAGAACTGCTAGGGTTCACACCATTCCAGATTGCATGTTGTACTACAGAGGTATCATAATAAAAAGTAAATGGTACTGGCATAAAAACAAACACATCAATCAATGGAATAAAACTGAAGACCAGACATAAACTCTCACTCCTATGGACATCTGGTTTTTTATAAAGAGGCCAGAAATACACACTGGAAAACAGACAGCATCTTCAACAAGTGGTGCTAGACAAACTGGATGTCTGCATGTAGAAGAATACAAACAGGTCTATACTCATTATCCTGCACAGAACTCAACTCCACATTTACAGGAGACTTTATGACCCTGCCCTGTGTGAAATATTAACTGCTGAGTACTGTATGTTCACACACAAGCCACAGCCAAATGCTCAATGTCTCAATCTTCTCATCTTACTAACGTGAGACATTAAGGTTTGAACTTACCAAAATAAGAGAGTTGTCCAATCGGAACTTTTAGTGGCTCATGCTAACCTCCCCAAATTGTACACCCACCAATTTGGTTTTCCTTCATTCACATGGTATGAATTAATGTATACTGGAAAGTACAGAGAAAGGCACTCTCCCTGCCCAATCACATCCTTGTTTAAAACACAGACACCTACAGGTCAATGACTTAAAACAACCTCTAATCTAGCTACGGCCTGGTATATGTTTCACTGCAGTGTACACAATACACTATTCATTCTATTCTGGTCTTAATGCAGAAAACTATGGTTTACACACAAATCCTTTTCCTATTAATACAATGGACAGCCCCACTCTGTGATTCAAATGGGTAAGAATTGTGTGATGCTACAAACCTTTAATCAAGAATTGAGGCAGTTAAGTCAGGAGGACAGCAGGGTCAATGCCCTATGGGCCTAAACACTGGGATCAACCTAACAAACCCTGTCACAAAATATTTTTCTGAAAGCTGGAAGATGCAACTGTTCCAGAATTAATGTGCCTTCACAATGAGAAATCATGCCACAAACTTAGAGATTATTTCAGAAAAATCTCTTCAGTAACTACAAGTCTCCAGCTCTACCAAATACACAAAGATGCAGCCACTTATAAAATAATTACTCAGAGGCTTATATATTAATTATTGTTTGGTATGGCTCAGGCTTCTTACTAGCTAGCTCTTACATCTTAAATTAACCCATTTCTATTAATCAATGTATTGCCATTTGTCTCGTGGCTTTACCTGTGTTGCAGTACATCTTGCTTCTCCCAGGAGGCTCTCAGAATCTCCTCCAACCCGGCCTTTCTCCTCCCTGTATCTCTGCTTCAATTTCCCACCTGCCTCTAAGCTAACCTGCCATAGGCCAAAGCAGCTTGTTTATTAACCAATGGTAACAATACATATTCATAGCATACAGAAAGACCATCCCACAGCACTTGGGCCGACATTATCTCTGTGGGATCCTGTAAGAAAACTAAAACAATGGATAAGTCTCATAAGGACTAGCTATAATGTTTATAGCCAGTCTCAGAGTAATGGACAAAGCTTATCTGAAGTTCTGGCTAGAGATGTAAGATGATCGATTATCTTATTTAACCACCTTGTAACTGTTCTGAACAATTTGTAGTCCAGAGCCAATTGATCTTTGAGTGGTGTTTATAGCCTCAATGGCATCATTATGAACCAGGTAGAATCATTGTTGTGGGGCACCATCTTCCTTCTGGAGACTTCACAGATCACTGTTAGGAAAATTTATTGTTCACTGTAGAAAACTTAAATATTATTAATACCAAAATGAAAAGTTTAAATTTTAGGATATTACTATATCTAAAGAAAGGTTCAAAAAGAAATAAGTATGAGGAGAAATAGATTTTTGTCAACAGCAGTCCCTAGATTTTGGGTTTTCCTCCATTCCACACCAGGTGGCTCTTCTGATATGAAACAGAAACTTAATTTTTTAACAACGTGCTTGGATTTAGAGGACAGCCTCACTTCAACCCCAAAGCCAGCTCTGATTATAATTGAGTTAAGAGTACAACTTTTCTTAGAAGTAAAAAGATATAGATACTTTTCTTGCATTTTTTCAGGAGTTGCTTGCTTGCACTTCCTATTTACTCAGGTAATGTTATTTCCCTTCTCAAGTTTTTGATGTAGTTGAAGACCAGATAGTTATAGTTATACTCATTTCATATCTTAGCTAAGAACATATTAAGTCCTAGATTTAGATTGTTCAGGATAGGATAGCTTTTGGAATAATGTCTGTAATTTGCCATTTACCTATGATCTGAACATTTAGCATGTTTCTTACTGAACTTGTTTTTGTTGGTTGTAGTTCCATTTTTGTTTACGATATTACCATTTCTTCTCCTGGACAATACTTGATAATTGTTCTTATTGTATATAGTTTTGTATTAGGTTTTAGAATCTTCTTATTTAGACAAAGGGGAAAGTGTAGTGGGTATTTGCTCCACCCATGAGGCAGTGCTTCTAGTCTGCCTACATGACCTCTTAAAAGGGAAGAGGGAGGGGGTCTTAAGCTTTCTTGGATGTGGAAGGCTTCCTGGAACATGGTTCAGTGACCTAGTCTGGAGCTTTCCTGATCTTTCCCTGGGAGATGAAGAGGCAACATCATTGTCGCTTCATTTTGTATAAGTGAGTGTGTGATCTCCATTCCATCCCTTAATAAATAAGTTTTCTTCCCAGAAATCCATGAATTTCTCCCATTATCACAGGCTTATACACTCTACATATGCTGTCAACCTGGAGAAATGCTGCTTACTGCCCTCCTGCTATCATGGCTTGCTCAGTTTGATTCCTTATAGAACTCAGGACCACCTACCCACGGTAGTACCAACCACAGTGGGATGGGCCCTACTACATCAATCACTAATCAAGTAAATACCCTATATATTTGCCTACAGACCAGTGTGACTCTACCTTGTGTCAAGCTGATCAAATCTAACCAGCATATCTACTGAGTCATCATCTCCCAAACCCCAAGGACAGATTGTTAAGCAAACCTCAACTCTCTTAACACTGGCTTTTCAGCATGTACATGTGCACACACACACATAGAGTTTTGAAAATCTGTCAAGTTTAGGGCTGGAGAGATAGCTCAGCAGGTACCACCACTTTTTGCTCTTGTAGAAGTCCTAGGTTTGGTCCCAACACTAATAAAGTGGCACACAATCATCCATCCCTAGATGCTGTTACAGGGGATCTGATGCCTCCTCCTGTCTTCTGTGGGCACAAAACACACATGTGGTGATCATACACATATGCAAGCAAATCACTCATACACATGAAATAAATAACATAGAAAAATTAAAAACACATACCCTATCTCTTATATGTCATCATAGAAAAATAAGCTATAAATACACAGAAATATGACAAATATCTGTAGCCAAAACTATACCTTTGTAATTAAAGAGATCAAGAAACTTGAACAAAGGAGAAAAATTCCATGATTGTAGACAGGAAGCCTAAATATAATTTCAGTACAGACTTTGAGCTACAAATCCAGCAACACTCCAATAAAGTCTAACAATTTTTCCTATCAACAACAGAAAAATGATGACAAAAGCTCCTCATGAATGAAAAAATGATCAACACAAGATTAGGTAAACAGTGCACACAGTGATAATACCATCTGACTTTAAAACTTCCCATACAACTGCAATAAAGACTGTACTGTCTGAGAAAGAATTAAGAAATCAACAGAACATAAGAAAAAACTTAGAGGCAAAATTACAATTAAAACAGTGTAGATTTGAACACATGAGATCAGGAAACCCAGTAAGTAAAGGCCACTTCCTAACAAATATGAACGGACCACCATGGCACCTAAATGCAAATGTGTTAAAGACACAGATGTTACACCCTGCACATAATCAACTGCAGACGGATCCTACACCTGAATGTTCAGCAAAAAGTGCAGAACTTCTAGAAGACACTAGAGGAAGTAGAGCTCTTTCACTTAGCAAATCTGCCTTTCAAGGCGAGGATGATAGCGGCGCATGCGCGCACGCTGCATGGTGTCCTAACAATAGGGAACTATCCACGCACAGTTCCTACATCCCCCAACCATAGCCGCAATAGTTATTTGGAGGCGGCATGACTCGGGAGTTGCACGGACACCATGGATCTCAAGGACTTCGCCGGGTGCTAGTCCAGCCTCCTGTTCCCACAGCCCGGGACCCCACAACAGCTCCCGTGGCTCCCCCCGCCCCGTGGGGACGGCGGCCCCTCCCTCACCATGGCGGATTCCGAGCTCTCCTCACAGCTCCTGGCAGCGGGTCAGAGGGCAGGACATGGAACATGAGGGTCTTCCCGACTTCGGAGACGCCGAGCCTGCAGCATGGCGGACCGGAAGTGCCCTCCCTTATTCTGACTGACAGTCTGCTTGAGAGCCCTGATTGGCTAATGCGTTCTGAGTGATAGAAGCAACTCTCTTAGGGACAGAATGTTGTGAAGGCGCACAGCACAGTGTTTCCCTGCTCTGGCTTCCACTCCAGGCACAGAACTGTCCAAGACCTGCAGAGATTGGCATTGCAGCAGAACTTGATCCCGAACTGCAATGCCGTTCCTGCACTTTCCTACACTAAGGAACTTCTCCTTCTTCCTCCTGGGCACAGGATGTTAGATTTCAAACCTGGGATAAAAGGTTGAGGTGCATATTTAATCTATAAAAGTGGACACTGTAGGTTGTCACTGCCTCCCTCAGTCTCTACGTGTTACAGGATATGGCTGCCATGCCCTAGCCCCTACTCTGAAGTTCTCCAGCCCAGGGGCTGAGCGGCCCTTCCCTATATAATCCAACCATTCTGATATCCCGTTTTTTCCCCGGCTATCCTTTTCCTTGCTGACCTCTTTGTCTGCCTCTTTCCCCTCCCCTACCTCCTCTTGTCACATGGCTCAGGGCCTGAGGTCAATACCCAGGAGATTACCCACACCTCCAACTTGTCCTCTGACCTTCACATATGTGCTGTGGTATGTGTGTCCACATATGTCTATAATGGCCCAAATACAGAATTTTTAAAAAGAAAAGTGAAAACAAGTCCACTCTGGACTCTTCCAGATGTCCCTCTCTCTCCCTATACCCTCCCTTTTATCAACAACAAACTTTCTCCTCTACCATACCTAGGAGCACTCATGTCCTTTCCTTTTTTTAGTTCTTTTTTTATTTTTCATTCAATCTGGTGGCTAAACCCAGGACCAGTCATGTGTATATATATATATTCCCATTCACAGCATCCCTAGCATACATAGATCATCACTTAATGTGTAGTGCAGTGATTCCCCTGGCTCACAGCTGAAATGACACCCAGCCCATCCAGCTCAAATTTAAAACAGTTGATTGACGTTCAGCAGGCATCAACAATTTCAATAAGGTTCACCTAGGATCGCTCACACTTCTCTCAGTGGCACATTGTTAACCAAACATGAACACTTTCCCAGCCTTATGTGGTAGCACTTGTGTTTTATGCCAGCAATTTGGAAGTGGAGGCAGGACATCAAAAGCTTAAACGAGCTCAATCTATGACACAAAACACCAAAAATTTTGGTCCAGAAGGGGAAGTGACCAACAAGGTATCAGTAGGTATTGCAAGAGCTGATGGCTCATACTAAGAAAGTTTATTAATAACTACATCTCTGATACATTATTTGTAGGGACAGAATGAGACAGAGAGCAAAAAGCTAATTAAACCATATTGTCAAAAGGAACACAGGATACCTCAGACTGAGCTCACAGAAGGCATGACAGCCTGGTTTTCTTGACTCCTTCAACATGTTCACTCAAGAACTGGACCAGACCTTGTCAAGTCAGCCCTTGGACAAAGACATAGAACTACTGTTCCCTTGGAGCTTTCATCAGGGCATCTGAGAAAGACATGGATTGACCAGGCTCCCAAAAGGCCCATCTCCAACCTAAATAAAAACACATATGAAAATGGAAACAAAGGGATCAATGCATGGAAAGATGGAGCTTATAAAGAAAGATTAGTAGAGATTAGAGATAAAATTGACATTAGAAAATAATTTTAAGAACCATGATTGATATACCTTAGCTACATTACATTTAAAAAAAAAAGACAGATTCGAATTGCTGATTTCTCACATGAATTTAGAACTGAGAGTGATGTTGCAGCCCTAGAACCCCCACCACATGGAAGGATGAGGCAAGAGCATCACAAGTTTAAGGCCTGGTATGGCTACAGACTAAATTGACAAAAGACTTGGGCAATTTAACCAGACCCTGCCACAAAATAACTTTTGGTTTAAAATTCAGTAAAGAGATGCTTGCCAAGTATGGGAGAGCTCTAAATGAGTACCCAGTCTTCTCTCCCCAAAAATGACAACAGAGCAACTACACCAATATACTGAAATGGGTGGGTCAGAAGGGAGTGCTCTGACAGGAACCAGCTGGTTGGCTCAGTGAGCAAAGGTACATACAACCAAGTCTGAGGGCCTGAGGTCAATGCCCAGGAGAGAACCCACGCCTCCAACCTGTCCTCTGACCTTCACATATGTGCTGTGGCATGTGTGTCCACATATGTCTAAATGGCCCAAATACAGAATTTTTAAAAAGAAAAGTGAAAACAAGAAAAACAAAAATGCACCAAAACTAGAAAATCCAGAAAAATACCTAGCTATGTAGTACTTCAACCTTTGACCAAAACAGAAGTCCTGCAGAACACTGCCAGAGTAAGTGTCAGGTCTGGCAAGCCACCGTGACCCCAAGCCCTTTGTAGCACTATGGCAGACTGCAGAGTAAAGTGAGGGGCTCCCACCATCCCAGAGAAAAAGAGAATTGTGATACTTTGAATCTTTGCTGGGACCAGCCAGCTACTGGGTCAGACGTCAACTCTGGGAATTGAGGACTCATTTCTGGGATACTAGTCTGCTATGAAACTAAGAAAGGAAAAAGAAAACTTACCAGTTTCATAGACAGCCATACACTAGGCGAGCTGTGGAAAACATATCATGATTTTCTTTTTGGTAAAAAGAAAGTTTCATTAAAACTATGCACCAAAAATCTGCAATCTCTTAAACAATTATTCTGTAGAAAAGGCCCATCAATGTAAATACAGATTTATAGTAAACTAAATCCTATAGGATCAAATAATTTTTACTTAATTACTCGACATTTACTATAGAGTCTCTGAATATTCTGATGACTAAACTATGCATATTATACTGTCCACTTGACATATGAGTCTACAGATTTATTTTTCATTCAATTTGTGGAAGTCCACAAAGATTCCAAGTTGTGGTTTGAATCAGGGTCAGAGAGTCAGAGTTTATGTTGCTCTCCAAGGCTGCATAATAGGGTGCAAAGGCATGGTTACCAGATATCTTATATTTTAAGGCCCAATCACAAGATGTGCTGCCCTGGGTCATGATTACCAGGTGTTTTGAAGGGTCTACACTTGGTAGTATGTTGTGCTTTGATCTTGAAAGGGGGAGGTCTTTTGCCTCTCCCCTTGCTATTGGTTAAAAATCCCATTAGAAATAAACTTGAGGCTGCTGGGTATTGAACCAGGGCCCTCCTGAAGCTATTCTGTGTCTCTCTATCCATCTATGTCTATATCTCTTCCTATCATTTTGCAATTCCTCACTCCCCACTTCAAGGGACCTTTCGCTAGGTTGAGGCTGAACCCCAGCACTGAACCCCGACATCAATTCTGCATCATTTGTAAGAATTAAGTAAGCCACATTAAGAATAAGCATGTTTACATCATGCTCCTACTGTTTCACTGTCTTTGTCAGGATCTCACTCTGTAGCCCTGTTTGTCAGGAGTTCATTATGCAGACCTAGCTAACCTGAAAAATCATAAAGATCAGTTTTCCTCTGCTGCAGAGTGCTAAGATTAAAGGCCTGTACCACCATGCCTGACATGTATTAATTCTGCACATTTACTCATTAAATACACTGAAAGTTGGTGTGACACACAATTGTACTCTGTACTGAGCACACTGTGGCAGAAGGATCACTCTGAAATTTTGGCAATCTTGGGTTATAAGCAAGACCTTATCTCAAAAAAGCAAATGGCAAAGCACATGCAGGCTCTGCCACCCCAGCTTTTAGGACCATTAATGTCAGTCTTTGTCTGGAGTCCACATGGGACTATGCTACCCTGGCCTTTGCCCCCAAGTCCACAGTCCACTTTTTGACATTCTGCCTTGAATCTGTGACAGTACTGAAGCAGCATCCAGCAGCAGTGGAAATGATATAAAGAATCCCTGAACAGCTGCTTTACTGTTATGATCCACTGCTTTGTGGGAGAGTTTTATCCTGTATCCCACTTTCAGACCTTCCACTGAGGATTGTTGCAAGTCACAGGAATATTTGAATGGCAAGTTCAGGCTGACATACTATGTGATTTCTGGCTCAGGGCTACTCATTTGTACCTGAGCTTGGAAAATAGCAGGTGGAGTCCCATACTAATGGTGATTACCAAAGGGTTGAACAATCACTGATAGCTCCTGCATAGGCCCAAGGTGCACGTGGTACTATTGTCACAATTTATAAGCAATTGCTACAAAGACCTGAAAACAGAAGGTGATGGGAGGTTGAAGATGGCTTTTCCTTGCAAGATGACACTACTGAGGTCAAATATCTTCAAATTCCAGCACACCAAACATCTGGAAATTTCAAAGCATAAGCTTATGCTTATTTACACCATCTTATTTATAAACATGAAGACAGCCATAATGACCATGATCAGTAATTTTACAGTGACTCTTGCTCTTTTTGAGAGTGTGTTGGTTTTTTATTGTTAGAAAAGTTAAGTAAAACCATCTTCCAAGGGTACTGGCTCACCAGCTTCGGAAACCTGCAGTGTCTCAGCTGCCAAGACTCTGTGATGCTCTTGCTGAGGAACTGAGCCTGGTTGTAACACCCACAATGGTGGGCTCACAGGCCTATAACTCCAACTTTAGGGGATCTGACCATGCTTCAGTCCTCTGACAGACTAGGCATGCAAGTACATACATTCAGGCATGCACAAAACAAACATAAAATAAAGAAATAAACCTCAACAAAGAAATTGAAACAAACCCTGTGAGAGGAGTTCCGAACAATGTTAAAAAGAAGTATTGCTATAAACATGGTATATTTACTTGAGTTCTAGAAAGCATTTTTTCTTATCTACCTCTCAGCTTGTGTAGATGTTATATAAAGATTATAAATATGGCCAGTTATGATGGCTTATGACTTTAATCATAACCCCTTTTGGACAGAGGCAGATGGATCTGCAACTTCCAGGCCAGATAGGACTACACAGTGAGACCTGGTCTCAAAAAGAAAATAAGTATGTAAGGAATGGAGGTAACTGCCATAAATTGTCACTGCACGAGTATGTGGGTTCACATGGATCTGTGGTAAGAAGACTCAGAGGCACCATAAGAATGAATCTAGCCTTTCTTGGCTGCAGGAGGGTCCAGCCTCTATGGATTGAAGCACTTTCCCTTCACCCAGAGCATTTTCATTTTCCTCATTTCATTTCATTTTCACTTCAAATTTTTCTCAATATTTACACTTTAGCAAGTTGATTTCCAACCTGAAGGGAGCTCCCAAAAATACAATGCCAAGTGCAAATTCCTCAATTTGTCACCGAGGTTTTACGGTTTCCTGAACCAAGTTTTGCATAGGCCTTTGATCCTTGGGAGACTCTAAGACAAGATTCACATAGTGCAACAAGAGAAACAAAAGGCATCAGTTACAGGAAGGATGGATTAGGGCTAGGTGCTAGTCTCTGGAGCCAGGCCAGGAATAGCTCAGCAGGAATGCAGCCACAGGTAACAGAGATTCTTTATTCTTGGAAGACTACTCTCTTGAATATAATTTCTGAGCATCACTAGTGGTATCGTGTGAATTTATTTTTCTCACATAAATGTTCCTAATAATTATTTTAATCATTTTATGTTGATAAAAGAATCAACTTTTAAATGCCTGAAAAAGTAAACCTGTTTATTTAAAATTACAAAGATTTAATACATACACACACACACACACACACACACACACACACACACACGCACATATATATATTTGGTTTTTCGAGACAGGGTTTCTCTGTGTAGACCTGGCAGTCCTGAAACTCATTCTGTAGACCAGGCTGGCATCGAACTCACTGAGATCCACCTGCCTCTGCCTCCCAAGTGCTGGGTTAATACTTATATTTTAGCTGGAGAGCAGTCTCAGCTGTTAGGAGCACACATTGCTGTTACAGGGAGCTCAAGTTGCACTTTAGCACCTTTATCAGGCAGTTACATGGAGAGACCTTGAATCAAACTTTAATTAAAAATAAACATATCAATTAATTTAAAGTTCTTCTTTTTCAGACAGGTTCTCTTCTGTCTGTGTAGCTTTGGCCATCAAACTTACTTTGTAGATCAGGCTGGCCTTGAACTATAGAGATAATCTCCCTGCCTATCAAGTGCTGGGATTAAGGGCTTTCATTGATCCTCTAGAGAAGCAACAAGTGATCTTCCTAGTAACACCATCTTTATATACTCTACCTTTTTCATTGTTGCTCTTTTTGTTTTATTGTCTTAAGATAAACATTTTATTTGTTAAAGTTTGGTGAACTGTTTGATCTGTCAGTCAGTATTGAAAGACCCCCACCAAAGGCCCAGACACAGTTTCCCAAGAAACCCAAAAGAGCTGAGGGAAGAGATATCTTAAAAATAAACAGAACTAAAAATAAATAAATAAATAAATAAATAAATAAATAAATAAATAAAATAAACAGAACTGAGTCAGTTCCCCCTTCCTGGAGAGGGTGAAGTCAGGTGTTTTCAAAAGAAAAAAGTCAGGATGTCTGGTGGTGACCGATTAACCATGAGATGCCCCTCTCTGGAGATAACATGACCAGACCCTGGAGATGGGTTGTAAAACTCCTGACAGGGCAAACAGATAAGCTAAAATAAGACAAAGTCCAGGCCTGGAAAAAACTGGACAAATCAAGGACGGACCCATACTAACCCCCTCCCCTCTAAGAAATTTTGCGGGTTTTGCCTATAAAAACTAACTTCCCCAAGAAAGAGTAACTCCTCCCTGCCTCACTGCGCTGCGGCCAGTGAGTGCTTGAGATGAGTTCCCTGTTGTGGCGACTTGTAATGGAAATAAACCTTGCTTTTGTATTCTGGTACGCTCATCCTCAGTGGTCTCTCTGGGGGTCACAATCTGGGCACAACAAGTATCATATTAAAAAATGCATTCCTTCCTAGGAATATCATATTTGCCTTACATTTTAAACAGAGTCACTCCAGTTTTCTGTTAGACTATTACAAAAGTGGATTGAATGTTTAACACTTCTGAGGAATTTTGAATGAGCCCCTGAGTGCTTTCTATCTTTTCTCATTAGTTTGTTTCAGACAGGGTCTCATATGTACCTTTGGCTGTTCTATAAATGAAATCCATGCTGGCCTGGAAATGAGAGGGATTCACCTGCCTCTGCTCCTTAAGGTCTGGGGTACAAGTTGTGAGCTACCATACCCATCTTGTCCATCCTTCTTTGAAGCTAGTGGTTTGGTTTTTTTATATAATTTTGCTGTTGTATACTCAGTAGTGTTACTCTGTTTGCATGTCTTTCAGTATATGTTAGTAGGCATTTCTTCTGAAATGCCATATCCTATTCAGTAGGCACAGAAATGAGAGGCATGATCCTCCTCTGTTTCCTTCTGAAATGAGTTGGGGATTGCATTTGAAATTGTGTGACATGGAAGTAGTATATCGAGTACACAGAATTATGTAAATATATTCTCACTGAACATACATTTACAATGCTGTCTCACCGTTTCTATTATATACATATATGAGATATTTATCATGTACTGACCTATAAGCATGGTAAAGCTCTGTCTGAGTCTTTCCAGTTCTCTTCCATGATGTGAAAAAAAATATGGGAACAATAAAGTTGAGCCATGAATTAAAATCTTTAACCATCACAGATATCTTCATAGATAAAAAACTATCAGTAATGAAGTGGATCTCTATGAGTACAATGATTATAATAAAGGCTTTAGATCTTATTCCTCTTCACAGTTACACAAAAGAACTTATTTGGAAGTAAAACCCTATGAATATGATGAAGGTGATAAAGTCCTTGCATGTGATCATCAAGTACATAGAACTCAAACTAGAAAGACAAGTTATGAATATCATCAATGCAGTAAAGCCTTTGCATATAAAAGTTATCTACAAATACATGAAAGAAGTCATACTGGAAAGAAACATTATGAATATATCAGTGTTATAAAGCTTTTGCACATCTCAATCATCTTCAAAGACATGAAAGAAATCATACTAGAGAGAAACTCTATGAATGTAATCAATGTGGTAAAGCCTTTGCATCTAATAGTGATCTAAAAAGAAATGAAAGAAATAATGTAGAGAAACCACATGAATGCAAACATTGTGGCAAATTCTTTCCATTTCACAATAATCTTCAAATTCATGAATGAATTCATACTGGAGAGAAATCAATGTGGTAAAGCCTATGCACAAAAAAAAGTAGCCTTCAAAAGCATGGAAGAATTCATACTGGTGAAAAATCCCATGGATGTAATAAATGAGTTAATGCCTTGGACACCACACACATTTTCCCACTGAGCTTTCTCACTAGGCTCAAGTAAGATTAGTAAAACCATTCTATCATAAAATACTGTCTCCTTCTCAAATTGTAAACACATTACCATCCAATAATACGGGAGCACAGGACAATTTGAATAATAAACCTCTTTGTAAATGAAAATGATATTGCTACTGCCAACCATTTTATTTCAATTGCCAGTTCATTCTGAAGACTAAATACTTGTTCTTAACACTTTCTCAGAAATACCAATGTGTAGCTAGAGTTTTCCTGCCTGGCCCACAGTCAGGGCAAATCTCTCTCACCTGCCAGTCCCAAAGCTGCTCAGACCCGACCAAGTAAACACAGAGACTTATATTGGTTACAAACTGTATGGCTGTGGCAGGCTTCTTGCTAACTGTTCTTATTCTTAAATTAATCCATTTCTATAAATCTATACCTTGCCACGTAGCTCATGGCTTACTGGCATCTTCACATGCTGTTTCTCATCATGGCAGCTAGCAGTGTCTCTCTGACTCAGCCTTCCACTTCCCAGCTTTATTCTCCTCCTTGTCCCACCTATACTTCCTGCCTAGCCACTGGCCAATCAGTGATTTATTTACTGACCAATCAGCAACACACTTGACAAACAGACCATCCCACAGCACCAATGAATGGCAGAGAATTGTCTCAGTGGGTAAAGGTGATTGCTGTTAACCTTGATGGTTTGAATTTAGTCTCTGTGAGACCCACACTAAGCATGTAAATTTTTTCTTGATTATTACACTTAGGCTGCTGCATATGTACACCCATACTTGCACATATGTGAATACTTTTGAAACTGAAAGAAGTGCCAATGAGTTCACTTACCAGATTAAGGCATTTGCCGCCAAACTTGTCTTCCTCAGTTTGATCTCTGGTACTAAAACGAAGGAAGTAGAGAATAGACATATGTAAGCTGTTCTCTGACTAGCACATGAAAATCATGTTACATGTGTGTAACACACTTAAAACTTTTTATAGAGTTGAAATTAACAAACCAAAGAAATTAACCAAAATATTTAGAACACAGGACATGTTTTAGCAGATGAAATTAATGTACTGTAGGATACGAGAAGTATCATTGTTCATCTAATCAATGATGGTTCTGGCATGAATCTCACATTATCCTTTCATCTCTGATTCAAAGATGGTTCATTTTAAAAAACATCTCAGCTGGGTATAGTGGGGCACGCTTGTAATCCCAGCACTTTGGAGACAGAGGCAGGTGGATCTCTATTAGTTTTAGGCCAGCCATGTCTGTACAGATTTTTAGAGTTTGTGAGGCACTCCTTTCCTCAGGATTATATTATTTATTACATGGATGATATCCTGTTGGCCACTTTCAAAGAGCAACAATCCATATATAATATGACTCAGGATATGCTACATAAAAATGGGCTCAGTATAGTACTGAAAAGTTACAAAGATTAGACACTGTATAATATTTGGGACAGCTAGTTACTAGAACAACTGTTAAATCACAAAAAAGTCCATTAGATAAAATAACATAAAAAAATCACATAATGACATTCAGAAATTTTTAGGACATAATAATTGGCTACATCATACTTTAGGAATACCTACCTATACACTAACCATTTTATTAAAAACTGTAGAAAGAGAGATGACATTGGCTCATCCTCAAATAAGTAAGTGCCTGGAGAGACAAAGTAACAACTACAACTATTTTAATCCACACTAAAAGAAGCATTTCTGTAGCATGTTGATTCTACCTTTACTTATTTCCCTTACTAACAGGGGGCTGGAGAGATGGCTCAGAGGTTAAGAGCACTGACTGCTCTTCCAGAGGTCCTGAGTTCAATTCCCAGCAACCACTAACATGTCTCCTACACATATTATATAGTACAAGAGGATAAACCTTTAAGATAGATTTGTTTATACCATAACAGTAAAAAAATACTAACTGCTTTTCTTACTCTTCTTGTTCAATTAGTAAATCAGGACAGGACCCCATATCAACAATTACAAGGATTCAAATGTTGCTGTATTGCATTACCCTTAATTAACTGTGCTTAAGCGCATTAAAGAACTCTATGGACTTTCAAATAATTTACAGATTACAATGGATGGACAGAAAAAAATATCATGCTGGCAAACTATGGGAGTTTCTTATGCAAACTAAATTTAAAATTACAAAAGTTATGCAACCTTCTCTTATTCCACAGAGGGATACTTCTCTTACTGTTAGCTTATCTAATGGATTAGGAGGGATTTATGGTGCAGGGATTCATCCATCTGTTATTACTTGTTTTTTTTTTTTCTGAGCTCGACAAGTGAAACTGGCTGTTTTGATTCATGTATTACAGTCAATGTATCAACCTTTAAATATTGTTTCAGATTCTGCTCAAGTCGTAGGAATGTTTTTCAGCAATAGAAACTGCTCTAATTATATTTGTATCCTATTATATTACCAATACCACAGGAACTACAATGTCTGGTAGAAAACCACAAATATATTTTGTTTGTTACTGATACTTGTCCACACTCTAACCTCCCTGTAAAGAGTAGACTGTTACTCATATTATAGGCATCCCTTATTGCTGCAAGCCACAGGAAAAAGTAATGGACTCCAGCTACTATCACAAAAGCTACTACTTGGAAAGGTCAAAGACTTTTCCAAAGGCCAAGCCATGGCTTAAGAAGTCTTAGTGATGATATTTTAGCTTCTGTATATGTATTAGCTGATTCTTACAATGATTTTCTGGTATGCTATGTGCTTCCAAGAACCCCTAACAGTGTATTTATCTAAAATACCTATCAAGCATCCAAGGTCAAATGATCTCCTGAACTAAGGTAACACCCTTATGGAAACAAAGCCTGTCTCCTAGGTCAGGTGGATAGCTTTATTTATTGCGTAATTTAAGGTGAGACCCTTCTTTCTTATACAGTCTTACTAACATTATAGACTCCTAACTTCTTACCTAACCACTTCTAGGAATGTAGATTCAGCACATAAATTCCCTTTTTGATATACTAACTGATATTAGCTCTCAGTTGACCTCCTCCTTTAACCACTCCCTTTTCAGATTTCAAAAGAAGCCTGACAGTCACTGCCTGAGGAAAATTCTCACCTGCCTTTATGACCCTGCAGGAATTCAGGCCTGGTGACCTGGCTGGAGGGGGGGGATCGCTATTGCTTGGATTTATAACTGTAAACCAGAGAGACTGGAAAAAGAATAGATTGATGGACTAAGAGCTGGGTGTGATGAGATTCTTTTCCAGAAAATAATTCTTGCCATTTCATAGCTTCTCTTCTGGGTCCCTGGGAAGAATATTATTAAGGCTGGTCCTTAGTAATATTCAAGACCTTATATTTCTCACAGCTGGGGCATAAATTGAAAGGGAAAAATCAATAGTCACTTTGAGAAATGCTCCTGTTAGAATTCTGCCGTGCTCCAGCTACATGACCGCACATGAGCAGTTCAGGAGCTAGACAAGGGGTCTTGTGTCTTAAGTCATCAGTGTATGCTGGCAACTACAGGCACACGGTGTGGTCACGCAATCCGCTCCATAAGCCGGCCTGTGCATGTTCACCAGGAACCCTTAAAAATCCGGACGCAGATCCCACCCTCTCTCTCTGTTCTGCTCTGTCTCTTCCCCACCATCTTTCCCTCTCACGGCATGTGCTCTTTTCCCAGGCCTGGTTCTTCTCCACCTCCCTTCCCCCTAATAAAGCTCTGCTACCAGGTAGCGTGGCCATGGCTTGTAACCTTTTCATATGGTAACCAGCACCATAACCAGCACTGCTTATCATTCATTTTAGCTCCCTCCTCCACCCCCAAAGGTATTTGCTGACCAGCAGTTTTAGAACTGACCAGGAGTTGAACTCATGGGAAGATAAGGCTGGAACAATAAATCTATATACCATATACCCTGGACTTGGCAAAACAGGATATGGGAGTAATGGACTCAACTGACTAGAAATTGAACTTATGGGAAAATAGGACTGGAACAATAAATCTGAATGTATATATCCTGGGTTCAGCAAAAGCAGGACATAGGGAGTAAAGAATTGTCTCTGTAGATACTCTGCATCCCGTTAGCCACTAGTAATTTCACTCTTATAGTTCGGCCAGTAACTTCAAAGAACTACCTCACCCTAGCCCCCTCGTCCAATCCCGAGATATGTAATCCTTGCATATAAACCTTTCTTATATTAAAACCCTTGAAGTGAGTGCTCGGGGACCATCATCCTCCACCCACTGTGTAGAGTGTTGGACATGGACCAAGCCTGGGCTTGCTTTGTTATTAATAAACCCCTGTGTGCTTACATCAGGTATCAGCTCTGTGGTGGACTTGTTCGGGGGTCTTGCGACACAGGCACAACAAAAGTGCACATAAAACATTAAAACAATAATAATAAAAAATTAAAAAGGGGGAGTACCAAGAGGTATTCTTGTATTTTCCTCATTCAGTCTTAAGTTTTAAAATTTGCCTCAAGGTGATATATGTTCAAAAGCACACAAATATCCCTCTATAGAGCATTCTGTATAGTCTTTAGATAGGTCTGTGTGGCTTAAACAAGTTGATAGTTTGAATTCCAAATGGATAAAGATTTGGGAAGGGATACATTTCCCTCATTGCAGGGAGATCCCCTGAATCATTATGGATGTCTCTTCAGCTCTTCTACCCTGGGACAATCAAGGATAATTGTACACAGCAAGGATACAGTGTAAGTGGCAAGAAAGAGAAGAACCCTCTATCTAAAGGGTAAAAGGAGATATCGAGCGCATCATCAAGTTCCAATTGGCCCACTGGTGGTCAAGGTAAAAACCTATACATCAAGGGAAAAAATATTCTATAAAACACAGAGTCCTAGGTCACCTGAGGTTTTTTTTTTCACCAAGCGTTAGCTGCTTTAACCCATACATCTGCAGTGAGTGCCACTGAGTATCTATAAACTTATGGATTGGTACACAGCTTCTGTTATTAATACTAATGTCTCTGTGTTTACGACTGGATCTTGAGACTGTAATAGAATCATTCATTCTTCTTAAGAAGGTAGTGCATTTGCTTTGTCCTTGGGATTTGAATCACTTCACATTTGCATAAGACATCATAACATTTGTATTCCTATTAAAGTCAAAATGGAGTAAGTTCCAAGAGATACCAGAACTACTCGTCATATGGGTCTCTTTTCAATCTATTCCCTAGATTTTTGTGACCATCATGATAATGTAACCAGTAACACTATTCATAATTTTATTCTTGTTCTTGGTTGCAGAAAATGTTTCTAATTTGCTTGCTTATAACATACTCATACATTAAATGACAATAAATTTTATCTACACCTGAATCTAGACCACTCAGGATACCCTGCATTTTAAAAAATTTTTAAAGGGGGATGAATAGTGGAACATAGACGAGGACTGCAGTCATGTAAGGTGAATTCTGGGTGCTTATAAGAACACTTCAAGAAAACAAGACAGGATTCTTGTGACCTCAGATTCTTCAAAATATGGCATTATTATTGGAATATGTTTTTGTGCTACTCTCAGGTTTACCAAACAAAAATGAGTTTACTTCAGATATCACATTAATATTTATTGTTGTTATTCAATCAAATGTTTAAACTATAATTTTCATGCCCCTATAGAAAATCATGATTTCCAAGTCTGGTATGTCTTGTTATGATATACAGCTTAAACTCAGGAGAACTTTACTCATTTACCCTTTCTTAATTTATAGAGTATGAATTGTCTGGGGCTCTGAATAACTTTGGCTATTGCATGAGACTCTATTCACCACATTTACAGGCTCCATTCTCCCAGGTCTCACTGCCTATAGAGGACAGACAGGGTATGTCATCACAACCTGCAAACTTTTTGTTTTTTTAAAGATAGGGTCTTAAATACTCCACGGTTTTTGAATTGGAACAGCAATGGCTATAAAATATCATGTCAAGGATGAAGGAAGCACTCTACAATGGTGAGTTTCACTTGTTGGAATTGGACCACAATAAGGTAAAAACACTCTAACGAACACTGACTCTATTACTTTATTTCAACGAAACCCTTTGTTTATAAATGCCAAGAAAAGAAGAAATTTAAAAGTTCAATATCTGTGCCACCAAATTGTTGAATGGTACTTGCAGCCAAGCCTAATGACTAGAATTCAAATCTTATAATATAAAGGGTACCAACTCCTGAACACTGTCTCACTTCTACATATGCACTCTTTTTTTTTTTTTTTTCCCCGAGACAGGGTTTCTCTGTGTAGCTTTGCGCCTTTGCTGGAACTTACTTTGTAGACCAGGCTGGCCTCGAACTCACACTGATCCGCCTGCCTCTGCCTCCTGAGTGCTGGGATTAAAGGCGTGTGCCACCACCACCCGGCCTACACATGCACTCTTACATATACAGACAACCTTGAACTCATCACCCTCCTGCCTCTACTTACCATTTCCACAGATAACAAGTTCCATGAACAATCTTGGTTTACACAGAGGCCTGATGCATCCTGGACCATCATTCTATACACTGAGATTCATCTGAGCTTGAAAACATTCATATAGCAGACTTGGTGATGCATGGCTGCACATTGAGACTCTCTCAAAAATGAAACAAAACAACATGCAAATAAACCAAAAACTTCATTACAATGGTGTGTGTGTGTGTGTGTGTGTGTGTGTGTGTGTGTGTGGTGTGTTTTGAAAAAAGTTCTCTCTCAGTTGCCTGGGCTGCCTTTGAACTCACACTGTAGCCCATGAATTTCTGAGCCTCCTGCATCAGCCTCTAAGTTCCTGGATGACAAGCCTTCACCACCAAGTGAGGAAGGTAAGACACAGAGATGCTTAACTACCTATTATAGGACACACACCTAGTAACCAGAAGTGCATGGCAGGACTATAATATTCCTCAGGTCATGTGGGAATCTAGAACCTTCCTTGAAGTAGAAAGCCAACTGCTCTGCATGGAAGGGTAGGAAGAGCACCAGCCTCCAAGCCTCTTTGGATTCTAAATGTCCAATGAATCATGGGTGGCCTAGGGCCACAGGTGCAGTGTAAAGCATTGTTTAAGAAGAGCCATACGCCTGTGGCCCAGGCCGATCTGGCCGTAGCCCAAGAGTAGCACTGTAGGTTTTTTACAGAGTTCAACAGGGCATCCCAAACCAAGAGCCATGCCCAGGAGGCCCTGGACAAGGCCAAGGATAAGGAAAATAAGATGGGCTCCCTTCTTGCTCACTATCATGGCCAAAAAAGTTGAGGTTACACAGAACTGAGGATCCTCCCAGTTGGCAAGGCCTTAAGAAATCTGACCATCTCTATCATGGGAATCTGGGGCACAGAGAACAAAATAATTCATAGATAGAGCGACTCTGAGTGTGGATGGCCCAACTGGTAATTGTAACCATGGTAACAGAGGTTAGCCCTTACTGCTCTCCTTAACTATCCCCACTTGAAGTAACAGGCACAGACTGCTTAGTCACTCACACAAGGTCACACAGTCACAAAATAGATCATTAGCCAGGATTTGAAACCATTTCCCATCTGCCTTTTTAACATTCTTTAATTACATGTATATGTTATGTGGTGGACAGGGCAGGCATGTATGGAGGATAGAGGACAACTTGCCTGAATGTTTTTTCTCCTTCAACCATGTTGGTCCCAGGGATCAGACTCGGGTAGAGAAAGGTGTGGAAGCATGTATCTTTGTCACCTGAGCCATCCCACTGGGTAACAATTGGATCTTTCTGTGTGTGCTCTTTGTGTGCATGTGCATGTGTGGGGGTCAAAGGTTAATGCTGGAAATCCCCTAAAATGAGATTAAAATCCAAATGCTGCTTATGGGTTACTGGGCATGGCCAGGCAGCTCCAGACTCTAGTCATTCAAAGATTTGGTAAGAGGGACTCAAAGAGCAGGGAAGGCAGTTTTATTTGCTTTGAAGGGCTAATGGGACAAAGTATTTCCTGGCTAGTAGGCAATACTGGGTCTTCTTCCTATTTGGTGTGAGCACACAAGGCTGTGTGTCAATAAAATTTCATTGATAGATATCAAATTGATTTGGAAACCCTTTAGGGTTACAAATAAAGACACTTCCTTGGATTCGCGCCCCCCCCCCAACATATAAGGAATGTTTTTAGCCCCTAGGCTATACCAATAAAAGTTTCTAATCAGCTTGACTACTGCCCTGAATCAATGACCCTATACCAAGCTGCCCAGGAGAGATACAGATGTCCCTCTTGCCTGCTTGGATGGGTGTGGCCACTCACAAGAGTGCTTTTCTCCACCATCTCACAGAACTGTCCAAAGATATCTTCATCAGCATCCCAAGAAAGCTTCAAGGATGAGGAAGCTCTGTGTGGCCAGGTGATAACCTTGCAGCATCTGAATGAGGTACTGGTTCTGTGGAGCCACAGGCGGAGCAGTCAGTATGCAGACAGGGATTGCTGGAATGATCTAGCCTGGTCAAATGTTACTCAGGGTCATTTTCCTGAGTCAGTCATCAGTGGACACTGAACATGGGGTTGTTTTTGACTCAGGTAGAGAGGTATGTGAGTGTGTCTGGCTATAGATAAATCTCCCCTTCCACATCCCCTCCTCTTTTCCTCTTTGTTTTGAGACAGGGTCTTATGTGACACTGGCTGACCTCAAATTCACTATTTAACCAAGGATAACCTTGACACTCTGATCCTTCTGCCTCCCCCTCCCCTTACACTACAGATGGAGCCCTGAAGCACAGTGCTTTGTGGCTTTATACAACAGCCATCTCCTGTATGTTCCTCACTCCTGACTCTATCTAGTTCCTGACTCCTGACTCTATCTAGAAGTTCCCACTCTCATTCAGCATTCCTCTGTCACTGCCTGGGCCTCAGTTTCTCCTTCTGTTTGGGCACAGGCCTGTGGCTTCTGGGAACATCCATGTCCACAGACCTAATTCATGGAGCATTAACAAACTTGGGTTTGAGTAGGGGAAATGCAGGGGTCAGTGGAGTACCCAAGAGGTGCACCAGGCTGTGCATCTGCCTTTCTACCCTACCATCTCACTGCAGGGACAGATGGATGAGAACATGGTTTAGGGTCACTGAGGACACAGCTCAGGTTTTCAATGTACATTCTTTACTTCTCTAAGCCAAAGCCTCGTGGCCCCAGGGTGAAGAACTGGGCTCATAAGACATCAAAAGGCAAGCTCGGTGCTTTACTAATGATGCCCGCTGACCCTATCACTCTACACTATTGGCTCCCTAACCTCAGGCCCTCTAATTCCCACCATTCCTTGTATGATATGACTCCCTATATGCCACCTACATTAGAACAGTCTACCCAGGAGTATAAGCTCACTGAAAGATAGAGAAATAATCAGTGTTAGCTGAGGGCATGGATTGGTCACGGGAGTCTAGAAAAAAGTCTAATCTTCTGGACCCAAAACACAGTTATGGCAATAAACATGAATGCAGTGCAATATGTACAGAAACCAGGATATGGAGTTGTGTTTCAGGAGTGGAGACCCTGATACCCCACTGAGTGACTGGATTTATACCTTAGGAGTGGAGCTTCTGCCTAATTTCCACCTTGAGGAGCTGGGGGCATGGTTATGTGAGAGCCTTTCCCTAGAATCCCAGTGATGGGCTGGAGTCATGATCGGGTGTGGAACCTTATCATATTCATGGCATCAGTGGGACCTGGGACAATGGAGCCATAGTTAAGGTAGACTAAAGTCACATGCAATAGCCAACTTTATCCACCTCCTCAGACAATGTATTCTGAGGTAAAAGAAAGCTCACGTGAGTAAATTTCTCCTGAGTTCAAGCTGTATACAATCACTAAGACAAGCAATATGTGGCAAAAGCGTGTTTTTCCATGGAGGCATAAACACTTAATTGAATAACTGCATCAATCAAGAATTAGTAATTTGAAGTAAATGCAGTACTATCCACTCCACCCTGGAGAAGCAAAAATCACATTCCAAGGACAATTCTGTGTTTCTATGAAACTAAGGTCACAAGACTTTTGCCTCATTGTCTTGGAATGTTCTCACAAACTCTCAGAATTCCCACATGACTATGTTCAAGGATGAGGAAGCTCTGTGTGGACTGAGTTCTGTCAGGCATGAACTAATAGCTTATACAAGGCCTACAAATCCCAATCTTTCTTTGTCTTCTCAACCCAGATCCTCACACTGGACACTGCCACTTTTGGAACCCTAATTTCTGTTGTTTTTGATCATAGAATGGTTTTTTTTTGGTGTTCCAACCCACAGGGAAAGACCAAAGACTTAGACTGTGTTCTAATTTAGATTAAATTAATTTATTCTCACTGCTAGCGGAAGGAAGGCAACCTTGGTGCCAGTACAGCATGCTGTGTGGAGGGGGTGGTAAGTGGGGGTTTTAGAGTGGGCATCAGAAAATGAGTATTACAACTATCCGTGGAATCCACAGCTGGCCAGGAAAATTGTTTTACTTCCCTCAGTTGTTTCTTCCTTTCCTGCTATATAGTAATGAAAAGACCAATTCAGCCTTTCCCATAATGATAAGCAAGTTTTACATAAGCAAAAGCAGTTAATAATACCACACAGCCATTATCCAATTATTATCTCACTGGGACCTCTCGGGTATTCCAGAGCAAAATGCCAATGACACATAAGTCAGGCCTGCTCCACATTAAGTTTCTTTAGCTATCACAGGGTATCTGTGTAAATTATTACTCTGGTTTGAGTACTCTAATGACTGACTTAGGTCAGTTCAATTCTAGCAGGCAAAACAGTGCCATCAGGTTAGGGCTGGCTGACATGGCCTCACAAGACCAAACTGGATTAAATTTTGGTGTTCTGCTTCCACCTCCAAATTGCTGGCATGATGGGCCACTGCCACCACAGAAGTCTGGAAAACTAAGTTGTGGCTAAAATTGTGCAGCTGAGAGAGGTGTGAGCAAGTCTAGGTGTGCCTTATTGAAATTGTTGATAACTGGTGATGTATTTCCTGTGTCATTGTATGTTGGAAGCATGTGATCTGCTTTTTGATTTTGATTTTATAGGGAATTACAGTTAAGAGATTTCATGACTCTCAGAAAAGACTTTGAACTTTGGACTTTATAACATTATTGAGGCTGTGATAAACTGTGGGGACTTTTCAAATTGTATTAAACACATTTTGCATTATGATATTGTTACAAGCTTATGGGGACAAGGGAGCTGAATGTGGTGGTTGGAATGTAATTGGCTTCCATAATCACATAGGGAGAGGATATTAGGTGATATGGCTTTGTTGGAGTAGGTATGGCTTTGTTGGAGGAAGTGTGTCCCTGTGGAGGAGAGCTTTGGTGTCTCATATATGTTCAAGTTATGCCCAGTTCACTTCCTGTTGCCTTTAGATCAAGTAAGCACCATTGGGGCATGGAGAAATGGGACCCAAAACTGAGGTGGACTAAAGTCTCATGCAATAGCCAATTTTATTTGGAGCACCAGACAATTTATACTCTTAAGGTTAAGAAAAGTCATGTGAGTAAAGTTCTCATGAGTTAAAGACATATACAATCACAAGAACAAACTGTCTATGAAAAAACATGTTTTTCCGTAGAGGCATATGAAATATAGTTTGAATGTTTAGTTGAATAACAACAACAAGCAATAATGAGTAATCAGAAGTAAACTCACTAGTATCTGCTATACCTGAAAGCACAAAAACACATTTCAACATTACAATATGGAAGCACACACACATACACACACATACATACACACACACACACACACACACACACACACACACACACACACTCATACACTGTGTTTTTGCTAGTACCAAAAGAAGCAAGAAGAGTGCATCATATCTTCTCAACCAAGAATTATAGTTAGTTCTGAGCCATTTGATGTGTGTGCTAAGAACCAAACTCTGGTCTCCAGCAGCAGCAGTACTACTGAGTTGACTCTCTATCTCATAATGTGTCATTGTAATGCAGAAGATGAAATGAAAATGCCCCATTAATCCTTCTGTCTTCTATCACTGGGAAATGATGAAAGTCCTTGCTATGTGGTCATCAAAGAAATGAATGGAATTCTATACTACATAAATGGACTCTGCCCATTGCTTCTGACTGTCAATGTTAACACACATCTCTTGATATGAATGACATCAAAAGGTTTAGTTAAGTAGAGATGATTCCAGATTATTTATATTAGGAAAAGTTCTATAATGTGCTATTTATTTATTTATTTATTTATTTATTTATTTATTTATAGATAGGATCTCTCTACAGAGCATGGCGGTCTTGGAACTATGTGGACAAAGCTGACCTTAAACTCACAGAGTTCTGCTTGCCTCTGTCTCCCAAGTACTGGGATTATAAGCATTCACTATTGGGTTCAGCTGAGATATGTTTTTTAAATGACCTATCTTTGAGTCAGAGAATTAAAGTGTAACGTAAGCTTACATTTTTTGATTTAAACAGGAATCACTATTGTTTTGATGAAGAGAAATACTTCTTGCACTTCTACAATTTATGAATTTCAACTGGTAAACCATTTCCTATGTTCTCCACATTTGGGTTATTTTGGTTTTTTGATTTCACCTTTATCAAAATTTTAACAGTTGTATACACCTGTGCCATGGTTTGCTTGTACCAGTAAGAAGACCTCTTACAAGTGTCATTCTCTACTTCCTCTGTGTGATGACTAGAGATCAAACTGAGGTAGTCAAGTTTGTCAACAAGTGCCTTAAACTGGTGAATGATCTCACTCGCCACTATTTTTGTTTTAAAAATATTTATGTATGTGCTTGTATGTGCATTTTCATATGCCACAGTCCATGTGAACTATTCTGAGGAAAACTTGTATGAGTAATGTGGGGCTCCCAGAAAATGAACTCAGGTAACCAGGCTTAACAGCAACCATTTTTGGCTGCTTTGACAATTCTCTGGTATTCATTTGTGTTCCTGGTAAAGTGGTAAGAACAAGTGTTTAATCCTCAGAATAAACTAACTTAACAAAAATGGATAGCACTATAAATACCACTTTCATTTTAAAATATGTTTTATTTTTCAAATTGCCCTGTGTTTTTTTTCTTTTTTTATTAAGAGAATTTTTTCATTCATTTTACTCACCAATCAAAGATCTCCCTCTTCCCTCCTCCTGCCCCCCCCCAGCCTTTCCCTCTCAACCCTCCCCCACTTCCCCACACACACGAAGGCAAGGCCTCCCATGGGGAGGCACATCCAGTAGAGGCAAGTCCAAGCCCTTCCCCCTGCCTCAAGGCTGCACAAGGTGTCCCATCATAGGTAGTGGGCTCCAAAAAGCCCCCTCCTGCACCAAGCATGGATTCTGATTCTACTGCCAGGGGACCCCCAAGCAGATCAAGCTACACAAGTGTCTCACCATGCAGAGGGCCTAGTCCAGTCCCATGCAGGCTCCACAGCCATTGATCCAACTTCCATGAGTTCTCACTACTTTGGTTTGGTCGTCTCTGCAGGTTTCTATTGTATAATGACAATAGAGTTACAATTTCAAAATGAGACAATGTTTTATTGATGGAATGGTTCTACTAATCTTACTTGAGTACCAGTGAGATGATTCAGTGTGAAAATGAGTGTTATGAAAAGTTTTACTGCATTTATTACATTCATGGAGTGTCTTACAAGTATGAGATTTTCCTGCCTTTAAAGACACAGTGACCTGCAAAAGCTTTACCACATTGAGTATATTCACAGGATTTCTCTCCAGTATGACTTCTTTTATGTGCTTCAAGATTTCACTGATGTGCAAAGGCTTTACTGCATCAAATACATTAATTTGGTGTCTCTCCCATATGATTATTTCCATGATTATGAAGACTATTGTAATGTAAAAAGAGACCAGAGAATGGAGGAAAAGAATTCCAGCCCAGTCCCTGGATTGAAGAGTTCAGGGTAGATGGGAAGGGTATGCCTGGTACTCCTGATATACAGAGATACTGGCAGCCACTTGCTGCTTTGATATGTTAATGGAAAATATAGTTAGCAATTTGTGAAAATTTGTGATCTAAGAATTATAATCTCAAAAATTATTTTAAAGCATTAATGAAAGCAAGCTTTATGATCCCATGTGACCAAGGGCCTACAATTTTTATTGGAGTGTACCAAGGATAAATTACACCTTTCCTCTCTAGCTGCAATTTTTAGTCAGAAAAATAACAGGCCAATTAGTCAGAGATACAAGAATTTACTCAGCATAATTGTTCTGTTTCAAATAGTGCAACAACACTAATTAAGTTTCTAGAAGGAAATTCACTTTTTTTCAAATTCTTCACAGTCCTGGTCTGTGAAAACCCTAAAATTTTTTTATCAGGACATTTTTGATCACTTAAAATTGACTATCTGGCCGGGCGGTGGTGGCGTATGCCTTTAATCCCAGCACTCGGGAGGCAGAGGCAGGCGGATCTCTGTGAGTTCGAGGCCAGCCTGGGCTACCAAGTGAGTTCCAGGAAAGGCGCAAAGCTACACAGAGAAACCCTGTCTCGAAAAACCGAAAAAAAAATTGATTACCTGACTAATCACTGAACATCCCAAATGCAGACAAATTTAGACCTTTCAACCTCTTTCCTGTTACCATGTTTTCTCTACTGTGGGTACACCAGCTTGCCAAGTAGACAATAGACTCTGATTCTTACAGAGGTCCCTATGCATTTGAAACTCCCCACCAAAACACTGGGCTCTATCAGGACACCCATTCACATGTCTTATTCTCCTGTCACTGACCTGCATAACTGTGTTCCCAGCACTGGATGGCACAGGCAGTTCTTCGTATTCAAAGCAACTCTCAGTAACATAGTACAAGGCATGTCTGGCATAATGTGCTGGATTGTTTGTTGTCAACTTCATACAGGCTGAAAAAACCTCAATTGAGAAAATGCCTCTAAGAGTTCAGGTTGTAAGCCAGAGTGCAAAGAATTTTCTTAATTAGTGATGAGGGAGGGCCCATCTTCTTGTAAGTAGGTCCAACTCCAGGGCTAGTGGTCCTGGATTCTATATAGAACAGGCTGGGCAGGCCATGGAGAGCAACAGAGTAAGCACCACTCATCTATGGCCTCTGTATCAACTTCTTCCTCCAGGTTCCTGCCCTGTTTGAGTTCCTGTCCTGACTTCCTTAGATGATGAAGAATGAATGATATGGAAGTGTAAGTCAAACTTTTTCTCCCTGACTCGTGTGTGGTCTTGGTGTTTCACTGCAGCAATAAAAACCAAAACCAAGACACCTACCAGACACCTTGCTCTAAAAACAAATAAAGAAATAACCATTTGTGAAAAATCAAGTAAATTTCTTAATGAATGGGAGACTTTGGGGAATAGAAGGAAACACAGATTAGAGCAGTGATCTATGTAAAAAGTGAAATAGAAAAGGTGATACTGTGGTGTTTAAAAGAGAATGGTCCCAATAAGCCCAATGTGTAGCTAGAGTTTTCCTGACTGGCCCACAGTCAGGGCAAATCTCTCTCACCTGCCAGTCCCACAGCCACTCAGACCCGACCAAGTAAACACAGAGACTTATATTGGTTACAAACTGTATGGCCGTGGCAGGCTTCTTGCTAACTGGTCTTACAGCTTAAATTAATCCATTTCCATTAATCTATACCTTGCCACATGGCTCGTGGCTTACCGGCATCTTCACATGCTGTTTGTCATTGTGGCGGCTGGCAGTGTCTCTCTGACTCAGCCTTCCACTTCCCAGCTTTATTCTGCTCCTTGCCCCGCCTATACTTCCTGCCTAGCCAACGACCAATCAGTGTTTTATTGATTAATTAGCAACACACTTGCCATACATCCCACAGCACCAATGTTTTAATACTTAGTCGTCAGGGAGTGCTGCTATTAATGAGGGATTAGGTGGTATGGTATTGTTGAAGTAGGTGTGGGCTTATTGGAGCAAGTGTGTCACTGGGGGTAGGTTTTGAGGTTTCAAGGGCACAAGCCAGGCACAGTGCCTTTCTCTCTTCCTACTGCCTGCAGATCTGGATGTAGAACTATCAGCCATCATGTCTGCCTGTGTGCTGCCATGCTCCTCACAATGATGATAATAGAATAAATATCTGAAACTATAATTAAATGCTTTTCTTTTAATACTTGCTCTAGTCATGTTATCTCTTTATTACAATAGAATACTGGCTAAGACAGAAGTTGGTACCAGGGTGCAGGGTACTGCTGTGATGGGCCAGACCATGCTGCTTGTTGGTGGAATGTGGTTTGGGGGGCTTCGGATTAGGAAAGTGGTAATACAGTTTAAGTGGACCTTAATGAGCCATACTAGAAGGAACATGGAAGGCAGTGGTGCTGAGAGAAATGTGGATTATGATGGTCCTACTCAAGAGGTTTTTGAGGAGAGTATTAGTAAGTGGGCTAGAGACCATTCCTGTGATATTTTAGCAAAGAATGTGGCTCCTTTCTGCCCTGGTTTCTGAAGGAGGATAAATTTAAGAGGTGTAGATTATTTCATTGGCAGAAAAGATGTCAAGACAGACTAATATAGATTCTGTCCTGGGTGTTTAGTGGTCACTCTTGTGAAGAGATATTATGAAAGGCAGTAATCTGAGCCAGGAAAAAACTGCACATGTTTGGGCAGAAAAGGAGAGACAGGAAATGTAATGGAGCTAAGTCTGGTGCACAAAGAGATAAAAAGTTTAAAGAAAAGCCTGATGATAAGGGGATAAAAAGGGAGTGGTCACCTCAGAGCTAGAACCTACTTAGTTCAGCTTCCAAATTGGCCCAAACTGGCCCAAGGTAGAGAAGAATGTTGCTGTCAACAGAGGAATTGGAGATCTGAAGAGTCATTGACATCAGATATGGAGTTACAGAATTTGTAGTCTGCCGGGTTGCTTTTTGGTCTTGCTTTTTTCCAGTATTTCCTTACTGTGTTTCAATTCTGCCCTTCTGTAATGGTAAAGCTTGTGCTTGGAAAATACATGTTTGAAGTATGTGATCTGTTGCAGAGTGGCCCCCATAGGCCAATATGTTTGAATATTTAGTCATCATGGAATGCTTTGGAGGGCTTAGGAGGTGTGGCCTTTTGGCAAAGATGTGGTCTTTTTGAAGGAACTGTGCCACTGTGGGTGAGCTTCAAGGTTTCAAGGTCCCAAGCTAGGCCTGGATGGAGTCTTTCTCTTTTCCTCCTGCTGGTGGACAAGGATGTAGAACTCTAAGATACCATGTTGGTTAGGTGCTACAATGCTCCCCGTGATGACAAAACTTCTGAAACTGTGAGCAAGGCCTGGTTAAATACTTCCCATTATAAGGGTGCCTGTGGTTGTGGTGACTCTTCATGGTGATAGCACACTGACTAAGATGACACCACTTAGTCTTAAAAAGTGATGAAAATAACTAAAGAACACTTAGCTGTTGCGGAATATTTGTACACTGTGTGAAGATATATTGCTGTGATTGGTTTAATAAAGAGCTAATTGACCAATAGCTAGGCAAGAGGGACTTCCAGGCACAGAGAGGACACTGGGAAGGAGAAGGCAGAGTCAACAGAGGTCACCAGCTAGATTCAGAGGGAATCACAGGTACAGAATGAAGGAACAGTAAAATACCATGTGGTAGAATGTAGATTAAAAGTTAAGCGTTAATTTAAGTTATAAGAGCTAGCTAGGGACAAGCCTATCCTAAGGCTGAGCACTCATATAATAAGAAGTCTCCATGTCATTATTTGCGAGCTGGCTGGCGGGATAGAGAAAGATTTGTTACAGTTAGCAATATTGAATTTTAAATGACAGTAGGATCTTTTCTGGTAGTGAGAATGCCATTAATAATAAGTTGTATGACCCCACCATGTGAAAAGTGTTAGCTGGTGAGTGCTGTATGCTGACACACAAGCCATAGCCAAACATCCTGTGTCTCAGTCCTCTCACCAGACTCAAATGAACTAATCAGGTTTGCACTTACCATTAGAGAGTTGCCCATTTGGAAACTTCACTGGCTCAAGTAACCTCTCCAAATTGTACACCCACAAATTTGGTTTTTCTTCATTCATATGGTATGAATTAATGCATGCTGGGAAATTACACAGAAAGGCACTCACCCTGTGCCATCAGAATTTTCTTTATAACATAGACTGGTGCAGCTCACTGACTTAATATGAAACTACCTCTAATTGTCTAAACTGTTTCCTCCTGCAATATACACAATAAACCATTCTGTCTATTCTGATCTCAAATGAGAAGTTGTACTATACACACAAATCCTTTTCCTATTACTGCAATGAACAGCTCACTGTGTGACTCAAATGAATTCTATTAGAATTGGTTGATGTTACAAACATTTAATACAATAATTTAGGAAGTTAAGTCAGGATGACAACAAGGTCAATGCTCTGTGTGACTACAAATGGGGGTAAGGGAACATGAGTCATCATTAGAAACTTTGTCTTAAAAGTATTTTTCTGAAAGGTTGGAGGTAAAGCTGCTATGGATTTAAGGTGACTTCCCAATAGTAAATCTTTCCAGGCACATTCAGCTTAATGAGGTCTCCTTAATAATAACAAGGCTCTAGATCTGTATAATGCTCAAGAGGATCTGTCCAGGAAAAGATTTGCTAGTGTGTACACACCATAGGCTTAGGCATTGCACATACACTGTCAACCTGGAGAACTGCTTCTTTTTTTTTTTTAAGATTTATTTATTTATTGTGTATACAGTATTCTGCCTGCATGTGTCCCTGCAGGCCAGAAGAGGGCACCAGATCTCATTACAGATGGTTGTGAGCCACCATGTGGTTGCTGGGAATTGAACTCAGGACCTCTGGAAGAGCAGTCAGTGCTCTTAACCACTGAGCCATCTCCCCAGCCCCGAGAACTGCTTCTTATTGCCCTGCTGCTGTCATGGCTTGCTCAGTTTGCTTTCTTATACAATTCAGGATCACATGCCCATAGTGGTACCAACTACCGTGGGATAGGCCCTATTACATTAATTGTTAATCAAGAAAATACTCTATAGATTTGCCTAAATGTCAATCTGTTATAGGAATTAATCAGAGTCCCTGTATCTAGGATAAACATTAGAGTGAATAGTTGTTTTCCAGAAGTACTTAGACCTTGAGGAAATCATTGTGGAAAACAATAATTGTTTTTCTGTGATTTGTAGAATAGTTTTTTTAAGGGGCATTATAGTGTATGCATGAATTTGGTCACAAGACACTTCTGGCACACCTGAAGGTTTTAATTATTTGATACTGAAAATGGTACACAATAAGGACTAAAGTAGCAGAGGCATGACACTTTCCTTTAGAGAAACATGTAGATTAGATTAAGGACCTTGGTATGAGGAACTAGTTTACCCAGAAAACAACTTTGTAACAATCAATAAATATGCTTGTCAATGACAGTTTCGGTTGAGTGCATCAGAGGATTGACCTTCCTGCTGCCATAAGCCTAAAAAATTCATCTTGGACAGACCTTTCTTTTGCCAGTTCATGCAACCAAGAACACCCGAAATCAATCAATCAATCTCCCTCTAGCTTTTATCAAGCTGCCCAAATCTAACAAGCATACCTAGAGAATCATCTCCAGCTCCCAAACACAGATTTTTGTTTTGTTTTGGTTTTTTGGTTTTTTTTGTTGTTGTTGTTGCTGGGGTTTTTTTTTTTTTTTTTTTTTTTGGTTTTTGATTTTGGTTTTTCGAGACAAGGTTTCTCTGTGTAGCTTTATGCCTTTCCTGGAACTCACTTTGTAGACCAGGCTGGCCTCGAACTCACAGAGATCCGCCTGCCTCTGTCTCCCGAGTGCTGGGATTAAAGTGTGCCACCACCACCCGGCCCAAACACAGATTTTTAAGTAAACCTCAACTCTCTTTTTTTTATTTTTTATTTTTTAAACATACCAACCACAGATACCCCTCTCATCCCTCTTCCTGCTTCTCCCCCACTTCCCCCCTGACCCCTCATCCCCTTCTCCAACAGGGTAAGTTCTCCCATGGGGGGACAGCTAACCGTGGTACATTTAGTTGAGGCAGGACCAAGCCCATCCCTGCTTTATCAGGGGTGAGCAAGGTGTCTGACCATTGGTAATGGATCCAGAAAGCCAGCTCATACACCAGGGATAGATCCTGATTACACTGCCAGGGGCCCTTCAGACAGACCCAGCTACACAACTGTATCCTGCATGCAGGTTCCACAGCTGTCGGTCTAAAGTTCATGAGTTCCTTTGAGCTTGAGCAAACCTCAACTCTTTTAATACTCAATTTTCAGTGTGTGGATCTGAACGCATACACACAAAAATGTTGATAATCTGTTAAGTTTAGAACTGTAGAGATGGCTCAGTAGTTGAGTCTCCTTACTTTTCTTGTAGAAGACATAAATTTCATTCCCAGCACTAACACTGTGGTACACAATCATGCCTACGTCCTGTTGCAGGGGATCTGATGCCCCTTGCTCTCTTCTATGGGCACCAAACATACATTGATGCAAAACACACATATAGGTAAAATAAACTAAATAAATACAGTAAATTGAAAACACCTGCCTTATGTTTCTTTTATGTCACAATGAACAAAACAGCCAGAAATACCTAGAAATGTGACAAATATCTGTAGAACTAAGCCATGCCCCAAGCTCCTCATTGGGGATTCTAGGCAGAGGCTTCACCCCTTAGAAATGCCCCCAAGGTCTTCATTGGTGTTTTCTAGGCAGGATCTTTACCCCGAGCCATAACATTATTCTCTGGTTTCTTTAAATATTGCATAGCACTGTGTTTACTGCCATAAGTGAGTTTGGGCCAAGAAGCTCCATCTTCTGAGCCTACCTGCCCATTCCCTGCCCTCATCCAGTGTTCCACACTGGTTATGTTTCCCTTTTAGAGTGAGCTTATTTTCCTAGGTAGATGGTTGTGATGTAGGTAGCATATGGGATATTGTAGCATGCCAGGTGTTACAGAGTTATGGGAAATAGAGGGCAAGAGTGTGGGGGGCCCTGGTGTGATGGAGTCAGCTGGGCACCATCGGTAAGGTCCCAGCTGGTCTCCCAGTGCATGATGAGTCCCATTCATCATCTTGCAGGCTAGGGAAGATGGTCTTCAGCCTGCAGAGCTGAAGGATGAAGACTGAAAGGCTGAGCTATGTCCTCAACAGTCCTCGGCCTGCATCAGCTGCATCTATATCACCCTCCTCCACCTATAGAGCACTACCCTGCTCTACCTGAATCAAGACCCCAATTTCAGTAGCCATAGATGACTGAAGGAGGGACATGTCCCAGAGGCACCTTGCCCAGACTACATCTAACAGGCTATCCCTGTCTGTACAGTGACTGCTCTGTCTGTAGGTCCTATCACTGACTGTGTCCCATACAGCCAGTAGTACCTCCATTCTCTGCATCAAAACTGTCATTTGGCACCCAGTGACTCTTCCTCCTCAGAGCTGGACAAGATAGCCTGCTGCAACTTCAAAAACTTCTTTGGAAAGATCTGTAATCTGGAGGGGGCAAAGTCTTCGTGAGTGGCCACCATGAGCTAGGGAGGAACCAGAGACCACTTCACTTGGCAGCTTAGTACAGGGTCACAGAATCAGGACAGGAGCTGAGCCTATTCAGACTATATATTTGTATAGCCCATGTGCTGAACACATTCTTTATATTTTTAAATGTTTGGTAAGGGAAATACAAAGAAAGAATTATTTTCTGATCCTTGAAGGGATTCTAGTTCACATTTTGATGGTCATCAATAAAGTTTTAATGACTCACAACCCTGCCTACTCACAGCATGCAGAATCTAGACACTGAGTGGGCTACAGGTCAGCAATTATTTTGTCTATTTGGCCCTTTGTAGAAAGCCAACATAACTCCCCTGTTCTTACTCTTGGCATAATTGTTGGCTTTGTAACCCATAAAATCAATTTTGGATTTTACTATCAATCTATGAGATGCCCATTGTTGACCTATGACCTCCACAAATGCACATGAACACAAAGAGCACACAGAAATGATCAAGTGGGGGCCAGTGAAATGATTCTGGGGGTAAAGATAATTGCTGCCAAGACTATTTTTTAACCTACATGGTTAAAGGAGAAAATGGAATCAGGTAAGTTATCCTCAGATTTTCACATATGCATGGCACAACACCTACATTAATAAATACATGCAACCTTAAAACCTTTATAAGGCCGGGCAGTGGTGGTGCACGCCTTTAATCCCAGCACTTGGGAGGCAGAGCCAGGTGGATCTCTGTGAGTTCGAGGCCAGCCTGGGCTACCAAGTGAGTTCCAGGAAAGGCGCAAAGCTACACAGAGAAACCCTGTCTCGAAAAACCAAAAAAAAAAAAAAAAAAAAAAAAAAAACTTTTATAAGGGTACTGATGAGAAACTTGGGTTCAAATTCTGGCTTATAATCCTTGAAGTGGCTCTGTAACTTTGTGAGAGTGGCCACAATTTCCTGTGCCTGTTATTAAGAATGATGTAAAGACATCACACTTGTTGCCATAGTTACAATAACCAGTTGGAGTGTCAATAACTAGAATTGCTCTAGCTGAGACTCTTACTTCTTTGTGCCTCGGTTTCCTATAGTTTCCTATGTGAGAAGTGGGAGAGTTTTGCAATACCTTAGCATCTTGGTGGTTCCTCAGTTTCGTGTCATCTCAGTTTAGTGGGCCCTGGCAGTGAGAAGGGAACCCTCCTTTTTGTCATTCTCCTCGTCCTTTCCCAGGGACTCCTGGGCACAACTTTGGCTCTAGCATGCTACTTGGGCTCTATATGAAGCCACTGAAGCTGCAGCTCAGCCTAGGCCAGGTGGGCCTCAGTTGTGTCCATCTCTGTCTTCATAAACAATGTCTCACATTGCATTTGTGGCCTTAGCCCATGTAAGATTCTCAGGACATTTAGACCCCAAAGCGGATGGGATCTTGGGCATCTTCCCATCCTTCCATGCTGAAATGATGGCATTCCACCTCAAGGAAGGTTCTGGATTGCAACCTGAACCTAAGAAAATTCTGGTCTTGCCATGCACCTCTCACTACTACCTGTATGTCGCCAGACACAGTTCAGTCTCTCTTTGCCCTGGCTTCCTCCCTTGGTAGTCCAGGCCTGTTATCCAGGTACTTGGGAGGCTGAGACCAAGGGGCAGGAGTTCAAGGGCTATAGGGTAGGTTCTAGACCAGCCTAGGCAACTGAGAGCAACTCTGTCTTAAAACTCACACACAATATCTTTTAACAAAAAATTTAGTTTGTTTTTGGGACGGGGTCTTAGTGTGGATCACACTGTGTACCACAAAGTCAGCTACATCAATGATTTCAGCTCAGATGAGTCTCATTGGGTAGAGTAATAGCCCAGCATGCAACAGGCCTCTGCATAAGCAGGACATGGTATTGAAATCTATTATCTCATTAATTGGAGGTGGAGGCAGAAAGGTCATGAGTTCAAGGTCAGCCTGAACTTCATGAATATGTTTTAAAAACAGAACCTCAAAAGCAATGATTAATAAAAAAGATCAGGGCTCAGCAGGTAAAGGTGCTTGCAGTCAAGACAGAAGGACATGGTTTGGTCCTTAGGACCCACACGGTAGAAAGACAGGACTATGTCACACAGGCTGTCATCTGATTTCAAATTATACTATTCATGTGCATGCACAAAGACAAGAATAATAAATTAAATCTTAAAAGAAATCAAAAAGAGATACGAGATGGTTTTGTAGTTTAGTACTTGACATGGACCACACAGCAACCAATGCTGCTTGATGACATTGCAGCATTTCAACATTGCAGATCACAACTCTCCAAAATCTTTTTATTTCCATTTTCAATGATTTTCAGTATATGTTATGAGAGTTTCCTTATGTCTTTTACTTTGGAAAATTTTAGGTAGGCTTTGATGGAGGATGAGGATGTATACAATGGCAGTCTCTTTAAACAAAATAAATCTTGGGAAAAAATCCCCACCACGGAATCATATAGCATGATAACTCTGCCTACTCCCACACAAAAATCTGCATTGTGCCCCCTCACATGACACCAAGAATAGAGAACTGGGTATACCTGGTCCCACAGATGAAAGCACACTATGGAGGAAAACAATGGGCTCACATCCAGATAGGCATTTAGATACTGCTGAACTTATCACTTTTTGCCTCAGTAAAAATGCTGTCATAAGGTTGATGGCCGAATTCATCCCAGAATCATTAAGTCAGTATTCAATTTTGCTTGTGTCTAAACTATTGTACAATTATAGAGTATAAAAGGTATAGCCCTTTTAAAATAAACCAGCAGCTATTCTAATTTACCCTCAGATCTTGTCAGTTTCCTACCTTTGTCGACTCTATACCTCCTCTTTGGGACCTGAACCCCGCTGGAGCTGGACTCTGGCAAGTAGCTTTTGCAGAAAACACAGTTCAGTTTCCAGTACCCACATGGAAACTCACATCTGTAACTTCAGAGTTTCAGGGAATCTAGCCATCTCTTCTTGCTGAATAGACAGTGCCCTTGTGTGTGGACAGGAAGGCAGATCGATAACTAGACTCATGGGGAAATATACCTTAAGGAGAGCCTAGTGGCAGGAGCCATTCATATGGAATAACTCTTATCCTCTCATGCCTGGATCCCAGGTCCATCAACTGCCTCTGTAGTCGGGTTATGATGTCTGGCAGGATGCCCAGACCATGTGCTCTAGCCCTTACTGGCTTCATGCCAGGTGGAGCAAGTTATAATCAAGGCTCTCACCACTTTCTAAATAGATGAGCATGTTTGTGTAATTATATACTTGTAAACACATTACAAGTTTTATCACATTCTTTTGTGTGTATCTGCAGGTGTGTGCACAGATGCCACTTTGCATATGTGGCAAACAGAGAATAACTTGAGAATTCCTTCTATCCTTCCATCATGTGGGGAGCAAACTTAAGTAAGTAGGGCTGGCAGCAAGCCACATTATTGACTGCTCCGTCCTGCTGACTCTGACTATACATTTTGAGAAACATGGGAGATGTTTGTGGTAGTTACCTGAGTGTTACTGGTGTATTTATATCTGTAGGGCATGTGTGATGTGTGTGTGTGTGTGTGTGTGTGTGTGTGTGTGTGTGTGTGTGTGTGTGTGTGTGTAAGCATGGCTGCCATTTTTGCATGTATGTTTGAAGAAATATTCATGGGTATTTGGGTTTGTGCGAGTCATGTGTGGCAGAAGTCTTGTAAATGCACAAAGTTGCCTGTGTGGAGCTCTGGCATGTCAGGGTCATCTGGCACTGACAGACCTGGCCAAATTTATCAAGTCCAGCCTAAAAGTCTCCTTCCATCCACCCCTGCACTTGTAGTTCCCATTCCTTTTCCTGGTCTAGCCTCTGCCCTGCCCACTACTGGACCTTCTTTGGATGTGACCCTGCCTAACTTGCCACTGCCAAAACTGGGTCTACTCACTATGATGAATGCCTCAATCAACCCTGTCCAAATGCATCTCCAACTTTCCTTAAACTTCAACCCCCATCCAAGTCTCTGGCCACACCTAGCTTCTATTCCCACCACCAGCTTCTGACCCAACCCTGCCCAACCTGTCTGTACTCACAGCAACACCCCAACTTTCTACCCCGCCTCTGGCATCAACCTTCCTGAGACCCACCCACCTCCCCAAGTCTATAGGTAAATACTTGGTAGCAGGGGAATTTTATTAGTTGTAGAAATTTTAATGTAACTTGCCTGTGCCTTCAGGACATTCTCCAGAAAAATCACAAATATATCACTCCCATTTGATAATAGATTACTGCTGTGTTTGTCCTAATTTATGACATGATGGGTCAGATAATACCCAGGTCATGATGGAAATGCAGGTCAGGTTGCATGTAACTTAGTGGCCCATTGTCAAATGTTCAGTTTCCACTAAGGCCCAATAGTATGCCAATAGCTATCTCTAAAAGGGAGAATACTTGTCTGCAAATTGCTGTAGAGCCTTGTTCCAAGAGTCCAAAGATTTATTCTTTGATATAACTAAAGAGACTAACACAGGCTCCTAAAAGCATCCCCATCTGCCTCTGACACTCTGTATACCTTCGATATGGCAGTCTAAGTAGTATAGAAGCCTGCACAGCTGTTACCTGCACCCGTTGAATAGCATTCTTCTGTTCCAGGCCCCACACGAAGCTAGCAGCTTTTCAAGTCACTTGACACATGGGCCAAAATAACACACCCAAGAGAGCAATGTGCTGTCTCCAGATTCCAAACAGGCACACCAAACATTGTGCTCCTTTCTTGGTGCTGTGAGGGGCAAGTTGTCCTTCACCTTAGAAGGAGTATCTCTGCATGGCAACCACCACTGGACTCCCAAGTATTTCAATTGGGAAAAAGACCCTTGAATTTTGTTTGGATTTATGACCCATCCTTGATGGACATAAGTGTTACCAATGAGTTCAAAGTGGTTGCTACCTCCTGCTCACATGGTCCAACAACATAATCCATCAAAATAGTTCACACATGTGATATTTTGTGGAAGAGACAGATGATCAAGATCCCTTCTAAGTTAGAACATAAGGAGGAAAAGGTAATATATTATTGATGTAAACCTGTGAAGGAAGACAGCCAAGTGCCATATATCCTTCTGTAGTTTTCAATAGATTGTTTAGTGCATAATTAGAGGTTAAACATTTTCTTTCTGCTGAAATTGCACTGGTAATAACAATCACAGTTCACGAGGCCAGGAAGGAATTGGTAAATGAAGTTAGCTTTCCCACAGACTCTCTTCATTCCTCATCAAAATGGAGAGAATTCAAGATTAGACTGATAAGTAAATTACTCACTCCATGCTTCACAATCTTTTTCAGAAAACGGACAATATTTATGTAAAGGAGGGGAGGCTGGAATACGGGACCTGAAGCTGTCACCTGCATCAACTATCAGTGGTGCAGTGCTTTCGGTTTTACCCGAACAAAGAAATTCACCTTTCTTGTTTCTTTTACCAATTTTAAACTTAGGTCATGAAGTTTATATTCATTCCAAGAATTTGATATCACTCCTTTATGATTAATAATCCTTGATTATTTTGAGAATGGTCCAAGTTAATGACCAAGTGACCCAAACCAAACTAGGATCTTTCCCCCTTCTTAATGTCTTTTCATTTTCCTTTTGAACTCTGTCCCGTACTTCTTCACCTAAATTGCCTTCTTCTGGAACATGAGTTAAAAACAATTTGCACCCAACATAATAATTGTGCTTTTAATACTTGTGCTCCTCCTTACTTTTAAAAGTGATGCACTTGTTTAAGGCAAAGCTTGCTCCGGTTTCTGCGCCATTATTCTCACTGACCTCCTTCTCTGAGGATCCTCTCTCATCTTGTAACTAATTTCTGGTCCCTGTTCAAGAGCCACTTGTCACCATTCTAGAGATGGTGAGCCCTGGGAGAACTGAGCTGATAAATGAGGCACAAAGTCTTATGCAAGAGCCTACTTTATTCAGAGCCTCAAAAAATTTATAGTCTGAGGGTTAAGAAAGGCCACGTGTGGTAAGTTCTAGTGTGTTCAAACTGTATACAATGACAAAAACCACCCAGATGGGACCAAAACATGTTTTCCCATGAAGGCATATAAAGCATAGGTTAACTGAATAAAAACAACAACAATGATGAGTAATAAGAATAATAATGAGAATAAATTCACTCCTAACTGACATATTGTGTGGAACATGAAAACACATTCCGAGAACAATTCCGTGTTTTGAAGAAACTTAAGTCACAATTGCCTTGTCCTGTTTCTTGAACTGTACACACAAGCACTCAAAACCCTCCTCACATGACTTCATTCAAGGACAGTGTTCCAACAATACACATGAGCAAAAGTATCGATGACTATGGGGAACCAGACCCAAGGCAGCACAAGCTTTGAGAGGAATTCACAGCATTCGCAAAGCTAAGGTTTTTCTATATGAGGAGTTTTAAGGAAAAAGGACACTCACACATTCTCTTGATAGTTCCTTTCTTTATTTTCACAGATTGTTCTTTATTGCTCCTTTGTCCCCTTTTCCTCCACCACTTAAATACTTCAACAGAACCTCTCAGACAATACAAAAGTCATAAAGAGATACATCCCATTTCTCAAGTGAATGATTATAGATAAAAACATGTCCCAGGCAGGGGAAAGGCAGTTCAAACTAACCCACAACTATGTAAACATTTTGAACTAACACCCAGCAATTAGGAATCATAAATTCTGAATTCTCTTTAAATCTCCAAGTTGCCTACTGAGTATTGGGCTAAAGGTGTCATAGATTTTCAGGCCCAGGTTACCATATATCTTTTAACATCAGCTCAGCTGGCACTTTCCCCGATACTATGACCATAATGGTTAAAACTTAACCATTTGTGCCCTGTGTGTATCTCCTGATTACTCAAGAAAACCTGGAGCCCTCATTTGGGGCTACAGAGTCAAATAATTTCCTTAGCCTTGACTAGTCAGAATTTACTTACACAAATTGAGGTCAGGTTTGTCAGCTAGCAATAATTTGGCTTTTTTGTATTTACAACCTAGCCAGACAGCTCAGCTGTGTGTCCTTGTGAACTAAAGATTGGGAATGTTTATCTTAAAACAGTGCAAGACATGTGGTCTAATCTAAAGCTATTTTGAAGCTTTGTATCAGCTAGTGGTGCTCAGCAATAAAATTAGAGGAATTTGAGCCATCCTGGATCCCAGTTAATAATTAATTTGAGCTGTGATCAAAAGTACCTTCTAGGGGGAATCAGGCCCTGACTGTGTCAAAATTATACAGCACCTTCCTGACAATTCCCAAATATAAATGCCCAGTAGATTGGGATGTTTCCATGAGATAAACATATACCTTGCAGGCAGTGGGGGAATTTCCCCATACCCAATTCAACCCATGTGAGATATCAGAAAAAGATAGCAACAGCAAGCATGCAAAGGCACAGCAGAAGCAAGACATTCCTGAGTCTGTATTCTCGCAAACCTGGCTTTAAAAAGATATACCCATCAGAGAGTTTTTCTTCTGGTGGAGTGACAGCCTGAACCCCAATTGCCACCTGCTGTTTCTCTGATATAGCCACCAGCACAAAAGTAATTAATTAAAAAGTAATAACACATATATGAAGAAAGCTATTTTTAAAATATGTAGTCTCTCCTCTCTCTCAAACACACATACAGTATACTTATGTATATGTGTATATGTATGTATGTATATATCCACCTATATACCATTAACATATCTGGTGCCCAAGGAAGGCATAAAAGTGCATCAGACCTCCTGAACCAGGATTTACAGTTATTTCTAAGCCACCTGATGTGGGTGCTAGGAACCAAACTTGGCTGCCCAACAGAAGCAGTGCTACTGAATCAACTTTCCAGCTCCAAAAGATATCATTATAATGCAGAAAATGAAGATGACCATTTACTCCTTCTGCCTTCCACCATTTCCAGGTGATAAAAGTCCTTGCTACTTGTTCAGTGAAAGATTGAGTGGATTAGAATCCCTTTGTGAATGAATTTTGCACATTACTTACTTTAATTGATAACACAATTCTCTTGATGTGAATGACCCCAACAAATCACTTAGCTGAGTAAAAAAGTGAGTCCACACCGTGCCAGGGAAAGTTCCACAATGTGATATATACTTTTCAAAAATGATTATTTTTCTTTTAGATGAAAAGGTGTTTCGCCTGTATGTATGTCTGTATGAGGATGTTGGATTCCCTAGAACTGTACTTAACAGTTGTGAGCTTCTATGTGGGTGTTGAGAATTGAACCTGTGTACTGTGGAAATGCAACCATCTTTCCAGAGCCTTTTTTGGATATTTTAAGAAAGGATCCCTCTATATAACTATGGCTATGCTGGAACTCAATATCAGGTCATCAAGCTTAGCAGCAATCATATTTACTCACTGATAAAATTCTCTGCCATTCATTTGTGGTTCTGAGAATGAGATAAGAACAAGTATTTAGTCCTCAGAATAAAGTAACATGATCCAAAAATAATGGACAATGGTATAAATATCAAATATAATTGCAAATACATTTTATTATTCAAATTATTATGTTTCTGTATTCCTGGAAAACAATATGTTTACAACTGGAAATAGAGGCAATATTTTAACTATGAATTTGGCTCTACTAATCTTTTTTTTGTTGTTGTTTTTTTTTTTTTTGGTTTTTTCGAGACAGGGTTTCTCTGTGTAGCTTTGCACCTTTCCTGGATCTCAATCTGTAGCCCAGGCTGGCCTTGAACTCACAGAGATCAGCCTGCCTTTGCCTCCCGAGTGCTGGGATTAAAGGCATGTGCCACCACCACCCGGCTGGCTCTACTAATCTTACTGAAGACTGGTGATAATGCTCAGTGGGAAAAAGAAGTATGTGGACTGCAAGGCTTGACCTCATTTATTAGGTTCATGGAGATTTTCACCACTGTGAATTTTTTCATGATTTTGAAGTATACTGAAACATGCAAAGATTTTACCACACTGGTTATATTCATAGGGCTTTTGTTGGGTATGATTCCTTTCATGACTGTGAAGATGACTGTTCTGTGCAAAGTCTTTACCACATTTATTACATTTATAGGGTTTATCCCCAGTAGGAGTACTTTCTTTCATTTGAAGGTGACTGTTACATGGGAAGTCCCTGTCACACTGATCATATCCATATTGTTTCTCTCTAGTATGACATCTTCTATGCCTGTGAAAATGACTTTCATGTGCAATGCTTTATCATATTGATGACATTCATAGGGTCTCTCTCCAGTATGAAACCTTTCATGCCTTTGAAGACTGCAAGATGAGGAACCTATACCACATTAATTACATTCATAAGGTTTCTCTCCAGTATGAATTCTTCCATGTGTGAGAAGATGACTCTTCTGTATAAAGGCTTTACCACATTGAATACATTCATAGGGTTTCTCTCCAGTATGACTTCTTTTATGACGGAGAAGGTGACTCTTCCTTGCAAAGGCTTTGCCACATTGATTACATTCATAGGGTTTCTCTCCAGTATGACTTCTTTTATGACGGAGAAGGTGACTCTTCCTTGCAAAGGCTTTACCACATTGATTACATTCATAGGGTTTTACTCCAGTATGAATTTTTTTATGTATTTGAAGATAACTGGGACAGGCAAAAGTTTTATCACACTGAGTACATTCATAGGGTTTCTCTCCAGTATGAATTCTTTCATGCCTTTGAAGACTATTCTTCTGTACAAAGGCTTTACCACATTGATCACATTCATAGTGTTTCTCTCCAGTATGAATTCTTTCATGCTTATGCAGATGGCTCTTCCTCGCAAAGGCTTTACCACACTGATTACATTCATAGGGTTTCTCTCCAGTATGAATTCTTTTATGTACTTGAAGATATCTGGGAGATGCAAAGGCTTTATCACATTGAGTACATTCATAGGGTTTCTCTCCAGTATGAATTCTTTTATATATATGAAGATAACTAGGACTTGCAAAGTCTTTATCACATTGCTGATATGCATACTTGTTCACTCTAGTATGAATTCTGTGTAGTTGATAAATACTGTGACATGCAGACATTTTATCACTTTGATTACATTCATAGGGTTTTCCTTCCAAATGAGTTCTTTGGTGTACTTTTAAGGAGGAATCATATCTAAAGGCTTTATCGTGTTGATTGCATTCATAGAGATCTTCATTAGTGGTTGTTTTGTGTGTTTGAAGAAAATTGTGATGGCTAAAATCTTTAGTACAAAGCTCACATTTATTACTTCCTCTTCCCATATGAGCTTCTTCAAGTCGTTGAAAAGAACTGGAAGAACTCAGAGTTTTACCACACTGATTATACGCATGACATTTTTTTATACTGCGAATCACACTACATGTGCAAAGTGAACTAGTACAAACAGATGAATTTCCACACTCCTTGTACTTATAAGGCTTTTCTCCAATGTTAGAGTATAAACTTGTATTACAGTCATCATGTCTTCTCATAGTAGTGACTACAATATATCTTCTAATTATTCTGGGAGAAACAGAGGTATATTGCTTCTTTCCATATCCCTTATGCTCACATGGCTTGTATCCAGAGGGACAGTTGATATGCCTATTAAAGGAAGTATAAAAAATAAAAGGTTTTCACATTACATTCACAGTCTAGCATTTTGTGCCTTAGAGATGTGGTATATGGATTCAGGTTTCTACACCACGATAAGTTCCTTGTCTCCCTAGATGTGTAGCTTGGTCTGTTTGAGGGGCCCCTGGCAATGGGATCAGGATCTGCATGAGCTGGCTTTTTGGAGCCCATTACCTACAGTCAGATACCTTGATCACCCTGAAGGCAGGGGCTTGGTCCTGCCTCAATTGAATGTACCAGGCTTTACTGACTCCCCATGGGAGGCCTCACTCTTTTGGAGGAGGAGATGGTGGGTTGGTCAGAGGGAGTCTGGGGGTGGCAGAAGGGATGAGAAGGGGGTCTGTAGTTGGTATGTAAAATTAATTTAAAAAATTTTAAAAATATTCCTTGTCTCCCAATTGCTCTACTTACTTAACTATGGTAAGTCACTCACTACAAGTATATGAAGAACATTAGCTTTAATATGGAAGATTTGCTTATAAAAGATCTTGAACATACTCTAATCCCCTTATCAATGTGCATAACTTATAAAATGATTGAATGGTATGACAATACATGGATGGACAATTCTACAACATACCTCTCATAAGGCTATAATTAAAATTGTGACATCTGAAGCCGGGCGGTGGTGGCGCACGCCTTTAATCCCAGCACTCGGGAGGCAGAGCCAGGCGGATCTCTGTGAGTTCGAGGCCAGCCTGGGCTACCAAGTGAGTTCCAGGAAAAGGCGCAAAGCTACACAGAGAAACCCTGTCTCGAAAAACAAAACAAACAAACAAACAAAAAAAAAAAAAAAAAAATTGTGACATCTGTTATGGCATTGTTTCCTTGTTTTATCCTTAAAGGAATGTCTTCCAAACAGTGATCAGCTACCTAACACCGGAGTTCATAGTGTTGTGAGAATTTAAGAACCATCACACAGCTATGCTAATTTACTCTGCTGCTTGTCTCGAAAAGTTCAGGGTACATTAACATTTTTTTCCGAGATACATATGTATCAGCTTGCATATGTAAATTACCTTCCATGTCTTCTAGAACTTTGACAATGTTCTTCAATATTGTGGTCTTCCCATTTGTAACCTAAAATACAGCACCAGAAAATGTATGTGATATATTACTGGAAATTAGGCACAATGGAAATTACTATATTTTAGGAAATGCCTATACTATATATACCATTTGAGAACCTTAGACCAATGCCTGATTTATTCACTAGATTATTCCTTTTTCATATACAAAGTCACAGAAGAGCAAAAATCTCCAAGAAAGCCTTGTCCCCTTAAGTTAAAAAGTGACAGAAAGCTCACATTCCTACCTATACAAGTGAGGTTCAAGTAGGTTTCCAGCATCACATCTTTGTAGAGATTCTTCTGGGAAGAATTCAGCAAAGCCCACTCTTCAGGAGTGAAGTTCACATGCACATCCTCATAGGTCACTGCATCCTAAAGTATCCCATATATGCACATAATAGAAATGTTGAGACTGACTGCATTGCAAATGTATATTCATTGAAAATATATTTACATAATTCACTGTGCTCAATTTATTCTATCTTATGGGTCATAAAATAACAAATGTAGTTATCAACACATTTTAAAAGAAAACAGAAAAGGAGAATCATGCCTTCCATTTCTGTGCCCACAAAATAGAATATGGCATTGCAGGAGAAACGCATAGTAATATATACAGAAAGACATGCAAACAGAGTAAAAACTAGTTAGTATACATCAGCAAAATTTTATGAAAAATTTTAATTCAAAAAAGGATAGACAATATGGGTGTGGTGGTGCCCACCTTTAATCCCAAACCTCAGGAGGCAAAAGCAGGTGATACTCTATGATTTCCAAGCCAGCATGATCTGTGTAGAGATTTCCAGGACAGCCAAGGTACACAGTGAAACCCTGTCTCAAACAAACAAGCAAACAAACAGAAAGCACTCAAAAGCTTACTCAAAATTCCTCCATGGAGTTAAAACATTCACTCCAATTCTGTACTTCTCAATTATAAACTAAAGTGATTCCTTGTAAATTATAAGGCTAATAATTCCTAGGAAGGAATGCATTTTGTGTAAGTTACTGACTGACAGATCAAAGAGTCTCAAAAATATTAGTAAATGCTGATCTTAAAACAAATAGTAATAAAAATGATGGTGAGATAAGATCACTCACAACCACCTGTAACTCCAGTCCTAGGGGGTATGACTCTTTCTGGTCTCTATGGGCACAAGGCATACATGCTGTACACAGGCATGTAAGGAGGCAAAACATTCACACATAGCAAAATTATAATTAATAAAATAAAAAGAATAAAGGGGCAAAAATGTACCTCAGTTGGTAGCATTCTTGCCTAGCAGGTATGAATCCTTCAGTTCAATCCCTGTTCCATAAAGGGGCAAGGATTAGGATGCCTGTAATCCCAACACTTAAGAGTTGGAGGTAGTAGGATCAGAAGTTGAATATAATTCTTGGTGATATATGAAGTTTTAAGGCAGCCTGGGGTATATGACACACTGCCTTACAAAACAAGAATACAAAAGGAATCATACAAGAATATCCCAGGAGAAAGGAGAGCAAAGATTTGGGATATATGTTACAAGAGAGAAATGAAAGACTACAAATCTGGAATAGGTATCAAATTCATTCATTGTCAACAGAAATGGCAAAATATGTGTGGGAACTGAATTCTGTCTTACAAATTTCATATGCACACTTTCCATTGACTCATCTTTCCAAAACAGTTTCTAGGGAAACTGTTTAAGTACAACCTGTCTTCCATTTTTGACTATTATTACCAAAAGAAGACATATTTATCTTGAAGGAAGCAGACCCTTAGAATGCTCCGGCAATGGCAATATCTAAAGGAAACAGGAATTACTGTCCAGAAGCAAGAATCCATAGGATCAAATGAACAGTCCTTGCTTGTCAAAATCACCATATAATTATGCATGGCTCTGAAAATAAAATATTGAGGTTTAGGTTAAAGATTGTATCCTGCAGAAGAGAGGTCTCCATAAAATTAAGCCTTTTAGTGAAAGGATTTTTCAGATAGACATGGAAACCTGACATCCCTGATCTCAGCAACTGAGAAGTGGAAGCAAGAGAATCGAGATGTCAAAGTCAGTGTTTGTCCCAAAAGATCCTATCTCAAAAAAGAAAGAGAGACAGACAGACAGACAGACAGACAAAACAACAGTGTCTCTAAGGTGACACATAAAGGTCACAATTGATTAAAAAGAGCACTAGGAAAAACAGAGAAATAGTGCCACATAAAACACTTCATTTTCATTGTAAGACTTACCTGTTTGATACCTATACATAAGTTGATGGGACATTTTAATCCCATCACAATGTTTAAGTACGATCCAAGACCAAAATGTATTCTTTTTTCCTATCTAGACAACAACAAAATCAGTATTATGTGTATGTGTGTGATATATGCATGAGAGCAGGCACAAGAATGCCCTAGTAGGAGTTTGAAGATCAGAGGACAAAGTTTTAAGAGTCGATTTCTCCTTCCACCAAGGGTTCCTAGGATCAAACCCAGGTCATCAGGCTTGCATGCCAAGTACTTTTCCTACTGAGACTCCACCAGCATTATTTCATCCAATTCTAACCCACAGATGGTCTCATTCCTATACTTAAACATATCTCTGGGTTTTTTTTTGTGGTCTTTTTGATACAAGATTTCTTTGTAGCTCTGGCTAGCCTGGAACTCACTCTTTGGGCCACGGTAGTCTTGAACTTCTTGCATCTCCCTCCAAAATACTAGGATGACAGGGGTCAGCCCACATACTCAGATAATTCAATGTACTAATTAAATAAAACTATAATACAGAGATATATGGTAACTTCTTGAAGGGCAAAAATAAAGTGAAAGTAACAGCTTCATTTTAAAATCTTTTAACTCTAGCCAATGGAAAGTCTAACCATATAATAGGCATCACCACTTGGTCTCCTATTGACCTAGGAAAACTGTGCATTTCATTTCTCAAACAACACACTGTAGACTTTGCACAGCATGTTCCCTGGTGAGGTGTTGGTCCTATAATGACAAAATTCTTTTGTATTTTTTGGAGCATAGTCTCATTCCAGGCTCAGATCTGGATTCAAGCTAGTAGTGATACTTCTGCTTCAGCTTTTCAGGGCCTGGGATTACAGCTGTGAGTCACTATGACCCGCTCAAGGAAATTCTGAATAAAAGATGACTCAGTGAGAGCCCACAAGTGCCAATTGGACTAAGAGGTGAGTCTTTGTCCTCATAGCTGAACACCAGAGTCTCTAGGCTTTGGGCCCAGGGGCTCAACCCTGCGCCCCGATACCACCATCCATTGCAGTCCCAGTGTCAGGCCAGCAGGCAGGGCTCCTGCAGACAGGTTACACTACCACTATCCCCCACCAGACCCTGTAACCCACAAGCCCCACCCCTGTGAAATCCACCCATCCTCTAAAAATGCACATGCTCCCTGAGACAGAGTCCGCAGGTGCCGATTGGACTAAGAGCAGCTCCCTGAGACACAAAGTCCTTCAGCACGGATTGGACCAAGAGCCCCAATTATACCATAGTTCCCATTGAACCAGGAGTATTGATGGGACCAAGAGTGGCTCCCTCAGACACAGATACCACTTGCACCAAGTGGTAGAAAGATGGGTAGACACCAGTGCAAAAATACAGTCAAAAACAAAAAGACCAATATCGCACAATCAGATCCTAGTGGTTCTACATCAGCAAGACCTGAACATCCCAATGCAGAAGAAGCAGAAGGAATCAACCTTAAAAATTACTTTAAGAAGATGATAGAGGCATTTAAGAGGAAATGAAAAATTCCCTTAAAGAAATCGAGGAAGGGCTGGAGAGATGGCTCTGTGGTTAAGAGCACTGGCTGCTCTTCCAGAGGACCTGAGTTCAATTCCCAGCAACCACATGGTGGCTCACAACTGTCTATAGTGGGATCTGATGCCCCCTTCTGGCATAAAGTCACACATGCAGATAAGGTACTCACATGTATAAGATAAATAAATGTTTTTTTTTAAAAAAAAAAAAAGAAATCGAGGAAAAGACAAACAAAAAATTGGAAGAAATCAATAAATCCCTTAAAGAAAGCCAAGAAAAAGCAATTAAACAGGTGAAGGAAATAGTTCAAGACTTGAAAACTGAAATAGAGGCAATAAAGAAGACACAAATTGAGGGAATGCTGGAAATGGAAAATCTGAGTAAATAAACAGCCACTACAGATGCAACAGAAAAAACAGAATGCAAGAGATGGAAGAGAGACTCTCTGGCACTGAAAATACAACAGAGGAAATAGACTCATCAGTCAAAGAAAACACTAAAGCCAACAAAGTCACAACACAAAACAGGAAATTTGGGACATCATAAAAAGACCAAACCTAAGAGAAGATAGAAGAAAGAGAAGAATATGAACTCAAAGTCACAGAAATGTGATAAAACCAGATTAAACAAAACTTATTCAAAAATCCAGCACTACAGAAGCATGAGAAGGAAAAATCCACCTAAAGAAGTTAGATGTACCCATGAAAACACAGGCAATAGACAATACCACACCAACAAATACCAAAGAAGGTAAACACACTACACTATCACCAAAAAATAACAGAAATTAACAATCACTGTCATAAATATCCATTAATATCAACGGACTCAATTTGCCTATAAAAAGACACAGGCTAACAGAATGGATACAAATATAGGATCCAGCCTTCTGCTGCATACAAAAAACACACATCAACTTCAAAGACAGACACTACCTCAGAGTAAAAGGCTGGGAAAAGACTTTCCTGTCGAATGGACTGAAGAATCAAGCTGGTGTAGCCATTCTAATATCTAGTAAAATAGACTTCAGACTGAAATCAATCCAGAGAGATCAGGAAGGACATTACATACTTATCACAGGGAAAATCCAACACGATGAAGTCTCAATTCTGAACATTTATGCCTCAAATACAAAGACATCCACACAGGTAAAAGAAACATTACTAAAGCTTAAATCACACGTCAAACCCCATGCACTAGTTGTGGGAGAATTCAACACCCCACTCTCACCAATGGACAGTCTGCCAGACAGTAACTTAACAGAGAAATAAGGGAACTAACAGACATTCTGACACAAATGGACTCAATAGATATCTACATAATATTCCACCATAACACAAAAGAATATACCTTCTCAGCACTCCTTGGAACCTTCTCTAAAATTAACCATGTGCTTGGTCACAGAGCAAATCTCAAAAGATACAGAAAAATTGGAATAACCTCCTGTATTTTATCAGACCACCATGGCTTGAAGTTAGATTTCAACAACAAAAATTACAGAAAGCTTACAATCTCATGGAAACTGAATAATGCCCAAATGAATCACCAATGGGTTAAGGAAGAAATAAAGAAAAAAATTAAAGATGTCCTATAATTCAATGAAAATGAATGCACAACATAACTAGACTTGTGGGACACTATGAAGGCAGTGCTAAGAGAAAATTCATAACACTAAATGCCCATATAAAGAAGATGGAGAAATCTCACACTAATGACTTAACAGCACACCTGAAAGCTCTAGAACAAAAAGAAGCAAACTTACCCAGGAGGAATAGATGCCAGGAAATAATCAAATTGAGGTTGAAATCAATGAAATAAAAACAAAGAGAACAATACAAAAAAAAAATCAATGAAACAAAAAGTCGGTTCTTCAGAAAAATCAACAAGATAGACAACCCCTTATGCAAATTAACCAAAAGACAAAGAGAGAGCATCTAAATTAACAAAATCAGAAATGAAAGGGGAGACATAGCAACAGACACTAAAGAAATCCAGAGAATCATAAGGCCATACTTCAAAAACCTTACTCCACAAAATTGGAAAATCTGAAAGAAATGGACAATTTTCTGGATAGGTACCAAATACCAAACCTAACTCAAGACCAGATAAACTGTATAAATAGACCAATAACTCCTAAGGAAATCGAAACAGTTATTAAAAAGTCTCCCAACCAAAAAAAATCCCAGGACCAAATGGTTTCAGCGCAAAATTCTACCAAATTTTCAAAGAGCTAATATCAATACTCTTCAAATTGTTCCACACAGTAGAAACAGAAGGATCATTACCAAACTCCTTTTATGATGCTACAATTACACTGATACCCAAACCACACAAAGATGCAAAGAAAATTACAGACCAATCTCCCTTCATGAACATTGATGCAAAAGTACTCAACAAAATATTGGCAAACCGAATCCAAGAACACATCAAAAAATTATCCACCATGACCAAGTAAGCTGTATCCCAGGGATGCAAGGATGGTTTAACATATGAAAATCTGTCGATGTAATACACCATATAAACAAACTGAAAGAAAAAAAAACAACATAATCATCTTATTAGATGATGAAAAAGCCTTTGACAAAATCCAACACCCCTTCATGATAAAGGTCCTAGAGAGAGCAGGAAAACAAGGAACATACCTAAACATAATAAAGGCAATTTACAACAAGCCAACAGCCAACATCAAGTTAAATGGAAAGAAACTCAAAGAGAATCCACTAAAATCAGGAACAAGACAAGGCTGCCCACTCCCCCATCTTTATTCAATATAGTACTTGAAGTTCTAGCTAGAGCAGGAAGACAACAAAAGGAGATCAAAAGGATACAAATTAGACAGGAAGAAGTCAAACTTTCACTATTTGCAGATGATATGATAGTATACACAAGTGACCCCAAAAATTTTACCAGGGAACTACTACAGCTGATAAACACCTTCAGTAATGTGGCAGGATATAAGATTAACTTAAAAAAAAATCAGTAGTTTTCCTATATACAAATGATAAATGAACTGACAAAGAAATCAGAGAAACATCACCCTTTACAATAGCCACAAATAATATAAAATACCTTGGGGTGATAGACCCCAGACCTAGGGTACCATCTTCTCGAGGGGGCACCCCAAGAACCCAGACTCCAGTCCAGTTGATGCAACAGCACGAGGTTTTTATTGAAGCAGCTGTACAGTCGGGCAAACTCTTATCCTGGGAGCAAGAGTAGCATCTTACTGCAGCCACATGGGGGTTTTTAAAGGAAAAACCCACAAAAACCATAAGATTACAATTCCCATACAATTTCATTTCACAAGAACATGGTCTGATCACAGAGTGGGTACAGTCACGTACACATGTACATTCTTCCTGAAACCTCAAGGGGGGTATCAGGGTGGGAGTAGAGTTTACACAAAGGTCACAGTGGTCCTTCCTGGAACACTTGCAACTATCCCAGTCACAGTTGAGCACATCTCTTAACAGAAATCTTTTTACAGTGTTACATTGTTACAAGTTGAATAATGGCTGAGTCAGGTTGCCCTGGAACTAGTTTTCTTTTTAGTTCCTTATTTCCTGGGGCTTGGGGGTGTAAGCCTGAAGGGTTAGGGTCTTTCAGGGGTAACTCTAACTAAGCAAGTGAAGGACCTGTATGATAAGAACTTTAAGTACCCTGAAGAAAGAAACCATAGAAGATATCAGAAAATGGAAAGAACTCCCATGCTCATGGATAGGTAGGATTAACATAGTAAAAATGGCAATCTTACCGAAAGCAATCTACAGATTCAATGCAATCTCCATCAAAATCTCAACATAATTTTCCATAGACTTGGAAAGAACAATACTCAAATTCATATGGAAAAATAAAAAACCTAGGATAGCTAAAATAATCCTGTACAATAAAGCTACCTCTGGAGGCATCACCATCCCTGACCTCAAGCTCTACTATAGAGCTATAGTAATAAAAACAGCTTGGTACTGGCATAAAAACTGACATGTGGACCAATGGAATCAAATTGAAGACCCTGACATAAACCCACACACCTATGAACACCTGATTTTTTACAAAGAAACCAAAACTGTAAAGTGGAAAAAATAAAGCATCTTCAACAAATGGTGCTGGCATAACTAGAAGTCAACATGTAGAAGAGCCCTATCTATTGCCATGTACAAAACTCAAGTCCAAGTGGATCAAAGACTTCAACATGAATCCAGTTACACTGAACCTGATAGAAGAGAAAGTAGGAAGTAGTCTTGAACACATCAGCACAGGAGACCACTTCCTAAATATAACACCAGTAGCACAGACACTGAGAGCAACAATTAATAAATGGGACCTCATGAAACTCAGAAGCTTTTGTAGGGCAAAGGACCTGGTCAATAAGACAAAATGACAGCCTACAGAATGGGAAAAGATCTTCAACAACCCACATCTGACAGAGGGCTGATCTCCAAAATATATAAAGAATTCAAGAAACTAGACAGCAAAATACTGAACAATCCAATTAAAAAATGGGCTAGAGAGCTAAACAGATAATTCTCAACAGAAAAATCTCAAATGGCCGAAAGACATTTAAGGAATTTAAGGAATTGCTCAACATCCTTAGTCATCAGGGAAATGCAAATCAAAATGACTCTGAGATACCATCTTACACCTGTCAGAATGGCTATGATCAATAGCACTGAAGACAGCTTATGTTGGAGAGCATGTGGAGCAAGGAGAACACTCCTCCACTGTTGGTGGGAGTGCAAACTTGTACAGCCACTTTGGAAACCAGTATGGCAGTTTCTCAGAAAATTGGGAATCAATCTACCTCAAGACCCAGCTATACCACTCTTGGGCATATACCCAAGGAATGCTCAATCATACCACAAGGGCACATGCTCAACTATGTTCATAGCAGCATTACTCGTAATAGCCAGAACCTGGAAACAATATAGATGCCCCTCAATTGAAGAATGGATAAAGAAAATATGGCACATATACATAATGGAGTACTACTCAGTAGGAAAAAACGACATCATGAAATTTGCAGGCAAATGGATGGAACTAGAAAATATCATCCTGAGTGAGGTAATCCAGACTCAGAAGGACAAACATGGTATGTACTCATTAATAAGTGGATACTAGATGTAAATCAAAGGATAACCAGACTACAACCCACAGCTCCAGAGAAACTAGCTAACAAGGAGGACCCTAAGAGGGACACATAGATAGGCCAGGAAGGAGAAATAGATGAAATCTACATGAGCAAACTGGGGGTGAGGGAGGGTAATGGAGGGCAAGGAATGGGGGAAGAGAACATAAGGGAATGGGAAGTTTGAGCTGGAACAGCAATAGAGTGGGAGAGCAAGGAAAGAGATAGCATGATAAATGAAGATATCATGGGAATAGGGAGAAACAGAGTGCTAGGGAAGTTCTCAGGAATCCACAAGGATGACCCCAACTTATATACTGCTAGCAATAGTTGAGAGGGTGCCTGTACTGGCTTACTCCGGTAATCAGATTGGTGAATACCCTAACTGTCACCATAGAGCCTTCATCCAGTGACTGATGGAAGCAGATGCAGAGATCCACAGCCAGGCCAAGCTCCAGGAGTACAATTGATGAGAGAGAGAAGGGATTCTATGAGCAAGGGACATTGAGATCATGATGGGAAAACATACAGAGACATCCATCAAAACTAGTGGAAATCCATGAACTGTGGACCAATAGCTGTGGAGCCCCCATGGGACTTGACTAGGCCCTCTTGATAGGCGAGCAGATGTTTAGCTTGAACTGTTTGGGGGCCCTCCAGGCAGTGGAATTGGGATCCGTCCCTGGTGCATGAGCAGGGTTTTTGAAGCCCAGTGCCTATGGTGGGACACCTTGTGCAGCCTTGATGCAGGGAGGAGGGGCTTTGACCTGCCTCAACTGAATGTACCAGGCTCTGCTAACTCCCCATGGGAGACGTTGACTTGGAGGAGGTGGTAATCGGGGTGGGTTCGGTGAGGGGAGGCTGAGGGGCAGGAGGAGGGAGAGGGGGATGTGTGGCTAGTACGTAAAATGAATAAAAAATTTCTTTTTTTTTTTGCTTTTTTTTTAAAAGATTTATTTATATGTATACAGAAGAAGGTGCCAGATCTCATTACAGATGGTTATGAGGCACCATGTGGGTACTGGGAATTGAACTCAGGACCTCTGGAAGAGCAGTCGGTGCTCTTAACCTCTGAGCCATCTCTCCAGCCCGAAAATTTCTTAATAATAATAAAAAGAAGCCGGGCGGTGGTGGCGCACGCCTTTAATCCCAGCACTCGGGAGGCAGAGCCAGGTGGATCTCTGTGAGTTCGAGGCCAGCCTGGGCTACCAAGTGAGTTCCAGGAAAGGCGCAAAGCTACACAGAGAAACCCTGTCTCAAAAAAAAAAACCAAAAAAAAAAAAAAAAATAAAAAAATAAAAAAATAAAAAGAAAGTAAAAAAAAAAAAAAAGACGACTCAGTGGCAGATTATTTGTTTATCATATGTAATGTATGAAGCATTTGGGTTTGATCCGTAGCCCACAGTGGGGGAAAATGCGGCTTCATTGTTTGTCCAATATACCTATATGAAATGCACGTGAGGCTCTCATCAAAAGAGATGTGGAAGGACACTTCATTTTCATCTGCCATGATGACGTTTCAATATCTAACATCTATTCACCAAACACAAGGGCACCCTCAATGTAAAAGAAACACTACTACAGCTTAAGTCGAATATTGACCATCACACTGATAATGGGAGATGTCTATACCCCACTCTCAACCATGGACAGGCCATCTAGACATAAGCTAAACAGAGAAATACTGAAGTTACCAGACATCATAAACCAAATGGACCTCAGTGATATATATTGAACATTTCAACCAAACACAAATGAATCTCAACACTGTAAAGAGTCCCCAAACCTTATCACAACTGATTCCATGATGGAAGTGTCATTAGGCTGTAAAACTCAGCACATATTCAGCACTACCTGCTGAAACTGAAAACACAAAGTCTAATCTAGCTAATAAAGACTTTCTACTAGCTTAAACCCACGTCTCAGCAGTCTACTCAAAAGAATACCCACAAGCACCTCATGGAACTTTCTCCATAATTGACCATATACTCAGACACAAAGCAAGCCTCAACAGATACTCATGGAACCTGAACACCACTCTGACGAATGAAAAATGGGTCAGGATAAAAATAAAGAAATGCAAGAGTTTCTAGAAATAACGGTACAACAGACTGAATGTTTTCTCAAGAAATCAGTCTATTACTCTTTCTTTCAGCCTTACTTGATTTCACAGAACATGTACAGAACACAGAAAGATATGCCAAAATATTACATGAACAACATGTCTTAGTGACTGTTCTGTTGTTATGAAGAAGCACTGTGATCAAGGCAACTCTTATAATGGAAGACTTTTAATTTGGGGATTGATTATAGTGACAAAGGGTTAGTTGATTATTATCTCAAAAGAAAGCATCACCACAGGCAGGTGTAGGGCTGGGTGCTACATCCTGATACAGGCAGTTAGGCAGAAAGAAACACTTGCCTTGCACTGACCTTTTGAAACCTCAAAGTCCACCTACAGTGACACACTTATACAAACAAGACATACCTACTCCCACAAAGGCATATCTCCTAATTTTATACAATTAGTACCATTGATTGGGCACCAAGCATTCAAAGACAGGAGCCTGAGGCTGTAGAGCAACTATAAACCATGAGGGGAATACAACCTAAGAAGAAAGCTCTAAAGGAAGAGAGTGAAAGATACTAAGGGTAACAGAGAGGAAAAGGGAAAGATTTAAAAAAAGAGAGCAACAAAAGGAAAAATATATTTCCTACAAGTAGGGAGAGCCAACCCCTCTGGTTGGGAAACAAGCGTGCTTAGTATAATTTTCCTACCCCATCTAAGAACAGATTAAACAATTTGAGGCCTACAAACTAAGTTTTAAATCCATATCTTTTCTCTGAATACATGGGATTATCTCTTGTTTCCATCCCTACCCAGTTCCCTCATAGTACCCGGAAGAGCTTGGATCTGGTCTAATGAAGGCAGTCAGTCTCTTGGTGTGGTTATGTGTGCCTACTGTATATGATGCCATCTGGGAGCTGCACTTCTAACTGGGTAGAGGTGCCACACAAGGTTACTAAAGTTTTAAATTTGATTTATCTTTTTTAAGAAGTTGAAATCTGAAAGTCTTCAATTCCAGCCAATATGGAGAGTCAAAAATCTGTCTCATTACATCCCAGACCATACTCAATTAGGATAAAATGAGCCAAACAATATCTTGTGTCTGGAAACTGAAAAAGTGAAATACCTGGATGACAGCAACTGGTTTCCACAGTACAATGTGTGGACTCAACTGTCTCTGGTTGTGGCCATGGAATTCTTTCCTGTTTCTTAGCTGTGTGGGGCCTACCTGCCTAGGCCAACAGTAACATCTCCTCCTATATTCATTATAACCTAATTAAAGTGTTGTTTTGTTTGTTTGTTTTTAAAGGGTGTAACTATGCACATTTAACTTTGGAAAATGGGGATTCCACTGGGACTTGTACCTGCTGGAGAATAGGCTCACCTTACCAGTGAGTTGTGCTAACCTTCAGTAGAAAGCAACCCTGTGGTTTGCTGCTATCCTGGCTATTATGTCAATATTACATTAGGACAATACAGAATTGAACTACTGATTCAGAAAAAGTCCAATAAACAGTCTAACAGTTAAAACCTGGGCTTGGTGGCACATGCCTTTAATCCCAGCACTTGGGATGTAGGCACAGTTGGATCTCTGTGAATTCAAGGCCAGCCTGGTCTACAAACTGAATTACTGAACAGCCAGGACTACACAAAGAAATCATGTTCAGAAATCTCCCCCGCCCCCCTCAAAAAGACTGTACTATCTGGGAAACAATAAATGGATCAATAGAACATGAGTGCAAGCTTAGTCTGGTGGGGGAGGAAGACAACTAAAAATTTATTCTACCAATTAATAGAATCAGATGGGAAAAGATCATCATACATGAAAAAAATATCAACATGATTGAACAGAAACTACACACAGTGACATCCTATGACTTTAAACTTCAAAAGCAATAGCAATGAAGACTGTACTGTCCCTGGGGGTTGGTGGCAGGGGGATCTCTGTGAGTATAAGGTCAGCCAGGTCTATGGAGCTAGTTCCAAGATAGCCTGAACTACAAAAAGAAACCCTGTCTCAAAAAACAAATAACAACAACAACTACAACAACAAAAGAATGTATTATCTGGGAAAGAATGAAGAGACCAACATAACATAAGAGCAAACTTAGAAATAAGTGAGACAAACAGGTTTGCACTTACCAACACGAAAGAGTTGCCCAATTGGAAATTTCAGTGTTTAAGGTAATCTCCCCAAACTGTACATCCACCAATTTGGTTTTCCTTCATTCACATGGTATGAATTAATGCATACTGGGAAAGTACACAGAAAGGTACTCACCCTGCTCAATCATGTCCTTTTTTATGACAGAGACACCTACAGGTCAATAACTTAAACAACCTCTAATCTAGCTACTGCTAGCCTATTTTCCCCTGCAGTGTAAACAATAAACAATTCTTTCTATTCTGCTCTCAAAGGAGAAGCTATTGTTGGACACACGCATCCTTTTCCTAATAGTGCAACAGATAGCCCATTCTGTGACTCAAATGGGTGGTATTAGAAGTGTGTGATGCTACAAACCTTTAATCAAGAATTGAGGAGGTTGAGTCCAGAGAAAAGCAGGGTCAATGCCCTCTGGGCCTAAACACTGGGATCAAGGCAAAGAAAGTCAATGTAACAAATCTTGTCTTAAAATATTTTTCTGAAAGCTTGAAGGTGCAACTGTTCTGGAATTAATGTACCATCACAATGAGAAGTCCATGTCACACACTTAAGAGATTAACTGAGAAAAATTTCTTCAGCAATTACAAGTCTCTAGCTCTACCTACACACAAAGAGGAGCTGACAAGGGACAGATTTGCTAACATATTCACCATAGGCTTATGCATTACACATATGCTGTAAACCTGCAGAAATGCTGCCTACCATCCTCTTACTATCATGGATTGCTCAGTTTGCTTCCTTATACAACTTGGGATCACCTGCCCAGGGTGGCACTAACCACAGTGGGATGGGCCCTATTACATCAACCACAAATCAAGAAAATACCCCATAGATTTGCCTACAGACCAGTGTGACTCTAACTTGTGTCAAGCTGACCAAACCTAACCAGTATACCTACTGAGTCATCTCCTAACCCCCAAAAACACTTGCTTTTCAGTATATACTTGTCACATACACAAAGTTTTGAAAATCCGTTAATTTAGGATTGGAAAGATGGTTCAGCAGTTACCACCATATTTTGCTGTTATGGAAGTCCTGGGTTTGGTTCCCAACACTAACATGGTGGTACACAATCATCCCTAGATGCTATTATAGAGAATCTGATGCCTCCTTCTGTCTTCTGTGGGCACAAAACACACACGTGGTGAACATACATATATATGCAAGGAAATCATTCATACAAGTGAAGAAATATAATATTAAAAAATTAAAAACATGTACCCTCATATCTCTTATATTTCAACATTGATAAATAAGCCAGAAAAAATACACAGAAATGTGATAAATATCTGTATCAAAATTATACCTCTGTAATTAAAGGAATCAAGAAACTTGATCAAAGGAGAGAAATTCCATGATTGTAGACAAGAAAACTAAATATTATTTCAGTGTAGAATCTGAGCTATAAATTCAGCAACACTCCAATAAAAAGTCTAACAATTTTTCCTATCAACAACATAAAAATGATGACAAAAGCTCATGAATGAAAAAATGACCAACACAAGATTGAGTAAATAGCACACACAGTGACACCATCTGACTTCAAAACTCAGCACACAACTGCAATAAAGATTGTACTGTCTGGAAAAGAATAAACAGACCAATAGAACATAAGAGAAAATTTAGAAACAAAATCACAATAAAAAAAATCTCGATTTGAACACAGGAGGCCTGGAAACCTTACTAACACACGTGACTGGACCACCCTGGCATGTACATGCAAATGTGTTGACACAGACTTTACACCCTGCACAGAATTAACTGCAGACGGACCCTACACTTGAATGTTCAGCGCCAAGTGCAGAACTTCTAGAAGACACTAGAGAAAGTAAGAGTTGTTTCCTTTAGCAAACCTGCCTTTCAAGGCGATAACGACAGCGGCGCATGCAGCGCTTGGTGCGTCACAACTAGGAACTATCCACGCACAGTTTCCACATCCCCGTGTTCTTTGCAGCCACAGCCTCAATCCGCAAATGGAAGTTATTCCTAGGCTGCAGGACCCAGGAATTGCAAGAGCAGCAAGGACCTCAGGGTATTCACGTGACCGCTCAGGGCGCCGAGTCTGGCCTCTGGTTCCCACAGCCCCGGAAGGACCCCACCCCAGGTCCCGAGGTCCCTCCCGGCCCGGGGACTGCGCCCCTCGCTCACCATGGCGGATTCCGAACACGTTCCGCTGCTCTCCTCACAGCTCCCTGAAGCGGAGCCCATAGCCGCCTTGACTCCAGCATGGTAGACCAGAAGTGCCCTCCCTTAGTCTGACTTCCAAGTCCGCTTGGTAGCCCTGATTGGCTAGTGAGGCCTGAGTGACAGGCGCAGCTCCCTTAGGGACAGAGTGTTGTGAACAGACCCAGCACAATGATTGGCAGCCCTAGCTTTCACCCCAGGCACAGAACTGTCCGAGATCTGCGGAGATTGGCATTGCAACAGAACTTGAGCCTGGACTGCAAAGACGTCCCTGCACTTTCCCTGCACACACCAAGCACTTCTTGTCCTTCCTCCTGGACACAGGGTGTTAAGTCTCAAACTTAGTACAAAAAGTTGAGGTGTGTATTTAACCTATAAAAGACACTGGCTTCCAGGTTCTCCCTGCCTCCCTCAGTCCCTACCTGTGGCAGGATATGGCTGACATGCCCCGCCCCCTTACCTGGAGTTCTCCAGCCCAGGGGCTGAGCCGCCCTTCCCTATATAATCCAACCATTCTGATAATCCCGTATTTTTTAATTAGTTAATTAATTTTGCCTTCTGTTCTTTTCCTTCGTGACCTTTTAGTCTGCCTCTCCCCTCTCCCCTAACTCCTCCTCTCAGATGGCTCAGGCTCATGTCCACTCTGGACTTTCCCAGATATCCCTCTCTCCCTATAGTCTCCCTTTTTTAAAAAAAATTTGTGTGTGTGTGTGTGTGTGTGTGTGTGTGTGTGTGTGTGTGTGTGTGTGTTTTCCCGAGACGGTTTCTCTGTGTAGCTTTGCACCTTTCCAGGAACTCACTCTGTAGGCCAGGCTGGCCTCGAACTCAGAGATATGCCTGGCTCTGCCTTCCAAGTGCTGGGATTAAAGGCGTGTGCCACCACCGCCCGGTTTATATGACTCACAACCAAAAATATAATCTCCCTTTTATCAACAACAAACTTTCTCCTCCTCTACCATACCTAGGAGCACTCATGTCCTTTCCTTTTTTTAGGTTTTTTTTTTTTTTTTTTTTTTTTTTTCATTCAATCTGGTGCTGTGAAGGCAATACAGACTTCATCTTAGGGTAGGGCCATCATCTTAGACTACCTGCTGTACTCAATTCCAGGAAGGACCTCAGGAATGTGCCATGACAACTCAAACAGATACAGGGCAGTATGCCCCTATAGACATCCTGTCTGTGGTTTATGGTCCTTAAAGATATCTACATAATCCTGCTGAGCAGCCCCTATAGTCCTGCTCAGCAAGTTGTTGTAGTTGTGTGTTAGTACATGAGTGTGTGGGTTCATGCGGGTCCATGAAATGAAGACACAGAGGCATCTTAAGAATGAATCTAGCCTTTTATGGCTGCAGGGGGGTCCAGCCTCGAAGGACTGAAGCACTAATCCTTTGCCTAGGGCATATTTATTTACTCCATTTTACAGTTTAGATAGTTAAACTCCGTACCTTCAAAGCAAACCAAAAGGAGCTCCCAGAGACCAAATGCCAGGTGCAAATTACTTGATTTATTAGGTACCACGGTTTTCTGGGTTTCCTGGACCAAGTTTTGCATAGGCCTTTGATCCTTGGGGGACTCTCTGATCCTTGACTCTCAAACAAGATTCACATAGGGCGATAAGAGAAACAAAAGGTGTGGTTAAACAAAAGGTGTGGTTAAACAAAGGAAGGATTAGGGCTAGGTGCTGCTCTCTGGAGCCAAGCCAGGAGCTCAGCAGGAATGCCACTACAAATTGTGGTTCCCTGCCAAAAGTTTAACCCAATGGTTTCAAATGTGGTTTTGCACCCAAAGTCTAGACCAACAGTTTCAAAAAAAAAAAAAAAAATCACCTTGTGCCATATCCCTTCTACCCAATCCCAAATTGTCAAAGCATGTAATTCCCAGCTTGCAGTTTTTCCCTATAAAAACTCTCTACACCTGGGCTCGCAGCCCCGTTTCCCTCCATTTGCCTGGCAATAAAAGAACCTTTATGTGCTTGCATGGGAAACCAGCCCCTGGGTGGTCTCTGGGGGTTTCAAGAAGCAGGTACAATGCCTGAATCTGGAACCAGTCATGTCTTTGAATTTTTATTTCTTTTTCTTTTTCCATTCACAGTGTTTCTAGCATACACAGATTATTACTTAAGTGCAGTGGAGTGATTCCCATGGCTCACAGCTGAAATGATGCCCAACCCATTCAGGTGAAACTTAAACCACCCGATTGACATTGACCAGGCATGAGCAATTTCAAAAAAGCTCACCTAGGATTGCACACACTTCTCTCAGCTGCACATTGTTAGCCAAGCATGAACACTTTCCCAGCCTGCTGTGGTGGCACTGGTGCATCATGTTAGCATTTGGGAGGTGGAGGCAGGACATCAAAAGTTTAAACCAGCACAATCTATGACACAAAACACCAAAAATTTGGGTACTGAATAGGAGGTGATGAGAGAGGTATCAGGTGTTACATATGCTGATGGCTCATGCTAAGAAAGTGTATTAAGAAGTACAGCTTTGATACACAATGTGTAGGGGGAGAATGGGACAGTCAGCGGAAAGCTAATTAAGCCATACTGCCAAGAGGAACACAGGATACTCCAGACTGAGCTCACAATGGCCATGAAAATGATAACCATAGCCTCTCAGCTGAAGAGCTTGGTTCCCTGGACTCTTTCAAGATGCTCACTCGAGCACTGGGACCAGACCTTGTCAAGTCAGCCCTTGGACAAAGACACAGAACTACTGTTCCCTTGGAGCTTCATGAAGGTATCTGAGAAAGCCTTGGGTTGGCCAAGCTCCCAAAAAGCCCATCCCCAACCTAAATAAACAAAAACACATAGGAAAATGATAACAAAGGGATTAACGCATGGGAAGAAAGACTAGTGGAGACTGAAGGCAAAGACAACAAAATAGGGAATAAGAAAGTATTGACACCAAAAGTTGATTTTAAAAACTGTCCTTGTTATATGGTTGGTTATATTACTTTTAAAAGGAGACGGATTCAAATTGTTGATTTCCCATATGAATGCAGTGGTGAGAGTGGTAGTGTAGTCCTGGAATCCCACCACATGGAATGCTGAGGAAGGAGCATCACAAGTTTAAGGCCTGGTATAACTATAGGCTAAGTTGACAAAAAACAAGAAAAAACAAAAAAACTTGGGCAACTTAATCAGACCCTGCCTCAAAAATAACTTTTTGTTTAAACCTCAGTGGACAGATGCTTGCCAAGCATGGGAGAGCTCTAGAATGAGTACCCAGTCTTCTCTACCCAAAAATGACAACAGAGCAACTACACCAATATACTGAAATGGGTGGGTCAGAAGGGAGTGCTCTGACAGGAACCAGCTGGTTGGCTCAGTGAGTAAAGACACTTCCAACCAAGTCTGAAGTCTGAGATCAACTGAGGAGAGAATCCATATCTCCAATTTGTTCTCTGACCTTCACACATGTGCTGTGGCGTGTGTGTCCACACATGTCTAAATGACCCAAATTCAGAATTTTTAAAAAGAAAGGTGAAAACAAGAAAAACAAAAATTCACCAAAACTAAAAATTCCAGCAAAATAGTTAGTTATGTGGTAGTTCAACCATTGACCAAAATAGAACTCCTTCAGAACACTGCTAGAGTAAGTGTCTGGACTGGCAAGCCAACCCTGCCCTCAAGCCCTCTGTAACACTCTGGAAGCCTGCAGAGTGAAGTGAGCAACCACCATTCCAGCTAGAAAGATAAGTGTGGTACCTTGAACGTGTGCTGGAACCAGCCACCTACTGAGTCAGACCTCAACTCTGACCAACTTCTTGAAAGTTGAGGACTCATTTCTGGGGCACTAGTCAGGCTTGCTATGAAACTGAGAAAAAAAACAAAGAAAATCTGTTAGTTTTGGGGACAACCATACATCAGGCCAGCTGTAGAAAACATACTATGATTTTCATTTTTGTAAAAAGAAACTTTGACAAAAACAATGCACCAAAAATCTGCAGTCTCTTAAATAATCATTCTGTAGAAAAGGCCCATCAATGTAAATACATAATTTTAGTCAACTAAACCCTACAGGACAAAATATTTGTACTTAATCACTCCATATTTTCTATACAGCCTCTAAATATTCTGATGACTGAATTATACTTATTTTACTGCCCAGTTAACTTATGAGTCTACAGATTTATTTTTCTCTCAATTCTGTGTCATTAGTAAAAATTAAGTAAGACAAATGAAGAAAATGAATTTTACATTTCACCTTTATTGTTTAATTTCCTTTGTCAGGGTCTTACTCTATGAATTTGGCTGCTCAGGAACTCATTATGCAGACCAGGCTAGCCTAAAAAGCATAAAGATCAGTTTGCCTCTGCTGCAGAGTGCTAAGATTAAAGGCCTGTGTAGACAAATTGTTATATGGTCTTATTAATAAAAAACACGGAGCCAGAAAATTGGGCTTAAAGCTGAAAGATCAGAGAAAGAGGACAAGCCACAAGCCTACCTCACCTCACCGACTCTCCACTTCCGAAGAGACGTACTTCCTGTATACTCACACCTATATGCCTTTCTGTTCTGCCAACTCATTTCCTCTCTGCCCAGCTATATCACTTCCTCCTCCAGCCCAGCTCTGTCACATCCTGTCTGTCTGTCCAGACCTCCAGACCTTTATGGTTAGTGCTGGGAATTAAGGCGTGTGCCACCATGTCTGGCTCTATTCCCAGTGTGTCCTTGAACTCACAGAGCTCCAGACAGATCACTCCTGAGTGATAGGATTAAAGGCATGTGCTACCATTGCCTGACTTCTATGTTTAATATAGTGGCTGGCTTTTTCCTCTGATCCTCAGATAAACTTTATTGGGGGACATGGATAAAATATCGCCATAGGCCTGCAACACCATGCCTGACTTGTATTAATTCTGCACACCTCATTTACAGGCTCCATTCTCCTAGATCCCACTGCCTATTGAGGAGAGACCAGGGAATACCATCACAACCTGCAAGCTTTTTTTATGTTGACGATAGGATTTCACATACTCCATTGTTTTCCAATTGGAGCAGTGATAGCTATAAAAGACCATGTCAACGGTGAACCAAATATTCTAAAATGGTGATTTTCCCTTGTTGACATTGTCCCTCAATAAAGTAAAATCACTATAATGAATCTCTGACTTTATTACTTTATTTCAACCAAACCCTTTGCTTATAAATGCCAAGAAAAGAAGAAATGTTAAAGGCCAATTTCTGTGCCACCAAGACTGCTGAAAGGTACTTGCAGCCAAGCCTAATGACTAGAGTTCAAATCTTATAATAAAAAGGGTACCAACTCCTGAACACTCTGCTCTCACCTCTACACACGCACTCTTACATATTCAGCCCACCTTGAACTCATCACCCTCCTGCCTCTACTTACCATTTCCACAGATAACAAGTTCCATGAACAATCTTGGTTTACACAGAGGCCTGATGCATACTGGACCATCATTCTATACACTGAGATTCATCTGAGCTTGAAAACATTCATATAGCAGACTTGGTGATGCATGGCTGCACATTGAGACTCTCTCAAAAATGAAACAAAACAACATGTAAATAAACCAAAAACTTCATTACAATGGTGTGTGTGTGTGTGTGTGTGTGTGTGTGTGTGTGTGTGTGTGTGTGTGTGTTGAGACAAGATCTCTCTCAGCGGCCTGGGCTGTCTTTGAATTCACACTGTAGCCCATGAACTCCCCAGCCTGTAAGTTCCTGGATCATAAGCACGCACTACCAAGTAAGGAAGCTAGGGCACAAAGAGGCTTAACTACCTGTCATGGGACACACAGCTAGTAGCCAGAGGTACATAGCAGGACTAGAAAATTCCTCAGGTAGAGTGGGTATCCAAAACCTTCCTTGAGGTATAAAGCTATCTGCTCAGCATGGAAGGGAGGAAAGAAGCCTTTTTGGATTCTAAATGTCCAGAGAAACATGAGTGGTCTAGAGCCACAGGCATAGCGTCACGCATCGTTTAATGCATTTCCTTGGATTGTCCTTCCAAACATATTAGGAATGTTTTTAGCCCCTGGGCTATGTGAGTAAAAGTTCCTAGTCAGCTTGACTACTGTCCTGAGTCAGTGACCCTGTACCAAGCTTCCCAGGAGAGGTATACATATCCCTGGTATCTGCCTGGATGAGTGTGGCCACTCACAGAGGGCTTTCCCCCACTATATCACAGAACTGTCCAAAGATATCTTCATGCTGAATGGAGGTCTGAAGGTACAGCAGGCCTCCCCAGAAATCTTTGTGAAGGAGAAAGCTCTGTGTGGTCACCTAACAACCTTACAGCAGCTGACTGAGGTACTGGCTTCTGTGGACCAGGTGGTAGGTGATGGGAGGGTCAGGCAGAGCAGTCAGGAAGCAGACAGGGATGGGAGGATCCAGACTGGCCAGTGCACCTGAGGGTCACTTCCCGTGTCAGTCATCAGTGTCCACTGAACATGGGGTTTTTGACTCAGGTACAGAGGTATGTGAGTGTGTCTGGCTATGGATGGGGCTCCCTTTCAACACCCCCTCCTTTCCTTTCTTTCATTTCCCTCTTCCTCTCTGTTTTGAGGCAGGGTCTTAGGTGACATTGGTGCAGGGGCAGCTACCTACCAACTCCACAGTTCCCCAGAGTTTTCTTGAGTGAGAGCAGCAGGAAATATTAGATAGAAAGATTTAGAATGGAAATGAACAGAAAATACAAGAAATCCTCAAGAGGGCCTGGAGCCTTCCAATGGGCCCTGATTGTCTCTGCCCTAAGGTATTTATAGAAACGCCAAGGGGTGGAGCAAAAGACCTCATCCCAGCATAGCCAAGTGCAGACCATCTCAGACACCTGTACTCAGGTCGTAATCATCCTCTCTATGCAGACCTGTTGGGTAAAGCCACTAGGAATCTGAAAATGGGCTCCCACAGGTCCCCCTTTCTTAATATATAAAAAACCTCATTATTAAGAGTTCACAGCAATCCCCATAGCTGTTATACCTCCCAATATGGGAGTAGAGGATGACAAAGATGGCATTTCTTTTTGGATTGGGTCCATGGTGACTACAGCAGTCTTTAGCTGCATCTAGTCCTTTCTCAACAAAAACTCTTAATGCAATTGCAAACTTAAAGAATTTCTTATTTCATCATTACCAGTAACAAGTTAACATAAATATTACTATACATAATTACAATTTTCTCAATCTTACATCTCAACCCAAACTCTTAACAGAGCAATTTGAATTACTTGCTAACAGAACATAGGAAGAACTTCTGATGTTTTCACATCAAACTTAAATATTTCCTTAAATTCAAACCAGGGTGCATTAATATCAATAGGTTAACATAATTTCTTCAAATATACATTCAACCTTAATTAACTCATAACTCCTCTTTTTCTTTATAATTTTTAAAATTCCAAACCTAGTTAGGAAAACCCAGACTTACACAATTCCTACAAACCCATATTGAAAAGCAATATTCTCAATCTAACCATTAACACTTTGAAAACTTTTAGCAAAAAAATCCAAAAGCAGTTTCTTAATAAAACTCTTTACACTTTAAAGTAATCTCTTAGTATACCCATTTGGATTTCTTACTAACAAAACATAACATTAATCCACTCAAATAACAAGAAAATATTTTTTAAATTAAAAAGACCAAGAAATATTACTTTCCTTTTCTTTACAATTTTTTAAACAAAATCTCAACCCTAGTTAGAAAACCCAAACTCTTCTGTTTAAACAGTTCCATTTGTAACACAAAACCAGTTCCATAAGTAATTCATTTTTACATAAACAGTTCCATAAAACAATTCCATTTTTAACACAAAACAATTCATGAATCACCAGTTATATGCATACACAAAACTGCATCTTGAGTCTAGGTAGAAACAGTAAATTTCTTCATTTAAACAGTTCCATTTTTAACACAAAAAATTCCAGAAAACAATTCCTAGGTCATCACTATAAGTAAATTCAAAATTGTCCCATTACAATGAAATCACTATTGTTCATTTCATTTCTTAAGTCCCAAAATTCAAATAATAAATTCTGGTGTCAGCCTTCCATATATGAAGAAATCCATAACCAAAACCTTTTTGTAGTTTTATCTCATTTTTATCTCATTTTTTTTAAGTTCAAAAAATTCAAAAACAGTAAATTTTGTATCAGACTTTCACTTCCAAATGAGAAGAGATTTTTCACAGCCAAAACTTTTTGCAGTTAACAATTTTAGTTCAAACAAGCGTCTCTGCAACTTTCATTCTCAAGCCAGAGACCTTATTAGTTACAGTAATATTTTAAACTGCACCATTTTTGCTGTTAGCTCAGGTTTTTCTGAGTTGTGTTGATTTTCCATGGATCTCAGCTGTGGATGTCTTGTGCTGGTTCTGGTGTCTGCCATTCTTAGCTTCTTAGTGGCTTCTGGAGCTTTTGAAACTGTTAAGACTGCCAGCTTTCCAGTCTGCTAGAATACTACCTTCTGTGTCTCAGATTCCTTCACCGTATACAACAAGCATAGACTCACACTCAACATTTACACTTATCCACAAACTCACATTCAACATATCTTGCTTTATACTTTTTAAGGAAACTCTATAGTACTATAGCAAATATACTTATAGTCTTCTTATATTCTTATTTAAACTTACATCATGGACATTTCTTTACTTCTTACAAGCTTATTCTTCTATAGATCTATTACAAATTAATATTACTTTTATACTCATTTACTTATAGTTTTATTTTACACACTTATACTATTAAGCAAATTCTATTACTATATGTACTACATGTCTTAAAGAAATTATATAGATCTATTTTACAAATTTATATTCATAAGAACTATTAAGCAAACTCTACTGGGCTACCATTAGTATATACTTCTTTTTTTAAGATTTATTTTCTTATTATGTATACAGTAGTCTGTCTGCATGTATATCTGCAGACCAGAAGAGGGTGCCAGATCTCATTACAGATGGTAGTGAGCCACCATGTGGTTGCTGGGATTGAATTTAGGACCACTGGAAGAACAGTCAGTGCTCTTAACCACTGAGCCATCTCTCATATAGCATATACTTCTTACAAGCTTATTATAGGACTACCTTACATCTTTAATTCTTACAAGCTAATAATAGAACTACTTTAGATCTTTACTTCTTAAACTTACATCATGGCCATTTTCTACATGTCTTAAAGAAATTCTATAGATCCATTTTACAAACTTATATTCATAAGAACTATTAAGCAAACTCTACAGGGCTACCATTAGCATATATCTAACTTAGCAAACACCTAAAGATTTCTTAACACTTAGAAGAGATTTAACATTTTTGAACAAGGCAGAATAATTTTCTACTTTTTACCCTTAATTATCATCACTATCTCTATTAGATTCTCTTAACTATACAGGAAGTATGCAAATGGTTTCTAAAGTTCAGAGCTTATCATTCTGAAAGTTCTTGAAAAACAAGAGTTTAATTCTTAAATGGTTCTATCTTAACTCTGGGATTTAGTGACTTCTGTTGCTAAGCATTTTGGATGTTTTATAGCAACTTTATTAAGAGCTATGTCAGTTTACAGCAAACCCAAAAAGAAAGAAAAGAGAAGAAAAACCTTGTAAGGAGTGTTCTATTTCTGAATTGCTTAGCTGGCAACTCAACAGTCAATTTCCCAACAGGAGAAGATAGTTGTCTAAATTGGAGTGGGGTTCCAGTCCTGCAGCTTTCAGCAGTTCTGAAAACATTGCTGAAACATTTTAAACTTTTCAGCAGTCTGGAGGTCTCCTTATACTCCTACTGTCCCCAGACTGCAAGATGGAACCTTAATATCAAGAGCATTGTTTTAGCTGATTTTTACACTCATCACCAAACTCTGATACAATTTTCCTCCTTCTTAATTTTTTAAAGCTGTATTTGCCCTGAGTTCTTTAACAATGCTGATGTTTCTGATAAGTTTTTATTATCCTAATATTTTCACCAAAACTGCTACTATTCAAAGTAGTCAAGAACATAGATGTTCTTTCATGAAATATATCTTTCATTAACTTACTCTGAGGACGAGCATTTTCATGATTTAATATTTTCACTTCATTATCTTTAACTCTTGATGTTATTGTTAGCTGTGATATTTAGCATTGATTTCTTATAGGGAACTTTCAAGTGAAGCAACTCTGTTTTAAGACACCCTGGCAATTTACCAATGATGTCCAGATGATCCCATCACCCTACACTCTCTGCTTCCTATCCACTAGCCCTCTGATTCCCATCATTCATTATCTGACATGACTCCCTATATGCTATATTAAAAACCATCCTCCCAGGAGTATAAACTCACTGCAAGAGGGATAAATAACTGACATTAGGTGAGGGCAGGGATTGGGCAAGGGCTCCAGTCTTATTTTCTGGATCCAAAACACAATTATGGCAACAAACACAAGTGCAGTGCAGTAGGTACAGAAACCAAGGTATGGGGTTGTGGCTCAGGGGTAGATACCCTGCCTTAGATATCCCCCTGAGTGGCTAGAGGCATGCTTTAGGGATGGCACCTCTGCCTAGAATCCACCATGAGGGGTTTGGGGCATGGTCAGATGAGATCCTCTCCCTAGAATCCCCCAGGGAGGGGCTGAAGTCATGGTCAGATGTGAATCCTTATCACATCTATAGAGTCAGTGGTACTTGGGACAATGGAACCATAGTTGAGGCATACTAAAGTCACATGCAGACTTTATTCACCTCCTCAGAAAATATATATTCTGAGATTTAAGAAAGGTCACATGAGCAAATTTATCCTGACTTCAAGCAGTATAGAAGCACCAGGACAATATGTTGCAAGATAGTGTTTTTTCATAAAAGCATAAACATTTAATTGAATAACTACATCAAGAAAGAATGATTAATTTGAAGTAAATTCACTCCTATCTACTACGCCTTAGAGAAGCACAAAACACATTCTAAGGACAATTCTGTGTTTCTTAATAAACTGGGGTCACAAGATTTTTGTCTGGTTTTCTTGGCGTGTTCTCACAAGCTCTCAGAATTCTCACCTCACTACATTCCTGGACTATGTTCTGTCAAACATGAACCAAAAGCTTATACAAGACCTCCTAATCCCAATCTTTGTATGTTTATCTTCTTAACCCAGGTTCTCACCCTGAGCACTTTTACTTTGGGAACCCTAATTTCTGTTGTTTTTTATCATAGAATATTTTGGTGTTCTAATCCACAGGGAAAAACCAAAGACTTAGACTCTATTCCAATTTAGATTAAAGAAATGTATTCTTATTGCTAGCAGAAGGAAAGCAGTCTTAGAGGTAAGACAACATGGTGTGTGGAAGGGAGTAAGGTGGAGATTTTAGGCAGACATCAGAAAGGTGAGTATTAGAACTATCCATGGAATCCACAGCTGGACAGGGAAAGCGTTTTACTGTAGCTGGAGAATTTTTCTCCAGCTCCCACCATCAAGTCCCGCCAGTCCCAGAGCCCATTTATAAAATAAACATACAGACTCTTACATTATTTAAACTGCTTGGCCATTAGCTCAGGCCTGTTATTGTCTAGCTCTTACTCTTATATTTAGCCCATTTCTATTAATCTTTACTTTGCCACGTGGCTTGTGGCTTACCGGTACTTTACATCTTCCTTGTCCTGATGGCGGCTGGCAGTGTCTCCCTCTCAGCCTTCCACTTCCCAGAATTCTTTTCCTTGTCCCGCCTATACTTCCTGCCTAGCCAATGGCCAATCAGTGATTTATTTACTGACCAATCAGCAACACACTTGACATACAGACCATCCCACAGCACTTCCCCTTTTCTTTTCTTAAAAAGGAAGGTTTTAATTTTAACATAGTAAAATTACATATAACAAAACAATTATCAAGCAAGAATTACAGTTACAATATTAAAGAAGAGATCCTATCTATCTTATATTTGTAAGTTTAAGGTTTTTATATCTAACTTAACTTTTATTATAACTAAGGAAAATTGTAAGTATCTAGTCTTTAACCACATCAAAGACCTCAGAAGGATATAATACTGCCTGAGAAATGGGAGAAGGATGCAAGTAACTTTTGGGAGTCTTGCAGGGTAGACAGAGACAGCTGAGCCTGGACAGTCATCCAAAGTTTTCTTGTAAAGTTGGGGCATCTGTCTTCAGCCCACAGGCCTAGAGTCTCTTATTCACTTTTTTCTGTGTCTTGTAGAATGTCTGGCAGTTTTCTCTGCAAAGCAGGAACCTGAAGGACCATTTTGTCAAGCAAAGTTCAGTGGTCACCTTTCTATGGGTCCTGCATGTCCAGTTGATCAAGCAGTCCAGGCAAGAACAGTTTCTTGCCCAAATGGCTATTTTTGTCAAGGTGAAGATAAACTCCATATGGAATGTCTTCGATGCCCATCCTCCTCTCTGAAGTAAATCGGTGCTGTCAGGAGCAGACACGTCTCACTGTCCAAAAAGTCTAAATTTTTAAAACATTTTAAATGCCATATTCTGTAGGTCTTTGAAGTGTTTGAAGACTACCTATCTATCTGAAATATATCTATGTATACCTAGAAGACTTAACTAACATGGCTACAAATATTATCATAGATGACTAACTATTAATCTATTTTTTAATTATCCATTACAATTTTAAATGAGTTACATAAACATAATACCTCAAACAAGAATAGAAATATATATACAGTATAACAAAATTAAGTTTAAATTTGTATCAATAAACTAAAATCTATAGCAATGTAAAACATTTTAAACAAGTTGTTACTCTTTAAAAGTAGGTTCATTAATCTACCCTTTCATCCTATCATATCTAAACCATCCCCCCCTTTTTTTTTTTAGTAAGAGATTGTATTTATAATCAACCTGCTTTAAATAAAAATATTGGTTTTTCTCTGTCTCACACCAGAGGGCTCTTCTGATTTGGGACACAAGAATCTCTTAACCATTTTTTTTTGAGCAATATGTCTGAGTTTAGAGGGGGAGTGAGCCAATTCCATCTCTAAAGCCAGCTTGGTATATTTGGGAATTTGGGCGTAGCTTCTCTTACTACTTCCTGCTGGAGGGGGGCGCTGTATCTTATGGGGACACAAAGAAAATTTTAGGATCATGGAGTAGTCCATGAGGCTGTATCGTCTGAGCCAGTTGCCTTGAAACCATTCTGGATGTTGAATCATCTGGGCCATGGTGTCACTGGAGACCTTTCAGGGGGTCTTGGCTGGTCAAACCTGATGTATCTTAATCTGGAACAAATCCATAGTCTCTGGCTTTCTGTGGAAACAAAAGCAGAGACTCTTTTCCAAAGCAACATATCCTTATATCCAAATTTTGAAGTCAAGGTACCTTTAAAATATACATTTTGGCATAACTCAACAGCTTTTACAATCAAATGTTTTTCTGCAGTTACGAATATCAAAGAGAACATAATCCAGATTCTCTGTGTGGTAGCCATCTTTACGTGGCTTATTTTTTTATATTAGCTTGAGCCTATTGCTTTAAACTGCAGCCTTCTAAGCCTGAAATGGCGCAGTGGCTGCTGGCTCCGCCCACTTCAGCTTCCCAACATGGCGGTGGTCTGCTTTCCGCCAGCTCTGGGAGCCGTAACTCTCAGAAATAGTGGGTCTACACTTTTACCAAAGTAGCGTGTAGCCCAGAAACTTTTTTTTGTTTTGTTTTGTACTAGCAAAGGCTAAATCCACCACATAGCTTAATGTGTTACTTGCAGAGGCCTCATTCCTACCATACTGCAGGTCGAGAGTGCACACTAGGAACCCGCCAGTAGCTCAAACCGGCAGCTGCCGCTCATTTGAGAGAGACAATTAGGAAGCTGTTTTTAGCTCCGTTTTAGAATCTTTTTTCTAAGTTTTTAGGTGGAAACTCTTGCCACCACGTTGGACGCCATTTGTAGCTGGAGAACTTTTCTCCAGCTCCCACCATCAAGTCCCGCCAGTCCCAGAGCCCATTTATAAAATAAACATACAGACTCTTACATTATTTAAACTGCTTGGCCATTAGCTCAGGCCTGTTATTGTCTAGCTCTTACTCTTATATTTAGCCCATTTCTATTAATCTTTACTTTGCCACGTGGCTTGTGGCTTACCGGTACTTTACATCTTCCTTGTCCTGATGGCGGCTGGCAGTGTCTCCCTCTCAGCCTTCCACTTCCCAGAATTCTTTTCCTTGTCCCGCCTATACTTCCTGCCTAGCCAATGGCCAATCAGTGATTTATTTACTGACCAATCAGCAACACACTTGACATACAGACCATCCCACAGCATTTTACTTCCTTCATTTGTTTCTTCCTTTCCTTCTAGACAACAATAAAAAGACCTATTAATCATTTCCTGTAGCAATAAGGAAGTTTTACAGAAGCAAAGGGAGCTATTAATACCTCACAGCCATTATCCTATTGTTATCCCACCTGCAGGCTACTAGGAGCCAGAGCAAAATGTCAATGGCACTTAAGTCATACCTGGCTACAAATTAAGTTTCTTTAGCTATCACAGGGACCTGTGTAAACATTCTCATCTGAGTACCCTAATAACTGAATTAGGTAAGTTCATTTCTAAGCAGGCAAAAACAGTGCCATCATGTTAGGGCTGGCAGACATGGCCTTATAAGACGAAACTGGTTTAAATTTTAGTGTTCTGCTTTCACCTTCATATTGCTGGTATGATGAGCCAGGGCCACCACAGAAGGCTGGAAAACTATTAAAGTTTTGACTAAAATTGTGCAGCTAAGAGAGGTGTGGGCAATTCTAGGTGTACCTTATTGAAATTGTTGATACCTGGTGATGTATATACTGTGACATTATATGTTGGAAGTATGTGATATGCTTTTTTATTTTAATTTTATAGGGGATTACAGTTAAGAGATTGCGTGACTCTCAGAAGGGACTTTGAACTTTGGACTTTATTACATTGTTGAGACTGATAAACTGTGGGGACTTTTGAAGTTGGACTAAATGCATTTTGCATTATGATATTGTTACAAGCTTATGGGGACTACAGAGCAAAATATGTTGGTTTGAATGTAATTGGCCACATAATCATACAGAGAGATGTTATTAGGATGTGTGACTTTGTTGGAGTGGGTAGGCATTGTTGAAGGAAGTATGTCACTGTGGAGGAGAGTTTTGAGGTTTCATATACGTTCAAGTTATACCTAGTGTCTCAGTTTACTTCTGGTTGCCTTGAGATCATGATGTAGCCAGCATTATGTCTGTCTGCATGCCACCATGCTCCCTGGTATGAGTGATAATGGACCGAATCCCTGAAACTGTAAGCTAGCCTCAATTAAATGTATTCCTTTATAAGAGTTTCCATGGTCTGGAGAGATGGCTTAGAGGTTAAGAGCACAGGCTGCTCTTTGAGAGGTCTTGAGTTCAATTGCCAGCAACCACATGGTGGCTTACAATCATCTGTAATGAGATGTAGAGACCTCTTCTGGTGTGCAGGCATACATGCATACAGAACACTATACATAACAAATAAATCTTTTTTTTTTTTTTAGAAAAAAAAAAGAGTTTCCGTAGTCATGGAGTGGTATCTGTTCACAGCAATAGGAAGCTTAATTAAGCATTAAATCAAGCTTTATGGTCCCATGTACTCAAAAACTAATAACTTTTATTGGAGCACACCAAAGATTAATCACACCTTTCCTCTCTACATGTACATTTTTCAGCCAGAAAAATAACAAGCCAGTTATTCTGAGTCACACCAATTAGGTCAGCACTTTTGTTCTATTTGAACTAGTGCAACAACAGTGATTAGGTTTCTAGATGGAAATTCACTTGTTTGTCCAAATTCTTTACAGTCCTGGTCTTTGGACATCCCAAAATTATTTATCTGGACATTTTGATCACCTAAAGTTGATTATCTAACTAATCAATGGAAATACCAAATATAAACAAATTTAGACCTTTGAACCTCCTTCCTGCAACCACCCTTTCTCTGCTATGGGTATACCACCTTGCAAGTGGACAATAGACTCTGATTCTTACAGAGGTCCCTATGCATTTGCAACTTCCCACTAAAACACTAGGCTCTATTAGGACTCTCATTCACTTGTCTTATTCTCCTTCTTGCTGACCTGCATAACTGTATTCCCAGCACTGGATGACACAGGCAATTCTTGGTGTTCAAAGCAATACTTACTGACACTGTACAATGAAAGTCTGATAATGTGCTGGACTTTTTGTTGTCAACTTGATATAGGCTGGAATCATCTGAGAAGAAGAACCCCAATTGAGGAAATGTCTCTACAAGATCAGGTTGTAAGCTGGAGTGTAAAGCATTTTTCTAATTAGTGATTGATGGGGGAGAGCCCAGCTTATTGTAAGTGGGTCCAATACAAGGGCCAGTGGACCTAGGTTGTATATAAAACAGGCTAGGCTAGCCATGGAGAACCATGGAGTAAGCAGCACTCATTCATGGCCTCTGCATCAACTTCTTCCTCCAGGTTCCTGCCCCGTGTCAGCTCCTGTTCTGAATTCCTTTGATGATGAAGAGTGATATGGAAGTGTAAGCCAAATTAACTGTTTTCTTCCCAATTAATGTGTGGTTGTGGTGTTTCATCACAGCAATAAAAAACCAAACTAAGACACTTACCAGACATCTTGTTCTGAAAACAAATAAAGAAATAACCATTTCTGAAAAATTGAGTATAATTCTTAATGGCTGGGAGACATTGAGGAACAGAAGGAAATACAGATTACAGTAGTGATCTATGTAAAAAGTAAGATAGAAAAGATGATACTGTGTTATTTGAAAGAGAATGGACCCCCATAGGCCCATATGTTTTAATACTTACTCATAATGGAGTGCTGTTACTAAGGAGGGATTAGCATTCCTTGGTATATGCCCAAGAGTGGTATAGCAGGATCTTGAGGAAGATTGATTCCCAATTTTCTGAGAAACTGCCATATTGATTTCCAAAGTGGCTGTACAAGTTTGCACTCCTACCAACAGTGGAGGAGTGTTCCCCTTGTTACACATCCTCTCCAACATAAGTGGTTATTAGTATTTTTTTATCTTAGCCATTCTGACAGGTGTAAGATGGTACCTCATTTTGATTTGCATTTCTCTGATGATTAAAGATGTTGAGCAAGTCTATAAATGTCTTTCAGCCATTTGAAATTCTTCTGTTGAGAATTCTTTGTTCAGCACTGTAGCCCATTTTTAATGGAATTGTTTAATATTTTGATGTTTAGTTTCTTGAGTTCTTTATATATTTTGTAGATCAGCCCTCTGTCATATGTGGAGATGGTGAAGATCTTTTTCCATTCTGCAGGCTGTCATTTGGTCTTATTGACCATGTCCTTTGCCTTACAGAAGCTTCTCAGCTTCAGGAGGTCCCATTTATCAATTGTTGTTCTTAGTGTCTGTGCTATTGATGTTATATTTAGGAAGTTGTCTCCTGTGCCAATGCACTCAAGACTACTTCCTGCTTTCTCTTCTATCAGGTTTAGTGTAACTGGATTTATGTTGAGGTCTTTGATCCACTTGGACTTGAGTTTGTGCATGGTGATAGATACAGATCTATTTGCAGTCTTCTACATGTTGACATCCAGTTATGCCAGCACCATTTGTGAGTGAGGTAACCCAGACTCAGAAGAACAAACATGATGTACTCACTCATAAGTGAATACTAGATGTAAAGCAAAGGATGACCAGACTACAACCCACAGCTCCAGAGAAGCGAACTAACAAGGAGGACCCTAAGATGAACACACTGATCACCATGGGAAGGGTAAATAGATGAGATCTCCATGAGTAAACTGGGGATGAGGGGGGTAATGGAAGGTAGGGGATGGGGGATCAGAACATAAACAAAGAGGATGCTCAAGCTAGGGGAGTGACAGAGTGGGAGAGCAATAAAAAAGATACCATGGTAAAGGGAGATATCATGGGGATAGGGAAAAACCTGGTGCTAGGGAAGTTTCCAGAAATCCACAAGGATGACCCCAGCTTAGACTACTAGCAATAGTAGAGAGGGTGCCTGAGCTGGCTGACTCCAGTAGTCAGATTAGTGAATACCTTAACTGTCATCATAGAGCCTTCATCAAGTAACTGATGGAAGCAGATGCAGAGATCCACAGCCAAGCACCAGGCTGAGCTCCAGGAGTCCAGTCAAAGAGAGGAAAGAGGGATTCTATGAGCAAGGGGCATCAAGATCATGATGGGGAAACCTACAGAGACAACTGAACCAAGCTAGTGGGAACTCATGAATTTTAGACCAACAGCTGTGGAGCCTCCATGGGACTGGACTAGGTCCTCTGCATAAGTGAGACAGTTGTGTAGCATGATCTGCTTAAGGGGCCACCTGGCAGTAGAATCAGGATCCATCCCTGGTACATGAGCTGGCCTTTTGGAGCCCACTACCTATGATGGGACACTTTGCACAGCCTTGATGCAGGGGGAGGGGCTTGGACCTGCCTCAACAGAATGTACTATGTTTTGCTGACTTCCCATGGGAGGCCTTACCTTTTTGGAGAAGGAGGTGGGGGATGGTTTCGGGGAAAGGCTGGGGGGAGTGGGAGGAGTGATGAGAAGGGGATCTGTGGTTAGTATGTAAAATGAATAAAAATTTCTTAATAAGGATAAAATGTATTTTTTATCACATTTTATTTGTGTGTGTATGTATCTGCAGTAAGGTTCACACATGCCTCAGTGCATAGGCAGCAGTCAGGGGAGAACTTGAGAACTGGTTCTCTCCTTCCATCATGTGGGTAGCAAACTTAGGTCAGTAGCAAGCTACATATTGGCTTGTCTGACTTGCTGACTCTAACTGTACCTTTTGAGAAATATGGGAGTATATGTTTGCAGTATGTATCTAAGTATGACATGTATATTTATGAGTGTAGGGCATGTGTGATATGTGTGTCTGCAAGGCTGCCATTTTTGCAGGTGTGTGTTTAGAGAAGTCTTAATGGTTGTTTGGTTTGTAGGAGTGGCAGAGGTGTTGTGGAGAGGAATATTGAATGAGAATGGGCATCATGATGGAACTAGGAGATATGGTGCTCACCTGAATGGCATACATGAGATGGTTGCTATATAAAAGCCACTACAGCACCATTCTCCCAGGACTTCTCCCATGAGAACAGGGGAGGAGAAGTCAAAGGGATCAGAGGTTCAAGATCATCCTTGTTGTACCATCAGTTTGAGGTCAGTCTGGGCCACAGAAGTCCTTCTTTGAAAAGAAGGATGAGGAGGGAATGAGAAGGCAAGGAGAGAGGAGGAAGTGAATGGAAAGGGAAGTGGAGGGTAGGAGTGGTGTGGCTCATCTACAGCAAGACACACCCACACCACACCTCTGAACCTGAGTCAAAACATCATAGTCAGTGGTCACTGATGCCTGAGACAGGGAGGTAACTGAGGTGCCTTTTCCAGCCTGGATCCTACTATCACTGTACCCTGTCTTCTTTAGCTCTGGCTCCTATCACCCACACTCTCATGCACAGAATCATCCTCTGCAGTGACAGTGTCACTTGGCCACTCAGCACATCCTTCTCCTCAGAGCTGTCCAGGGCAGCCTGCTGTGCCTTCAGGGCCTCCATCAGCATAAAGATTTCTCTGAACAGTTCTGCAATCTACAGGTGACCTGGATTCGATGAGCAGCCACCAAGAGCCAAACATAGACCAGGAACCTCTTCACCAGGCAGCTTGTTACATGGACAGATTGAGGACAGGGAATGAGCTAACTAAGAACATGTATTGTTTACCCCAGAGGATGAAGACATTCCTCTTATTTTTAAATTTTTGAGAATGAAAGAATCCAAGGGAAGATTTATTTTGTGACCCTTGAAGGGATTTAAAATCACATTTGATGTTTATCCATAAAGTTATATTGGCACATGGCCCTGTTTGCTAAGAGCAAACAGAAACTAGACACTGTCTGATCCACAGGTAAGCAAATACTTTGTCTTTTTGGTCCTTCATAGAAAAACACTTAGCCTCCCCTGCTCTTAGGGTCTCTGTTGGCCAATCTGAGTGAATGCTAGAGTCTGGAACAGACTGCCCCTGCCCAGTTACCCAGCAACCCTACTTGGATTTCAGTCGTATAGGATGCCCAAGGTTGACCTGTGACCTCCACACATGCACACAAAGAGCCCACAAAAAAGATACAATTAGGGGACAATGAGTTTCTCAGGGGGTTAAGGCACTTAGGGTCAAGCCCCCCCACTTGAGTTCAATTCCTGGGACTCATGTTGTTGACAGAGAAAACAGATGCAGGCAAGTCATCCTCTGACTTCCACACATGCATATCACAACCCCTAGCTGAAGAAATACATATAATTTAAAAATCTTTTAAAAGTTACAGATGGGAGATTTGGATTCAAATCCTGGCTTATGTCCATTTAGTGGCTATGTGACCTTGTGTGCCTGGATTTACTTTTATTCCTGTTACTTTAAATGGAGATAATTAGAGAGAGCAATAAAAGTGCCACACTTCTTACCAGTTACAATGACCAGTTGGAGCATCAACACCCAGAGTGGCTCTAGTTGAGGCTCTCTTACTTCTCTATGTCTCAGTTTCCTATGTGAGAAATAGGCTTCTTTCACAAGACCTTGCCAGCTCATAGGTTCTTCAGTTCTTTACAGTAAAAGGAGGGAACCCTGCTTTTTGTCCTTATCAGTTTCCTCTGGGCTTGGCATGTCCCATCAGCCTCTGTACAAAACCCCCAGACTGCAGTTTGGCCGTTGCCACCTGGGCCTTGGTCATGTGCCTCTTGCTCTTCATTAACAATAACTCACGCTGCACCTGTTGTCCAATCCACCTGAGGCTCTAGGGACACTTAGACCCCCCAAGAGGCTAGGGTTGTGCAGCTCTCCCCACCCAACCAAGCTGAGCTTATGGCATTCTACCTCAGGGAAGGCTTTCAATTCCCACCTGAGCACAGGAACATTCTGGTCCTACCATGCAGCTCTGCCAAGAGCTCTGTGTCCCTGGACAGGTAATTAAGCCTCTCTGTCCTAGCTTCTTCACTCGGTGGTACAAGCCTACAATCCAGCTATTTAGGAGGCTGAGGCAGGAGGATCAGTAGTTTGAGAACTGTAGTGTGAGTTCAAGGGCAGCCCAGACAATTGAAAGAGACTCTGCCTCAAAATACACACACATAATCCCTTGTAATGAAGTATTTTGTTTGTTTGTTTGTTTGTTTGTTTGCCTTTTGTTCCTTTGTTGGCTGTAGGATGGACTCAGCCCTAAGAGTCCTGAGGGCCAGCTGGCCCAAACCAGTAATAAGATATTCCCTAAGAGCCTACCTGGGTCTGCCTAAGGGCCTTAGCAACAGCAGCTGAGACATGATTTGAGATGACCTAGACCAATGAGAGGCAGCCGTGTCACACTAGCAGATGCGTATTCATCAGATCTTCCCCCAGGGCATGGTGGGGAGGGTATATAAGGCTTGCCTCTTCCTGAATAAACTGACCTTGTAGTTTCATTTTCCTCTCAGAGTCTGTGTTGTTGACTCTGCATCTAATCGCCCCCTTCCCGAAAGGGAACACCACAGGACCCTGCCACATCTGGTGCCCAAACAGGGACCTGTTTGTCTCCCTTTCCTCATATGCAGCACTGGTTGAGCACCCCCTTGAGTAGTGTACATCGGTGAGTAGGTCCTTCTATGTTGTGTGCATTCAGTCCCTTTGGCAGGTAAGAACTGGGACCTCTTCCCCCCTTTCTTCTTGTTGTTTGTCTTGTTTGTGAGTCTGTCTATATGGTAGTGTGGCACATACTTTTGTTCAGGCTTGCTGAGTGTTTCCATATAGGGGCTGGACCATCAGGAAATAGAGCCATGGTCTCTGTTGTCTATCGCACCTTCTACTGCTGTGGGAAATTTCCTCCCTCACTGTAAAGAGACCCCTATTGGAGCTCTCAAGTCCCTCCTAAACAGCCAGGGGCTCTGGGCTACAACATCAAACTAGAAAGGTTTTTGGATGGAGGCTGTGGTGCTTGCTCCATGGATCTCTTCAGAGAACATGTGTTACTTGGCCTTTTTCTCTCAAAGCCTTTAATATTTTTTCCTTGTTCTGTACATTTAGTGTTTTGATTATGACATGTTAGGGGACTTCCTTTTCTCATCCAATCTATTTGGTGTTCTGTAAGCTTCCTGTACATCTATAGCATCTTTCCTTTAGGTTAGGGAAATTTTCTTCTATGATTTTTTTGAAATATTTTTTGGGCCTTTGAGCTGGGATTCTTCTCCTATGTCTATTCCTATTTTTTAGGTTTGGTCTTTTCATAGTATTCTAGATTTCCTGGATGTTTTATGTTAAAAATGTTTTATATTTAACATTTTCTTTGGCTGATATATCAATATCTTCTATGTCTGAGATTCTCTCTTCTACCTCTTGTATTCTGTTGGTGATGATTATGTCAGTAGTTACATCCACTTACCTATATTTTCCATCTCCAATATTCCCTCAGTTTGTGTTTTCTTTAATTCTATTTCCATTTTCAAGTCTTGAACAGTTTTATTCATTTTCATCACCTGTTTGCATTTTCCTGGATTTCTTCAAGGGATGTATTAATATCTTCTTTAAGGGTCTCTATCATCTTCTTAAGATTGTATTTAAGGTCATTTTCTTGTTCTTCAATTGTATTGGAATATTCAGAGCTTGCTGTGGTAGGGTAGCTGGACTTTGATGGTACCATATCACCCTGGCTATTTTTAATTTTGTTAAGCTGCCTCTAGTTATATGGGTTTGCAGTTATTATCAGTTTAGGTGTTGATTTCTGATTTGATTAGATGGGTATTTTTTTTGGATGTTTTCCCCTTGGTTTCTGTTTCCTCTCTGGTCTCCTGGCCTGAGTAGCCTGTGGTTCTGGTGACCAGCAAGTCTTCAGGTCCAGTAGGGTGTCTCCACTAGGGTTTTTCCATCTTGCATGACATCTGGGGCCTTGGGTGCCAATGTTGCCTCTGGGGTTCCAAGTACCTATGTGGCCTCTGGGGTTCCTAGTAATGCATGACCTCCAATAAAGCATAAGTTTTCTGACAAAATTTTTGGCTAGGATATTAAGCCCCAGGAAGGGGTTACTAGCATGGCCTCTAGTAAAGCAGAACTCTTCTGCCAGAGTTAGTGGTCCAGTATATGGAACCCAAGGGAGGGGAGATTGTTGGGTGCTATATGGACTATGAATCCTTCCCAATCATTGAATGAGCCATCAATAGAAAAAGTTTCTGCCTGTGGAATGGGAAAAGATTGGACAATTTTTGTAATCACAAATTCAGGTCATATGAGAAACCCCCTATCTTGCCATAGTAATCTGTAAATGTAACACACTTAAATACTGATTGGTAGCTAAGGATAATATAATACAGCAACAATCAAATCCATATACTTGTGGGTAACAGATGCTGCCGATTTACTAATTGTGCAAGAAGAGTAAGGAAAGCTGGTAGCATTTTCTACTTCTTATGTTGTAAATAAATCCATTCCAAAGACTTATACTTGTGTAAAATATCTGTAGCTGACAATTTAGTGGAGTAAATAAGTACTTTTGAAGGAAACAAAGGATCCACAGGATATACAAATGCCTTTTTGTTCTGGATTCAAATTGTTGTAGTTATTTTTTTGCCTCTCAAGAGAATATGTGAGGTCAGTCCAATGCCATCTCTCCTTCTAGTGTTTTAAATGGATTGATTAGTGCATAATTAGCTGTGAAACATTTTGATTTCATTGAAGTTGCATTAGAAATGTCAATCATACCTCATGAGACCCAGAAGGAATTTGTAAATGAAGTCAACGTTTTCATAGGCTCTCCTAAATCTTCATAAAAATGGAGACAATTCAAGATTAGATTTGTTAGTAAATTACTTACCCAATGCCTCAGGGTCATTTTTGGAAAATAGAGGATAAGTATGTAAAGGGGGGGTATGGTGAGAGAGTTGAATGAGCTGTCCTCAGTATACATATAGGTGATGCTATTTTAACTTTTGATTTTGCCTTAACAAGGAAAATCACCTTTTTGCCTCTTTTACCAATTTTAAAGTTGGATCATAAAGTTTATATTCATTCAAGGAATTTGCTATCACTCCTTCATGATTAATATCCTCCCTATCTTCCTTAGTTAGTTTGATAATAACCAAAGGACTTAAAATTGAACAGGGAATGTTTCCCTGTTTATATGCCCTTTCAATAGTTTGGGCTCTGTCCCATACTTCATCTAAAATTTCTTATTCTGTAAATCAGGAGTTATAATAATAATCAATTTGCAAGGAATATAATATTTGTGATTTTAATACAGTGCTGCTCTTTACTTTAAAAAAAAAAATGAAGTAGCTCAACACAAGCCAAAGCCTTCCCTTGTTTCTGTACCATCATTCTCACTCACCTCCTTCTCTGAGGGTCATCAATCTCCTAACTTGTAGCTGACTTCTGGTTTCTGTTCAAGTGCTACTTTTCACCACTCTAGAGGTGGTGGGCCCTGGCAGAATGGAGTCAGTAACTGAGGAGGACTAAAGTATCATACAATAGCCAACTTTATTCAGTGCCTCAGACAATTTATACTTTGTGGGTTAAGAAAGGACACATGAGTGGAGTTCTCATGAGTTCAAGGTGTATACATTGTATGGGACAAAAACATGTTTTCCCATACAGGCATCTAAAGGATAGTTCACACATTTAATTGAATAACAGCAGCATCAATGCGAAGTAATCTGAAGTCAACTCACTTATCTGCTACACCTGGGAGCATATTCCAAGAACAATCCCATGGTTTGAAGAATCTGAGGTTACAAGATTATTGTTTTGCTTTATTGCAGTGTTAAGAAAAAACATTCAGAATTCCCCTCAAATGACTCCTTTCCAGGACCACGTTCTGACAATACATACACCTAAATTAAATTTATTTTGATTTTAGAAAAAAAACCCATATACAAAGAAAGCTATTTTAAAAATATGGAGTCACACACACACATCCACATCATTTGCATACCTGGTGCCCAAGGAAGCCAGAAGAGTGTAAACAGACATCCAGGACAAGGCTTTGTAAGTAGTTTTGAGCTGTCTGATGTGGATGCTAGGAACCAAACTTGGGTACCCAACAGCAGCGGTGCAACTGAGTCAAATCCCCAACTGCCAAATATGTCATTAAACTGTAGAAGATGAAGATATGCCATTACTCTTTCTGTCCTCTATCACTTGGAGGTGATGAAATTCCCTGATATTTGGTCATTGAAGGATTGAATGGATTTCTATTCTTCTTTGAATGGACTCTAAACATTGCTTCTTATTGCAATTGTTAACACAGTTCTCTTCATGTAAATAAAGACAACAAGCCGGGCGGTGGTGGCGCACGCCTTTAATTCCAGCACTCGGGAGGCAGAGCCAGGCAGATCTCTGTGAGTTCGAGGCCAGCCTGGGCTACCAAGTGAGCTCCAGGAAAGGCGCAAAGCTACACAGAGAAACCCTGTCTCGAAAAACAAAAAAAAAACAAAAACAAAAAACAAAACAAAAAAAGACAACAAAAGATTTAGTTGAGTAGAGATGAGTCCAGATTGTTAGGGAAAGTTCCATAATGTGATATATTATTTTTTATAATTAATTTATTTTTATTTTACATGCATATATGCTTTGTTTGTATATATGTCTGTGTGAGGGTGTTGGATACCATGGAACAGGACTTAAAGACAGTTGTGAACTTCCATGTTGGTTCTGGGAATTGAAACAGTGTCTACTGGAAGAATAGCCAGTGTTTTTAATTTCTGAGCCATCTGTCCACATTCTCCTTTTCTTGGATGTTTTGAGACAGAATGTCTTAGCATTTCAGCAGTGAAACATCATGACCAAAAAGCAAGCTGGGGAGGAAAGCCTTTATTTCTGTTCATCATTAAAGGAAGTCAGGACAGAAACCTAAATGGGGCAGGAACTGTGAGGCAGGAGCTGATGCAGATGCCATGAAGGGGTGCTAATTACTGGCTTGCTCAGCCAGCTTTCTTATAGAACCTAGGACCCTTCCCAATCAATCACCAAAAAAATGCCTTACAGCTGGATCTTGTGGAGGCATTTTCTCAGTTGAGTTTCCCTTCTTTCAGATAACTCCAGTTTGTGTGTGAAGTTGACATAAGATTAGCCAGTACAACTGACTACTTATCAACTTGGCATACAAACTATTAAGTCACAACCACTCCTTTCTTATTTGTTTAGAAGAACTCACATTAAAAACATAACTTTAATAAACACTCTACAATTTTTACAAATTCAAACACATTAAAAAGTCTTTCAATTATGGCTGTTGTAAAAAAAAATCGAAATTAAATACCTTCTCCTGCAAGAGAGAAGCAGGGCAGTCACAATCTGAAAAAAAGCAAAACCTCACTCCAACAGTAAAACTAACTCAACACCCAGTGACTGGGATTCACTCACAGTCTTTGGCACTACTATAAAGGGCTTGGGTCACTTCTCTGGCTATGCCATCTGCAGTACACACAAGTTCTCTTCTAGGCTCTGAATGGTTCCAGTTCAACACAGCTGATGGTCTTGGTGGGCATCTCATGGTACTGGCATCTCCAAAATCATGGAGTCTTTGCCTGGTGTGCAAAGCTTTACCTCATTTATTACATTGACTAGATTTGTCTCTAATATGTATTCTTTCATGATTTTGTAGATGACTGTTACGTGCAAAAGCTTTACCACACTGATTACATTCGTAAGGTTTCTCTCCAGTATGACCTCGTTCATGACTGTGAAGATGATATTTATGTGCAAATGCTTTACCACATTGACTACACTCATAGGGCTTCTCTCCAGTATGACTTCTTTCATGCCTTTGGAGATTACTGCGAGATGAAAAAGCTATACCGCATTGATTACATTCATAGGGTTTCTCTCCAGTATGATTTCTTTCATGCATTTGAAGATAACTGCAACATGAAAAGGCTTTACCACACTGATTACATACATAGGGTTTCTCTCCAGTATGTGTTCGTTTATGCATTTGAAGAGCACTACCAGATGAAAAAGATTTGCCACACTGACTACATACATAGGGTTTTTCTCCAGTATGACTTCGTTCATGTCTTTGAAGATTAATGCGATATGAAAAGGCCTTACCACATTGACTACATCCATAGGGTTTCTCTCCTGTATGACTTCTTTCATGCCTTTGAAGATGACTGTTACGTGCAAAAGCTTTACCACACTGACTGCATACATAGGGTTTCTCTCCAGTATGACTTCTTTCATGCCTTTGAAGATCACCATTACTTGCAAAAGCTTTACCACATTGATTACATTCATAGGGTTTCTCTCCAGTGTGAATTCTTTCATGTTGTTTAAAATTACTGGGATCTGAAAAGGCTTTACCACATTGATTACATACATAGGGTTTCTCCCCAGTATGACTTCTTCCATGCCTTTGAAGATCACCAGTACTTGCAAAGCTTTTACCACATTGATTACATTCATAGGGTTTCTCTCCAGTATGTCTTCTTTCATGTATTTGAAGATAACTGGGACATGCAAAGGTTTTTCCACATTGTTTACATTCATAGGGTTTCTCTCCAGTGTGAATTCTTTCATGTATTTGAATATAACTGGGACATACAAAGGCTTTTCCACATTGCTGACACTTATACTGTTTCTTTCTAGTATGAGTTCTAGGTACTTGAAGATAACTGTGACATGCTAAATCTTTACCACCTAGATTATATTCATAAGGTTTTATTTTTAAAGGAGTTCTTTGGTATAATTGCAAAGAATCGGCTCTAAATGTTTTATCATCTTGTTTACATTCATAGGGTTCCTCTTCATTATGGGTTCTTTTGTGTGTTTGAAGATACTTACGATGGTTAAAGCCTTTGGGACATTGCTCACATTTATAGAATCCTTTTCCCATATGAGTTTTTTCACCTCTTTGAAGAGAACTAGAAGAACTCAGAGCCTTACCACACTGGTAGCATTCATAACATTTTCCTATAACATGAGTCACATTATATGTGCAATGTGAACCAGGACAGACAGAAGAATTTTCATATTTCTTAAACTCATAAGGCTTTTCTCCGGTGTAAGTGTGTTGATGTATTCCCACTGAAGTGTGAAATCCAAATAATTCTACACTTGTATTATCATCACCATGTCTTCCCATTGTGGGAGCTACTACATAGTTTTTTCTGGGAGAGACAGAGGTACAGTGCTTCTTTCCATATCCATTAAGCTCACATGGCTTGTATCCAGGGTGACAAATGATGTACCTATTAAAGGAAGAATAACAAACAAAATGTTTTCCCGTTGCATTCACATAGTTTAACTTTTTGTTCCTCATAAAGATGTGGTATAGGGATTAAGATTTCTTTACCACATTCTTAAGTCTCATAAGCTGCTCCTATCATTAAATTATGGTAAGTCTATTCAAGTATATGAGTAATGTTAGCTTAATTAAGGGACAATTTGCTTATAGAAGGACTTGGACATATCCTAATCCCATAACCAATGTGAATGTCTTTACAATACTTGAATGGTGTATCCTGCATATTGGGCATTAACAGCTTAGATACAAGACTGTAAAACATCAGTAGTAAACTTCTGCCCTCCGGGGTTCTCCCATTGTGCTGTAAGCCTGTATTTAAGACCTCCTCCCTCCTTCAATAAATGGCATTTGGCATTAAAAAAAAAAGAATACTCATTTTGCCAGAGTGATTAAAAAAAAAAAGGAATGAAACTAAATGGATGAATAGTTCTACTTGACATGGATCTCAGGGAGCTATGATTAATATGGTAACATCTGTTAAGGCATTGTTTCCTTGTCTTGTTTCTTAGAGGGACAGCATGCAAACACACATCAGCTACCTGAAACTGAGGTATCTGATGTTGGAAGAATTTAATATTCATCACAAGGCTGTGTAATTTACACTGTTAGTTTTCATTAAATAGCAGGACATATTGAAATTTGTTCAGAGGCACAAACATATCACCTTGCACAAGAAAATTACCTTTCATGTCTTCTAGAACTTTGACAATGATCTTCAATATTCTGGTCTTCCCATTTGAAGCCTAAAATATAACATCAGAAATATATATTATTGAGAATTATGCAAGATTTGAGTTATCTTCAGTGAACCTTAGAACCATTCCTGATTCACAACATTATTCCTCTTTCACAGTCAAAATCACAACAGAACACTAATCTCCAAGAAAGATTTGTCCCCTTAAGCTACAAAGTGAAGGAAAACTTACATTCGTACCTATAGCAGTGAGGTTCTCATAGGTTTCCAACATCACATCTTTGTAAAGACTCTTCTGGGAAGGATCCAGCAAAGCCCACTCTTCCTCATTGAAGTTCACTTGCACATCCCCATAGGTCACTGCATCCTAAAATTTACCATACAAATATGTGATAAAGATGGTAAGACTGAATGCATTGTAAATGTACACTTCATTGAGCATACGTTTACATAATTCTGCACATTCAACAAATTTATTTCATATCACAGAATTTCAAGTGCAATCACCAAGTTATTTTAGAAGGAAACAGAAAAGGAGGACATGAGTCTCATTTCTGGGCCCTCTCAATAGTATATGGCATTGCAAGAGAAATGTTGAATTACAAATAGAAAGAAACATGCAAACAGAGCAAAAGTATTGAGTAAACATCAAAAAAATTGTATCAAAATTACCACCATCAAAGAAGGATAGACAATATGGACATGGTGATGCACATCTTTAATCCCCAAACTCAGGAGAAAAAGACAGGCAAATCTCTGATTTTCAGCTGGCTGAGTCTATGTAGAGTTTTAAAGGACAGCCAAGTTACATACTGAGACACTGCTTCAAACAAAGAAAAAAACTGAGAACATGCAGGGGCTCACTCTAAACTCCACCAATGATTTATACATTCCCTCCAGAAATGTACTTTCCTTTCAGAAAATTGGAGTACCTCATTTAAACTCTAAGGCTTCATAATGTTCATATGAAGGAATGCATTTTTAATAAGTTACTGACTGACAGATTAAAAGGGTTCTCAAAAACAGTGAAGTAAAGCTGATGCTAAAAAATAAAACAAGCAAACAAACTCAGTTGAGTATAAAGATGGATCAACAGTTGAGATCACTTATTGCTTTTGCAGAGGACCTGTATCAATCCCCAGAACTCACTTGGATGTCCTAACAATTTGTAACTCCAGTTCAAGAGAATTCAGTGCTCTCTTCAGACTTCAGTGAACACCAGGCACACACATGGTACACATGCATATATAAATAGGCAAAAGATTCATGCACACATTTCAAAAATGAAACCAAATTAAAGCATACATAAAGATATGGAGAATGTTACACACCTGCAATGCAATCATTCAGAAGATCAGTATTAATGTCATGAATGTATGCCATCTTGGTGGAAAAAAAATGATACTTTCTGCCAAAGTTAAAAAGTAAAGAAGTGGGTAAAGCTCAGCACAAAAGCAAATGCTTCACATGTATAAACTTAATTCCATCAGCGAAAACTATAGAAATAAAAGTATCACAGCAGAATAGTGGTTTAGAAAGGAAATGCAATTGCTTCTATTTACCTTAGGTTATTAGGGATGGGTCCTGTTATAATGGTAACAGTGTCCATGCATGAGAAGGAAGAGGGTTGCTAACTTTAAATCACAGAAAGAAGACAAGTGTGGTTGGAGTATAAACACTCAACACCCATCCCCAGAGACTAACCTACTCTAGAAAGGACCCTCATCCTAAAGGTACCATATGCACCTCGATAAAAACCACAAACCAGAGACAAAGTCTCCAATACATCTTTGTACTTGGGAGATTTTTCATTCAACTCACCACATTTTGACATAGGACATGACAGCCTCACACTTAACCCATAATGCAAAGTGCATTTATTCTAACCTCAAATACCCCCATATTCTGTACCAGTCCCAACAAAGTTAAAATGTAGAAAGTTTCCTCTGACACTCAAGGCAGTCCCTTGATTGTGATATCTTGTGAAAATCAAAAAGCAAATTATATCTACAGAACACACAAAGGTACAGAATAAACATTTTCTTTTCAAAGAAGTAAGGACAGATTGGACCACAGCAAGACTGAAAACCTGCAGGGCAAACACCATACTCTGTAGGTCTGTGTCAGGCACCTGGGGCTTCAGTTTCAAAGGGCTTAGATGGCTCTTTCTCTCTGCAACTTCTCACACATTGTGCACTTTTGCTACTTCCACTACCTATGTGTCACATTTTCTTGAAAGAAGATAGAAAACTTAAAGGTCATGGATTCTTCCTCTGTCTCAGTTCAGCTTTCTTGCACCATTTGTTTGGCAGAGTCAAGGACCCAGTGAGGAGACTGTGATAGTTCATTGTATGTGTGAAAATGAAGAGTGGGTTGCATTTTAAGACCACTAGATGTCGAGTTACCCAAGCTTTGAGACACTTGCCATGAATAGCTGCACAGAGGCAGTGGAAGTAGCCAAAGTACATAAAGTGCACCATAGAGGGGTGCTAATTACTGGCTTGCTCAGCCTGCTTTCTTATAGAACCTAGGACCCTTCCCAATCAATCACTAAAAAAATGCCTTGCAGCTGGATCTTGTGGAGGCATTTTCTCAGTAGAGTTTCCCTTCTTTCAGATAACTTCAGTTTGTGTGTGAAGTTGACATAAGATTAGCCAGTACAACTGACTACTTATCAACTTGGCACACAAACTATTAAGTCACACCATTCCTTTCTTTCTTTCTTTCTTTCTTTCTTTCTTTCTTTCTTTCTTTCTTTCTTTGTTGTTGTTTTTGAAGACAGGGTTTCTCTGTGTAGTTTTGGTGCCTGTCTTGGATCTCATTCTGTAGACCACACTGGCCTTGAACTCACAGAGATCAGCCTGACTCTGCCCCCCAAGTGCTGAGATTAAGTGTGTGCCACCACTGCCCGGCCCATTTCTTTCTTATTTGTTTATAAGAACTCACAATAAAAACATAAATAACTTTAATAAATACTCCATAATTTTTACAAATTTAAACACATTAAAAAGTCTTTCAACTATGGCTATTGTAAAAAAAAATTGAAATTAAATACCTTCTCCCTACAAGAGAGAAGAAGCAGGGCAGTCACAACCTGAACAAAGCAAAAACTCACTCCAACAGTAAAACTAACTCAACATCCAGTGACTGGGATTCATGAAGTCTCAATTTTCCTTGTAGAATCAACTGAGAGACTATTCTATATAAGTTTTTAATTTTTCACTGTTTATGTGGTAAAAAGATCCATTTTAAGATAATATCTTCCCTTGGCATTAATATTCCAGTAGGAGAATGCTTAGAGGATAAAATAACCAGAATGCAATCAAGCTCTGGATCCAAACAATCCATGTGCACATCCTGTAATTTCTTTTCCACCAAAGCCAATTCTCTTTGAGCTTCAGTTGATAATTCTCTTGGACTGTTAAGTCCTTATTAACATTTAAGGTTTTGAATAAATTAATTATTTCTTGATTTTTCTACTCCAATTGTGGGCTGAAGATGGGAAATATTTCCTAGCAATCTTTGAAAGTCATTAAGAGTCTGCAATTGATCTCTCCTAATCTGCATCTTTTGGGGTCTAATTTTTTGTAGACTTATTTTATATCCTAAATAATTAATAGAATTTAATCTTTGTATTTTTTCAAGAGCAATTTATAATCCCCAAGACAATAAAATTTTCTTTACCTTGTCAAACATTCTTTCCAAAATATCTACATTTGAATCAGCTAGTAAGATGTTGTCCATGTAATGGTAAACTATAGATTGAGGAAATTGCTTATGAATCATTTCCAATGGCCGACATAAAATATTGGCACAGGATAGGGCTATTTAACATTCCCTGTGGGAGAATATTCCATTGATATCTCTTAACAGGCTGAGAATTATTATAAGTAGGCACCATGATGGCAAATTTTTCTTATAAAGGTATAGTGAAGAAACAATCTTTTAAATTAATAACTATAGAGGCCATTCTTTATGTAACAGAGAAAGCAAAGGAATTACAGACTGTAGAGAGACCATTGGCTGAATCACCTTATTAAAAACTTTTATTAAAAATTTTTCCAGATTTTTTTCTTTTGGTTTTTCGAGACAGGGTTTCTCTGTGTAGCTTTGTGCGCCTTTCCTGGAACTCTGTAGCCCAGGCAGGCCTCAAACTCACAGAGATTCACCTACCTCTGACTACCAAGTGTGCCCCTATCACCTGGCTCCAGATTTCATTTTAATAACAAATACAGAAGAATTCCAAGAGCTGATTGATTCTTCAACATGCTGACCATTTTGCTACTATTGTATTAGCTATTCTAAGGCCTGCAGTTTCTCTGATGTTAAAGGTCATTGTTCAACCCATTCAGGTTTGTCTGTTAACCATTTTAAAGGTATGGCTGTTGGTGCCTTTGAAAGATCAGCAGATGTTGTGCCCTGTTCTTGTACAACAGGAATGGTCAGTGATTGTTCTTTATAATACCTTCACATATTTTCCCCAGAAACATACAATAATTGATGATTTGTTTCTCAGATTGGAGGAATGTTAATCTGAGTATTCCATTGCTGTAACAAATCACGCCCCCATAAATTCATTGCTATATTGGTCACATATGGCTTTAATTTTCCTCTCTGTCGTTCTTGGCCTATACATTCAACCCATCTTGGTCTCTGTTTTACCTGAGATAACATTCTAAACCCTAAAAGCTGAACATTTACCTTCTGAAGAGGCCAATTTGGATGCCAAGCTTCTGGTGCAATTTTGTTACATCCATACCTATGTCTACAAGACCTTCAATGACAATGTCATTTATTTATATTTTCAATTTTGGTCTTTGTTAATTTATAGATGTTTGTCAAAATATTTCTTTATGGTTTCTCCTGAAATCTTTGTTCTCTCTTCTATAGCTGTTCTATCATCCAGAGAAATATGGCTTCTTACAATAGGCATTAGGTACTTGAATTGCTCTAGGAAGGAGTTTTCTCCATGATAACTGGAAATGACTGAACTGAATTTGACATGGGGCCTGTGGGAGGCCCCTAAAGGAGTTTCCCGATGGCAAAAGGTTACCTTGACAGTCCCTTGTTGATCTACATTCATTAGTCTAATACCTGCCTTTGCTACATCTTCTACACACTCCAGAAGGGAGGGGTGCTCTGTTGGGATTATTTTTAGAAAAAACATTGTTTCTAGGAATCCCCTGTTTACAATCCCTTTTTAGGTAACCTTGTTTACCACAATTGAAACACTTGACTGTAGCTGGAGTTTTCTCTCCAGGTCCCGCCAAGCCCCGGCAGTCCGACAGCCCACTTATAAAGTAAACACACAAATGCTTATATTATATACAAACTGTATGGCCATGGCAGGCTTCTTGCTAACTGTTCTTATATCTTAAATTAACCCATTTCCATAAATCTATACCTTGCCATGTGGCTCGTGGCTTACTGGCATCTTCACATGCTGCTTGCTTGTCATGGCAGTGGCTGACAGTGTCTCCCTCCGCCTTCCTGTTCTCTCAATTCTCCTTTCTGTTAGTCCCGCCTACACTTCCTGCCTGGATACTGGCCAATCAGTGTTTTATTTATTGACCAATCAGAGCAACACATTTGACATACAGCCCATCCCACAGGACTTGACATTTTGATTTTTCTTCAAACCTTTGAAAATCACCTCTCCTACCCAAGCATCATCATGGTTATGAAATTCAATATTGACTGTAACTTGGATCTATTTCTCTTAGGGTGCTGATCTTGCCTTTAATGGCCTAATTGCACTTTTGCATTGCACATTGGCATTTTCAAAAGCCAGAGATTCAAATTATTTTTTTTCTATCTTCTGAATTTGGTATCATTCTATTTAATGCTAAGGTCTATCTTTGTAAAAAAATCAGTGAAGGTTTCTTTTCAGTCCTGTATAACTTTAGTAAATGAATCAATTTCTTTCCTACTTCTCCAATTCTGTCCCAAGCTTTCAAGGCTGCTGCATAGCATAAAGCCAGGGTGTGGTCATCATATAGAGATCACTTTCCTACATTAGCATAATCTCTCTCCAAGAAGTTGCTCTTAGGAGATTTCCATACTTCTAGCCCTACTTTGTTGTTCAATGCCCTGAGCCTCATCTTTCTACCAGGTCCCCCATTATAATTGAAGACTAGCCTCCAAAACTGCTGTAACCAAATCTCTCCAGTCTTGAGGGATAATTCTATTACAAGTTGACCACAAATTTAACATCTGCATCACAAAAGGTGAATGCATGTCATATGAGACTATTGCTTCCTTGAATCTCCTCAAATCTAACATTTACACAGGAGTCCATTCAGCTCTTACACAGCCTCAAGAATGTCTACATTTGGCAGTTCCTGTAGTGTTACTGGATAAATTAAGGTTGGCTGTTCCTCTGTAACCTTATAATGCAATGGTGAGATTGATTCTCCTTTAAATTCCTCTGTCTGGCTCTGAATATCTCTATGATCTGTTTTAATAAGTTTTTCTAAAACTTTTACCCTGGCACTCATATTAACCAATGTTTTTAATGATAAAACAAAAATGATCAAACAGACAATATTTGTAATTGACATTACATAAATCCCATCTAAATTAATTATCCTCTCATTTAATTTTTCCATTTTCAAACCATGCACCATGTAATCATGCAGAGACCTAACACTCTCCATTGTAATAGTGTTTGCATTTTTTATTGTGGGAAAAAAACCTCTCTTTTAGCTAATTCCTCCCTTTTAGAATTCCCAATTGTCTCACCAAATCTGCCAATGATAACAATTCAGATGTGAAGCTTACTGCTTCTGTGTAGAAGAGTAGAAGCCTGAGCAGATTTCAAAGCAGCTACGTAGTGTGGTAGCATCCCCAGGAGGGGGTCCTGGGAGAGCCCACAACCACTGGGAGAGAAGAAGTCAAAGAGCCAGCCATCTGCACAGGTGAATGTGGGAAAGTGGCCAAATCCTGTGGTTTTTGGAGCCCCAAAGCTATGGAGTTTGCTGCAGAAAGGCCACAACAGAAATTTAGCAGGCAGGGTAGTGACTCCATCCTTGTGCAGCTCCAGCCTGTGCCAGTGGCTCAAAGCCACAGGCAAGCAGCTTTTTTTGTAAATTCATGCCCCACAAGTTGGGCACCAGATGTAGAATGAATCCTAATTGGTCTTAATAATTAAAAACCTAGAGCCAGATACTACAATGAATGCTAAAAGATCAGTAAAGGAGCCAGTCACTTGAAAGACCTCTTACTTCCCCCAAATCCTCAGCCTGAAAGGGCTGAGCTCCTGTCTCCACCCCATCTTATCACTTCCTCTCTCAGCCCAGCCATATCACTTCCTGTGTCCTTGTCTCATGTGCTGGAATTAAAGGTGTGTGTCACCACATACTCATGTCCAGACAAGCTTTATTTGTGAGAGAACAAACAAAATATCACTACAACCCCTGACCTACATCCCCTGCACTCTGTATTCCATGCATAATGAGTTAAGTGTTGTACACATAAGGAAGTCAGAGAACAGCTTGTAAGAGTCAGTTTTTACATCATTAGTTTTTCAATCCTGGAGATTGAATTCAAGTTGTCAGGCTCAGAAGCAAGCACCTTACCCACTTGCAGGTATTCTTTTTTTCATTGGTTATGACATCATTTTTTGTTTTGGTGTCAGGGACAAGTGCTGTGGATATCGCTCTGTATGCTGTGAATGTGTTGCTCTGGTTGGTTCATAAATAAAATGCTGATTGGTCAGTAGCCAGGCAGGAAGTATAGGTGAGACAAGTAGAGAAGAGAATACTGGGAAACAGAAGGCTGAATTAGGAGACGCTGCCAGCCGCCACCATGAAAAGCAAGATATAAAGATACCGGTAAGCCATGAGCCATGTGACAAGGTATAGATTTATAGAAATGGGTTAGTTTAAGATGTAAGATCTAGCTAGCAAGAAGCTTGAGCTATTAGGCATATAGTTTTAATTAATATAAGCCTCTGTGTGTTTATTTGGGTCTGAGTGGCCTGGGTGGCACTGGAGAAAACTTCAGCTACAGACAAGGTTTCCTCATATAGACCTAACTGGTCTGGAACACTATGCAAACACCAGGTTGAACTTGCTTCCATCCTTCTACCTCTGCCTTCTGAGTCCTGGCATTAGAGTTATGCACCAGCACACACAGCTATTTTGTTTTGGGAGGATACTGTCTGAAGTAGCCCAGGTTGGCCTCAAGTTTAGTAAATCGCTGAGGTTAGCCTTGAATTTTTTCCCCTACCAAGCTTCATTTTACAGGTAGTGATATTTAAATAAATGCTGAGGCAGGGCACAGTGCCATATACTTTTAATATTAGCACTGTGGAGGCAGAGGTGAACCTATTCTACACAGCAAGTTCCAGGCAAGTGAGCAAGAGTTAGTAAGACCCTTCCTGAAGGAAAAAAAAATTAGAACTTTTTTAGGCTTGATTGTTTCTTAAATATTTAATTACATTTATTTATTGTGCATGTAAATGTATGCCCTTGTGCACATGGATCATGATGTGGGTGAGTTTGTCACATATTTTGGGTAATAAGTTGCTGTTATAGTCATTACCTGGGCATCTCCCAACAAGAAGATAATGCTCGTCAGTAAAGGCTGGGAGAAGAACTATTCCATAGAAGAACTCACAGAGGAGTATCTACTTTATGGCATGTGCACAACTACTGATTCAGAGGAAGCGTACCAACTATGATTGATTAGCACATTAGCTTGGGTTGAAAAGTGAAGGCTTGCTAGACCTTGGGAGTTCAGCTTGGTGGAAAGAGGTCATAGTCCCAAAAAATAGCTCTTCTCCAGCTACAGAAGGTCTGGGTGCTTAACACCTAATGAAACCATACAGAAACCTTACTTTCTGCCTCAGTTCTTTCTGAAATTCCCTTCTGTATTTCTTGATCAAGACTCTAGATTTTTAAAGCTAAGAATTCAGTGTTTTTAGTCTCTGGTCTAATTTGATACCTTCCCCCTTAACATTAATGATAAGTCAGAGCTCTCAGTTTAACCCCAGCATAAGAAGAAAAAAAAAAAACATAAAGAAGGGAATAGGGTGGAGGGGAGAGGGGAAACTCATAGAAATAGTTTCCAGATTACTTCTAAATAAGAAATAATTCTTGGGCCCCTTCCCCCAATCACTGGTCATTAATACCCCTTAATATTAATGGACTCAATTTGCCTATAAAAAGACACAGGCTAACAGAATGGACACAAAAACAAGATCCATCCTTCTGCTGAATACAAAAAACATACCTCAACTTCAAAAACAGACACTACCTCAGAGTAAAAGGCTGGGAAAAGACTTTCCAATCAAATGGACTTAAGAAGCAAGCTGGTGTAGCTATCCTAATATCTAATAAAATAGACTTTAAACCAAAATCAATTGAAAGAGATTGGGAAGGACATCACATATTTATCACAGGGAAAATCCAATAAGATGAAGCTTCAATTCTGAACATTTATGCCTCAAATACAAGGGCACCCACATTTGTAAAAGAAACATTGCTAAAGCTTAAATCGCACAGCAAACCCCACACACTAGTAGCAGTAGATTCCAACAGCCCACTCTCACCACTGGATAGATCTGCCAGACTGAAACTTAACAGAGAAATAAGGGACCTAACAGAAGTTATGACTCAAATGGACTTAATAGATATCTACAGAACATTCCACCCTAACACAAAAGAATATACCTTCTTCCAGCATCCCATGGAAACTTCTCTAAAATTGACCACATGCTGGCTCACAAAGCAAATCTCAACAGATACAAAAAAAAATTAGAATAACCTCCTGTATTTTATCGGACAGCCATGGCTTAAAGTTAGATTTCAACAACAACAAAAATTACAGAAAACCTACAATCTCATGGAAACTGAATAATGCCCAAATGAACCACCAATGAGTCAAGAAAGAAATAAAGAAAGAAATAAAATATTTCCTAGAATTCAGTGAAAATGAATGTACAATATACTCAAACTTATGGGACACTATGAAAGCAGTGCTAAGAGGAAAATTCATAGCACTAAATGCCCACATAAAGAAAATGGAGAAACCTCACACTAGTGACTAAACAGCACACCCGAAAGCTCTAGAACAAAAAGAAGAAAACTCACCCAGGAGGAATAGACACCAGGAAATAATCAAATTGAAGGCTGAAATCAATGAAATAGAAACAAAGAGAACAATACAAAGAATCAATGAAACAAAGAGTTGGTTCTTTGAAAGAAATCAACAAGATAGACAAGCCCTTAACAAAGTTAACCAAAAGACAAAGAGAGAGCATCCAAATTAACAAAGTCAGAAATGAACAGGGAGATGTAACAACAATGAGGAACTCCAGAGAATCATCAGGTCATACTTCAAAACCCTGTATGCCACAAAACTGGAAAATCTGAAAGAAATGGACAATTTTCTGGATAGATACCACATACCAAAGTTAAATCAAGAAAGATAAACTATTTAAATAGACCAATAACCCCTATGGAAATAGAAAGTCATTAAAAGTCTCCCAACCTGAAACAGCCAAGGACCAGATAGTTTCAATGCAGAATTCTACCAGATTTTCAAAAAAGAGCTAATTCCAATACTCTTCAAATCGTTCCACACAATAGAAACAGAAGGAACATTACCAAACTCTTTTTATGAGGCTACACTTACCCTGATAACCAAACCACACAAAGGTGCAAAAAAGAAAGAGAATTATAGACCAATCTCCCTTCATAAACATTGATGGAAAAGTACTCAATAAAATATTGGCAAACCGGATACAAGAACATATAAAAAAATTATCCACTATGACCAAGTACGCTTCATCCCAGGAATGCAAGGATGGTTCAACATATGAAAATCTGTCAAAATGTAATACACCATATAAACAAACTGAAAGAAAAAAAAAACACATGATCATTTCATTAGATGATGAAAAAGTCTTTGACAAAATCTAACACTCCTTCATAATAAAGGTCCTAGAGAGATCAGGAATACAAGGAACATACCTAAACATAATAAAGGTAATTTACAGCAAGCCAACAGCCAATATCAAATTAAATGGAGAGAAAATCAAGGCAATTCCACTAAAATCAGGAACAAGACAAGGCTGTCTAGTCTCACCTTATTTATTCAACATAGTACTTGAAGTTCTAGCTAAGCAATAAACAACCAAAGGAGATCAAAGAGATAGAAATTGGACAGGAAGAAGTCAAACTTTCACTATTTGCAGACGATATGATAGTGCACAGAAGTGACCCCAAAAATTCTACCAGGGAACTCCTACAGCTGATAAACACCTTCAGTAATGTGGCAGGATACACGCTTAACTAAAAAAAAAAATCAGTAGCCCTCCTATAGACAAATGATAAATGGACTGAGAAAGAAATCAGAGAAACACCACCCTTTACAATAGCTACAAATAATATAAAATACCTTGGGATAACACTAACTAAACAAATGAAGGACCTGCATGATAAGAACTTTAAATCTCTGAAGAAAGAAGTCAAAGAAGATATCAGAAAACGGAAAGATCTCCCATGCTCATGGATAAGTAGGATTAATGTAGTAAAATGGCAATCTTACCAAAAGCAACCCACAAATTCAATGCAATCCCCATCAAAATCCCAACATAATTCTTCATAGACTTAGAAAGAACAATAATCAACTTCATATGGAAAAACAAAAAATCCAGGATAGCTAAAACAATCCTGTACCATAAAGCCACCTCTGGAGGCATCACCATCCCTGAACTCAAGCTCTACTATAGAGCTATAGTAATAAAAACAGCTTGGTACTGGAATAAAAACCGACATGTGGACCAATGGAATCAAATTGAAGAACCTAACATTAATCTGCACATGTATGCACACCTGATCTTTGACAAAGAAGCCAAAACTGTACAATGGAAAAAAGAAAGTATCTTCAACAAGTGGTGCTGGCATGACTGGATGTCAACATGTAAAAGACTGCAAATAGATCAATATCCGTCACCATGCACAAAACTCAAGTCCAAGTGGATCAAAGACTTCAACATAAATCCAGTTACACTGAACCTGATAGAAGAGAAAGTTGGAAGTACTCTTGAATGCATTGGCACAGGAGATCACTTCCTAAATATAAGACCAATAGCACAGACACTGAGAGCAACAATTAAAAAATGGAACCTCTTGAAATTGAGAAGCTTTTGTAGGGCAAAGGACACAGTCAATAAGACAAAATGACAGCCTATAGAATGGGAAAAGATCTTCACCTACACCACATCTGACAGAGGGCTGATCTCCAGAATATATAAAGAACTCAAGAAACTTGACATCAAAATACCTAACAATTCAATTAATAAATGGGCTACAGAGCTAAAAAGATAATTCTCAACAGAAGAATTTCAAATGGTCTAAAGACATATAAGGAATTGCTCAACATTCTTAGTCATCAGGGAAATGCAAATCAAAACAACTCTGAGATACCATCTTACATCTGTCAGAATGGCTACAATAAAAAACACTGAAGATAGCTTATGTTGGAGAGGATATGGTGCAAGGTGAACACTCCTCCACTATTGGTAGGAATGAAAACTTTTACAGCCACTTTGGAAACCAGTACGGTGGTTTCTCAGAAAATTGGGAATCTATCTTCCTCAAGACCCAGCTACATTGCTCTTGAGCATATACTCAAGGAATGCTCAATCATACCACAAGGACACATGCTCAGCTATGTTCATAGCAGCATAATTCATAATAGCTAAAACCTGGAAAAAACCTAGATACCCCTCAACTGAAGAATGGATTAAAAAAAATGTGGTACATATACACAATGGAGTACTACTCAGCAGAGAAAAACAACGACATCATGAAATTTGCAGGCAAATGGATGGAACTAGAAAAAATATCATCCTGGGTGAGGTAACTCAGACTCAAAAGGACAAACATGGTAAGTACTTACTCATAAGTGGATACTAGATGTAAAGCAAAGGATAACCAGACTGCAAACCAAAGCTTCAGGGAGGCTAGCTAGCAGGGATAATCCTTGGAAGGATACACAGATCGCCCAGCAAAGGAAAAATAAATGAGTTCTACATGAGCAAACTGGAGGTGCAGGCGGTAATGGAGGGCAAGGCATGGGAAATGAGTACATAGGGGAATGGGAGGTTCAAGCTGGAACAAGGACAGAGTGGGAAAAGAAGGAAAGATATACCATGATAAATGAAGACACCTTGGGAATAGGAAGAAACAAAGTGCTAGGGAAGTTCCCAGGAATCCACAAGGATGATCCCACCTTAGACTACCTGCAATAGTCAAGAGGGTACCTGAACTGGCCTAATCTGGTGACCAGATGGCTGAATACCCTAACTGTCATCATAAAGCCCTCATCCAGTGACTGATGGAAGCAGATGCAGAGATCCATGGCCAAGCACCAGGCTAAGCTCCAGGAGTCCAATTGATGAGAAAGGGGAGGGATTCTATGAGCAAGAGACATAGAGATCATGATAGGAAAATGTACTCATGAACTGTGGACCCCCACAGTACAGGACTAGGCCCTCTGGATAGGGGAGACAGTTGTTTAGCTTGAACTGTCTGGGGGCGTCCCCAGGCAGTGGGATCAGGATCCATCCCTGGTGCATGAACTGGCTTTTTAGAGCCCAGTGCCATGGTGGGACACCTTTCACAGCCTTGATGCAGGGAGGAGGGTCTTAGACCTGCCTCAACTGAATGTACCAGGCTCTGCTGACTCCCCATGGGAAACCTTTCCTCGGAGAAAGTGGGAAGGGGAAGGCTGGGCAGTGGGAGGAGGGAGGAGAGGGGGGGTCTGTGGTAGGTATGTAAAATGAATAGAAAATTTAATAAAAGAAAAAAAAAGTGAAGGCTCATATAACCCACCAAGGTCTCTGTATAGAATTAGCATATAAAAGGACACACGGAGTGTGCAGACACATCAGTAGGCAAGCTACTGGCTACCTATGCGACTTTATAATTTAATATTCTGACTTTAGAGAATATTCAGGAGCATGGTGGGCCATGCTTGTTACTTAGAATTGCACTGTGCCAGGTAGGCCGACCACCAGGATATGCCTGTATTTGCACCTATAGTTCCTCCCTCTATATCATTTTGCTTTCCTGAGAGCAGAGCCACATGATCAATTGCCCCAGCCAGCAGGGCTTCAACGGGTACTCGACCACCCTAAGGACGGAATGTAGGGACAGGAGACACAAAAGAAATACACCAAGTCAAGATTCTGATCAAGGTGCAACTTTATTTTTCTCCAGGAGGGTTTATATAGTTCCTGCAGGATGGGGGGAGCAAGAAGCTGTTATCTGCATAGGGTGAGGCAAGCTAACAGGATGTTTGTGTAGGATGTTTATGCAGGATGTTGACAGGGTGAAAAGGTCAAGGGCTCTGACTCAATGTCCTGTTGCTAGGCAACCTAACCGTAAGATGTTCTAGTTCCCTGTCTTATCGGGGATCTGTATTTTTCCACTAACTAGAGATTCTGTCCTTGTCCCTGACAATCAATGAACAGAATATACTAACAAATATTACAACTAAAGAGATACTAGCATAGGTCAAATAAAACTAGTGCCACTGACAACTAACCTGGTGACAGTTTCCTCAGCACTCTTACTGGAACCCCCTTTACAGATGTATTCCCCATTTATTGAAAATAACCCTGAAGCATGAGGTGAGGAATTTGATAATGTATCTAATCTTAAATTCCCTGATTTAAGAACTGATAATTAAGGTCTGATTTAATTTCCTGATAAGGACTCATGAGAAGCTATGAAAATGGTAACTTTACAAACTAGGCAAGCCAGGACTCAATTCTTTCTCAAACTCATGAGCTGCACTTGATATTTCCAGTGCTATATCAGCAAAACAAAAATATTTAATACCTAATTACACACTAACCTATCTATTTAAAATTCTAGAAGGCAAAATGGAAATGAAGAGTCCTTGTATAATATCTTGAGAGGGAAAAAAACTACAGCTATTTGAATACAGGCTAAAAATGGCTACTCATTTCTATCAGAACTTGGAAAACAGAAGGTGGAGTCACATGCTAATGGTGATTATATAATGGCTGGACAGTTATAGCTCATGAATGGGCCTAAGTTGCATGTGATACTATTGTCACAAGTTGTAAACAACTGCTAAAAAGACCAGAAAGCAGAAGGTGATGGGTGGTTGAAAATGGCTTTCCCTTCCAAGATGACATTGGCTGGGGTCAAATATCTTCAAATTCCAGCACACCAAACATCTGGCAATTTCAAAACATAAGTTTATGTTTATTTACACCATCTTACTTGTGAACATGAATATAGCCATGATGACCATGACCAAGAATTCTATAGTGACTCTTGCTGTTTTTGAGGGTGCATTGAGTGGGTGCTCTTTGGTTGGCAAGTTCATTATTAGAAAAGAAAAGCTAGGTAAAACCATATTCCAAGGGTACTGGCTCATCAGCTTCAGAAACCTGCAGTGGCTGCAGAGAAGGTTCACCTGTTAAAATTATGTGCTGCTCTTACATCTTGCACAGGACCTTTGGCTGGTTCCCAACATACAAGATGGTTTTGTCACATGCCTATAACTCCAACTCCAAGGGATCTGACCCCCTTCTCTGGCCTCTGAGAGAACTAGGAAAGCATGCACATATATGCACAAATAAAAATAAAATAAACAAATAAAGCTTAACAGAAACTGAAATGAAAGCTATGGGAAAAGCCCTTACAATGTTAAAAAGAAACATGCTATGAAAATAGTGTATTTTCTTGAGCTCTAGAATGCAGTTTTCTTCTTAGTAATCTATCATCTTGTCATATTTTATGTAACCATTACATAAATGGTATAAATATGGCCAGGTATGGTGAACTATGCCTTTACCTCTAACCCTCGAGAGCAGAGGCAGATGGATCATTTGAGTTCAAGGCCAGCGAGGACTACACAATGAGACCTGGTCTCAAAACTAAAAAATGATGTTTGAGGAATGGAGATGACAAACAGAAACTCTTTGTTCTAAGGAGACTATTCTCTTGAATGTAATCCCTGAAGGTTAATAATGTATCATGGGAATTAATTTTTTTCATATAGATGATCCTCATAATTATTTGAATGCTTTTATATTGATAAAAGAATCAACTTTTAGATGTTTGACAAAATAAACCTGTTGATTAATTTAGTACTTGGATTTTTGGCTGAAGAGATGGCTCAGCTTTTAAGAGAAGATACTGTTTTTGTAAGAAACTCAAGTTGAATTTCATCACATATATCACACAGAGAGACCTTGACTCAAAAAAGAGTACACAGATATCCCTTTCTTAAGGTTTTTTGTTTGTTTGTGTGTTTTTGAGACAGGCTGTCACTGTGAAGCACTAGCTGTCCGGGAACTCACTATGTAGATCAAGATGCCCTCAAACTCACAGATGTTTGACTCCCTAAATCTGTTGACAAGTGAATAATAATGAAAAGTAGACCATGAACAGTTAGAAATGGAGGTGGTGTTTATAAGCACTACTGTTAGGCAACATCATTGGTTCCCATCTTCCTGAGTGTGGAGACAAAACAAACACAGTCAAGACACAAGAGCTAAGAAAGACTGCTTACCTTCAGCGGGTGAGGAGAGCACAGCACTGATTGTTAAAGCTATACTTTTCTTCAGCAAAGAAAGCATGGGGATTTTACTGAGGGGACACATTTATGTAGATGTCTGCCTATTCCTAAGTCTGCTCAGTTAACAGGTCCACTTCTGAACATGGCTACAATGTAAAAGCAGAAACACTGAGGGTAATCCTGGCTCAAAGTCATGCAGCAACATATATGAAATATAAAAATTATAGACAAAACTGCTTCTAGAATGTTCAACATCTACAATGGTCTTAGCTGAAATCAAGTAAATGATACTGTGAAAGTAGATTGCTTAGAAGCCAATACTAGCTGTTAATTAAAATATACGATCCGATAATAGATGTACCAACGCCAAAATTCCCATAAATACTAAGGGCAGAGAACACAAATACATAAAACTGTCAGGGGTCATATGAGAGAAAGAGCAAGCAGCTTTGGAACTCATGGAAAATGGCCCATTGGTTTGCATAGACATGCTGGGTGGCCCTTGGAGAGGCAGAGCCTAGAGGATTACGTGTCCTGAGGACCTCATGCCATTATTGAGCATAGCTCTGCTTCTTGCCCTCATGGTCATCACATCCCCTATAATTGATGAGTTGTAGGAGAACTCTAAGCAGGCTTCTAGCCCCTCACTGGGCAGTGTTACTGGTACTTAAAATAGTAGTGACTGACTTTTTCTAAGCATTGCTGCTGGAGCAGAATGAATTCAACTACCACCCTTAGAAAGAATTTAGAGATGTAGATTGTTAGTACAGTGAGGTTAAAATGGTTTTTTTTTGGGGGGGGCGGGGGCTGGAGAGATGGCTCAGAGGTTAAGAGCACTGGCTGCTCTTCCAGAGGTCCTGAGTTCAATTCCCAGCAACCACATGGTGATTGACAACCATCTATAATGAGATCTGGCGCCCTCTTCTGGTGTGTAGGCATACATGCCAGAACACTGTATACATAAAAAAAATCTTTTTAAAAGAAGATGCTTTTGTTTAAGGCTTTGGTGTAGAAAATCTCAGGGAACAATTTAAAGTTTACATAGGCACACTTTTGTTAGTTGAGCAAAGACTTGTTGAAGTCAAGGAACAAGAACAAAGGCAGGGGCTGGAGAGATGGCTCAGCGGTTAAGAGCACTGGCTGTTCTTCCAGAGGTCCTGAGTTCAGTTCCCAGCAACCATATGGTGGCTCACAACCATCCATAGTGAAATCTGGTGCCCTCTTCTGGCCTGCAGGTGTATATGCAGACAGAACACTGTATACATAATAAATAAATAAATCTTTAAAAAAAAAAAAAAAAGAACAAAGGCAGCCTGGTTATTACTAGCTGGCATGCCTTTCTTGTTAAAGATGGGGTGGTGATCAAGGGTGATGGTTAATCTCTTGTACCCATTTTTGCCTTTGACTTCCTGATATGATTTAATAAAAAAAGTTGATGAGTAGGTGTACCCTCTGAGGACTTAAAGTGGAGATGACTGTTTTTTATATATAAAGGTTTAGACCTGTGATTCTTTTAAGATGTTTTATAAGATTACTTTTTGAGATAATACAATGATCGAGTCTTTCTAGGTAACCACAAAATGCAGCCTACCAGTAAAAGAATTGGCTGAGAATACCACTGCACTTGCTTACACTATGCTAATGTGTATGTAACAAGTTGCTTAGACTTGAATGTATGTGCTAAGACATGAATGTATATGGGTCCTTTGGAAGATTTGTTTTTCACCTATAATATCTAAAACATTTAATCATGTAAGGGTATTAGGAAATATGTTGTCTTTAATTTCTACTCATTGTTATCATTCACTTGAAGAAAGATAGAATGTAATTGCACTGTAACTTTATTACTTGAAATATTTTATTGAAGGAAATAAGCTATGGGGAAAAAATAAAGTCAGACCGTGATGTGTTGAAGATGTGTGTGTGTGTGTGTGTGTGTGTGTGTGTGTGTATTCTCTTTTTTGCCAGTGCCAGAGAATTCAGTTTTGCTCTCTTAGAGAAGTCTATTGTGTGATTAGCCACCACCAACTCCACACTTCCTATTCAGTACCTGACCTGCTAAGAGCTGGTCTCTCGGCAGAAAAAATGTCACAGAAAACTCATATCTCAGAACTGTGGATTCCATTCTGACACAAACACCTCTGCTGTGCTATTCTAACCTCAGAACAAGGCTGATTCGCCTCTGAGCAGACTGGCTCAGAGGAAGACGATAGTGACTTCAATGCAGCACCAGAAAGAGGTCATTCTAAATAGCCCCGTTAACTGTCTGTCTCTTGAGTAACCAACACCAGTCTGACCCCTAGTGACCTAGGCTGCACTGGACAGGAAACATAGTCAAGAATGGACAACATGGGCTGCAGGAATAGCTCAGTAGTTTACAGCACAGAATGCCCTTCTAGAGCACACAGGTTCTATGCCCAGGACCCACATGGCAGCTATCAACTGTTGTGTAACTCTAGTTTAGGGTATTTGACTCCCATTCAGGCCTCCCTGGCCAATGAGCATGGACACAGTACCCAGACCAGTATACAGGCAACAACAAAAAAATCAATGCACATGAAATTTTTAAAAACTAAAAAAGAATATAGAGACAATTCACACCATAAAACTTCTTTTTCAGTGTGGGTGTGTTAGTCCATGCCTTTAATCCCAGCACTCCAGAGGCAGAAGAAGGGTCAGAAGATTCTCTGTAAGTTCAAGGCTGCTCTGATCTATATAATGAGTTCCAGGAAAGCCAGGCCTATGTAGAGAGCCCATGTCTCAAAACAAAAGAAAAAAACAAACAAACAAACAAAAAACTTATTTACTTATTTATTTATTTTTTTAGCAAAATGATATGATGTCCCCCTAGCAATCTGGATAGGAGCTTCTTACAGGTTTTCTGCTGGATAAAATCTGAACAACCAGCACACTGTGACACTGAAACACTGCCTGGAGGCCTGCACAGAAATCTCCTGTAAAACCAGGCACCAGGATCGCAGACTCCCCTGAAAGTTTTTCTCTACTGTCTGACCTCACTGTGGGTGTACTGTAGCTTATATAATAGTGCTACCTTGTCTGTTTATCTTCTTGTTTTAAAATTATGTTAATTTATTGTGTATGTGGGTGCACACCTGCCTCTCGGGGCATATGCCTCAATGTCAGGGGATAACTTGCAGGAGTTATTTTCTTTTTGTACTTACGAGTTTGCTTGTGTGGGGATGTGCACACCTGCACACAGCACAGTGCACAGGGTGTGATCGGGGGAGAGCTCACAGGAACTGATTCTCTTCTTCAGCAAATGAGGCCAGGACATAAAACTCATGTCATCAGGCTTGGTGGCAAGTGTCTTTACCTGGTGAGCCATCCTGTGAGTCCAATGTCTGCTTTTACCTGACTCTGGTGGATACATTCACTGCCCATGTCACCACACTGTCACTGCCATTACACATAGAGCTTAACTACTGTTTCCATTATTACATTCTTTATCAGTTTATATACTTATGTCAAATACATGAACTTGAGAAAATTCACAAACAATATAATGCTATTCAATAACAACCATTAGGGAAGGTTAACAAGATGGTTCAGAGTAAAAATGCCTAAGCCAAACCTGAGGACCTAGGTTCCATGCCCATTATCCACAAGGTAGGAAAGAGTGGGTTCCTGGAAGTGTCCTCTGACCTCCATGCTTGCAGAGTAGCATGTGCATGTAAACACACACACACACACACACACACACACACACACACACAGAAAACTATATCCTTCCACCATCCTACCATGAGAGGAAGTTTCCTGTCCACCTTCTGTGTCTTATGACCTTTCCTTCAGAGGTGATGCTGTTCCCATGACTCTCCATACTGTCATGTGAACACCTATGGACACAACTTGATAGCCTAGTGAGAGGTTTGGAAGTATTTGATGGTTTTACAAAAAGGAAGAACATGACATTCAAAAGAGCACAGCACAGTTTATTCCAGTGAAAAAGCATTACATAGGTCCACATAGTCAACAACAGCAGCCTTCTGTGACTTAGTTTCTACAGCAAAGAATGGTATGCACAGTCTTGTCTAAGCAACTGGCAATCACACTGCTGTAAGCATTAATTTAGATTTCCAAAATATATTGAGACAAAAGAGGCCAGCCTGAAACCATACAATATGAGCACAAATTTACTACATTTAAGATGGTATGCATAGATATATAATTCTAAAATTGAGTACAATCTGGCCCCTGAAACTTCAAAGCCAATTAATTCTGTGAGGCCCTGATGCGAGAAGTTTGAAAAACAAAATATATATTATACACCTTTAGATTTAACTTTTTCCCTCAATTAATTAATTAGTTTAACTTATTTATTTATTTATTTATTTATTTATTTATTTATTTATTTATTTATTTATTTTTTGGTTTTTTGAGACAGGGTTTCTCTGTGTAGCTTTGCGCCTTTTCTGGAACTTACTTTGTAGACCAGGCTGGCCTCGAACTCACAGAGATCCTCCTGGCTCTGCCTCCCAAGTGCTGTGATTAAAGGCATGTGCCATCACCACCCGACAAACTTATTTATTTTTTAGATAAAGCCCCACTATTCCATGTGGGCTGGCCTGGAAAATACTATGTAGGACAAGATGTCCTTGAAATTATAGACATTCATCTACCTCTACCTCCTAAATGCTGGGACTTAAGTATATGCCACCACCACCTGCAACTAATTTTTTTTTAACATAGGGTCTCATAGGAATTAGGGCAGTGGTGGCTACATAATTGACACTATAATAAGGAGGTGTCAATGGTGAACCAAACAGTTTAAACTGGTGGTTTTTAACTTGTGTGAATTGTATCTAATAAGGCAAAAATTCCATAATGAATCTCTGATGTTACTATTTCATTTCACTGAAACTCTTTGCTTATAAATCCCAAGAAAAGAAGAAACTTAAAAGTACAATTCCTGTGCCAACAAGATTCCTTAAAGATACTTGCAGCCAAGACTAATGAACTGAGTTCAACTCTTGTAATTCATAGCGTACCAACTCATGGACACTCTCCTCTGACCTCTATATGTGCACTGTTGCATGTACAGCTATTTCCCACCCTGCAACATGTGTGTACACATATATGCCCACCTAGAATAAATTAATAAATATAAATATATAAAATTCTTACCCCTGTACTAATTACTGTCGTTAATACTAACATTCCTGACACATCAACCCCAACGCACCAAGATGAATTCTGAACTCAATGTTCAGAAAGTCTGGACTCTTTTCCTTTTATCCATTTGTTCATTTATTTTTACAAAGGACATCACAGTGTAATCTAAAGTGTCCTGAATTTCCAATATACTCCTGACTGGTTGGATCTCATAGAATCATCCTGCCTCGGTGTTCTAAGTGGTAAGATTACAGGCTTGAACCAAAATGTGCAGTTTCCATCTCTTGAAACAAACTAATAGATTTTATCATTATGTATTTCCTAAAAGACCCCAGATAGCCAATATCAATTTTGGCATGAACCCCTTGATGGCCAAGTGATGCACATTAACATTGTTTCAGCAACAGAGGGATATGCAGAGACAGGCATCAAGGCTAACATTTAATATAAGCCATGGGTGGGGGCTGAGGCCCTGTGGTAGACTGCTGGCCTAGGATGCACAGCATCCTCGTTTCTGAGAGACCAGCCTGACTCCATCTTAAGAATGGAAGCATCTTTGTTATAAGGTCAGCATAAGTTAATGTGTTAGCAGCAACTTTCCAGTTGACCAAGCTTTAACCTGTGTCTGGAACTTGACATGCTCCTCACTCTATGGACTTTGGCTGACACCTTGATTGTATCCTGACAAAATGTTCTATCAAATAATTTTGGAATGTTCAGCCAAGTTCCTAAGTAAAGAAATGCCCCTGGAAATTCCCCAATCAAGGACTCCACACCCCCTGGTCTTGCAGTTTTCTGAACTCCTTCTCCTGTGTTTGATGCTATTTTCTCAAAGCCAGCTTTAGGGAGATAGCCCTGTCTAACAGAAAATACAGCTTACTTAATTAGACCAAATAAGCTGGGTAACAGTCTTTTCTGTCTTTAGATGGGATTAACAGTTCCATCCCCAGAATGACATAAACTAGGTATGGCAGCTCATGCCTGCCATCCCAACAAGAGGAAACAGCAGTGGGAGGCTTTGAAATTTGAGGTTATCCTGAGTTTGAGGCCACCCTGGGTTACCTCAGACCTGTCTCAGAACAAACAAAGAAGAAAAACCAGTTGGAAGAGAAAGACTGGTAATCTTTCCCCACCAGGACATGTTACACCATGTAACAAACCACACATGTAAAAAAATCCCCAAGATAAATGGGAGATGACAGGCATTATGTAAATAACCTATAAAGGACCAGAGCTGGGGGGAGAGCAGGCTCACAGGGAAAATCACGCTTACTGTGCAAAGCATGAGGCCCTGAGTCCAACACTGAGTAGGCTGAGTAGATCCTGTCCTGGCCCCCATGACCTACCTCCCTGTGATGGCTATTCTTGGTTATCAACTTGACTACATCTGGAATTAATAAATTCCAAAAATGGAGGGCACACCTGTGAGGGTTTTTTGCCTAATTTGAAATAGGTAGATACACTCATCTTTATCTTTGAGGTAGGAAGACAAATTTTGAATTTGTCATTCTGGGGATGGAACTGTTAATCCCATCTAAAGACAGGGCAACATCTGCTGGAAGCTGATATAAAAATAAAGGAAGTTTTTGCTATCTGCCTGCTTATGTTTGCCTTGCTAGCAAGTCAATTTCTTCACATGAATTAAAGCCTACTTCTTTAGAACTCCAGTCTATACTGAAAACCAACCGATATATAGAGCTTTATGAACTGAGCAAATATTGTATTCTTGGAGACTTTCTGTTTACAGACAGCCATTGTTGGATTAGCTGGAAGTGTAGCCTGTAAGAATTTCTAATAAGTTATATATATAAATATATATATGAAATATATTTTAAGTATTATTATATATGTATATGTTATATATAAGTATACATATATTCATTACATAAGTTTTGTTCCTCTAGAGAGCTCTGACTAATACATATTTTGGCACCAGAACTAGTTCTAGAATGATAATTCTCAACCATCATAATGCTGCAACCCTTTAATACTTCACATTGTAGTGACCACTCATCTATAAAATTACTTTTGTTGTTACTTCAAAACTATAATTTTGACTGTTATAAAATAAATATATTTGGAGATAGAAGTATGTAAAAGTGGTCACAACCCACAGGCTGAGAACTACTGTTCTAGAACAACAAAAGTGTAAGGATGAATATTTTAAGTATCTGGAATAAGCTTTTCAGTTTGCCAACATCTACTATTACTGAAGCCTCTCCAGTTACTGAAACCTCTCCTTGGAGCCTAGAGAGTACTGAAAGCTCATGGTGTGAACTATATTACAAACTTAAGGAGATAAACACATTTGATTACCCTGATTTACCAATTCTGAGTGGCAAAATTTAGTGTATTTGCTCCACCCATGACCTTGGGATATAGGGCCTGAAGGAGGCAGTGCTTCCTGTCATTGTACAAGACCTCTTGTAAGTCTAACCAGACTTAAGGCAAAGCAGGTTTCTAGAGGGGAGTTAGAAGGAGTATTCCATAAGGAAAAGTATTATACCACTAAAGAGCTTAATGAGTTCACTAATTCATTCAAGCAGAAGTTTGGGGAATATGTGTGGAAATGGATTTTAAAGGTATTAGATAATGGTGGAAGGGACATAAAACTTATCAGGTAGAGTTTATTAATGTGAGATGAGAGGAGATTCTAGGTTTAATATGGAAGCTTGTGCAGTTTTCTTTAAAAAGTGACAAAAGTTTGATTAAATGGTTGGCTGAAACATTTGTCAAAAGATAGCCTACTGAAAAGGAGTTAGAGACTTCTGATATCCTGGGGCTTAGTGTTGATGAAGGGATTGTAGAGCTCAGGCAAACTGCAATGCTAGAGTGAGTATGCTGTGTGAAACCTAATTCTCCACAATGGGAAGGCCCAGAAGACAAGCCCTTCGCTGATCCTATAAGATGCCAATTGTTGAGCAGAGCACCTGCACATTTGAAGAGTTTTGTCGTCATCCTTTTTCTTGTGCCAGAACTTAGGTTGTAGATGTTATTGCTCAGCTCATGAGTTAAATGCAATGGGTTTAACTGGGCGCCAAGGTAGCAAGGCCCAGGTGGCAGCACTGAATCTCCAAAGGCAAGGTGATCATAGTTACTGTAATGGGCAGGACAGACAAAGTAATGTCCATAATGGTCTAGCCCCTAATAGTCAGCAGAGGCAAAGTAAATTTCATGGTGACATAACTAATATGGACCTTTGGTACTGGCTAATCGATCATGATGTTTCCAGGCATGAAATAGACAAGAAGCCTACTGAGCTTTTGTTTGATCTATATAGGCAGTAAAATTCTCAAACAATTGAAAGAAAGGCAACATTTGATTGGGGCAAAATGGAATCTTGGCCCATGAATCAGCTTCCAGGTTGAGCCAGTTTGGAGACCCTAAACCCTTTGTATGAAGGGATGGCCAGCTTCCCTGAGGAAGGACCTTGATAAAAAATACTTAAAATTTTACTGTTAGCCGGGCGGTGGTGGCGCACGCCTTTAATCCCAGCACTCGGGAGGCAGAGCCAGGCGGATCTCTGTGAGTTCGAGGCCAGCCTGGGCTACCAAGTGAGTTCCAGGAAAGGCACAAAGCTACACAGAGAAACCCTGTCTCGAAAAACCAAACAAAAATAATAATAATAATAAAAAAAATTTTACTGTTATTAGCCTACTCCAATTTTTTGCAGAGGGACCTATGACCCTTCAAGAGAGCAACTTTACACTGGGGCAAAGGAAACAATCAGACCTTCCGGGATCCATTGAATTAATGTTGATTCTAGGAGACCCCAAGAAACATTGCTGCTCTGCAGTTAAAGGAGTGGCTTATGGTCAGGTAATTAATGGCATTTTGGCTGAAGTCTGACCCATAGAAGGTCTGATGCACTGGTTCTCAACCTGTGAGTTGCAACCCTTTGGGGGCCAGATGACCATTTCACAGGGGTCGCCTAAGACCATCCTGGATATCAGCTACTTACATTATGATTCATAACATTAGCAAAATTACACTTTGAAGCCACAACAAAAATTATTTTCTGATATGAGGTCACTATAACATAAGGGTCACAGCATTAGCAAGGTTGAGAAACCCTGGACTAGTGGGTCCCCACACTCATCCTGTTGGTATTTTCCCAGTCCTAAAATGTATACTTGGGATAGACATATTTAGAAGTTGGCAGAATTCTCACACTGGTTCCCTGACCTGTTGTGTAAGGGCTATTATGATTGCATAAGCTAAGTGGAAGCCTTTAGAGTTGCTTCTGACAAGAAAATGAATGAATCAAAACCAGTTGCAGAAATTAGTGGCAACATCAAGGAAAAGATGCAGGAGTGTGGTTCCCAGCACAATCTCCTTTAACTCTCCTATCTACCAGTGCAGAAGACAACGGATCATGGAGAATGACAGCTGACTATGGAACAGTCAACCAGGTAGCGATCTTGATAGCAGCTGCTGTACCACTTGTGCTGTCCTTCTGTGAGCAGATAAACACCTCTCCTGTTTCTTGGTATGGAGCTATTGATCTAGCAAATGCCTTTTTGTAGTTAATAAGAATCAGGAAACTCAATAAAAGGAGAGAAATTCCAGGATTGTGGACTCAATATCATACCAGTACAGAATATGAGTTAAAGATTCAATAAAAGTCTAACACAAAGTCTAACGATTTATACTAAAAAGTACATAAAATCGATAACAAAAGGTAATCATGAATAAAAAAAAAAAAGATCAACACAAGACTGAATAAATAGCACATACAGTGACACCATAGGACTTCAAATTTTCTCATACACCTGCGATAAACACTGTACTACTGTCTGGGAAAGAATAAAGAGATCGACAAAATCTAATAGAAAAGTTAGGAAAAAAAAAAAAAAACCACAATATACAGTCAATTTTGACACATGAGGCCAGGAAACCCAGTAAGTCTGGCCTTACTGGAACACGTGACTGGACCATCCTGACATCCACATGCAAATGTGTTAATGACAGATTTTTTACTCCCTGCATAGAATTAACTGCAGACGGATCCTACACCTGAATGTTCCGTGTCAAGTGCAGAACTTCTAGAACATACTGCAGAAACCAGGGCTCTCCAAGTTCAGCAAAATTCACTTCCCTGACAAGAATAAACACAGCACATGCCTGCTATTTCCTGGTGGTTTCAACAAGGATGTTTCTAGCCACAGTCATCCTTCCTCCTCCGAGCCCCACTCCCCATCATGTCCTATGCAGCTGCAGACCTCGGATGGAAGTTATTCAGAGGCACCAGGACCTGGGAGTTGTAGGGACAGCAGGGACCTCGCAGAACTCACGGGACCTCACGAGGCTCCGGTTTCCACAGACCTGGGATCCCACCGATCCTCCACTCGTAAAGGCAGCATCCCTTCACTCACCATGGCGTAGATTCCGAGCTTGTCGGTTCTCTTCACAGCTCTCGGTAGTGGGTGACAGCGCAGCACACGGATTCACAAGAACCTCCCGAGCCTGCAGCATGGCGGGCCGGAAATGCCCTCCCCACACTGACTGGAGGGTGGCTCTATAGGTGCTGATTTGCTAATGAGGCCTGAGTGACAGGAGCAGCTCCCTTTGGGACAGAGTGCAGTCAAAAGACACAGCACAGTGGTTCCCACCCTAAGCACAGAACTATCCCAGACCTGCAGAGATTAGCGTTGCGGCAAAACTTGCATCTGGACTGCAAAGTCTTCCCCGCGGTATTCTTGCCCATACTGGGCACTTCCCTTTCTTCCTTCTGGGCATATACAAATCTAGCACATACAGATCATTACTCAATGTGCAGTGGAGTGATTCTCCTGCCTCAAAGTTGAAAGGTGCCCCAGACCACCCACATCAAATTTAAACCACCTGATGTATATTCACGAGGTATTAGCAATTTCAATAAGGCAGGACTAGGATTGCTCACACCTCTCTCAGCTGCATATTGCTTTCCAAAACAGGAACACTTTCCCAACTTTCTGTGTAAGGATTGGAGTGCTTTTACTTTCAATTACTCACTAGTGCTTGTTTCTATTATTTAATTAAATGTATATGCCACTATGGAAAAACATGTTTTCCGTGTCTGGACTGTCCTGTTGATTGTATACAGCTTGAACTCATGAGAACTTTACTCATGTAAACTTTCTTAACCCTCCGATTAAGTTGTCTGGGGCTACGAATAGAGTTGGCTATTGAATGAGACTTTAGTCCACCTCATTCACCTGCTCCTTGTCTCCCCCCCCCCCCCCCCGTTCCATTGCCTCTAGTGGGGTCACAGGAGTGTGTCAACACAACCTCCAAACTTTTGTTTTAAAAGATAGAGTCTCACACAATCCAACACTTTTGGAATTAGAGCAGTGGTGGCTATATAAAGTAGTGTCAATGGTGAACAAAACAGTTTAAAATGGGGACTTTCACTTGTGTCAATTATATTTTAATAAGGTTTAAAAAAATACCATGATGAATCACTGACCTTAATATTTTTCACACAAACTCATTGCTCATGAATTTTGAAGTTTCAACGCCTGTGCCAGGAAGATTGCTTAAAGGCACTTGAATACAGTACCAACTCAAGCACACTTTCCTCTGAACTCCACATGTGCATTGTTGCATACAGAGCCATTTCCCAACCTGCTGCATGTGTGCACACATGTGCCCACCCAGAATAAAAACACATATACATACATGAATGTCAAACTGTCAAGTTTCTAGCCCTGTGTTCAGTCATGACAATGCTCTTACTCCAGTTAGTACCAATAGTCCTGACACACCTACCCCAATGCACCAGAGTGATACAAATTCTGAGCTCATCATTCAGAAAGGCTGGACTCTACATTTTACCCACTTGTTCATTTATTTGTATGAAGGTTATCACACTGTAGTAAAAATAAATAAATAAATAAATAAATAAATAAATAAATAAATAAACCTGAATTTGCAATGTACTACTGACTGGGTTGTACTTCATGGAATCGTCTTGCCTTATTGTTCTACATTGTGATATTACAGGCAGGAGTCCTGATGCCAAGTTTTGATCTCCTTTAAAAAAAAAAAAAGGCCCGGACGGTGGTGGCACACGCCATTAATCCCAGCACTCGGGAGGCAGAGCCAGGCGGATCTCTGTGAGTTCGAGGCCAGCCTGGCTACAGAGTGAGTTCCAGGACAGGCTCCAAAGCTACACAGAGAAACCCTGTCTCGAAAACAAAACAAAAACAACAACAAAAAAAATGGACTAATAGCCTGAGGTAGGACTACTTCTAGATATTTTCAATTATGTATTTCCTAAAATGAACTTAGAATGTCAATGACAATTTTTTCATAATCCTCTTCCTGGCCAAGTGTGGTACATTAACATTGGGTGAGGAACAGAGGGATATGCAGAGAGAGGCATCAAGATTAACATATAAAGAATACAGGGACTGGGGCGGAGGCTTAGTTGGTAGACTGCTTGGCTAGGATGTGCAAAGCCATGGGTTCCATTCTCAGTATGGCATAAACCAGGCATGATGGCTGATACCTTCCATCTCAGCACTCAGAAGGCAGCAGTGGGAGGCTGTGGAATTTGATGTCATCCTCAGCTACAAAGAAGAGTTGAGTACACCCTGGGTTACATCAGAACCCATCTTAGAACAAAAACAAACAACATAGAAAAAAAGAAAAAAACAAGAAATGTCAGTTGGCAGAGAATGAATGGAGACCTTTTCCACCTGGACACCATGCAACAAATGGCATGTATAAGAAAAGCCTAGGAGAAAACAGAAATGGTGGGTATTATGTAAATAAGCTGTAAAAGATCAGGAGCTGGGAGATGCTCACAGAGAAAAACACCCTTATTGTTCAAAGCATGACCCCATGTTCAACATTGTATATCCACTGAGTGAATCCTGACTCAGTCCCTGTGTCTTATCTCCCTGTGAGGGCTATTATTGGTTGTTCAAGTGAATACATTTGGAATGAACTAAAATACAAAAATGGAGGGCTCACCTGTGAGGGGTTTCTGCTTGATTTGAAGTATGTAGACCCACTCCTAATCTGAATCTTTGAGGTAGAAAAACATAAGCCTTTAATCTGCTTCCTGAACTCAGAAGACACACCTTATTATGGGCCACACCTTCTGCGGGAAGCCTATATAAGGACAAGGAGGAAGGAAGCTTTCGCTCTTCACCTGCTTGGTAGCAATTCAGTTCCTTCACTGGCATTAGAGTACTTCTTCCAGATTGAAGTGTTTACTGAAGACCATAAGAGACATAGACAGTCATGGACTGAGCAACTTCTGGATTCTTGGACTTTCCACTCACAGCCAGCCATTGTTGAATGACTTGTACTTTTGTTTGGTCATTCAAATACTGCCCCCCTTCTCTCTCTCTCTCTCTCTCTCTCTCTCTCTCTCTCTCTCTCTCTCTCTCTCTCTCTGTGTGCATGTATTCATTCTATAAGTTTTTTCACTCTAGGGTATCTAGGGAATCGAGGCTAATGCAGATTTTGATACTAGAAGTAGTTCTAGAACATCAGAACTATAAGGATGAATCTTTCAAGTGTCTTGAATAGGCTTATTAAATCTGCCAGCACTTATAATTATCAAAGCCTCTTCAGTTACTGAAGCTTCTCCTGGAACCTAAGAATATCGAAAGCCCATTGTGTGAATAATATTACAAACTTAAGGAAAGAAATTAATTTGACTATCTTGATTCTCCATGGTGATTTGCAGCTCCTTATTTATAAGAAATTATAGACTTAATAATGATGAGAAGGGTATGTCTTAAAAAACTTATGGATAAAGAGCCTGCAAAAATTCTTGTACAATGAAAAAAAAATGCAAGTTGATTATTTGTTTCATGCAGATAATAATTGGCAGGCTGTATTAGCATGTTATTTGGGATCCAAAGCTAATCATTATCTAAAAGATCCCTTTTAAGACATTTTTAAAGATAATCCATGGGTATTGCCTAAAGCTACATCTAAAAACTTTTTTCTTAAGATTTATTTATTTATTATGAATACAGTGTTCTGTCTGCATATACACCTGCAGACCAGAAGAGGGCACCAGATCTCATTATGAACGGGTGTGAGCCACCATGTGGTTGCTGGGAATTGAACTCAAGACCTCTGGAAGAAATGCCAGTGCTCTTAACCTTTGGGCATCTCTCTCCAGCCCCTAAAAATCTTATAGAGAGTGCTGTCAATGCTTTTATAGATGGCTCTTTAAGAATACATGGAGCATACATGTTACATGGAAATTCCACTGACTGCTCTTCCAGAGATCCTGAATTCAATTCCCAGCAACCACATGGTGGCTCACAACCATCTGTAATGAGATCTGGTGCCCTCTTCTGGCCTGCAGTCATATATGCTGTATACATAATAAATAAATAAATCTTTAAAAAAAAAAAGAAAGAAAGAAAAAAGAAAAGAAAAGAAAAAGAAAAAAGGCTACACCTTAAAAAAAAAAAAAGGAAATTCCACATGCTTCACACACACACAAAAAAAAAAATCGTATACCCTGGTTGTACAGTTCAACTGTCTGAACTTGCTGTAATCAACCAGCTTTTATTAGATATCTCCCAACCATTGAATATTTTAACGGACTCTGCATATTGTACTCAATCAGTTCCTCTATTAGAAACTGCAAGATCTACCACATTACTAGTGTGACTTCACAATTATTTCTGTCCCTTTAGATATCTATACAAAAATGAACTCAGCATTTTTGCATAACTAATATTCGTGCTCATTCTAATTTGCCAGGTTCATTAACACCCACCAATGCTCAAACCAATTGTCTGCCCTTTTCCTCAACTCTAGCCTTTTTTTTCTAGGCCACTCAAGAATCTAATGAACTTCCTCATCAAAAAGCAAAACCTTTACAGGTAAAATTTTCCTTGGCTTGTGAGCAAGCTCAGCAAATTATCATGCCCCATCCTTCTTGTTCTTTTACTCTGCTGTCATCTGCTGGCAGAATTAATCCTCAGGGGCGAAAATACAACACCATTTGGCAAAAAGATATTACCCATATCTTAGAATTTGGTTGTTTATGTTCACATAACAACTGATACCTTTCCAAATATGATCATTGCTTCTGCTCACAGAGGTGAAACAACTTCAGATGCCATTGGTCGTTTATTATACTTTCCCCTTTTTAGGATTACCACAACAAATAAAAACTGACAATAGCTCTGCTTATAGCAGCAAATACTTTAGAGAATTTTGCTGCTTATGAAATATTAATCATGTTACTGAAATCACTTACAATCCAGAAGGTCAAACTATTGAGGACTATATCATCAAATACTTAAATGACAAAAACTTAAAATGAAAAGGGTGTGTAGATACCCATCAAAATCTCCCACACTATGCTGCATAATGCTTCTGCTACTGCACAAAACCATTTTGTCTCCTAAAGGAGACAGCGTCTAAAGAATATGTTAGATGGAAAGATCTAGAGACAAAACAAAGGAATTAACATCAGGGCAAGGTAATGCTTATGTCTTTCCAAAATATGAACAAAGTCCCAAATGGCTCCAGTTAGGATGCACCTGACAAGGACTCCTAAAAGAAATTTATTTGGCATAAGAGTCACCCATAAGTACTGTGCACAAATAACACGGGACAATATACAATCCTCCCCTATGTATATATATAGGGCTTCCCTGATATTCCTGTTAATGGTGTTTTTCTATCACATTGTTATAACTCAAATGTGATTATATCTTTCCTTATTGCAATTTCACTTCTGTTTACAACCTTCTCTATGGTAAGCAACAGATCTTGGATCGACCCTTTTTTGGGGGGGAGGGGAGCACTACTTACGCTTCCCTTCCTGTGGGTTATAAATGTTTATGTGCAATAAGTCATATGACACCCATTTCACTCAGCAAATCTCTGCTCCTATTGTGGCCTATTTTTCTATTAAAATCTTAGAAATGGGGAGATGTAGAATGCACTAGGGCCTTGTATTCACAGAGAAGCACTAAGAGAACCAGGAATGTTAATCATGCAGGGGTGTCCCCTCAATGGAGGTGAGGAGATCAAATACCTGCATTCAGTCCAGAAAGCTGAGAGTGGATTTTGTTAATGACCTGGTGACACTTTTGCTTTCCATAGAGACAGATCTTACCCTAATTTCCCAGAATGATTATTCCAGACTCTTCCCTTCCTAGACCATTACCCATCCTTAGGGTACTTTATGGCCTGCTGACCTCTATACTATCATTCAGAGACCACATTTGATTCTGGGACTTTTAGCTATAGAATTCACCCTCATGGTCACATGGACTTGGAAAAGAGTTTCTATGTAGTCACACCTTAAGGTTCATTGTACACTGGAATTGGAATGATTGTGGAATCATTATTACCTGGAGACACTTTTCCAAGTTCTATTATATTTAAATAAGGCTAAAATAAAATGCCTGGTGTCTTAGTTAGGGTTTCATTGCTGTGAAGGGACACTAAGATGACAGCAAGTCATATAAAGAGAAACATTTAACTGCGGTGCCTCCCTTACACTGCAGAGGTTTAGTCCATTAAGATCATGGAGAGAAGCAAAGCAGTATGCGGGCACACATGGTGCTAGAGTAGGAGATGAGTCCTTACATCTAGACTTCCAGACAACAGGAGGTGGTCTGAGACACTGGGCATGGCTTGAGCATATATGAGACCTCAAAGCCTGACTCTATGGTGAAACACTTCCTCTAACAAGGCCATACCTACTCCAACACAGCCACACCTAATAGTTCACCTCCCTATGAGCTTATTGGGGGCCATTGCATTCAAATTACCACACCTGGTACTAGATTCCCCAGAGTCTGATCCAGGTTGACAAGCCAATCTGAGCCAGGTTTTCACTCTCATCTCTTCCTGTGGTTGGCTTCCCTGACACCTGCAGTGACACCCTCTCTAATCTCTAATGTTCACTTCTTTCTTGCTGGACAAAGAACAGAATTTTGTATGTCTGATTGCACTTTCTCCCAGAGATAATTGTGAAGAACCTGAATTCTGGCCAAGAGAATATTTGTTGGACTGTAAAGGCAGTATTCTGCCATAACTCTAAATACATCCTCTTGTTTTCAAGGAACTTCTGGCCAGTGCATTGTCCTGGGCTGGTGTCAGTTCAGCAAATCTCCTTCATTTCCCCCTTTTTGAATAGCCAAATTTTATAAAGTTATGTTGAATAGAGCTGCTCGATGTGGAGTCATTTCTTGATGTTGAGAGGTATTGTTGCAGACTGTTAAAAATAACAAAGGCAAGCAAACAATCAATATAAACATTATAGATAGGAAGGGCTTGAAACTTAAGTTGATGAAATGGATTTAACTTCCCCAACCCATTAGCAATACCCTTCAATATGCACAGCCAATATACTATCCATGGTAGTCCATGCAATGTTCTGCCAATATGTGATTATTTCATTTCTTGAGTCATATTACCAAGATTTAATAAATGTTTTCTATCCTTGTCCCAAGGGAACAAGGTCCCATGCCAATGCACATGAGTAACAGAACTGAGTCACAATCCAATCACATCTTAATGATAATTGTCTTTGTAAGTTAACAGTTTCATCACCTAACATAACCACAGCAGATTCTATATCAGTGATTTCAGTATGCAATATACTATCTATATGTCTTTGATTGGTCCATAATTTCTTTTTCTAAATTAGAATGCCATCTTTGAATTTAATGTACATTTCGCATGCTTTGATAAAGGACTACTTTTTCTTCATTTAATCCAATACATGATGAAGCATAAACATGGAGAAAGGTTCTTCTCAGGCTTGATCCATCTGTACAGCCATTCAAACACCAATTTGGGCTCAAAGCATAAAAATGCTCTGGGAGCTCAAAATGGTAGGAGTACTAACATTTAAACATGTATATAAAGAAAAATTGCAACAAGATATATATCCTTAAGATTGATTTCAAGTAGTTTTCCCAATCATAAATAAATAAGGAAGATGAAAACATGCCAGAGTATTATGAGCTACATTTTTTTTGTGTGTGTGCAAGGGAACATAGTTTCATTGTTAGAAATATTTCTTCATAGATTCTCCTTCCAAGCCAAAATGTTACCCAATGCTAGTTTCCATAGATATTTTTGCATAGCTCCTTATTTTAAATGAGGAGAGGTGGGGAACATCCTGGCTCTTGCCATACTAACACCTCAGAACCATTACTATGGGTGGTGATGGTATTATTATTACAGAACCATCTGAATTCTTTGCCTTGCAATTTGGTGTGAGCAGAAACTACAAGGCTCCAACCAATGACACTATCATCAGAAGTATAACAAGAACTTGCACCACTGGTCCCCAACGTTGTTTCCGATATATCTATTCACTTACCTCTGAGACAATAGGAGTGAGGCAAGGGAGAAAATAAGGTGGAATGAAAAGATCTCTAGTAATATTTCCTTTAAACCCTTTAGCTACTAAAATGAACATGGTTTTCTTCTCTTCATTTTTTGTTCCATTATGAATAATAGATAACTTTCCACTAAATAAAATTTTAAACAATGAACTTCATGCCCAAAAGAAATAGGAAGTCCTTCTATTTTATATCATAAGATGAAATTAAATTTAAACACTCTTCATTGGACAGCAAAGAACCTTCACTGTCATAGGTTCCTTGAATCCAATTAGAGTCATTAGGATAAATTAAAAGACTGGAATACACACACACACACACACACACACACACACACACACACACATACCCAGCGCCCCTGCCAATGTACCACTGGGCTTAAGGGAGGGTTAGGAATAAAAGCCCAGGAAGAAAAAAAAATTGCCTCACTTACTTGAACAGTGGTGATCACTAACATGGCCAAGAACAAGGATTCAGGTGTTTTATTTTGCCCCCTATAATGAACCATTTTTTTCTTCTTCATTGGCTAATTTTTTCACCTACTTCCAGGTAGGAAAGATACAATCACTGTGGAAAGTGATGGTAAGGCAATTGTTTTGAAAGTCTGACCCAAAGTCAGATGAGCCATTTCTTCAGGAGGCAAGTCAGAGTCAAGCATGGCCACTTGCTCATAATTCAATTTCAGTAGTCTTCCTAGAAACCAACAATCACCGTATCCGTGGAAACACAATCATACCCTTTTCCTTGTTTTTTTTTTTTTTTTTTTTTGGTTTTTCGAGACAGGGTTTCTCTGTGTAGTTTTGTGCCTTTCCTGGAACTCTCTTTGGAGACCAGGCTGGCCTCGAACTCACAGAGATCCGCCTGGCTCTGCCTCCCGAGTGCTGGGATTAAAGGCGTGCGCCACCACCGCCCGGCCCTTTTCCTTGTTTATAACATTTCCTTTTTTCCATTGTAGGCATTCGTCCCCTTTATACCAAATAGAATGTAGTACATCACTCTCAATACTTACTCCAGTAACAGACTGACAATGAACTTCAGCAAGCATAAGATCATTATCATCACAATTCAAAGAAGTTAAATAGTAAGTCGAATACGATGTTCATAGGATTAAGGGCTGTATTTCCTCTTTTGGTTTAATTAACATGCTTTCAATGTTCTGTTAGATCTTTCAGTGATGGCCTGACCTTAAGGACTATAAGGGATATCAATGATATGTTTAATATTTCAATATTGTAAAGTTTTGTTTTGTTTGTTTTTGGTTTTTGGTTTTTGGTTGTTTTTTTTTTGCGAGACAGGGTTTCTCTGTGTAGCCTTGGCTGTTCTGGAACTCCCTTTGTAGACCAGGTTGGCCTCAAACTCACAGAGGTCCACCTGCCTCTGCCTCTCGAGCGTTGGGATTAAAGGCATGTGCCACCACCATCCAGGTGTAAAGTTCTTTAAAATTTTCTGACACATAACTGAAACATTATAAATGCAGTATAACTGATCAAGCCTTTTATTACTTAATGCAGTGTCCCACTGATATGTTTGTTGAAAATGTATCAATACAATGATGTATATATTGCAACCTATCAAAAACAGTTTTTTTTGTTTTTGAGACAGGGCTTTTCCATTTGCCACTGGCTGTACTAAAACTCATTCTGTATACCAGGATGGCCTTGAACTTAGAAATCCACTGCCTCTGCCTCCGAAGCGCTAGAATTAAAGGTGTACTACACCACCTAACTACCAAAAATTTTAATGTGCATTACATCCATTTGCCATATCTCATTTGATATATTACCTCTCGGGTAGTTACCGGAAGGCAACCGAAGCCTATGAAAAGTAAGAAACGTTTCACAAAGTAACGTTATTAGTTTTGTGATTTTTGAGTTAAAGGAAATTGTATTTTTTTTTAAAGATTTATTTATTTATTATGTATACAGCATGTATGACTGCAGGCCAGAAGAGGGCACCAGATCTCATTACAGATGGTTGTGAGCCACCATGTGGTTGCTGGGAATTGAACTCAGGACCTCTGGAAGAGCAGTCAGTGCTCTTAACCTCTGAGCCATCTCTCCAGCCCCCAGGAAATTGTATTTTTAAGGCTCTGCATTTAGCATGTGCATCTGTATGAAACTTAATAACTTCAGATAAAAAGGTACAAGAATATAATTGATATGCATTGATTAAAGAATCTATGAAATGATTAATATCTACCATAGAGCTAGTGAGTGCTATGATAATAGTAATAAAATGCCATCTGCTGCCAAGTATGCACCAATAGATTCATGGAGGTAGGCAGGGCCTGGGGCATGCAGACAGAGCTTGGGGCAGGACCAGAGGCTTAGTGTGGCTGAAGCCTTGGAAGGGGATAGAAGTGTAAGGTAAGTCTGTGGAGGGTAGGCACAGTGAGAGGGAGGGACTGTTATCAAGAAAGATGGAGCCAGTACTGGATGGAGTGGGGGCAGGTAAGGATGGGCAGGGACACAATGTAGGAAGAGGCAGCAGCAGACAAAGTATAGGCTGGGTCAGAGAAAGCAATGGCAAATAGGAGAGCAAGATGGGTGGAGCCAAGATGATTGGGCATGGCTTGATAAGTGAGGCAGAGTCTCCATCAGTGCCAGACAGACTTTGACATGCAAGAATTTCACACAGGTACCATGGTACATCCACAGCACCTCTGCCACATCAGTCTCTGATAAACTCACATACCCATGAAGACTTCTCCAAACATAATGGAAATTTTGAGGTCCAGCCTCTTCATTTCCTTCCCAAGGGTCCAGGAAAGAGGCTACCAATGGCAGCAGAATGAATCTAGATACACTGAGCTCTTTTGTTCAACTTTATTTTATTTTAGTTTATTTAATTTATTTAGTTTATTTAGTTTATTTATTTAGTTATTTTATTTTATTGTTTAGTTTATTCATCTACCACCATAATTCTGTCTGGTTCTCTTTGGACTGGTCTATATCTCTCCAAAACAGCAGCAACCTTCATGTTTACAATATAACACAAGAATTACAAGTTTTCTACCAGAAGTTTCCAGGTTAACCTAGGCGGACCTAGGCAGAAGTGTCTAGGTCCGCCGGGCATGCCCAACCGTGGTGGCATGTTGTGAATCTATCACACTTATTTCTCACAATGTATAGTTAGAGTCAGGGAGTGTATCAGCTGAGAAAGTGCTTTGCAACCCAAAGCAGGAGAGAACAAGGGTGGAGTTAGATAGGAGCTGGAATAAATCAGAAAGGGAATTCATGTGCTAGAAATATATCCTTACAGTGGTTAGGTAAAAACATTACGAGTCTATCATAAATGTGTTCAAACTACAAACTCACAGATGCTAGGATAAGGAAATCTATAAGTCACTAAAATAAAACTGACTCTATTTTTCTCTGCTGCAGGTTTTCTGACAGGACAGGGGAGGAGTACTGACAGCCAGCCAATTTGCATCACAGCTTGAAGCACCTGGTGAAAAGAAAACCTTTTGTTCTAAGAAGTTCCTCTGGGCATTGAGAAGAGGGAAGATCTGAACTTGATTTGCACAAGAAGCAAACCTTGCACCTAGGAGCCAGGTTGTCTCCGAAAGGATGTTTTACCTTAGTTCAGGGGCTTCAGGCGCCTAGAGGGTGGTCTGGTAGCTATTCTGTTCCTCCCTTGTCCTTCAATGCTTTGCTTGGAACTGGCCCAATCTTTGGCTGTAGCTAAACGGGATGCACAATTCAAATGCTAAAAAGGGAGCAGGGAGCTCAGAGGCAAAAGGCTCTACTTTTGTGAACTTATTCAAGGACTACCCCAAGGAGGAGGCTCACACACACCATTCTAGGGGAATTATGAGCACAAGAAATTCATAGCAAGAAGCAGCTGAATATTAAACCTGAATAACACCAAATATTCCTTGATAAATGGGTCTCTCTTGAAGTACACGTTGGTCGATCAAGGTATAGCTTATTATATACAGCTAGACTTCTTATTTCATATTCTTGTGGCCCCTGACACAAAGACACACACATGCAAAAATTGTAGACATGCTAATACATGTATCACACATTCCACACACATATAATTCTACCAGTCACACACAGGACTTCCCCACAAATACACATTCACTTTGTTAGTTATTTGGTGGCACTCTTACCCTGCGAGGAAATGTCATGAAACACGACAGAATCCACTAACAAGAGAGACAGACCTGGAGAAAGACACATGCATAAGGAGGGAAGCCGGGAATATAGCGCCGCCTTATAAAGGCTGGGTCGTGCATGCGTACACAGGCTCATGTGTCTACTCCACACATGCATGCAGATCACATGGTTGCACTGTGCGCTTTATGCAACCATGCAAAGCGACAGGGTCCTGGTCACACGTGACATTTTGACCCGGAAATGGCTATTTTAACCTGGAACTGGCTAGGCGGAAGTGTCTAGGTCCGCCGGGCATGCCCAACCGTAGTGGCATGTTGTGAATCTATCACACTTATTTCTCACAATGTATAGTTAGAGTCAGGGAGTGTATCAGTTGAGAAAGTGGTTTGCTGCCAATACTACTGACTCTTTGCTTCCACATGATGAGAACCGATTCTCAAGTTGTCCTCTGACTGGCACGTGTGCACTGTGGCATGTGTGCAGTCCATACAGATACACATAAGCTATCTTTACTAGCACATAGTCACAGCTGGTGTTCTCTCATTCTAGGGTTGGGGTACAAGTAGACATTCAGGTACTACCAGAGTTAGGGGATGGCAGCATCCTCAGGTGTGGAGCCCTGACCTACAATCTCTCAGGGAGGGAATGGGGGTGTGGCTCAATGGGGGAGCCCTTTCTCTGCTGTAGAGGCAATGCGACCTGAAAGAAAGGAGCTGATAAATGAGGCACACTAAAGTCTGATGCAACAGCCAAGTTGATTCAGAGCCCCAAACAATTTACACTCTGAGGATTAAAAAGTGTCACATAAGTAAAGTTCTCATGAATTCAAGCTGTTTACAATGAGAAGAAGCTGCATATGGCAAAACAAGAATTTTCATAGAGGTACAAATGTTTAATACAAAAGCAAGAAATACTAAATAATCTCAAGTAAACTCCTTTCTATCCGCTACATATGGGAGGAATACAAAAACACATTCCAAGACCAATTCTGTGTGATAAAGAAATTGAGGTCACTAGACTCTTGTCTTGATTTCTTGGGGGATACTCAAAAACACCCAGAAATCTCTCTACAGTAAGTACTCCATTCCAGGGGTGTTCAGTCATCTCCTCCTTTTGTATTTTTTAAATGCAGGATATCCAGAGTGGTTTTGATTTGAGATGTTGTAAATAAATGTAATTGTCATTTCATGAATGAGCATCCTGAAAGCAAGCAAATTAAAACCATAATGAATACTATTAGAACAGTGAAAGCATTATGTGTAATAGTATGCCACAAAGAACAGGGAATCAATATATGTCCAGTACTACTGTGTTACATTACTATATTGATCAGAAAAATATAGAGAATAGCTTGAAAAGACAACCATAGTATAAGTAGTTCAAATATCTCATAAAACTTAAGCCTATATTTGCTTTCAATAAGAAAAAGAATGTTATGATGTCCTATGCAAATGAGAAGTGATCCAAATACCAAGGAAAAATTAAATGCAGTACCTTCCTCAGATGGATAAATGAATCTGTAGCTAGAGTTTTCCTGCCTGGTCCACAGTCAGGACAAATCTCTCTCACCTGCCAGTCCCACAGCCACTCAGACCCGACCAAGTAAACACAGAGACTTATATTGGTTACAAACTGTATGGCCATGGCAGGATTCTTGCTAACTGTTCTTACAGCTTAAATTAATCCATTTCCATTAATCTATACCTTGCCACATGGCTCGTGGCTTACCGGCATCTTCACATGCTGTTTGTCATCGTGGCGGCTGGCAGTGTCTCTCTGACTCAGCCTTTCACTTCCCAGCTTTATTCTCCTCCTTGTCCTGCCTATACTTCCTGCCTAGCCACTGACAAATCAGTGATTTATTTATTGACCAATCAGAGCAACACATTTGTCATACAGAACATCCCACAGCATGAGTCCATTATGGTCTCAAGTTCCAGTCATAAACAGTCATTAGTAAAGATAACAGGAGCTGGAGAGACAAGTTCAGAGGCACTCACCACAGATACACAGGTCAAAGAAGATAGCATCACCAGAAAGACTTTCTGGGGTAACATGGGGCTCTGTGTGTTTCATAGAATAACTTCTCCCTTGGTGTACAGTGTAAGATGAACTGCTAAATGGTCCTGTTAATAAAAAAAAAAAATGGAGCCAGATATTGAGGTGAAAACTGATAGATGAGAGGAACAGGACAAGCCACAGCCAACCTTTCCAGCTCCACTTGCTGTGTACTCAGGCCTATATCCTTTCTGTCCCTGCCATCTCACTTCTTTCTGCCCAGCTACATCACTTCTTCTTTCTGCCCAGCTCTATCACTTACTGTCTGTCTGTACACACTTTCAGACCTCTATGGTTGGAATTAAACTAGTGCTGGGAATTAAAGGCGTGTCCCACCACACCTGGCTCTGTTCCCAGTGTGACCTTGAATTCACAGAGATCTGAATGAATCTCTGCCTCCTGAATGCTAGGATTAAAGGTATGTGCTGCCATTGCCTGACTTCCATGTTTAATATAGGGGCTAGTATTTTCCTCTGATCTCCATGCAAACTTTATTTATTAGAGCACAAATGAAGTATCACCACAGTACAGGGCTGCAAAATGGACCAAGGTGGGCAGACATGAATTCTGATGATATGGTCCTTTTGCTCTATAGCTGGAGGGTTGCTATCATTCTGGTGATTTCTACTGACTCCTTGCACTCCACAACTGTCCTTGATTGCTCGGAGCTGGAGGAGGTGAAGAGGAATTCATAATGTTTCAGTAGATCTATCTACAATGATAAACAAATACCCCTTCCCAAATATCTCAAACTGTTTAAACAACATAGGCATATTTAAAGGCCATTCAGAATGCTCTGTAGAGATGTTTGTGAGCTCTCGAATATACATCACATTTGAAAATAATGAACTTAAGAGTAAATTAGGAAAGTGTAAGCATACCCCTTAGTGCTCCCCTTTTCATCTATTTATTTAAAAATTTTTTTTGCTGGGTTGTGGTGGCACATACCTTTAATCCAAGCACACGGGAGGCAGAGGCAGGTGGATCTCTGTAAATTCGAGGCCAGCCTGAACTACAGAGTGAGTTCCAGGATAGGTTCCAAAGCTACACAGAGAAACCCTGTCTTGAAAAACCAAAAATTAATAAATAAATACATAAAAAAATTTGTTTTCACTATGTGGACAGTGCTGTAACTGAATTCACAGAGATCTGCCTGCCTCTACCTCCCAAGTGCTCAGATTAAAGGTGTACACCACCACGCCCAGCTCCCCTTTTTATTTTTTAATAATTGTTTTAACGGTCTATGTGGTCTTTCAATTTCTGTCTGGCTTTGAGGATTATATAGAATTTCTATACTATCATTGATATTCTGATCTTTAATTTTTTTTCAAAAAATGTATTTATTTATTTATTTTTCATCCTCGCTGCAGTTTGCCCTCCCTTCTCTCCTCCCAGTCCCTCTCCATCATTCGCCCTCTTTTCCAAACCCCAATCCATTCCTCCTATTTCTACTCAGGAAAGGGCAGGTCTCCCATGAGGATCAACAAAACATGGCATATCAAGCTGCCATAAGACTAATTTTTTACTGCTATAGGCTAATCCAGTTTCAGTGTTTATAGTAGTAGGAATTCCCATAACAGAAAGAGTTTGGATGAGAGAAGAGCATGCTGCAGTACCATTTTCTGAGGATTGAGGTACAGCCCAAAGAAATTTAGAACGTGTATTAATACATACATAGAGGTACAGCATCCAAGGCACAAGAGCAAAGTGAGTGACATCCCTTTGCCATACTTCATTAGCACTTTTACCTCTGGGATTAATTCCAGCTATGTGACTACGACAGTGTCAGGGAGCACAAACAGGACATTCCTGCACTATTTGTCTCACTTCTCTGAATGGGATGCGGCACTGTACATGAAGAAATTATGGAGAAGTAAAAATAGGGCAGATTAATGCATCAGCCTGCTGATTTCTTTCTGTAACAAAACCAGGGAGGTTAGAGTGTGCATGAGAATGAGTAATGAACAAAGGATGTGTGCAGACTTTAACCAGAGGTGGCAGTAGGAGCGTAACAGAAAGGGAAGATGAAACTGAAGCAGTCTGTATTACTGGAGTGATCCTACAACATAGGAGATGGTAAAATGACATTAAAGAGTTTATGAACTAACCAGACTAGTTAATCAAAACAGCCAGTCCCACCTTTTAGACTGAGGAAAAAGAAGAATTAAAAGACTGAAGAATATTTGGACCATGTGGAGCTCCAGGAATCCAACTAGTGAGAAAGAGGAGGGTTTGTATGAGCAAGAATTGTTGAGACTAAGATTGGAAAAAGCATGGAAGCTTGACAGGACAATTGGTCTTAGACATTAATCTTGCCCATCCTCTGCAGCCACTGGAAACCATGTTGAAGTTAACAATCTATGCTGCCACTGGCTGTTATTGGTAGGAAGATTCTGTTGCAGGGGTATAGAAGTGCCCAGACTCATAATTTAGAATGAGAGACAATGAAGCAACAACCTCTCCTTACCCTCATGAAAGAAAAAAGAAAAGAAAAGAAACAGTCTAGACAGAAAGCCATTGAAGAGCGTCCTTAAAATTTGTGATAAAGATGCTGAACTGTAACTCTTCACAGTTGATGGCTTCTGGCAGGGTGTGGTGGGAAAGGACTCAGTAATCTCTAAGGTGCTGGCCACTGGGAGTCTGACCATACATACTCCAGTAAGTATATGGGCAAGACAAATTATACCTGGTGTACATCTTTTAAATGTTTTGGGGGAGAGAGGGCACAAAGGAGGTAGAGTGGACCTGGGAGGAATGGGAAGCCAGTGTGATCAGAGTGCTGTATATGAAATTCCTAAATAATCAATAAAAATATTATGTTGGAAGAAAAAGTAGAGTGAACAGTGAGTGAGCCAGTAAGCAGCACTTCTCCATATTCTCTTATCAGTTCCTGTAATTAGGTCTCTACCCTGACTTCCTATCATAATGGACTACAACTGTAAAATGAAATAAACTCCCTTCCAAGTTGAAAAAAAAAGTCGGGTGGGGGGGGAGAGTTTGATATGGTCATGGTGAATATTCACAGCAATAGAACACTGACTAAGTCAGATCCCAATACCTGACATTTTAATAGAGATAAAAATAACTAAAAGGACACAGCTATTTTGATGTTGAAATAGCATAGGCCCTTACTAGAGGAGAAAATGCTATTAACAAAAGACTGTATGAGCTTGTCTCCTGTACAATGTTATATGACAAGTGTTGTATGCTGACAAATTACATCAAATGCCCTGTGTCTCAATCCTGTCACCAGACTAAAGTGAGCCAATTATGTCTGCATTTACCAGCAGAAGTGATTGGCCCAATTGGAAATTTCATGGGTTCAAGCTATCCTTGAGAAATTGTACACTCACCAACTCAGTTTTCCATCATTTATATGGCATAAATTAAACTATATGAGGAAAGAAAACAGAAAGTTACTTATCCTGCCCCATCACATCCTTCTTTACAAGAGACCCCTGCAGCTCACTCTTAAACAACTTGTAATCCAGCCATTGCCTAGTCTATTTCTTCCTGCAGTATATACAATAAATTATTCCTTCTATTTTGCTCTCAAGGAAGAAGCCATGCTCCTTTACACACAAATCTTTTTCCTGTTACTGAACCAGAGAGTTCATTCCACAACCCAAATGGGTAGTTTTTGGACTGTGTGGTGCTACAAACCTTTAATCCAAGAATTGAGATTGAATTCGTGGGAACAGCAATGTTGATGCCCTGTGGGGCTACACATTGGGATAAAGACAACCTTAGAACACATTCTTAGAGCTTAATAAAGAAAAGTATCTTCAGTAATCACAAGCCTCTAGCTCTACCTAACACACAAAAAGGAGCTGGCTGAGAACAGATTCGTTAACATATACACCATAGGTTTATGCATTCCACATATGCTGTCAACCTGGGGAAATGCTGCTCACTGCCCTCCTGCTATCATGGCTTGCTCAGTTTGCTTCCTTAGACAACTCAAGAACACCTGCCCAGGGTGGGACCACCCACAGAGGGATCAGCCCCATTACACCAATCATTAAGGAAGAAAATACCCCATAAGTTTGCCTACAGGCCAGTCTGACTCAAGCTTGTGTCAAGCTGACCAAATCTAATCAGCATACCTACTGAGTCATCTGTCAGCCCCAAAAATAGATTTTTAAGCAAACCTCAACTCTCTTAACACTTATTTTTTTTTTTAAGATTTATTTATTTATTATGTATACAGCATGTATCCCTGCAGGCCAGAAGAGGGCACCAGATCTCATTACAGATGGTTGTGAGCCACCATGTGGTTGCTGGGAATTGAACTCAGGACCTCTGGAAGAGCAGTCAGTGCTCTTAACCTCTGAGCCGTCTCTCCAGCCCCATTAACACTTATTTTTAAGTGTGTACATGTGCATACACACACACACAAAGTTTTGAAAATCTAACACATTTAGGACTGGAGAGATGGCTCAGCAGTTGAGGCAACTTATTGTACAAGATATGAGTTTCATTCCCAGCACTAACATGCCACACACAATCATCCCTAGATCCTGCTGAAGGGGATCTGATGCCCTCTCTGTCTTCTGTGGACACCAAACACACATGTGGTGAACATACATACATATATGTAAGCAAAACACTCATGAAATAAGTGAATTCAGAAAAATTAAAAACACATACCCTCATATCTTTATATGTCTCTATGGATAAAACAGAAATACATAGAAATATGACAAATATCTGTAGCCAAAACTATTGTTGTGCCCAGATCGCGACCCCCAGAGAGACCACCAAAGACGAGCATGCCGGAATGCAAAAGCAAGGTTTAATTCTGGATATACAATACAAGCCTAGGCAGGGACTTCGTCCAATATATCCAACGCAGTGGAGGCTGGAGGAAGTGCCCACCTATCTGCAAGCTCAGTTTTTAAAGGGAAAAAATCACAAGGTTACATTATTTAGGGGTGCTAGTATGGGTACAATTCTGATTGGCTCGCTTCTAGGGGCTTTCTAGAAATCATGGCTTAATCTTACTTCTTAGGGAGTGGTTACCTGCCACCATTTCTCATTGGCTGCCCTCAGGTGGGGACATTTCTGTGGTCAGTTACCCTGGAAACCAAGAAGAGGACATTCCATAGTCCGGCAGTCATTACCTCGTGACTACCTTGTGACACTGTACTTTTACACTTCCAGGTTTCTGGAATCTGAACTGACTGGTTTCAGTAACTAATGACCTATTCCTAAAAGGAGAAATCTTAGGCCTTAATTTTAGGGTGAAAGCATTTTGGTCTTATTTCTAAGATGGCTCATTTTGGTCTCACACTATAACTCTGTAATTAAAAGAATCAAGGAACTCAATAAAAGGAGAATAATTCCATGACTCTGGACAGAAAGCCTCACTATTATTTCAGTAAAGAATTTGAGCTATAGTAAAAAAAAAAAGTCTAATAAAATGTCTAATGGTTTATGCTATGAACAACAAAGAATCATCATGAATGAAAAATAATCCAAATAAAGATTGAATAAATAGCAAGCACAGTGACATCATCTGAGTTCAAAACTTCCCATACAACTGCAATAAAGACTTTACTGTCTGAGAAAGAATAAAGATATGAACAGAACATAAGAGAAAACTTAGAAATAAAAACACAGTATAGAGTGAATTCTGACACATGAGGTCAGGAAATCCAATAAGTCTGGCCTTATTGATATACGTGACTGGACTTACTGACACACGTGACCGGACTACCCCAGCATTTACATGCAAATGTGTTAATGACACAGACTTTATGCCCTGCACCGAATTAACTGCAGACGGATCCTACACCTGAATGTTCAGTGCCAAGTGCAGAACTTCAAGAAGACACTAGAGAAACCAGGGTTCTGAGAGTTAGCAAATCTGCCTTCCAAGAGGAGATGAAAATGGCGCATGCGTGGGCACTAGATAGTGATGTCACAGTACCACCATCCCTGTGTTGTGCCCAGCCGTAATTGCAGAGGCAAGTTATTCAGAGACTTATCTAAACACAAGAGTTGCAGGGACATCAGGTAACTCATAGATTTCACGGGTCACCGAGTCCGGCCTCTGGTTTCCACAGCCAAGGGAGGACTCCACACCGGCTCCCGTGGCTCCTCCCAGAGGATCATTCACCATGGCAGGGATTCCGAGCTCTCCACAGCACAGGAGAATCACTTTTCTGAAGCCTCACCAGCAGCATGGCAACCGAAAGTATCCGCCCTTGTTCTGATTGACAGTCTGCCTGGAGGAACTGAATGACTAATGAGACCTGAGTGACAGGAGCAGCTCCCTTAGGGACAGAGTTCTGTGAATGGACGCAGCATAGTAGTTCTCAGCCCTGGCTTCCACCCCAGGCACAGAACTGCCCCAGACCTGCAGAGATTGACATTGCAGCAGAACTTGGGGCTGGACTGCAAAGTCGTTCCTGAACCATTCCTGCACTCAGTATGCACTTCCCCTTCTTTCTCCTGGGCACAGGATGTTAGGTCTCAAACCAAGGACAAACAGCTGAATCGCTTAATTAACGTGTCAAAGCAAGACACTACCTGTCCGATTCTCCATCTCCTCAGTCCCTACCTGTTGCCCACTACCCTGAACTTCTCCAGCCCAGAGACAAAGCTGCCCTTCCCCCAGCTGCCCTTCCCTACATATCCAACCATTTTGGTAATCTGGTTTTTTTCTTCCATCTATTCTTTAGCTTTCTGACCTCTTGGTCAGCTTCTTGCCTCTCCCCTATGCCCTCGTCTCACATGGCTCAGGCTCATGTCCACTCTGGACTCTCCCAGATGTCCCTGCATCTCTCTACACTCTCCCTTATATCTACAATAAATTTTCTCCTCCACCATACCTAGGAGCAGTCATGTCTTTTCCTTTTTTATTTATTTTATTCATTCATCTGGTGCCTAATCTCTTCACCAGTCATGCCCTCCCCACCCTTTTTTTCTTCCTTTTCATTCACAGGGTCTCTAGCATATACAGATCAATTACTCAATGTGTAGTGGAGTGATCCCCCTTCCTCACAGGGATAATGACGCCCAGCTTATACAGGTGAAATTTAAACCACCTAATTGACATTCACTAGGCACCAGCAATAAGGCAAACCTAGGATTGCTCACACCTCTCTCAGCCACACGGGCACACTTTCTCAGCCTTCTGTGGTGGCATTGGTGTATCATGCCAGCACTTGGGAGGTGGAAGCAGGACATCAAAAGTTCAAAGCAGCTTCCTCCGTCTATGACACAAAACAACAATGAGGGTCCTGAAAGGGAAGACGACCAGGGAGGTATCAGTAGGTCTTGCATCAACTGATGGCTCACGTTAAGCAAGTTTATTAAGAACTACAGCTCTGGGGGCTGGAGAGATGGCTCAGCGGTTAAGAGCACTGGCTGCTCTTCCAGAGGACCCAGGTTCAATTCCCAGCACCCACATGGCAGCTCACAACTGTCTGTAACTTTAGTTCCAGGGGATGACACCTTCGCACCAATGCACATAAAATAAATTTAAATAAATTATTAAAAAAAAAAAAAAAAGAACTACAGGTCTGGGGGCTGGAGAGATGACTCAGAGGTTAAGAGCACTGGCTGCTCTTCTGGAGGTTTTGAGTTCAGTTCCCAGCAACCACATGGTGGCTCACAACCATCTGTAATGGGACCTGGTGCCCTCTTTTGGCCTACAGGCATACATACAGGCAGAAACTGTACAAAATAAACAAATAAATCTTTAAAAGAAAAAAAGAACTACAGCTCTGACACACTATTTGCAGGGGGAGAATGGGACAGTCGGAGAAAAATAATTAAGCCATATTGGCAAGAGGAATAGAGGATTCCTCAGACTGAGCTCACAGTGGCAAGGAGACTGATAACAATAGATTCACAGACTGAAGAGCCTGCTTCAAGATGCATGCTCAAGCATTAGACCAGATCTTGCCAAGTCTGCCCTTGGGCAGGACATGAAACTACTGTTCCTGGTGTTTTCATCAAGTCCTCTGAGAAAGCCTTGAATATGCCAGGCTTACGAAAAGCTCTCCTCCAACCTAAACAAACAAAAACACATAGGAAAATGGAAACAAAGGAATTAATGCAGGGAAACATTGCCGAGGGCCGTGGGAGTATACAGCACGTGACAACTAGTGTTTGACAAGTCCACATACCAGACATATAACTCCCTGATGGGGAGCCCCACCTGGCAAAGCAGTGGGGTCACTGGCTGTGGAAACAGTTGTTTTCTGATGGTAACTTTCTTTTTACTTCATCTTGAAAAATCTCTCTGAAAAACCTCTCTTCACACTTCCTAATTAGCTCTTCATCCTTCTCCTTCTCTACTGAACAGCTTCTCTAATTCACCTTCACTGCCTCCACATCTCTCTCTCTATACCTTTCTTCCTCTCTCTCTCTCTCTCTCTCTCTCTCTCTCTCTCTCTCTCTCTCTCTCTGTCTCTCCCCCTATCTCCACTTCCACTGCCCTGCTCTCTTTTGCTGCTCCTCCTTAGCTCTTCTCTCTACATCTCTCCTGCTCTGTTCCATGGCCAACATCTGGACAATTATAAGTTACATTTTTAGGGCCTTACCCATTCTCAAAGCACAGGATAAGTCATGTATTTTAGGTTAGTAATGTCACACTGACTCATTCACACTGACCCATGCACTAGCTCTAAGTTGGTGAGGGGTCCCGGACATTAAACAATTGGCTGGGCAGATCTCTGTGAGTTTGAGGCCAGTCTGGTCTACAGAGCAAGATCCAGGACAAGCATCAAAACTACATGGAGGAACCCTGTCTTGAAAACCCAAAAAGAAAAAAAAAATTGGCTGAACCCTGAGTCATCAGAGTACTTGTAGAAAGGGAGCTACTGCAAGGACTATGTCTTGATGTAAACAGCCTGGCCTTGGCTTATCAATAACAACACCTGGGAATTAGTCTTTGTGTATTCTCTGTAGGGGTAGCTTAGTCTGTTTTGGACTAGTTCTAAGGTCTTTACAAAATAAATAAATAAATAAAAATACAAGGAAAGACTGGGCGGTGGTGGCACACCTTTAATCCCAGCACTCAGGAGGCAGAGACTGGAGGATCTTTGTGAGGCCAGCCTGGTCTACAAAGTGAATTCTAGGACAGGTTCCAAAGCTACAGAGAAACCCTGTCTCAAAAAACAAAATAAAACTACAAGGAAAGGAGCACCGGGAAAAGATGGGTGAGTAGTTCCCCCAACCTTCCTTCAGTCCTTTCCTTGTATTTTTCTTTTTCTCCCTTTCCCTCAGAATGGACCAGACAGAATCTGAGAAAAGACAGCTCTTACAGAATCTATAAAATACGTACTTAAAAAGAGAGGGATTGAAATCAATTCTAGCTAACAAAGTCAGCCCCTGGTTTTCTGACCAGGGGACCCTAGATTTAAAGACATGGGATGCTACAGGTAAAAATATTACAAATTACTATGGTGATATTTTATTTGTACTAAAATGTTATTTGTATGTTAATAAATAAAGTTGCCCGGGGGTCAGAGCTATTAGCAAGCCATAGGAAAGCAGGGCAGTGGTGGTGTACACTTGAAATCCCAGCACTTGGTATGCAGAGCTGGGTAAGTCTCTGTGTGTTCAGGGATACAGCCATTATTGGACACACATGCCTTTAATCTCAATACCAAGCAAGGAAAACCTGGAGGCCTATATAGATAGGCCGTGACGAGGTGGTCATGTGGTTGGGTTTACAACCAATGAGAAGGCAGAACAGGAACACTATATAAAGACATTAACACAGGGGTAGTTCTAGTTCGGAGAGGTAGGACCACTGCAGGAGGAAGGGTAAGGTTTTAGCTCTTAGCTCTGACCTCTTGGCTTTCTTCTTTGCATTGGTTCTGTGTTTCTTATTTAATAAGAAGGTTGGTTACATCTACATTTGGCGCCCAACGTGACAAGAATCCATTAAAAACCGCTTGGCTTGGCGGCAGGTCCGGTTTCCGGCCTGGGCGGCCCGGCTGCCTAGCTCGGGCCCAGGCCTGACTGACCCGCAGCTGGAGCTACTTGCAACTGCTACAAACAACTCAGGCCTGCCCTGCCAAATAGGGCCCATACCCGTAAAGCCAAGGCTTGACTCGGCTCAAGCGGCTACTCTTTCTTTCTCTCTCTCTCTCTCTCTCTCTCTCTCTCTCTCTCTCTCTCTCTCTTTCTCTCTCTCTCTGGATTCACACCTCCAACACCAGGAAGCTGTTTTGAAATTCCCTGGGATTCTACTGTTCTACCCAGACTTGGTAAGTCAATTAACATATCTATTTAAAAGAGAATTTTTTTTCTACATTAAAAAATAATGGGGGGGCTGGAGAGATGGCTCAGTGGTTAAGAGCATCGACTGCTCTTCCAAAGGTCCTGAGTTCAATTCCCAGCAACCACATGGTGGCTCATAACCACTACTTGTAATGAGATCTGGTGCCCTCTTCTGGCCTGCAGGGACACATGCAGGCAGAACACTGTATACATAATAAATAAATAAATCTTAAAAAAAAAAAAAAGAAACACACATTCATTTAAAAAAATGGGCTTTATGTGTGCATTGGAAGAAAATTGGACTTTGTTTGAAATTTTAGGCACTCTGACAATGGAACAACTATATGAAAAGGTTAATATTGATCGAATTATTCAGTTTATTACTTTTCTTATCCTCATTTTACTATTTAAAAAGATAGTCAATTTAAGTGCCAGGATAACAGTCTTAGAAAAACCTATTAAACTGGTAAAAATGAATTATAGAGAAATTCAAACTCAGACAGAAGAAATAAACAGTGAAGTTGTTTCAAAATTGGATCATAAGGTTACAGAAAGAAAGCCAGTTTTCACACAATCACCCTTAATTTATCCGGTAACGGTACAGCAGCTACCTGATGAAGAGAATGAACAAAATACTTCGGCTCCAATTAAAATGTTAGACTTACGAAGATTTAAGGAGGCAATAGCATCTTATGGCATGCACTCCCCATATGTAAAGCAAATGTTAAACAACTGGTCAACTAGTAATAGGATTATACCAAAGGACTGGCGGGAATTGGCACAGGCTGTTCTTGAACCTGGACAACATCTCCAGTGGAAAATGTGGTTCAATAATGAGGCTAAAAATATAGAAAAACAATGGAGGGATAGCGGAATACAAGTTTGTCAGGATCAGCTTATTGGAGAAGGCCAATATGCTTCAGTAGAAACACAAAGTTTATATGATGTCCAAACCCTAGTTCTATGTCGAATGGCAGCTTTGAATGCATGGGACAGAGTTGAAGAACCAGGAAAAAAAACTGAGTAATTTACAAAGGTTATACAGGGCCCAAAAGAATCTTTCACAGATTTCTTACAAAGATTGACTTCAGCAGTAAAGAAAATGGTCCCGAATTCAGAGGCTAGTCAGATAATAATTGAATCTTTGGCCTTTGAGAATGCAAATGCAGCATGCAAAAGAATAATCAGGCCGTTAAAGGCAAGATCTGTACCTTTGGAAGATTGGATCAGAGATACAGTTAATGTTGAGGCTTATGACCATGATGATATGTGGGTAGGAAAAGCAATTTCAAAAGGTTTGAGCAATGTTAGATGTTTTGGATGTGGAAAGCAAGGACATTTGAAAAGGGATTGTAAACAGGTCATTCCTAGAAATAATGATTCTTCAAGGAACACTGGCAACAGAATGCCCCTTCCTTCTGGAGTATGCAGAAGGTGAGGTAAGGGAAAACACTGGACCAACGAATGTAGATCAACAAGGGACAGACAGGGTAATCCTCTGCCTCGAGCTTCAGGAAACTCCCAGAGGGGCCTCAGGCAGGCCCCCACAGTAAATCCAGTTCAAACCTTTCCTGCAGTTGTAGAGGAAACCCCTACTCAAAGCAACTAAATAACCAAATGTCTATAGGAATAAATCATGTTAGTCGAGATGATGAAACAGAGAAAATAGGGAATTCAGGAAAAAACATAAAGAAAATTTTTTGGCAAACTTCTATTAATGAACAAAGACCAAAACTAACAATAAAAATAAATGGTGTTTTGTTGTCTGGTCTGGTAGACACAGGTGCTGACATTATCATAATTGCACCAGAATTTTGGCATCCAACTTGGCCTCTTCAGGAGGTAAAAGTTCAACTGTTAGGAATTGGGACATTATCTCGAGTGAAACAAAGTGCAAGATGGCTTGAATGTATAGGTCCAGAAGGACAGAAAGGAAAATTAAAACCATATATGGCTAACATAGCTATGAACCTGTGGGGTCGAGATTTGTTACAACAATGGAATACTCAGATTAATATCCCTCCAATCTCAGAAACAAATCATAAATTAGTACATGTTTCTGAGAGAAATATTAAAAGATATTATTCTAATGAGTGCTCACCAGCCATCCATGTCATACAAGAACAGGGCACAACTGATAATTTTCCAAAAACACCAACAGCTCTACCTTTAAAATGGTCAACAGATAAGCCTGTATGGGTTCAGCAATGGCCTTTAACAACAGAGAAACTCCAGGCTTTACAAGAGCTGGTGGAAGAACAGTTAAATGCTCAGCATACTGAAGAATCAACCAGCCCTTGGAATTCTCCTGTATTCGTTGTTAAAAAGAAATCTGGTAAATGGAGAATGGTAACAGACCTTAGAGCAATTAACAAAGTAATTCAGCCAATGGGCTCTTTACAATCTGGAATTCCTTTGCCTACTCTGTTACCAAAAGGATGGCCTCTCATAGTTATTGATTTAAAAGACTGTTGTTTCTTTTCAATACCGTTACAAGAAAAAGACAAAGAAAGATTTGCTTTCACAGTGCCTACTTACAATAATTCTCAACCGGTTAAAAGATTTCAATGGAGGGTTCTCCCACAGGGAATGTTCAATAGCCCAACTTTGTGCCAATATTTTGTAAAACAGCCATTAGAAGTGGTGCGTAAAAAATTTCCTAAATCTATAATTTATCATTATATGGATGATATTTTATTAGCTGACTCAAATGCAGATACTTTAGAAAGAATGTTTGAAGAAGTAAAGAAAATTTTGCCTTGCTGGGGTTTACAAATAGCTCCTGAAAAGATACAAAGAGGAGATTCTATTAATTATTTAGGATATAAAATAGAACTTCAAAAAATTAGACCTCAAAAGGTGCAAATTAGGAGAGATAGACTACAGACTCTTAATGACTTTCAAAGATTATTTGGAGACATTTCTCATCTAAGAACTATTGTTGGGGTAAAAAATGATGAACTGAATAATTTGTTTAAAACCTTAGAAGGTGATAAGGACTTGAACAGTCCAAGAGAATTATCACCTGAAGCTGAGAAAGAATTGGCCTTGGTAGAAAAGAAAGTACATGAAGGGCACGTAGATCGTATTGATCCAAAGCTGGATTGCATTTTGGTTATTTTACCTTCTAGGCATTCTCCAACAGGAATATTAATGCAAAGGGAAGATATTATATTAGAATGGATATTTTTACCAAATAAACCAAATACAAAATTAAAAACTTATGTGGAAAAAATCTCTGACTTGATTTGGAAAGGAAAATTGAGACTTCGTCAGTTAGCAGGAATAGACCCAGCAGAAATTGTTGTACCTTTAACTAAGGAGGATATTGAAAAATTATGGATAGAAAATGAAGCTTGGCAAAAAGCTTGTAGTAATTTTTTGGGAGAAATTAACAGCAAATATCCCAAAAGCAATAGAATTGATCTTATAAAGAGAGCTGATTGGATCTTGCCTCTAATTGTGAGGAAAAAACCCATATCTGGAGTTCGTACATTTTATACAGATGCCAACAAACAAGGAAAGGCAGGTTACAAATCAGAAAATTTAAGTAAAGTGGTTCAAAGTCCTTATAATTCAGTTCAAAAATCAGAATTGTATGCTATTCTGTTGGTATTAATGGATTTTTCAGAACCTCTCAATGTAGTAACTGACTCTCAGTATGCTGAAAGAGTAGTATTACATATTGAGACTGCAGAATTTATCCACGATACTTCAGAATTAACTTCATTATTTATTCAATTACAAGATACAATCAGAAAAAGGAGTCATCCTTTATATATAACTCACATCCGATCCCATACTGGTCTGCCAGGCCCTCTAGCACAAGGCAATGATGAGATTGATAAATTATTGATAGGAAATGTGCTGGAGGCCTCAGAATTTCATAAAAAACATCATGTAAATAGTAAAGGTTTAAAAATGGATTTTTCCATAACCTGGCAACAAGCCAAAGAAATAGTAAAGAAATGTCCTACTTGTTCCTTCTATAATCAAATGCCATTACCAGCAGGATGTAACCCAAAGGGTACTCAGAGGAATGAAATCTGGCAGATGGACGTGTTTCACTTTGCAGAATTTGGAAAATAGAAATATGTACACCACACTATTGATACTTATTCAGGATTTCAATGGGCAACTGCTTTGAGTTCTGAAAAAGCTGATTCTGTAATCACTCATTTGCTAGAAGTTATGGCCATTATGGGTATACCTGCACAAATCAAAACTGATAATGCTCCATCATATGTCTCTGTTAAAATGAAACAGTTTTTTGCTTATTATAATATAAACCATATTACAGGTATACCACATAATCCTACAGGTCAAGCAGTTATAGAAAGATCAAACAGAACTCTAAAGGATATGCTAAATAAACAGAAAGGAGTAACAAAAACCCCCAGAAATAGACTACATAATGCTCTATTAACTTTGAATTTTCTCAATGCCAATGAGAAAGGAACAACAGCTGCAGAGAGACATTGGATAATAGAAAAAAATACAGAATTAAATCAACCTATATACTTTAAGGATGTGCTGACCTCAGAATGGAAACCAGGATATGTATTACATTGGGGACGAGGTTTTGCTTTTATTTCTACAGGAGAAGATAAGCTGTGGGTACCATCAAAATTGATAAAGGTTCGATTTGAACAAGAGAGACCTCTTAATTAGAGGAGGTGATAGTTCATCAACTATCATGAACATCCAATTTAAACTAACTTACACCAGTAACATATGCCTTTTCATTTAATCAGATAATAACTTGCCAAAAAAGGAACATCCCCAAAAAACCTTGGGGAAAGGTTTTTGTTTTTGTCTTTTAGGAGAATGAAGGTTAAGGAATCTGAAGAACACTGGACAAATGAGACAACTGAAGAAAAGGGACAAATCATCTATCCTAAGAAAAAGAGTGAAATGGCGTATGGGTATGTTATCTAAAAAATTTTTATGTCTTCCTAAATGTTTGTTTCTGCTTTTCTTTAAAGATTTAACACTATTTAACTTCTAATAGTCCCAGTTCAATTAAAATTTAAAGCTGACTTTGGAGTTGGAGAATGGCTCTCTCCTTCTTTAAACTCAAGCATGTTGTTAAAAGGAAAATACAGACTCCCTGTATCATGCCAGAGGAAAAGAGCCATCTTCTGCTATGGGACAGGAGAAAAGCCAAATTAATTAAGGGACTATTCTATTACTAATCTCAACTCTTTGATTCTATTCTGATTCTTTAAACTTTTCTTAAAGTATGAAATTTATACCAAAATTTACAAGATTAATATATATAGATATATATACATTTTAAACTTTGTTAAGATATAAATGGTCATATACAGTACTAACTAATTCTAAAAAGCCTCATATATAGTCTTTATGTTCGAGTCTCTTATCAGTTTTTTGCAGGAAATCACGGTCAAGCCTAACATCAACTGAAGTCTCCAGGAAGAAAATGGGGCCCCACAACAACAACAATTCCACGTGGACAATAATAACATCACTAAGCTGACAAACATCATCTACAGATCAGCTTTGAACTACAAAGTGCTCAGAGCAATTTTGAGGGCGCTAGCTGAGATGATCCAGTCTCAAAGACTACTTGAATAAGGATTTGAGATAAACCCTGAACTTTGGCATTATACACAGACTGGATAATGAAGGATATAGTTACCTTTCCTAGAATTTGACAATTAACCTAAAATTTTTCTTTCAGGATAAAGATAACTTCGCCCATACCCAGCAAGAAGTAATTTCAAGAATACGACGCCCACATTCCTAAAAGGTGGTGTGGGGTGGTTGGTTTTTTTGGTCTTTTAGGTCTTTTAATGGGTTTTGGGTCTGGGATAATTTTCATTGATTGGAGGGTTGGTTACAAGTTGTTGTAAAGGATGAGGAAAAGGGCTAAGCAAAGGAGATTAGATTTAAGGTTCTTATTTAAAAAAAAAGAGAAAGAAAGAAAGAAAAAATGTAAATACTTTACATTGGATTAGATTGTTTTATATTGTATACAAATTATATATATTGAAATTGATATTGTTAGAAAATGCTATATGTATATTTCTAATTGTACCATTCATTTAACAATGTAATGCAATTTTCTAATCCTTGAATGTTGTTATTACCAACTATTAGGATATAAAGAAATGAAAGTTAGTAGTTAGACATTATAATAGGACTTGTAGTTAATATTAGGTATGTTTTCAAGATTGAGTAGATATATTTTAGATAGACAGGTTATCTTCAAACCCTTCAGAGATCTACAGAATATGGCATTTAAAATGTTTTAATAACTTAGAAAATTTTTCTTTTTTGTTATGACTATGAGACATGTCGGCTCCTGACAGTACCAATCTACTTCAGAGAAAATATGGGCATTGAAAAAACTGCAATTGGAGTTAACTTTCATTGTAGCAAAAGTTAGCCACTGGACAACAAAGTATCCTCGAATCAACTGCTGACAAACAGGACAGACAGGACACGAAACAAAGGACTACTGATTCTTGTGAAAACAAGTGTGGTTATGGCTTTATCAAAAGGCATCTTCTGAGGCCAGGACAATATAGCACTATCCCTGAAGTGGCCTTCGCAATCTGGGAAAGGTACAGTGCCCTTTTCTTCGAAGGCAGCTGAACAGGTAGTGGGCCGATGGCTTCTGATGTGCAATGGGGAGGTAGCTGAAACAGTTATTCTTGAAGAGTAATTAAGCTCACACCTCTCAACAGAAGAATGGCATTTAATAGAGGGATGTGGAGAAGAACGGGATGCTGAAATGAAGCCACATACACACATAGCCAAGAAGAATGGACAGCTGAATTCAAAAAACATCAACAATTTCCAGAATTTAAAATCCTGAATCATGACATGAAACTAGTGGAATTCAGGTATTTCTGTTATATAGACTGCTCTCACCCAATGTGAGGTTGAACTGTTGACCTTGTGTACATTCTACTTCACAAATGAGTCTGTCAGATACGCTAAGCCTATAGGCTGAAGATGATGCCCCAACACTGTGGAGAAACCTCAGATGATTGTCCAGGCAGCTGGCTGTTTCTGTCAACTCACAAGTTTTTGGAAGTTGCTTGCATATACTTCCTGTTTTTATTTTTTTGTTAGCTAATACTATTTCCTTCTTGGGTCTCTGAGGGAGTTGAAGATTAGTTAGTTATAGTTGACGATTAATTAGGATAGAAAGTGAATTAGATACAATAGAATAGATAATGGAATTATTTTCTCTGAATTTGTCAAATACAAATGAACTAGACATTGTTTAGGTATTTATTACTTGTATATATTGTATATAGTTATTGTACTTTTGTATATAGTTTTTCTTATGTTAGTTATAAGCTTTTTCTTTTTTCCTTTTTATTAAAATAGAAAAGGGGAAATATGGTGATATTTTATTTGTATTAAAATGTTATTTGTATGTTAATAAATAAAGTTGCCCGGGGGTCAGAGCTATTAGCAAGCCATAGGAAAGCAGGGCAGTGGTGGCGTACACTTGTAATCCTAGCACTTGGTAGGCAGAGCTGGGTAAGTCTCTGTGTGTTCAGGGATACAGCCATTATTGGACACACATGCCTTTAATCTCAATACCAAGCAAGGAAAACCTGGAGGCCTATATAGACAGGCCGTGACGAGGCAGTCATGTGGTTGGGTTTACAACCAATGAGAAGGCAGAACAGGAACACTATATAAAGACATTAACACAGGGGTAGTTCTAGTTCGGAGAGGTAGGACCACTGCAGGAGGAAGGGTAAGGTTTTAGCTCTTAGCTCTGACCTCTTGGCTTTCTTCTTTGCATTGGTTCTGTGTTTCTTATTTAATAAGAAGGTTGGTTACATCTACAAATTACTGTGCAAAGGATAAAGGGATGGATATGCCTTGTACAGCATTTGCCATTTGGAATGTACTTAGAAAAGCATTGGTTAATAATCTGGCACCTATGCACAAACCAGATCTAGGACCAACTGTCCCCCCTCCCCATGAGGGAACACCTCTGTTATACGGAAATGGCTTATCCTTCAGTAACAAATCCCAAAGCAAACTACTCAGATTCTGATTCTGATAAATCAGGCATGGAAAAAAATCAACATCTGAGGAGGAAGATGATTTGGGAGAGGAGACAATAGAGTATCATACCCCTGAACACCTTCCTCTGCATCGCTTAACCATGCATGCCAAATGGCCCCCAAGAAACGTAAAGAAAAACAAAGGGGACCTACTGTGACAGGCAGCAGAGGGTTTACTCTCTCCTTTACAAAAAAACTCCGCTGCTGTTTCGTTCGGGTTCTTAAAAAAGGGCAGCAAGATACTGCAATCTTATTTGGCTTCATCTGGTATTGCCTACTTATAAATCATTATACAAGACTCCCTGAGATCACAAATAAAAATTAATGGAGTTTGCCACACTTTCACAAACACCGGCAACTGGGATCGCTCTGTAATCAGAGCTTTCGCTGGAATGATTCACTGGAAAGGAAAGAGTTAACTTGCTAACTGCATGTGGCTTGGAATTCAGCTTGCAATAGCTAGAGACAACAGAGCAGTTTCACTGTCTGCCTGTATGACTTAGGCTATTTGGAAATTCTAAAGAAGATCCCCCCCCCCCCCCCCCCCCGCTTTCACTTTTAACCAACACTTTGGAGGTGTTTCTCCAATTGCCTTACCCCCTTACTATAAAAATATTTCTTTCTCTTTCTGGGTAAATGTAACTTGTTCAGAGCTTTTTGTTTGTTTATAAAATCACGGCTATTTACAGTTCCGATTAACCCTATAGAGACCATTTTCAGGCTCAAAGATCTGACTGAATAAACATTTACCCTCTCTCTGCTTCTGAATGGCTGTAACCAATCTCCTACTTCCCTGTCTGTGTCTCTCCCTCTAGCTGTTCCAGCCTGCTCTGATCTCTGATTCCCCCCACACCAAGCTAAAATTCTACGTGCCTGTGGTGGGTTGTTTCATTTGAAAGTCTATTTGTCTTCTTGTAAAAATGTCTGTCTGCTCTGTAGGTATGGATGAAAATGTGGCCACAGTATGTTTGGTTCTGAATGTCTGAGTTTGTGTGTCCTCTGTGTTAAGGAATAGTTAATACTAGTCATCCAGCTACTAGTTTAAACCGTAAACAGTTATAGATAGCTCTTATTAAATTATAAGCTATTTAAAGATAATTGTAAGGATGCAAATTAATGCTTAATCACCTTATAGTTTTCTATGTATTCAAAATTATATTTATATCATGATAAATATTAATATGAACAGCTCCTTACTTAGCCCCCAGGCATTTAAATGTTTGAGCTTCTTACTATAGACAAAACTGTGCCATGTCTCTTACTTACCACCAGGGCCTTGTACAAATTACACTTTTGGATCATTTAGATTATATTTCCAATTGCCAGGTCTAAGAATAATTTGCCTTGTATCGAATTCCAACTAGAGGATAGCTCACCAAACAGAATTCAAAGTAACTTTTCATTGAAAGGATGAAACATGTCTCAGATTTCCTTCTCTTGCTGTTCTGCTTTTATATTGAGACTACAAAGGTTCATAGTTTTTTGTTGTTGTTGTTTTGTTTTTTTAAAGATTTATTTATTTACTATGTATACAGTGTTCTGCCTGTACACCAGGAGAGGGCACCAGATCTCATTACAGATGATTGTGAGCCACGATGTGGGTGCTAGGAATTGAACTCAGGACTTCTGGAAGAACAGCCAGTGCTCTTAACCTCTGAGCCATCTCTCCAGCCCCAAAGGTTCATAGTTTTAACATTAATTAATAAAATCCTCATAAACTACTAATCTGGCTCTGACAGAATATCATCACTATTATATAACCACAAACAATAATAATGCTAATTTATCTGGAATTTTTGTCTCTTTAAGAAGGTTTTGTTGCTTTTTTTTTTCTTCCTGAGACACAGTTTTTCTGTGTAGCTTTGGAGCCTGTCCTGGAACTCGATTTGTAGACCAGGCTGGCCTCTAACTCACAGAGATCCGCCTGCCTCTGCCTCCTGATTGCTGGTATTAAAGATGTGCGCCACCACCACCCAGCAAGAAAGTTTTTATAGATTTCAAGAGACCTAACCCACCAATGCCCATAGGCCGAGATAAACTTGAGAAAAGTATTACCAAACTATGGTTTGTTTCCCTACCAGCCTATTTCTTTAAAAGGGCACCTCTTCTTTTCTCTCTCTCTCTCTGAATATTGGAACTTACCTTTCTTATCTACCAGGACTTTGCACTTAAAAAATTCCCAATGTACACCCAAGAGAAAAGTTTCTTCTTTAAAATTCCTTAACTTCTTTTTTTTTTTTTTTTTTTTTTTTGGTTTTTCGAGACAGGGTTTCTCTGTGTAGCTTTGTGCCTTTCCTGGAACTCACTTGGTAGCCCAGGCTGGCCTCGAACTCACAGAGATCCGCCTGGCTCTGCCTCCCGAGTGCTGAAATTAAAGGCGTGCGCCACCACCGCCCGGCAAAATTCCTTAACTTCATGTTTTGCTATTAATATATATTTGTTCCAGCAGATTTTTTAATCAATTAAAGGTTACAGACTGACCCAATCACTGCCTGTACCCTTCCAGCAGAGACTGCTCCTAAGTTGCTTGCATGTCTCACAGAGCCTGAAACAGCCTGCTCTTCCTCGGTTTCTACTGCATTCCAGCCTTCAGGACCCCCAGCTTCACACCCATATTAGCAGGATGATTTCTGCTAATCGTTCCATGAACGATTTCTACAGCCCTTTGTCCTGGTAGATGAGAGGTTTACTGTCTGGGATCCCTCACCAACTTAGAGCTACATGCATGGGTCAATGTGACATTACTAGCCTAAGATACGTGACTTATCCTGTGTTTTGAGAATGGGTAAGGCCCTGAAAGTGTAACTTATAATTGTCCAGATTTTGGTTGTGGAACAGAGCAGGAGCGATGTAGAGTGGGTGAGGAGGAGCAGCAAAGGAGGGCAGGGCAACAGAGGTGGAGAGAGAGAGAGAGAGAGAGAGAGAGAGAGAGAGAGAGAGAGAGAGAGAGAGAGAAGAGGAAAGGTGTAGAGAGAGAGATGTGGAGGCAGTGAAAGTGAGTTAGAGAAGCTGCTCAGTAGAGAATGAGAAGGGATGAAGAGCTAATTAGGAAGCTGTGAAGAGAGGTTTTTCAGAGAGATTTTTCAAGATGAAGAGAAAGTCACCATCAGAAAGCCTCTGTGTTTCTTTATTTTTCCCCTCAGAAAAGGTCTAGCCCTCAGACAAGAATATTTCCTAAACTCTCGCTACTCTGAGGTCTTCTTTTTGCTACCCTGGAGCAGATTGGGAGCTGGTCTCTCAGTCTGTGATAGGACCGAGAGAAACATAGGGCTCTGAAAGACTTCGAAAGATTACAGATGAAATCCACATAATAGGGAATAAGAAAATATTAATGACACCACAGGTGATTTGAAAAAACATAATTGATATTCCTTAAGGTATATTATTTTTAAAAGAAGACAGATTCAGATTGTTAATTTCCCACATGAACTTAGAGCTGAGATAGTGGTAGTGCAGTCCTGGAATAGTACCACATGGGAGGCTGGGGTAGGAGCATCACAAGTTTAAGGCTTAGCATGGCTATGCACTGAGTTGACAAAATATTTGAACAACCTAAGCAGTCCCTGTCTCTAACTTTTTATTAAGACTCTGTGTGATAAGTCTTTGCACCCTGAAGGCCTCTCCGCTGATGCAGTAACTCAAATTAAACCGAATTAGACCAAATTGGAAATGCCCAGGTTTAATGGGTAAAGCGTTCCCGGGTGATTCCCCAGCCCCTCAGAGAGGAGACGTGATCAAGAGACCGGAAGAACCACAAGTCTGTTTTCTAGGATGCAGCTTATATACCCTGTGGTCTTGAGCCTCTCTGGGGGAGGAGCTGTGTTTGGTGGACTTTTAAGGGGCAGGTTTGGGGAAAGAGATAGGGGAGGGGAGTTGAGGTAGCTCTTCCACCAGAACACTGTGGACATACCCAGGCCAAACACTGGAGGGGCTCTAGAATGAATACCCAGTATTCTCTTACCCAAATGAAAATAGAGCTACTACAGTGAGTATACTGAAATAGTTGGATTAGAAGGGAGTGGTCTGACAGGAACCAGCTAGTTGGCTGAGTGAGTAGAGGCACTTGTAACCAGTTAGTAAAGGCCTGAGGTAAACCCAAGAGAGAACTCATGTCTCCAACTTGTCCTCTGACCTTCACGCATGTGTTCTGGCATGTGTGTTCACACATGTCTCAATGGCTCAAATATGAATTTTTTTAAAAGAAAAATGAAAACAAGAAAAACAAAAATGCACTAAAACTAAAAAAAATCCAGCAAAATAGTTTGCTATGTGGTAACTCAACAACTGACCAAAATAGAATTTCTTCAGAACATTGTCAGGATGTCATAGCTCTCTTAGGGTAAAACAGGAACAAAAACAGTTTTTCACAGAAATACTTATCTCCTAGGTATTTTCTTTTGGATTAAACAATTAACTCTACTTCAAGTTGGCAATGAAAGAAAAGAAAAAAACAAAGAAAGAAAGACATAAGCAAAGAAATTCGTAATAATAATTCCTTAGCATGATGTACCAAGAAGTATCTATTTGGTACAGACTTTGCCTCAGGCCTGCTCAGGCAGGACTTACACAGCATCTGGACTGAAGACTGAATCTGTTCTACTGTTATCCACTCATTATTGAGTTCCTTTGTGACAGGAACAATTTATTGTGTGCACTTCTTACCTCTGAGAATATGGGATCTTAAGGGTCTGCAGTTCACCATGCACCTGGCCAGTGACTCCCCCAGGAGCTAAGGTGATTCAGCCACCCATCACCTTTTGCTTTCTGATCTTTTTAGCAATTGTTTACAAGTTGTGACAATAGACTCATGTGCACCTCAGGCCCATTCAGAGGCTGTCAGTGACTGTCCAGCCACTTCTTAATCACCATTAGCATCTGATTCTACCTGCTAGTTTCCAAGTCCGTAGAAATGAGTAGCCCCAAGAAACTAGATAACTGAGCCAGAAATCATATGGTGAGCCAGACTGAACATTCCAGTCAAGTGTTACTGTAGCTTTAAAGAATTCTCAGTGGAAGGCCTGCAGGCAGGACAGAGGATAAAATTCCTCCATAGAGCAGTGGAGCACAGCAGTAAAGCAGCTGGACAGGGATTCTTCATGTCATTGCCACTGCTGCTGGCTGCTGCTTCAGCACCGTCACAGATTCCAGACAGGGGTGTCAAAAAGTGGACCGTGGACTTGGGGCAAAGGCCAGGGTGCCATAGATCCAAGTGGACTCCAGGACAAAGACTGACACTTATGGTCCCAAAAGCTGCATGACAGATTCTGCATATGCTTTGTCATTTGCTCTTTTGAAATAGGGCCTTGCTTATAACCCAGGCTTGCCTAAATCTTACAGTGATCCTCCTCACACAGTGTGCTCAGTACAGAGTAGAGTTGTGTGCCACACCTAGCTTCTGTTATTTAATGAGTAAATGTGCAGAATTAATACAAGTCAGGCATGGTTTTGCAGGCCTTTAATCTTAGCACTCTGCAGCAGAGGCAAACTGATTTTCATGTTCTCGAGGCTAGCCTGGTCTGCATAGTGAGTTCCCATCCACACAGGGGTACTGAGTGCGACCCTGACAAAGAAAATGAACAACAGGAGCGTGATGTAAAAACACTTTTTCTTATTTGGTTTACTTAATTTTCACTAAAGAGAAAAATAAACCTGTAGACTCATATATCAAGTGAGCAGTAAAATATGCATAATGTAGTCATCAGAATATTGAGGCTCTACAGTAAGTATGGAATGATTAAGTGTAAATACTCACTTTTATCTCATTGGGATTAGTTGAATAAAATCCTGTATTTACATTGATGGACTTTTTCTACAGAATAATAGTTTAAGAGACCACAGATTTTTGGTGCATATTGTTAAATCAAAGTTTCTTTCTTTAAATCACAGCACGTTTTTCACAGCCTGGCCTGAGGTATGGCTAGCCGAGATATGGGCAGATTTCCTTTGTCCTTTCTCAGTTTCATAGCAAAACGGGACTAGTGCCCCAGAAGTGCGTCCTCAGCCCCCAGGAACCTGGTAAGAGTTGAGGTCTGACTTAGCACATGCCTGGTCCATGCAATGGTTCAAGCTGCCTGTTTGATTTCTAGTGGGGCCTGTTTGATTTCCATCTGGATGGTGGGAGCCCCTCACCCCACTCTGCAGGCTGCCATGGCACTACAAACGGTTTGGTGACAGGGTTGGTCTTGCCAGTCCAGACACTTACTCTGGCCCTACTGGGTAAACATCTGAGTTTAGGTTTATTCTCATAAAATCGCTTTGATATATGAAATAGGCTCCTTAGCTGGTTGACTGGGGTTTGAAACCTAACACCCTGCGCCCAGGAGGAAGAAAGTGAAGTGCCTGCAGGAAAAGTGTAGGGACAATTTTGCAGTGCAGGCCCAGGGTCTGCTGCAGTGCCATTCTCTGCAAGTCTGGGGGCAGTTCTGTGCTTGGGGTGGACTTCAGGGTTGTTAACCGCTGTGCTGTTGGGAAACTCTCTAAGGGAGCTGTCCCTGTCACTCAGGCATCACTAGCCAATCAGGACCTCGAGATGGACTGCTAGCCAGAATAGGGGCGGAAACTTCTGTTCCGCCATGTTGCGGGCTCGGTGGCTCCCTGAGTGCTGGCTACTCTCCTGATCCGTGTGCTGGGCTGTGACCCGCTGCCGAGAGCTTTGAGGAGAGCGGGGCGAGCTCGGAATCCGCGATGGTGAGTGAGGGACCGCCGTCCCCACGCGGGGAGGAGCCGAGGGAGCTGGTGTGGGGTCCTCCCGAGGCAGTGAGAACCGGCGGCCTGACGCGGTGCCCGTGTGGTCCCTGAGGTCCCTGCTGCCCTTGCTCCTAGTCCTGACGACCTCTGAATAACTTCCTCCTTTAGTCTGCACCTGCGCATGACATGGGGATGGGGTAGGGGGAGTACTATGTCTGTGGATATCTCCTTTTTTTGCTACTTCACCGTGCGCGCATGCGCTGCGGCAGGCAAATTTCTGAACTCGCAGAGCCCTGGTCACTGTAGTGTCTTCTAGAAGTTCTGCACTTGGCACTGAACATTCAGGTGTAGGATCCGTCTGCAGTTAATTCTGTGCAGGGCGTCAAGTCTGTGATATTAACAGATTTGCATGTGGGTGGTAAGGCCAGACTTACTAGGTCTCCTGTTGTAATGTGTCACGATTAACTATATATTAACTGTGTTTTTATGTCTAAGTTTTCCCCTAGGTTCTGTTGATCTCTTCTTTCCCAGACAGTACAGACTTTTTTTCAGGTGTCTGTGAAGTTGTGAAGTCAGATGTTGTCACGGTGTGTGCTATTTATTCAATCTTGTGTTGATCATTTTTTCATTCCTGATGCCTTTTTTCCCCCCCATCGGTTTTTTGTTGTTCATAGTATAAATCATTAGCGTTTTTATTGGACATGTATTGCATTTATAGCTTAAATTCTGTACTGAAATAAGACTCAGGCTTCCTGTCTACATTCCTGACATTTCCCTCTTTTTATCGTGTTCCTTGATTCTTTTAATTACAGTTGTAGTTTTGGCTGCAGGTAATTTGTCACATTTCTTTGTATTTCTGGCTGTTTTATCTATAGAGTCATATGAGAGATATGAGGGTATGTGTCTTTAGTTTTTCGACATTTGTTTATTTCATGTGTATGATTGTTTTGCTTGCATGTATGTATGTTCACCATCTGTGTTTTGGTGCCCACTGAAGACAGAAGGGAGCATTGGATGCCCTGCAACGGGATGTAGGCATGATTGTGCATCACCATGTTAGTGCAGGCAATTAAACTCATGTATTGTACAAGAGCAATAACTGCTGAGCCATCTCTCCAGTCGTAAATGTAATATTTTCAAAAGTTTGTGTGTGTGCGCACACAGACACGCACTGAAAATCAAATGTTAAGAGAATTGAGGTTTGCTTAAAAATCTGCCTTAGGGGGGTTGGGAGATGACTCAGGAGGTATGCTGGTTAGATTTGGTCAGCTTGACACAAGCTAGAGTCAGGCTGGCCTGTAGGAAAATCTATAGGGTATTTTCTTGCTTAATAATTGATGTAATAGGGTCCATCCCACTGTGGGTGGTCTCACCCTGGGCAGGTGCTTCTGAGTTGTCTAAGGAAGCAAACTGAACAAGCCGTGATAGCAGGAGCACAGTAAGCAACATTTGGTGTATATGAGTCAGCAGATCTGTTCCTGGCCAGCTCCTCTTTGTGTGTTAGGTAGAGCTAGAGGCTTGTAATTACTGAAGAGAATGTTCTTTATTTTAGCTCTAGGAGGGTGTTCTATGATCGCCTCAATCCCAGGGTGTAGCCTACAGGGCCTTGGTGTTTCTGTCCCCCTGAATCTCCTCAGTTCTTTGATTAAAGGTTTGTAGCACCACACAGTCCTGAAACTACCCATTTGAGTCATGGAGTGGTCTCTCCATTGCAGTAAGTCACAGGATTGGTGTGTGGAGTGTGACTTGTCTCTAAGCCCACATGGACACCTACTAAAGACACTATCTGCCTTTTCCCCAAAGCCTCAGCTGCTCTCTCCCCTCCTGCCCTCCTTAGGTTAAATGTCACTCTGGAACAGCCTGCTTTGTCAGCTCTTACTACAAAAGCCACATCAGTGTCCCACAAATCTCCTCTCACCCTGCTCTCATCCCTGATCACATGGGAAGGGATGTCTCTCTGTGATTTGGGAAATTTTCTCAGACAAGTCTTTCATTCTGCTTGGAGACACCCTTATTGAAATTCTTGTCAAGAAGACACTTCTCTTTGTTTCCGCTCTTTCCTGCAGTTCCACAACTTCCTTGTGCACAGGTGGTCTCTGTGACCCTTTCCTTGTCTCCTTCCAGGAGCTACCTGCAGTCCTGCAGTTTCTGCCAATATTTTTGAGAATTCTCTAATCTGTCAGGCAGTAACTTATTACAAATGCATTGCATTGTAGAAGTATATTAGCTTTATAGTTTGTTGTTTGTTTGTTTGTTCAGTTGGGGTCTCAATATGTAGCTTTGGCTCTCCTAGAAATCACCAGGCTGGCATGGAAACCAAAGATATTCACCTGCCTCTGCCAACTGAGGTCTGGGATTAAAGGTGTATACCACCCTGCCCATTTTGTCCATTATGTTCTGAAGTTAATAATTTTGATACAAATTTGCTGATGTATACTCAATAGCATTAATCTCTTTGAATGTCTCTCTGTGTATCTCTAATAGTCTTTCACTTTACAATACCATATCCTATTCAGTGGACCCAGAAATGAGAGCCATGATCCTTCTTTCCTGTTTGCTTTCTAAAGTGAGTTTTGTTTGCATTTGAAATTCTGTGACATGGACTAAATGCATTGAGCACACATTACATAAACTTATTTTCAGTAAAGGGTACGTATACAATGCTGTCAGTGTAACTCTTTCTTTTATATACATATTTGGATTATTTTTGGATGTAGTAACCTGAATGTAACGAGGGAGGAGTGGGCTTTGCTGAACCCTTCCTAGCACAGTCTATACATAGATGGCATGCTGGAAACCTGCAGAATCCTCATTGCTATAGGTATAAATGTGAGTCACTTTTTTTAAAAAAAGGACAGGAGTTTCTTGGTTATTGGTGCTCCTGTGATTTTGATTATGAAAGAAGAAAAGTATGGTTGTTTCTAAGGTTCACTGAAGATAGTAAGACAAATTTTGCACAATTTTCAATATGTCATATATTTTCTGGTACTGTATTTTAGGCTACAAATGGGAAGACCACAACATCGAAGAACATTGTCAAAATTCTAGAAGACATGAAAGGTAATTTTCATATGAAAACTAATACAAATGTGCCTTTGAAAAAAATTGTGCCTTGAACTTTCAGGAAAAGCAACAGTGTAAATAAGCACAGCTTCACGTGTATTGATGACTCTTAAATTCTCTTAACACCGTGTACCTCAAGGGGAGATAGCTGATCCCTGTTTGCCAACCATGTCTAAGAAAGAAGACAAGGAAATAATGCTTTAGCAGATGTCATGGTTTTAATCACAGCCCTGAAATAACCATGTTGACAGCTGCGCCTTTAATCCTAGAACTTGTGAGTCAGAGGCAGGTGGATCTCTGTGAGTTCGAGGCCAGCCTGGTCTACAAAGTGAGTTCCAGGATAGCCAGGGATGTTATACAGAGAAACCTTGTCTCAAAAAAACCACCAAAAAAAAAAAAAAAAAAAAAAAGTTGAAGAACTTTCAGTCATTTAGTTTCATACCATTCAAGTTTAGCAAAAGGTACACACCTTGATTAGGGATCAGTGTATGTCGAAGACTTTGATAAGCAAATCAAACATATTAAAGGGGTGTTACTCATATACTTGAAGTGACTTACCATAGTTTAATGAGAGGGACAGTTTTTGAGAGTCAAGAAGGTTGCTTTGGTGGAAAGACCTTAATCCCTTATACCACATCTCGATGAGGAACAAAAAGTTAAATGTTTGAATGAAGTGTGAAAAGTTTTATTTGTTATTCTTCCTTTACTAGGTGTATCATTATCTGTCACTCTGGATACAAACCATGTGATCCTGAGCAGCATGAAAAGAAGCAATGTACTGCTCTTTCTTCCAGAACAGTTAGAAAATATGTAGTAGTCCTCACTATGCATAGACTTGGTAAGTGTGATACAAGTTTGCTATTAATTTATTTTCCAACTTCAGTGGGAATACATGAACAGACTCACTTTGGAAAAGATCCTTGTGAGGACAAGGAATGTGTAAATTCTTTTGTCTGTCCTGGATCACATTACACATGAAGCGTTACAGAAAACGTTATGAATGCATGGTGGTAAAGATCTGAGTTTTTTCAATTTTCATCAAAGATGTGAAAGAACTCATATGGGAAAAGGAAGTGATAAGTGTGAGCCATAAACTAAACCTTTAACCATCACAAGTATCTTAAAACATACCTAAGACCCCCTAATGAAGAGGAACACTATGAATGTAATAAACATGAAAAAATGTTTAGGTATGTTTACAGGAAGGAACTCATTTAGAAGTAAAACCCTATGAGCATAAACCCCATTGTAAATTTTTTAACATTCCAAACTTCTCTTTGGTTTTATGAAAGACTTCATACAATTGAAAACATTCACCACTGTGGTCAATATGGTAATGCATTTATATGTCCTAGTTTTCTAAGCAGGCATGAAGGAAGTCGTGTGTGTGTGTGTGTGTGTGTGTGTGTGTGTGTGTGTGTGTATTTAACCCTATGAGTGTAATTCCTGTGGTATGGCTTTTGCACATTTCAATAGTCTTCGAAAATACGAAAAAACATCATGCTAGTTGAGAAAACCTATGAATGTAATCAATACGGTAAAGCCTTTTCATAGTGCAGTAGTCTTCAAACACATGAATCTTGATGTCACACTGGAGAGAAACATTATAAATGTAATCACTGTGCTAAAGCCTTTGCAAAACACAGTCAATTTGTAGAATAACGAGAAGTATTACTGTGCATTACTAGAATGACAGTTCCTTCTTAAATCTTACATTATCCTCCCATTCTTTGATCCAAAGGTAGATCTTTTTTTTTTTCTTCAAGACAGGATTTCTCTATGAAACAGTCCTGCTTGTCCTGGAACTCGCTCTGTAGACCAGGCTGGCCATGAACTAAAAGAGATCCATCTGCATTTGCCTCCAGAGTGCTGGGATTTAAGGCGGGAGCCACCACCGCCTGGCCAAAGGTAGGTCATTTAAAAACATATCTCACCTGGGTATAGTGATGAATGCCTGCAATTTCACCAAGTGGGAGACAGAACAAGGTAGATCTTTGTGAGTTTGAGTCTAACCTGGTCCACATCGCCAGGACAACCACGGCGATGTAGAGAGTTCCTGTCCTAAAAAAATGTAAATTAAAAAAAGAAAAAGCGTATATCATATTATGGAACTTTTCCTAATATAATCTGGACTCTACTCAACTAATCCTTTTGTTGTCGTTACTGACATCAAGAGAACTGTTAATAATGATGATAAAAAGGTTTGCAGAGTCTGTTCACAGAGGGATAGAAATCAATCCTTCCATAACCATGTACCAGAGACTTTTATCACCTCCAAGTCGTAGAAGATAGGAGTAGTGGAGCAGCTACATCTTCAGCATCATAATGACATTTGGGGCTGGAGAGTTGACTGAATGGCACTGCTTCTGGTCCATTCCCAAGTTTGGGTTCATAGCCTGCACATCAGATGGCTCAGAACCAACTGTAATTCGACATCCAGGAGATCTGATGCTGTCTTGTGGCTTCCTGGGGTGCCACGTTTGCGAGTGATGGAAAGATATATATACATATTTTTATATTTTATATAGTATATATGAAATAAATATATTTATATAGTATATATAAAATAAATATATTTATACATCTATACATATATGACTCAGCCTTGTAAAAAGGGCTTTCTTTGTGTATTCATCAGTATTTTACAAAATTAAAATGAAAATTTAATTCAGTGTATTGTGAGAACACATTTCTGGAATGGAGCCCTGTGAGGAGAATTCTGAGTATTGTGGGAATACTAAGAAAACAAGACAAGAGTCTTATCACCTTGCTTTCTTCAAAACAGGGGTTTGTTCTTGGAATGTGTGTCCTTGTTCCCCCTATGTGTTAGGAGGAATTAAATGTTAGACTATCTTTATATGTTTCTACAGAAAAACATATTTTTTCCATGCATGGCTAGTCCTTGTGATTGTCTACAGATTGAACTCATGAGAAATTTACTCATGTGAGCTTTCTTAGCCAACAGAGTACAAATTGTCTGTAACTCTGTACAAATTTGTTTCTTATACAAGACTTTAGTTTACTGCATGTATTGGTTCGATTCTACCAGCTCCCCTACCTCCTGAGTCATGGTAAGTGGTTGCTGGAATAGGGACCTGAAATCAGCCAAGAGATAGGATATTGGGGACCCTCACAGAAGGAAGTGAGTGAGAATAATAGGGCATAAACCAATGAAGGCTTTGCATTATGTTGAGTTTATGCATCATTTTTTAAGAAAAGGAAGAACATAAGTATTAAAATCACATCTACTAGATTGCTTATAAGTTGCTTTTGATTAAAATCCCTGTTTTCCTGAAGAAGGAACTTTAGATGAAGACGTATGGGACAGAGTCTTAAAGAATATTGAAAGGGCATATAAACAAGGGAAAAGATTCCCTTGCAGTTTGGGGTCACTTGACCACTAATTCAGACTGTTATTGAAATATTTAAGGAAGATAGGATATTAATCAGGAGGAAGAGATAACAAATTCCTTGAATGAATAAAAATGGATGATCAAACCTTAAGATTGGTAAATGAGGCAAAAAAGAATATCTTCCCTGTTCATGCAAAATCAGAAGTAAAAGTTTCACCACCAAAACTAAGATGATGATGATGATAACTGTCCCAGGTCCCTTACTGTAGCCTCTTTTAGATAGATATTGTCCATTACCTAAAAATGGCCCTGAAGCACAGGGTGAGGAATTTGATATACAATGTAATCTTAAATTCCCTCTGGTTTCTGAGGAGAACTTAGAAGAGCCTATGAAAAAGCCAGTGTTATAACACAGGCAAGCTAGGGTATGCAGAGAAAAGGAATTTGTTCACCAATTTCCTGTCTTTTGAAATGCACTTGTTATTTCAAGTCAATTGCTGCAAAATTAAAATATTTAACACCTAATTATGCACTAACCAACCTGTTTAAAACTCTAGAAGGAGAGACAGCATCAAACAGTTCTCACATCTTATCTCTAGAGGCAAGGGAAGAACTGCAGCTATTTGAATCCAGACTAAAAGAGACATTTGTGTATCATGGGGGTCCTTCACTGCCTTTCAACTTAGCTAATTTCCCACTATATTGTCTCCTATAGCACAAGAGGATAAACCTCTGGAATCAATTTATTTACACGATAAGGGCCATAAAATATCAAATGCTTACATTACTATTCTTGCTCAATTATTAGATCAGTAGAGGAATTTATGACAAACATTATATGGATTTAATACTTGCTGTATTGTATTATAGCTGATTCAGTTTCAAATAGTGTTATACACCTCACCTAGGCAGTGGTGGCATATGCCTTTAATCCTAGCACTTGGGAGGCAGAGTCAAGTGGGTCTCTGTGAGTTTGAGTCCAGCCTGATCTACATAAAGATTTCCAGGGTTAAACAGAAGCCCTGTTTCAATTACTCCCCCCCATCCCACCCCCCCAAAAAAAAGAAAAAAGAAGAAAAAGTTTTGTATAACCCTATGGATTTCAGATTTGATTTGTAGATTGCTATAGAAGAATACAAAATCATTTTCCATTGGCAAGCTATGAGATTTTTCTCATGAGAGCTGAATTTGTGATTATAAAAATTGTCAAACATCCCATTCCATAGGCAGATACTTATTTTATTAATAATAGCTTATCTAATGGAATAGGAGGGGTTCGTGGTCCAAATATTCTTCAGTCTCTTAATTCTTTTTCCTCAGTCTAAAAGGTGGGACTGGCTGTTTTGATTAACTAGTCTGGTTAGTTCATAAACTCTTTAATGTCATTTTACCATCTCCTTGTGTTGTAGGATCACTCCAGTAATACAGACTGCTTCAGTTTCATCTTCCCTTTCTGTTACGCTCCTACTGCCACCTCTGTTTAAAGCCTGCACACATCCTTTGTTCATTACTCATTCTCATGCACACTCTAACCTCCCTGGTTTTGTTACAGAAAGAAATCAGCAGGCTGATGCATTAATCTGCCCTATTTTTACTTCTCCATAATTTCTTCATGTACAGTGCCGCATCCCATTCAGAGAAGTGAGACAAATAGTGCAGGAATGTCCTGTTTGTGCTCCCTGACACTGTCGTAGTCACATAGCTGGAATTAATCCCAGAGGTAAAAGTGCTAATGAAGTATGGCAAAGGGATGTCACTCACTTTGCTCTTGTGCCTTGGATGCTGTACCTCTATGTATGTATTAATACACATTCTAAATTTCTTTGGGCTGTACCTCAATCCTCAGAAAATGGTACTGCAGCATGCTCTTCTCTCATCCAAACTCTTTCTGTTATGGGAATTCCTACTACTATAAACACTGAAACTGGACTAGCCTATAGCAGTAAAAAATTAGTCTTATGGCAGCTTGATATGCCATGTTTTGTTGATCCTCATGGGAGACCTGCCCTTTCCTGAGTAGAAATAGGAGGAGTGGATTGGGGTTTGGAAAAGAGGGGGAATGATGGAGAGGGACTGGGAGGAGACATGGGAGGGGAAACTGCAGCCAGGATGAAAAATAAATAAATACATGTTTTTGAAAAAAATTACATTAAAGATCAGAGTATCAATGATATTATAGGAATTTCATATAATCCTCAAGGCCAGGGAAAAAATTGAAAGAGTACATAGACCATTAAAACAACAATTACTAAAAAATAAAAAGGGGAGCTGGGTGTGGTGGTGCAGGCCTTTAATCTGAGCACTTGGGAGGTAGAAACAGGTGGATCTTTGTGAATTTGGGGCCAGCATAGTCTACAAACTGAGTTACAGATAGCCAGGGCTGTTACACGGAGAAACTTTCTCTAAAAACTGAAAAAAAAAATTAAATAAATGGATAAAAAGTGGAGCACAAAGGGGTATGCTTGCACTTTCCTTATATACTCTTAAGTTCATTATTTTCAAATGTGATGTATATTCGAGAGCTCACAAACATTTGTCCACAGAGCATTCTGAATGGCCTTTAAATATGCCTATGTCATTTAAACAGTTTGAGACTTGGAAGCCCATTTGACTGAAGACAATTGGGAAGGGGTATTCATCTATCGTTGCACATACGTCTACTGAAACATTATGAATTTCTCTTTAGCTCCTCCAGCTCTGTGCAATCAAGGACAGCGACTTAATGCAAGGAGTCTGTAGAAATCACCAGAAAGATAGCAAACCTCCAGCTGTAGAGCAAAAGGACCATATCATCAGAATTCATGTCTGCCCACCTTGGTCCATTTTAAAGCCCTGTAACACCAAGGGAGAAGTTATTCTATGAAACACACAGAGCCCCATGTCACCCCAGAAAGTCTTTCTGGTGATGTTATCTTCTTTGACCCGTGTGTCTGTGGTGAGTGCCTCTGAACTTGTCTCTCCAGCTCCTGTTATCTTTACTAATGACTGTTTATGACTGGAACTTGAGACCATAATGGACTCATGTATCCATCTGAGGAAGGGACTGCATTTAATTTTTCCTTGGTATTTGGCTCATTTCTCATTTGTATAGGACATCATAACATTTGTTTTTCTTTTAAAAGAAAATATGGGCTTAAGTTTTCTGAGATATCAGAACTCCTTATATATGGTTCTCTTTTCAAGCTATTCTCTAGATTTTTCTGATCAGTACAGTAGTGGTAACCGACAGTACCGGACACATATTGATTTCCTGTTCTTGCTTTCACTGTTCTAATAGTATTCATTTATGGTTTTAATTTGCTTGCTTTCAGGATGCTCATGCATGAAATGACAATTACACTTATTTACAACATCTCAAATCAAAACCACCCTGGATATCCTGCATTTAAAAAATACAAAGGGGGAGATGGCACCACTGGAATGGAGTACTTATTGTGAACAGATTTCTGAGTGTTTGTGAGTATTCCCTAAAGAAATCAAGACGAAGAGTCTAGTGACCTCAATTTCTTTTATTTTATTATTATTATTTTTAATTTTTGGTTTTTAGGACAGGGTTTCTCAGTAGTTTTGGTGCTTGTCCTGGATCTCACTCTGTAGACCAGGCTGGCCTCAAACTCACAGAGATCCGCCTGCCCTCTGCCTCCCGAGTGCTGGGATTAAAGGCGTGGGCCACCACCACCTAGCTTGACCTCAGTTTCTTTTAAACACAGAATTGGTCTTAGAATGTGTTTTTGTGCCAGGCGGTGGTGGCGTACACCTTTAAGCCCAACACTTGAGAGGCAGAGCCAGGCAGATTTCTGTGAGTTTGAGGCCAACCTGGTCTCCAAAGCGAGTTCTAGGAAAGGCGCAAAGCTACACAGAGAAACCCTGTCTCGAAAAAACCAAAAAAAAAAAAAAGGAGTTTTTGTATTCTTTCTATAGATAGCAGTTAGGAGTCAATTTACATGAGATTATTTAGTATATCTTGCTTTTGTATTAAATAATCATAACTCTATGGAAATACTTCTTTTGCTATGTGCAGCTCCTTCTCATTGTAAACAGTTTGAACGCATGAGAACTTTACTGAGGTGACACTTTTTAATCCTCAGAGTGTAAATTATTTGGGGCTCTGTATGATGTTGTCTGTTGCATCAGACTTTACTCTGCCTCATTTATCAGCTCCATTCTTTCAGGTCCCATTGCCTCTACAGCCGTGACAAGGCTCCCCACTTGAGCCACCCCCATTCCCTGTCTTAGAGATTCTAGGTAGAGGCTCCACAGGTGACCATACCCCCAGCCCCTCATTGTGGTAGAACCTGAATGTTTACCTGTACCCAAACCCTAGAATGAGAGAATACCAGCTGTAACATGTGCTAGTAAAGAGAATCACGTTTATTTCATGTGTGTCTGCGGGGGGTGAATACATGCCACAGAGCAGAGGTGGCAGTTAGAGAGCAACTTGAGAATTGGTTCTCATCATGTTAGAAGCAAACTCAGGTCAGTAATACTGGCAGCAAGCCACTTTCTCAGCTGATTCAACTCCCTGGCTCTGATTATACATTTTGAGAAACAGGTTAGTAGATTCTTTAACCAATTATATTCTTGTACCTTTTTCCTTGAAACTATCAAATTTCATGCAGATACACATTCTGTATGAGCCTTAAGAAGGAGAATTCCCTTAACCCAAAAAATGGCAAAATCAACAAGTTCATGTTGTGAAACTTGCCAAACTTTTCATAGGCCTTGACTGCCTTCTGGTAACTACCCAGGGGTAATATATAGAATGAGGTATTGTTATGGATATAATGAACATTAAAATTTTTTGTAGGTATTCAGTGGTAGCTCATGCTTTGAATTCCAGAACTTGGGAAGCAAAAGTAGTGAATATCTGAGTTCAAGGCCAGCCTGGTCTACAGCATGAGTTTAGTGCAGCCAGAGGTACACAGGGAAACCCCTTGTTAAAAACAAAGAAAAGTTTTTGAAAGGATGCAATATATACATCATTGTATTGATGCATTTTCAGCATTTCAATGGGGCACGGCCTTAAGTAATAAAAAGGCTTCATTAGTTATATTACATTTTTTTTTTTAAGATTTATTTATTTACTATACATACAGTGCTCTGTCTGCATGTGTCCTTGTAGGCCAGAAGAGGGCACCAGATCTCATTACAGGTGGTGGAGAGCCACAATGTGGTTGCTGGGAATTGAACTGCTCTGGAAGAGCAGTCAGTGTTCTTAACCACTGAGCCATCTCTCCAGCCCCCAACGTTTTTAAAAAGCTTTAAATATATGTCTGTTGCTTAACAAATTAGGCAGATAATGTTCAAGTTTATATGTCACAAAATGTTTTACAACATTGAAATATTAAACATGTTACTGATATCCCCTATAGTCCTCAGGGACAGGCCATAATTGAAAGAATTAACAGAACATTAAAAGCATGTTAATTAAACCAAAAGGGGGAAAGACAGCCCTTAATCCTGTGAACATTCTATTTGACTCACTGTTTACTAACTTTTATGAATTGTAATGATAATGATCTTATGCCTGCCAAAATTCATTGTCAGTCTATTATTGGAGAAAGTATTGAGCATGATATACTACATCCTATTTGTAGGGGAAGAATGTCTTCCATTGAAAAAAGGAAATATTTTAATGGGAATGTTATAAATGTGAAAAGGGTATGATTGTGTTTCCACAGATACAGGTGATTGTTGATTTCAGACAGACTGTGGAAATTGAAAGATGAGTAAGTGACCATGGCTTGACCCTGATTTGTCTCCTGAAGAAATAGCTCATCTGACTTTGGGTCAGACTCCCTGAATAATTGCCATACCATCACCTTCCAAAAATCAACTGTACCTTTCCTACCTGGAGGTAGGTGAAAAAATTAGCCAATGAAAGAGAAGAGATGGATCATTATATGGGGCTAAATAAAACACCTGAATCCTTGTTCTTGGCCATGTTAGTGATCACCACTGTTCAAGTAAGTGAGGCAAAAATATTTTCTTTCTGGGCTTCTATTCCTAACCCTCCCTTAAACCTAGTGGTTCCCTGGGGGGATTCCAGTATTCCAATTTATATTAATGACTCTAATTGGATTCAAGGATCCTATGATAGTGGAGGTTCTTTGCCATCCAATGAAGAGTGTTTAAATTTAATTTCATCTTATGATATAGAAATAGAAGGACTTCCTATTTCTTTTGGGCATAAAGTTCATTGTTTAAAAGTTGAATCTAGTGGAAAGTTATCTATTATTCATAATGGAACAAAAAATGAAGAGAAGAAGACCATGTTCATTTTAGTAGCTAAAGGGTTTAAAGGAAATATTACTAGAGATCTTTTCATCCCACCTCATTTTCTCCCTTGCCTCACTCCTGTTGTCTCAGAGGTAAGTGAATAGATACATCGGGAACAATGTTGGGGACCAGTGGTGCAAGTTCTTGTTATACTTCTGATGGTAGTGTCATTGGTTGGAGCCTTGTAGTTTCTGCTCACACCAAATTGCAAGGCAAAGAATTCAGATGGTTCTGTAATAATAATACCATCACCACCCATAGTAATGGTTCTGAGGTGTTAGTATGGCAAGAGCCAGGATGTTCCCCACCTCTCCTCATTTAGAAGGAGGAGCTATGCAAAAATATCTATGGAAACTAATATCAGCATTGGGTAATATTTTGGCTTGGAAGGAGAATCTATGGAGAAATACTTCTAACAATGAAACTATGTTCCCTTGCACCAAAAAAAAAAAAAAAAAAAAAAAAAATGTAGCTCATAATACTATGGCATGTGTTCATCTTCCTTATTTATTTATGATTGGGAAAACTACTTGAAATCAATCTTAAGGATATATATCTTCTTGCAATTTTTCTTTACATACATGTTAAAATGTTAGTACCCCTACCATTTTGAGCTCCCAGAGCATTTATGTACTTTCAGCCCAAATTGGTGTTTGAATGGCTGGTCAGATGGATCAAGCCTGAGAAGAGTCTTTCTCCATGTTTATGCTTCATCATGTATTGGATTAAATGAAGAAAAAGTAGTCCTTTATCAAAGCATGCAAAATGTACATTAAATTCAAAGATGGCATTCTAATTTAGAAAAAGAAATTATGGACCAATCAAAGACATATAGATAGTATATTGCATACTGAAATCACTGATATAGAATCTGCTGTGGTTATGTTAGGTGATGAAACTGTTAACTTACAAAGATAATTATCATTAAGATGTGATTGGAATGTGACTCGGTTCTGTTACTCATATGCATTGGCATGGGACCTTGTTCCCTTGGGACAAGGATAGAAAACATTTATTAAATCTTGGTAATATGACTCAAGAAATGAAATAATCACATATTGGCAGAACATTGCATGGACTACCATGGATAGTATATTGGCTGTGCATATTGAAGGGTATTGCTAATGGGTTGGGGAAGTTAAATCCATTTCATCAACTTAAGTTTCAAGCCCTTCCTATCTATAATGTTTATATTGATTGTTTGCTTGCCTTTGTTATTTTTAACAGTCTGCAACAATACCTCTCAACATCAAGAAATGACTCCACATCGAGCAGCTCTATTCAACATAACTTTATAAAATTTGGCTATTCAAAAAGGGGGAAATGAAGGAGATTTGCTGAACTGACACCAGGCCAGAACAATGCACTGGCCAGAAGTTTCTTGAAAACAAGAGGATGTATTTAGAGTTATGGCAGACTACTGCCTTTACACTCCAACAAATATTCTCTTGGCCAGAATTCAGGTTCTTCACATTATCTCTGGGAGAAAGTGCAATCAGTAACATACAAAAATCTGTTCTTTGTCCAGCAAGAAAGAAGTGAACAATAGAGATTAGTGAGGGTGTCACTGCGGGTGTCAGGGAAGCCAACCACAGGAAGAGATGAGAGTGAAAACCTGGCTCAGATTGACTTTGTCAACCTGGATCAGACTCTGGGGAGTCTAATACCAGACATCTTATTGTAGACATATTTAAACACAGTAGAATTTGGGAATGGGTCTCTATACTAACAATAGTTCCCATAGTCATTCCACTTCCAGTTGCACAACAGAGCTTAAGGTGTGACTGCAGAGAAACACGATTACAAAGTCCATGTGACCATGAGGGTAGGTTCTGTATCTAAAAGTCCTAGAATCTAATGTGGTCTCTGAGATAGCATAGAGATCAGCAGGCCATAAAGTACATGTGACAACTCCTCTAAAATGGGTAATGGTCTAGGGTCAGAACAATCTGGAAAGATACAAGCATAACCTCACCCTGATGTTAGTAGGACATCATTCCCTTTCCTTTGTTTTGTCTTTAGGTCTTTCCATTTAACATATTCTTTTTTTTTTTTAAGATTTATTTATTTATTTATTATGTATACAGTGTTCTGTCTGCACGTATCCCTGCAGGCCAGAAGAGGGCACCAGATCTCATCACAGATGGTTGTGAGCCACCATGTGGTTGCTGGGAATTGAACTCAGGACCTTTGGAAGAGCAAGCTGTGCTCTTAACCTCTGAACCATCTCTCCAGCCCCATTTAACATATTCTTTAGACTCTGTCTCCTGTAGGGAGAAATGCTTTTGTGCAACAGTAGAAGCATTGTCCTTTAAAATGAAAAAATTTAAAGTTAAGATAGGTAGATGCAGCATAGTATGGGGGAATTTTGGTGAGTATATACACACCCTTTTCATTTTAAGTTTTTCTCATTTAAGTATTTGATATTACAGTTCCTCTGTAGTTTGATTTTGTGGATTGTAAGGGATTTCAGTAACATTATTAATAGTCTATAAGCTGCAAAGTTGTCTAAAGTATTCGCTGGTATAATCAGGGTCATTATCAGTTTTTATTTGTTGTGGTAGGGACAAAAGGGGAAGTTGTATAACAAATGCCTAATGGCATCGGAGGTTGTTTCACCTCTGTAAACAGAAGCAAGGATCGTATTTGAAAAGCTATTGACTTATGTGAATATATTTTAAACGACTAAATTCTGTCGTTTAAATGGGTAATTCTGTCTGACCAAATAGGTAATTTCTGTTTGCCAAGTGGTGTTGGATTTAACCCCCAACGATTAGTTATGACAGCAGAGTAAAAGAACAAGTAGGATGGGGCACTGGGCAGTGGTGGCGCACGCCTTTATCCCAGCACTCAGGAGGCAGAGGCAGGCCGGTCTCTGTGAGTTCGAGGCCAGCCTGGTCTACAGAGTGAGCTCCAGGACAGGCACCAAAACTACACAGAGAAACCCTGTCTCGAAAAACTAAAAAAAAAAAAAAAAAAAAAGAAGGATGGGCCTGATAATTTGCTGAGCTTGCTCACGAGGCAAAGAAAATTTTACCTGTAAAGAATTTGCATTTTGATGAAGATTCATTAGATTCTTGAGCAGCCTGGTGTGGGATTTCTCTTCCTGAAAAAGAAAAAACTAGGAGCAAGGAGAAGACCAGTCCATCGGCTTGGGCATTGGTGGATGTTTATGTATCTGGCTAATTAGAATGAGCATGATTATGAGTTATGAAAAAATGCTGAGTTCATTTTTTTATAGATGTCTGAAGGGACAGAAATAATTGTAGATTAAATCTTGCAGTTTCTAATAGAGGAACTGATTGAGTGCAGTATGCAGAGTCCGTTAAAGTATTCAGTGGTCAGGGCTGTCTAATAGCTGTTTGGTTACAGCAAATTCAGACAGTTGAACTGTACAGCTAGGTGTGAGTATAACCCTTTTGAGGGGCATGTGGAATTTATATGTAAAACATGTTTCTTGTCCTCTTGAAGAGCCATCTGCAAAAGCATTAAAAGGACTCTATAGGATTTTTAGATGTAACTTTAGAAAATACCCATGGATTATCTTTAAAAAAAATCTTAAAAATGGATCTGTTTGATAATGATTATCTATGGATCCCAAGTAACATGCTAATGCAACCTGCCAATTACCTCTGTGAAACAAATAATTAACCTCAATTTATTTAGTGGCACAAATACTTTCTGTAGGCCCTTTACTAGTAAGTTGTTTAAGACATTTTCTTTCTATCATTTTTAAGTCTATAATATAAATAAGGAGTTACAGATCACTGTGGAGAACAGGATAAATGAATTGCATTTATCTTCTTAAGTTTGTTTATATGACAGTTCACACAGTGGGCTTTAGATGCTCACTGAGGTCCCTGGAGAGGCTTCGGCAGTTGTAGGTGTTGGCAAATTGTAAAGCCTATTCCTGACAGTTAAAGATTCAGCCTTATAGTTCTGATGTTCTAGAAGTACTTTTACTATCAAAATCTGCATTAGTCTCTATTCTCTAGAGTAACAAAATTATAGAATATATATACATATATAAATACACACATATAGAGAGAGACAGAGAAAAAATGGTTTACTTGAGTGACTATAGGCAACAGTACAACTAACCCAACAGTCACTGGGTGTGAATGGAAAGTTCAATAATCCAGAATTTGCTCAGCCCATGAGTGTCTGTCTCTGCTGCTCTTCAGTAAATCCCTCAGTTCTGAAGAAGTATGCTCTAATGCCAGTGAAGGAACAAAATTGCCACCAAAGTAAGGGAAAGCAGTCATTAAGCAGAAACTTCTTCCTCCCCGTCCTTCCAGCAGGTGTGGCCCAGAATAAAGGTGTGCCTTCTAGATTTAGGATACAGATTAAAGGCCTGCTTGTTGCCACCTACACTGTGATCTACCCAGTGGATACAATGTATTCAGAGTCCTGCTTTGCACAGTAATTGTGCTTTTCCTGAGCCATGTTCCCAGCTCCTGATCTTTTATAGGTTATTTACATAACACCCAGCATTTCCACTTTATCCCAGGCTTTTCTTATACATGCCACTTGTTACATGAGGTCGAAGTGGGAAAAGCTTTCCAGTCTTTCTCTCCCAACTGGATTTTATGGTTTCTTTTGTTTGTTTTTGTTCTGAGACAGGGTCTAATGTAACCCAGGATGCCTTCAACTCTTCTATGTAGCTCAGAGTGACCCCAAATTACAGTCTCCCACTGCTGAGTGCTGGGATGAGAGGCATTAGCAACCATACCTGGTTTATGTCATATGGAGAATGGAACCCAGGGCTCTAAGCATCCTAGTCAAGCAATCTATCAACTGAGTCTCAGCCCCAGCCCCTGGCTTATTTCTTTTTCTTTTTTCTTTTTTTTTTATTTATTTAATTTTTTTTTCATTTTACATATCAAGCCAAGTCCACCTTCCTTCCCCCTCTCTCATCCCCTCAACACCCTCCACCCCCCATGCACTCCTCAGAGGGGGTGAGACTTTCCATGGGGATACAACAAACTGACATACTAAGTTGAGGCAGGACCAACTCCCTCCCCGCTTCATCAAGGCTGAGCAAGTTATCTTATCATAGGGAATGAGCTCCGAAAAGCCAGTTCATGTACCCTGGGTAAGTCCTGGTCCCAGTACCAGGGGCCCCACAAACAGATCAAGCCACACAACTGTCACCCACATTCAGAGGGCCTAGTTTGGTCCCCATGCAGGTTCCCCAGCTGTCAGTTCAGAGTTTGTGAGCTCCCACTAGCTAGGGTCAGCTGTTTCTGTGATTTTCCCTATCATTATCTTGACCCCCCATGCTCATATAATCCCTCCTCCCTCTCTTCAGCTGAACTCCAGGAGCTCAGCCCAGTGCTTGGCTGTGGATCACTGCATCTGCTTTCCTCAGTTACTGGATGTAGATTTTATGATGACAATTAGAGTAGTCACTAATCTGATTACAGGGAAGGCTAGTTCAGGCCCCCTCTCAACTATTGCTAGGAGTCTTAGCTGGGGTCATCCTTGTGGATTCCTGGGAATTTCCCTAGCACCAGGTTTCTCCTTAACTCCATAATGGCTCCCTCCATCAAGATACTTCCTTCTTTGTCCTCCCTCTCTGTTCCTCCCCCAACTCAGCTATCTGGATCCCTCATGTTCCCATCTCCCATCCCCTCCCTTCTACCACCCCCTCCCAGTTTACCCAGGAGATCTTAACTGTTTCCCATTCCTGGAGCCCTTGCTTGTCGCTCTTAAGGTCCTCTTTTTTACATAGCTTCTCTGGAGTTGTGGTTTGTAGCTGGTTATCCTTTGCTTTGTGTCTAAGACCCACTTAAGAGTGAGGACATATCAAGTTTGTCTTTCTGGGTATGGGTTACTTCACTGAGGATGATTTTTTTCTAGTTCCATCCATTTGCCTACAAATTTCATGATGTCATTGTTTTTTACAGCTGAGTAATACTCCATTGTGTAAATGTACCACATTTTCTTTATCCATTCTTCAGTTGAGTGGCATCTAGATTGTTGTTTCCAGGTTCTGGCTATTATGAATAATGCTGCTATGAACATAGTTGAGCAAGTGTCCTTGTGGTATGATTGAGCATCCCTTGGGTATATGCCCAATAGTGGTATTGCTGGGTTTTGAGGTAGATTGATTCCCAGTTTTCTGATAAACTGCCATAGTGATTTCCAGAATGGCTGTACAAGTTTGCACTCCCACTAGCAGTGGAGGAGTGTTCCTCTTACTCTGAATCCTCTTCAACATAAGCTGTCACAAGTGTTTTTGATATTAGCCGTTCTGATGGGTTTATAAGATGGTATCTTGGTGTCATTGTGATTTGTGTTTCCCTGATGGCTAAGTATGTTGATCAATTCCTTAAATGTCTTTCTGCCATTTGAGATTCTTCTGTTGAGAATTCTCTGTTTAGATCTGTAGCTCATTTTTTAATTGGATTATTTGGTATTTTGCTGTCTAGTTTCTTTGAGTTCTTTATGAATTTTGGAGATCAGCCCTCTGTCAGATGTGGGGTTGGTGAGGATCTTTTCTCATTCTGTAGGCTGATGTTTTGCCCTAAAAAAGCTTCTCAGTTTCAGGAGGTCCTATTTATTATTTGCTGTCAGTGTCTGTGCTACTGGTGTTATATTTAGGAAGTGGTCTCCTGTGCCAATGTGTTCAAGGCTAGTTCCCACTTTCTCTTCTATTAGGTTCAGGTTCAGTGTAACTGGATTTATGTTGAGGTCTTTTATCTATTTGGACTTGAGTTTTGTGCATGGCGATAGATGTGAATCTGTTTGCAATCTTCTACATGTTGACATCCAGTTATCCTCGTCTTCCTTCATATGTTAATCTTGATGCCTCTCTTAGCACATCCCCCTGTTCCGCACACAATATTAATGTATCACACTTGGCCAAAAAGGGGTTCATGACAAATTTGTCATTGACATTTTGAGTTCTTTTTAGGAAATAAATAATTGAAAATATCTAGAAGTAGTCCTACCTCAGACTATTAGTCCATTTTTAAAAAGATGGAAACTGGGGCTGCAGAGATGGCTCACCAGTTAAGAGAGAGCACTGGCTGTTCTTCTAGAGGACCTGGGTTCAATTCCCAGCACCCATGTGGCAGCTCACAACTGTCTGTAAATCCACTTCCAGAGGATCTGACACCTTCACACCACATGCACATAAAATAAAAAAATAAATTATAAAAAAAAAAAGATGGAAACTGGCATCTTGGCTCATACCTGTCATTTCACTTAGAACGCTGAGGCAGGATGTTTCCATGAAGTACAGCTCAGTCAGTAGTACATTGTAAATCTGGGCCAGTTTAGACTACAGTGTGACATCCTGTGTACAGATAAATGAACAAATGGATTTAAAAGGGTAGAATGCAGCCTTTCTGAATGATGAGCTCAGAATTTGTTTTATCTTGGTACATTGCGGTTGGTGTGTCAAGACCATTAGTACTTACCTAGAGTAAGGGCATTGTCATGACTCAACACGGGGCTAAGAATTTGGTGATTTTACATTCACGTATGTATTTACTTATTTATTCTGGGTGGTGCATGCATTTTCACACATGCAGCCAGTTGGGAAGTGGTTCTGTATACAACAGTGCACTTTTCGAGTTCAGAGCAGAATGTGCAGGATTAACCCAAGTCATTAGGTTTGGATACAGGTACCTTGAAGCAGTCTTGCTGGCACAGGAATTCTACTCTCAAATTTCTTCTTTACTTGGCATCTATAAACAAAGTGTTAGTAAAAATAAAGATTCATTATAGTGTTTTTACCTTATTGAAATACAACTTACACAAGTGAAATTCACAATTTTAAACTGTTTCACCATTTACATCACTTTATTTTGCCATCACTGCTCTAATTCTAAAAGCGTAGGATTAGGTGAGACCCTATCTTTAAAAACAAAAGTTTTTAGGCTGTGTTGGCACACCACTGTGACCCCACTATAGGCAATGGAACCTGGAAGAAAGGAGCGGATGAATGATGTGGACTACAGTCTCATTCAATAGCCACCTTTAGTCATAGCCCCAGACAATTTAAACTGAGGGATAAGAAAGGTCACATGAGTAAAGTTCTCACGAGTTCAAGCTGTATACAATCACCAGCACAATTCAGATATGAAAAATACGTTTTTCCATAGAGGCATAGACATTTAATTAAATAACAGCAGCAAGCACAAATAAATGAGCAACCTGAAGTAAAAGCACTCCAACCCTTATACAGAAGGCTGGGAAAGTGTTAGTGTTTTGGCTTCCAATGTGCAGCTGAAAGAGGCGTGAGCAATCCCAGGTGTGCCTCATTGAAATTGTCAATGCATGGTGAACATCAATCAGGTGGTTTAAATTTAACCTGGATGGGCTGGGGGCCCTTTGAGCTGTGAGGCAGAAGGATCACTCGACTGCACATTGTTTAATGATCTGTGTATGCTTGAGACTCTGGATTTTTGTTTGTGTGTGTGTGTGTGTGTGTGTGTGTGTGTGCCCTGGAGGAAGAAAGGGAAGTGCCTATTGTGTGCAGTTACAGTGCAGGGATAACTTTGCAGTCCAGGTGTAAATTCTGCTGCAATGCCCATCTCTGTAGGTCTGGGACAATTTTTTTTTTTCCTGGAGTGGAAGCCAGGGCTGGCAAGCATTGTGTGCTGTGTCCCTTCACTGCATTCTATCCCTAAGAGAGCAGCTCCTGTCACTCAGTCCTCACTAACCAATGACAGCCTCCAGATGTACCCACCAGTTATAATAAGGGAGGGCACTTCCGGTCCATCGTGATAGCAGCTTGGAGTCCAGGGACTGAGGGAGGATCTCTTGGTTTTTGGGTGCTAGGCTGTGATCCCGCTGCCTGGAGCTGTGAGAACTGTCTGAGCTTGGAATCTATGCCATGGTGAGTCGGTGTGGGGTTCTCCCGGGAATGTGGAAACTGGCGACTGGATTCAGTGTCTTGTTAAATCCCTCTATTCCTGCAAGGTCACGTGATGTTCCCTGGGCTCCTCCGTTGTCCGTCTAGGTCCCTCTGAAGTCCGGTGAAATCCGCTGTTCCTGCCACTACAGGGGCAGTCTGGGAACCTGCATACTCTGAATGATGACACTATCGGCTGCTCCAATGGAGCAGGGGCCAAGTGTGGAAATCGTTGTTGCTGACGACTCTGCAGGGAGTGCATGCGACGCTTTCACTGTCGCCATGGAAGCATATTTGCTTTCTCGCAGAGCCCTGGTTTCTCTATTGTCTTCTGCACTTGGCACTGAACATTCAGGTGTAGAAGCCGTCTGCAGTTAATTCTGTGCAGGGCGTAAATTCTGTCACTAACTGATTTGCATGTAGATGTCAGGATGGTCCAGTAAGGCCAGATTTACTGGGTTTCCTGGCCTCATGTATCATAATTGACTCTATATTGTGTTATTTCTGCGTTTTCTCTTAGGTTCTGTCGATCTCTTTGTTCTTTCCCAGACAGTACAGTCTTTATTGCAGGTGTATTAGAAATTTTGAGATCAGATGGTATCACTGTGTTTGCTATTTTCTCAATCCTGTATTAATTATTTTATTTCTTATGACCTTTTCTCATCAATTTTCTGTTAGTGATAACAAAAATTGTTAGACTTATTATTGGACTGTTGCTTAATCTATAGCTCAGAATCTGTAGTGAAATAATATTGAGGCTTCCTGTCTACATAATGGGATTTCTCGCCTTTGATCAAGTTTTTTGATTTCTTCAGTCAGAAAGGTATAGTTTTGGCTACAGACCTTTGTCACATTTCTATGTATTTCTGGATCATTTGTGATGTATAAGAGATAGGAGGTTATGTGCTTTTAATTTTTTTACATTTATTTTATTTCATACGTATGAATGTTTTGCTTCCATGTACAGTATGTTCACCACATGTGTGTTTGGTGGCCATATAAGACAGAAGGAGGTACCAGATCCCCTGCAACAGCATCTATGGATGACTGTGTGCCACTCACCATGTTAGTGCTGGGAATCAAACCCAGAACTTCTACAAGAGCGATAATTGGTCTTACCTGCTGAGTGATCTCTCCAGTCCTAAACTTGACAGATTTTCAAAACTTTGTAGCTGGGTGGTGGTGGTGCACACCTTTATTTCCCCCCCCACTCCCCCCCAACCCCCACTCCCCCCCCCCCCCCCCCCCCCCCCCCGCCTCCTCTGCAGAGTGAGTTCCAGGACAGGCGCCAAAGCTACACAGAGAAACCCTGTCTCAAAAAACCAAAACCAACAACAACAACAAAAAAAACTTTGTGTGTACCCACACAAGCATACACTGAAAATCGAGTGTTAAGAGAGTTGGGGTTTGCTTAATAATTTTTTTTTTAAAAACCAAACCAAACAAACAAACAAACAAAAAAACAACAGTGTGCTGGTATTGTACTCCTTTAATCTGAGCACTTGGGAAGAAGAGGCAGGAGGATGTCTGTGATTTTTGAGGCTAGCCTGGTCTACAAAGGGAGTTCCAGGATCCAGAGCTACACACAGAGAAACTTCGTCTTGAAAAACCAGTCCCCCCCCACCCCATTCCAACCAACAACAACAAAAAAAAAATCTGCCGTTTACTCAGTAGGTATGCTGGTTAGATTTGGTCAACTTGACACAACCTAGAATCAGACTGGCCTGTAGGTAAACCTATAGTTTATTTTCTTGCTTAATGATTGATGTAATAGGGCCCATCCCACTGTGGGTGGGGCCACTCTGCAGGTGGCCCTGAGTTCTATGAGGAAGCAAGCTGCACAAGCCATGATAGGAGGGCAGTAAGCAGCATTGCTTCAGGTTGACAGCATATGTGAAATGTATAAGACTATGGTGTACATACGTAAGCAAATCTGTTCTTGGCCAGCTGCCCTTGGAGTGTCAGCCAGAGTTGGAGAATTGTCATTACTGAAGATTAATTCATTTCTGAATTAATCTCTAAGTGTGTGGCATGGTATCTCACTGAGAAGGCATTTTAATTCCTGAACAGTTGCACCTTCAAGCTTTTAGAAAAATATTTTTTTTTTTTTTCGAGACAGGGTTTCTCTGTGTAGCTTTGCACCTTTCCTGGAACTCACTTGGTAGTCCAGGCTGGCCTCGAACTCACAGAGATCCGCCTGCCTCTGCCTCCCGAGTGCTGGGATTAAAGGCGTGCGCCACCACCACCCGGCCTAAATATTTTGAGACAAAGTTTGTTATGTGAATTTTCTTTGCCTTGATCTCAGTGGTTAGGCCCCCAGGGCATTGACCCTGCTGTCCTCCTGACTCAACCTCCTTAATTCTTGATTAAAGATTTGTCAAACACACACTTCTAAAAGTACCCATTTGAGTCACAGAGTGGGCTGTCCATTGCACTAACAGGAAAAGGATTTGTGTGTGGATAATGGCTTCTCTATTGAGACCAGATTAGAAGGAATAGTTTATTGTGTACACTTGCACAGGAAATAGTCTAGATAATTGTAGTGGTATTTGCTCTGCCCATGACCTTGGGCTATAGTGCCGGAAGGAGATGGTGCTTCCTGATATTGTTCAAGACCTCTTATAAAGGAAGGGAGAAAGGTCACATGCCCCTTCTCCTTGCTCCTGCCTGTGAGGTGGATTCACTCTAGGTCTGATCAGAGGACAACTTAAGCTATCTACTCTGTTCTGTATTCGTGAGTGTTTTTCCTCAATTTATATTTTAATAAATCCCTATTACCCATTAAATAGACTCATGTGGATTGAATTTAATAGGCAATAGCTAGATTAGAGATTAAGTCATTGAGCTGCAGGTGTCTGTTATAAAGAAGGATCTGATAGGGTAGGGTGAGTGCCTTTCTGTGTACTTTTCCTGTATTTGTTAATTGATACATATGAATGAAGGAAACCAAAATGATAGGTGTACAATTTGTGGAGGTTAGCTTGAGCCAGTGGAATTTCCAAGTGGGAAACTCTCATGTTGGTAAGTGCAAACCTGCTTGGCCCACTTCAGTCAGGTGAGAGGGCTGAGACACAGGGCATTTGGTTGTGGCTTGTGTGTCAGCATACAGCACTCAGCAGCTAACAGTTTACACAGGGCATGGTCATACAGTCTCTTACAAATGTGGACTTGAGTTCTGTGCAGGATGATGAGAATATTTGCGTTCTTCATGCAGACATCCAGTTTGACCAGCACCATTTGTTGAAGAAGCTGTCTTTTTTCCAGTTCCTATTTCTGGCTTATCAAAAACAGGTTGTCTATAGGTGTGTGGGTTCACGTCTGGATCTTCAGTTCTATTCCATTGATAAATATGTCTTTTTATGACAATACCATGTGGTTTTTATTACTATAACCCTGTAGTACAACATCTAATCTAGAATGGTGAGATCTTCAGGAGTTCTTTTATTGTTCAGAATTACATTACCTATCCTGGGTTGTTCGTTTTTCTATTTCAAGTTGAGAACTGTCCTTACATGATATGTAAAGAATTGTGTTGGTATTTTGATGGGGGTTGCAATGAATCTGTAGATTGCTTTTGGTAGGATTGTCATTTTTACTGTGTTAGTCCTACCGATGCATGGGCACGGGAGATCTTTCTAATTTCTCATTTGTTCAATTTCTTTCTACAAAGACTTGAGTTTTTATTATATAAGTCTTTCACTTGCTTAGTTACCATAAGATACTTCATATCGCCGGGCGGTGGTGGCGCACGCCTTTAATCCCAGCACTCGGGAGGCAGAGCCAGGCGGATCTCTGTGAGTTCAAGGCCAGCCTGGGCTACCAAGTGAGTTCCAGGACAGGCTCAAAGCTACACAGAGAAACCCTGTCTCGAAAAACCAAAAAAAAAAAAAAAGATACTTCATATAATTTGAGGCTATTTTGAAAGGTATTATTTCTCTGCTTTCCTTCTCATTTCTTTTGTCATTTATACATAGGAGAGATGCTAATTTTTCTGAGCTAATTGTGTATCCAGCTACTTAACTGAAAGTATTTTTCAGCATAGGAGTTCCTTTGTGGAATTTTTTGAGTCACTTACATATCCTATCACATCTGCAAAGAAAAATGATTTGATTTCTTTCTTTCCAACTTGTATCCCCTAGGTCTCCTTCAGTTGTCGTATTGCTCTAGCTAAGACTTCCGGTTCTGTATTGAGTAGACATGGTGAGATTAGAGGTCTTGTTTTGTTCCTGATTTTAGGTGAATAACATTGAGTGTCTCCATTTAATTTGATGTTGGATATAGGCTTGCTGGAAATTGCTTTTTTTCTAATTAGGTATGTTCCTTGTATCCCTTATCTCTGCAGAACTTCTATCATGAAGGGGTGATGGATTTTGTCAAAGGCCTTTTTTACATCTAATGAGGTGATGATATAGGTTTTTTTTCTTTCTGATTGTTTATATGGTGGATTACATTTCTTGATTTTTTTTGTATCTTGACTCATTCCTACATGTCTTGGATGAAGCCTACTTGAATGCGGTGGATATTCTTTTTGATGTGTTCTTGGATTTGGTTTGTGGATATTTTGTTGACAAGTTTTACATGTATGTTCATAAGGGGAAAGGTCTGTTATTTTCTTTCTTTGTTGGGTCTTTAGGTATTTTGGGTTTCAGGGCAGCTGTGGCATGGGAACAAGGGTACCAGAGATGTAGGTCAAGGGTACAACATTTTTACTATATATGATGACATAAATACATACAACTAGACTGTGGTCTTTAATACGTGTGGTCAACTCCACACTACCACTGATATTGCTACATGTTACAGATAAACTGAATTTCTGTGGGCTTGAGGAATTGGGTGCCTTCAATGAGACAGATGATCAGCAAACTGAATTGTAAGGTAGGGGTGGAAGAGTGTGCAGCATACCTTTGCCAAGTTTGAGGGAATGAACAGCTTTCCTTTTGAGACTATAGATACTTTTTAATTTTTAAATGATATTTATGTGTTTACTAGCTTGTATGGGAGAGGTACGCCATAGAAGGCACATAACCACCTGTATTCAACCCCCAAAGGGGGTTGGGAGGGGAGGCTGGGGGGGGGGAGTAGGAGGAGGGAAGAAGGGGATCTTTGACTGGTGTGTAAAATGAATGAAAAAATTATCTTAATAAAAAAAATAGAATAAATAAATAAAAGCTGTAAGCAGGGAGCTGCCGATCGGGAACAAAGCACAGCCACTCGGCATCCCGGAGTTGCCGAGCATCAAAGACGTCGGCCAGCAAGAAATCAAATGCAGCGGCATTACGTCATGTATTACGAGATTAAATACCGACAGCGTAAACAGGCTGAAATCGCGAAGAAGCTGAATGGAATCTGTGCCCAGGTTCTGCCTTGTTGTCACAGGAGCATCAGCAGCAGGTCCTGGGAACCATTGAGAGAGCCAAGCAGGTCACTGCGCCTGTTATGGGACAGGATCTCCAAGCTCACCATCTATCCCAGCTGCGCGGCTGCTGCCGCTGCTGCCGCTGCCGCTGCAGTTGCCGCTCTTCGTTCTGCTGGCTATTCGTTCTGCTGCTGCCGCTGCTGCTGCTGCCGCCGCCGCCGCTATCGCTGCAGTTGCTGCTCTTCGTTCTGCTGGCTATTCGTTCTGCTGCTGCCGCTGCTGCTGTTGCTACCGCTGCCGCTATCGCTGCTGCCGCCGCCGCTGCTGCAGTAGGGCTGCCGCTGCCGCTGCCGCTATCGCTGCTGCTGCCGCCGCCGCTGCAGTAGGGCTCCAGCCAACCATCGCTTGCAGTCAACGCAAGCCTGCTGTCACTCGGCGCTGAGCTCTCAGACCCACCTCTATAAGGAGGACAAGAACGGACACGATGGGGACACCCACCAGAATTATGATGAGGAGAAGTCGTATTAGCTCCTGGGGGGGGGAGGGGGGGAGGGGAGACAGGCACAGAGAGGACTCAGTGTTCCGAGGGCCACGCAGCACACAGCTCGGTCACTACCCAAGCTTCCACCCCCAGTCCTCGTTCCAGCCTTCTTGCTGTGCACCGTGGGCCTAGGGGACCCCAGAGGGACACCCCAGGCTACAGGGAGCAGGAAGAAGTCCCCCACCTGCAACATTCACCCGGGCCACAGCCGCCAATCTTGGCCCAGAATGTACACGACGCAACGCTAGCTGTCCCTTTCCACCCTGTGCACCCCGAGTCATCCCCATCCCCCTTCTCTGTTTCCCACACTGTAAACCTACTAAGTCCAGACCTCCCCCTACCCCCAGCTCACCCAGCCCGGTTCCCTTGCCCACAAAAGGGACAGAGAGGAAGCTGTGTGAAGGCTCGGGGACTGCAGTGGGTGTGGGCGCACACAGACTTCCCTTCTTCCCTGTCCCGAATAAACATGAGGGATCTGAAGTTGGTTTGTTTATTATTCCTTTTTTGTCCCGTATTCTATAGCTTGTCTTCTAAGAAAGGGGATTTAAAGAAAGAAAAAAGATAAAGTTCAAAAGTGCCCCATGAGTGTCTGTATATAGTTAGCTTTGGTGAGTCGTCTTGGTCTCCCTGGGAGCAGGGAGATTGCTGTACTAAGGGTGGGGTCTAGCTGTGCCTTCAAAATAAAAACATGAAAGGGTTAAAAAAAAACCTGTAAGGAGGGACTCTACAAAGTTGTCTTTTGAGATCCTCAAGCACCATGGTATGCACATGCCCCCTTACTTCACAGAAACACAGTAACCAAGTATTTTAAAAGTGGGACAGGCTGGCCTAGCATTCCTTCTGTAGATTAGGCAGGGCTTATGATATATTAGGATGTGTGTCTCTGCACCATGGATCCAGAAGTGATCTTATGTTTCTTTTCTTAAGATCTTAAATTTTATTTATGTGGAAGGATATTTTTCCTACATGTATATGTGTGCACCACATACATGCAGTCCCCTGAAGAAACTAGAAGAGGATGTCAGGTCCTCTAGGACAGCAGTTACAGATTTTACATGTTTTTCAGCTACCATGTAAATTCCAGGAATTGAAATTTGATTCTCTGTATGAACAGCCAGTGCTCTGAACAGGATGAGCAAAAGACCTCCCCCTAGCACAGCCAAGTGCAGATCCTTCCAAATACTGGGTAACCATGCATGTAGTCAATCCATCCCCTTATGCAGCCCTGCTGTGCAAAGCAAGCTCAGATCTCACTAGTAAACCTCTGTGGACCCCAACAAGTGTGTAGGACTCACACATGACATCCAGCACCTTAGTCTGTGGGGGAAAGCCACTACCAAGATGTGTGTTGAAAAACCTACTGTTGAGGTCCCATATTCTTAGGGGTGAGAAGTGCCCACAAGGAGCTCAGGAATGAGCTGATGGCAGTAGAGGAGACTCAGTCTGGATGCTGTGTAAGCACTGCCTGAGCAGGCCTGAGACAACGTCCACACCACAGAGACAGACCATGGTGTCTCCTGCCGAGGGTTTGATTTGTCAGACTTCTGTTTTTCATGATTCTTTCTCATTTTATTACAAATTTCTTTGCTTTCTGCCTTTTATTCTTTGTTTTTTCTTTTTTTTTCCAATGCAGAAGAGTTAATTGTTTAATCTGAAAGAAAGTGAGCTGGAGATAAGAATTCCTCGAAAAACTCTTCATTTGTTCCTGTTTTACCCTGAGGAAGCTGTGCAGAGATAACGTGCTAACTTGGTTGGAAGTTACCTATGAATGCTTTGCTTCCTATCGTCATCCAGGCAGTGTGGCAAAAAGAGTGCTGTTCTGGTCAATGGTTGGACCAACACGTAGCTAGCTATTTTGCTGGATTTTTTTTTTTTTTAGTTTTGATACATTTTTGTTTTTCTTGTTTTCAGTTTTCTTTTTAAAAATTCTGAATTTGAAGGGCCTTTGAGATTGAGTGAACACACATGCCACAGCATGTGTGAAGGTCAGAGGACAGGTTGGAGGCATGGGTTCTCTCCTGGGCATTGACCTCAGGCCCTCATACTTGGTTGCAAGTGTCTGTACTCACTCAGCCAACCAGCTGGTTCCTGTCGTAGCACTCCCTCCTAACCCACTCATTTCAGTATATTGGTTGTAGTTGCTCTGTTTTCATTTTGGGGATAGAGAACACTGGGTACTCATTCTAGAGCCCCTCTCATGCTTGGCCAGCATCTGTCTGTAGCTAGAGTTTTCCTGCCTGGCCCACAGTCAGGACAAATCTCTCTCACCTGCCAGTCCCACAGCCGCTCAGACCCGACCAAGTAAACACAGAGACTTATAGTGCTTACAAACTGTATGGCCGTGGCAGGCTTCTTGCTAACTGTTCTTACAGCTTAAATTAATCCATTTCTATAAATCTATACCTTGCCACGTGGCTCGTGGCTTACCGGCGTCTTCACATGCTGTTTGTCATTGTGGCGGCTGGCAGTGTCTCTGACTCAGCCTTCCACTTCCCAGCTTTATTCTCCGCCTTGTCCCGCCTATACTTCCTGCCTGGCCACTGGCCAATCAGTGATTTATTTATTGACCAATCAGCAACACACTTGACATACAGACCATCCCACAGCATCTGTCTACTGAATCTTTTTTTTTCTTCTTTTGTGGGAAGTTTTTTTTAATTTAATTTTTAAAATTCATTTTACATACCAACCACAGATCGCCCTCTCATGCCTCCTCCCACTTCCCCACCTCTGCCTACCCTCTCCCTCCTCCCCTTTTCCAAAAGGATAAGTTTGCCCATGGAAGGACAGCAAAGCCTAGTCTATTCAGTTGAGGCAGGACCAAGCCCCAGGGTAAGCAAAGTATCTGACCATAGGTAATGGGATCCAGAAAACCAGCTAAGGTTCCAGGATGGATCCTGATCACACTGCCAGGGGCCACTCAGACAGACCCAGCTACATAACTATCTCCCATATGCAGAGGGTCTAGTCTAGTCCCATGCAGGTTCCACAGCTGTCAGTTCAATGTTTGTGAGTTCCTATGAGCTTGGTTCAGTTGTCTCTATAGATTTTCCATCATGATCTTGACCCCCCCCTTCCCTTGCTCATATAATCTTTTCCCTCTCTTCAACTGCACTCCTGGAGCTCGACCTGGTGCCTGGTTGTGGGTCTTTGTATCTGCTTCCATCAGTTACTAGATGAAGGCTCTATGATGACAGTTAGGGTATTCATCAGTCTGCTTAACAGGGTAGGCCAGTTCAGACACTCTCACCACTATTGCTAGTTATCCTTTGCTTTACATCTAGTATCCACTTATGAGTGAGTACATATCATGTTTGTCTGTCTGAGTCTGGGTTACCTCACTCAGGATAATATTTTCTAGTTCTACCCATTTGCCTGCAAATTTCATGATATCATTGTTTTTTACAGCTGAGTAATACTCCAGTGTGTGTGTGTGTGTGTGTGTGTGTGTGTGTGTGTGTGTGTATTGAGTAGGAACAAGTCTTGTCTTGTTCTTGATTTCAGTGAAATCCCTTTGAGTTTCTCTCCATTTAATTTGATGTTGACTGTTGGCTTGCTGTAAATTGCCTTTATTATGTTAAGGTATGTTGCTTGTATTCCTGATCTCTCCAAGACCTTTGTTATGAAGGGGTGTTGGATTTTGTCAAAGGCTTTTTTTCAGCATCTAATGAGATGATCATGTGATTTTTTTCTTTCAGTTTGTGTATATGATGGATTATATTGACAGATTTTCATATGTTGAACCATCCCTGCATCTCTGAGATGAAGCCTACCTGATCATGATGGATGATTTTTTTTTTAATGTGTTCTTGAATTCCGTTTGCCAATATTTTATTGAGTATTTTTGCATCAATGTTCTATCCCTCTTATTCTTAGCTTTGGTCTTTTCATGGTGTCCCAGATTTCCTGGACATTTTGTGTTGTGACTTTGTTGATTTTAATGTTTTCTTTGATTGATGAATCAGGTTTTCTATTTCCAGCATTCCTTCAGTTTGTATCTCCTTTATTGACTCTATTTCAGTTTTCAAGTCTTGAACTGTTTCCTTCACCTATTTGATTTTTTTCTTGGTTTTCTTAGGTTTCTTTAAGGGATTTATTGATTACTTTCAATTTTTTTGTTTGTCTTTTCCTTGATTTCTTTAAGGGAATTTTTCATTTCCTCTTTAAAGGCTTCTATCCTCTTAAAGTCACTTTTAAGGTTATTTTCTTTTCTTCTATGTTGGGATGTTCAGGTCTTGCTGATGTAGAACCACTAGGTTCTGATGGTGCCATATTGCTCTTTATATTGTTGAGTGTATTCTTGCACTGGCGCCTCTCCATCTCTTCCTCCAATTGGTGCAAATGATGTCCATGTCTTAGGGAGCCACTCTTGGTCCAATCAGCACTCAATCGTCCAATCGGAGCTCTTGGTCTAATTGGAGCTGGTGGAGTCTGTATCTCAGGGAGCAGTTGTAGTCTTGGAGGGTGGGTGGGTTTGAGGGGTGGAGTGAAGCTTGTAAGTGCGGGAGTGGTAGTCAGGCCTGCCTGCTGGCTTGTACCTGGGGCTGCAATGGGTGGGGGTATGTTGTGCCCCTGGGCCTACAGCTTAGAGGCTGGGGTGATTGGCTAAAAGAACAAAGACTCACCTCATAGTCCAATCGGAGCTGGCAGAGTCTGTGTCTCAGGGAGCAGTTGTGGTCTCGCAGGATGGGTGGGGTTGGAGGGTGGAGTGGGGCTTGTAGGTTACAGGGTCCAATGAGGAGTGGTGGTAGTCAGGCCTGCCTGCAGGAGGCCTGCCTGCTGGCCTGCGAATGGGGCTGCAATTTGTAGGGGTATGGGAGCATGGGTTGTGCCTCTGGGCCTAAAGCCAAGAGGCTAGGGTGATTGGCTAGGAGAATAAAGACTCACCTCTTGGTCCAATCAGAGCTGGCAGAGTCTGTGTCTACTGAGTCTTAATAAAAAAAGTTATTTTGAGGCAGGGACTGTTTAAGTTGCCGAAATATTTTGTCAACTCAATGTTTAGCCATGCCAGACCTTAAACTTGTGTTGTTCCTGCCTCAACCTTCCATGTGGTGGGATTCCAGGTGTGTACCACCACTCTCAGCTAAAAATTCATGTGGGAAATTAGCAATTTGAGTCTGCTTTCTTTTAAACAGTAAGGTAGCTAAAGGTGTATCAATTATGTTTTTTTGTTCTGTTTTGTTTTTTGAGACAGGGTTTCTCTGTGTAGCTTTGTGCCTTTCCCAGAACTTGCTTTGGAAACCAGGCTGGCCTCGAACTCACGGAGATCCGCCTGCCTCTGCCTCCCAAGTGCTGGGATTAAAGGCGTGTGCCACCACCTCCCGGCTCAATTATGGTTTCTAAAAATCAACTTTTGGTGTCATTAATATTTTCTTATTCCTTATTATGTGGCTTTCATCTCTAATCTTTACTAGTCTTTCTAAGCCCTATCTTTCTGTGCATTACTCCTTTTGCTTCCATTTTATGTGTGTTTTGTTTGTTTGTTTAAGTTGGAGGTGGGACTTTTGAGAGCCAGGTGTATTGAAGGCTTCCTCAGAGGCCCTGATGAAATCACCAAAGGAACGCTATTGTTGTGTCCTGCCTAAGGCAGATGTGGCAAGGTCTGGTCAGGTACTAGAGGGAGCATCTTGATTGAGTCAAGTTCCCTTGACTCTTCAGCCTGAGAATCTGTTGTTATTAGTCTCATGGTCACTATGAGCTCAGCCTGAGGTATCCTGTGTTCTTCTTGCCAACATTGCTAATTTATCTTTCTGCTGGACTGTCCCATTCTATACCTACAATTAGCATATAGGACCTGTAGATCTTAATGAACTTGCTTAGTTCATGTTTGTGTTTTATGTCTCATCCTATGTCCTCACCCTGATTACCTTCCCTTTTGTAACTCTAATTATTGGTGTTTGATGTCATAGCCCAAGCTTGTTTAACCTTTTGATTCCCTGCCTCAACCTTCCAAATGCTGGCAAGATAGGCCAGTGCTACTACAGAAGGCTGGTAAAGTGTTATTGTTTTGACTACCAATGTGCAGCTGAGAGAGATGTGTTTAATCCTAGGTGTGCCATATTGAAATTGCTGATGCCTGATGAATATCAATTAGGTGTTTTAAATTTGACCTGGATAAGTTGGGTATCCTTTCAACCCTGAGGCAGGAGGATTGTTCCACTGCACACTGAATAATGGTCTGTGTATGCACAGTGCCTAGTAAGAGTAAAGGGAAGTGCCTTCTGAGTGCAGGAAGACTGTAGGGCCACGTTTTTTGAGCTCAGACACAAGTTTTACTGCAATGCCAATCTCTGCAGATCTGGGATAATTCCATGTCTGGGGTGGCAGCACTCTGTCCCTAAGAGAGCTGTTCCTATCATTCAGACCTCACTAGCCAACCAGGACCTCCAGTTAGACCTGCTAGGCAGACCCAACATCCAAAGTGGGGGAGGGCACTTCTGGTCTGCAATGCGGCAAGCTAGGAGGTCCAGGGGCTGAGGAAGGTTCTGGTATTCTTGTGTGTTTACCTGTGATCTGTTGCAGGAAGCTGTGAGGAGAGCTGAGTGAGCTCTAATCTAAGAAATGGTGAGCAAGGACAGCTGTCCCCACAAGGGAGGAGTGGCGGGAGCCTGTATGAGGTTCGCTGGAGTTAGGTGTGCTGATGGGAACCTGTGGCCAGACTTCACATTTAGTGCCAAACTGTTTGGTCCCCCGAGGTCCCTGAAACTCCTAGGTGAAAGCGGAACCTCTGAATGACTTAGTTGCACTGTTGAGCTGTGCAGAGCATGAGGAGCTGGAGCTCTTAAGTGGAAACATCCTTGTTGCAGACATAAACATGCAGTGAGCCCCATCGTCTTTTACTGTCACCAGGGAAGGCCGATTTGCTAACTCTCAGCACCCTAGTTCCTGGATTTGGGGGGTTGGTCACTGCATTGGTGAGATGGCAAGCCTTGAAGTTGGTGACCATATTTACAATTTTTTGTTGTGCGTCTCTGATTTTTATTCCCAACTGTCTAACCAAGTCCTGCACTTTCTGTGTTCCCTTATGAGAGGATTGGTGGATCTTGAGCAGACTTTCCCAGATGGTCAGGCAGGATGATTTTACTGTCTGCAGTCCTCCACCACCCGTCTAGACAGAGTCATAGGGAGGGTCTTGATCCAGGTAAGGTCTTCCTTAGTATACCCAGGATGTTTGGGTAGATTGGGTGCCTCTGGGTCCATCAGTACATGTACAAAGACTGTATCAGTCTGGAGTGCCACCTGCCAGGTGGTTTTGTCAGCCAGATTGTTGCCCCTGGGGATAGGTCCACCCCCTTTCTGGTGCCCTGGGCAATGGATGATAGCCAGTGTCTTGGGTAACCATAGGGCTTTTAGGAGGGCCAGGATCTTGTCTTTATTTTTGATAGTTTTTCCTTCCACAGTTAGTAGTCCCCTTTCTTTGTATATTGCCCCAGGGACATGTGCTGTGGCAAGAGCATACTGACTGTCAGTGTAGACATTAACCCTCCACCCTTGCCCCAGTTCTAATGCCTTAGTTAGGGCTATCAGCTCTGCCCACTGGGCAGACATCCCAGTTAGCATCGGCTCCACCCATATCACTTCCTCTGCAGTGATGACTGCCGCCCCCAATACCTCCAGCCGTCTTGTACGGAGCTGCTGCAATCAATACCAGGCCATTTCTGCCTGGGCAATGGGGTGTCCTGTAAGTCTGGCCTTACACTATGTGCCTGGGCCAGGAACCCAGAGCAGTTGTGCAGCGGTGCTTCCAGGTCAGGATTAGGCAGTAGAGTAGCTGGATTCAGAGTTGAGGGCACCTGGAAAGTTATTCTGGTGGGATTAAGCAAGAAAGCCTGATGAGTCATTCGGGCATTACTCGGCTATCAGTCGGGGAGGGGTCTTGCTTGGGAACTCCCTCAAGAGCATGGGGTGTTGATTATGGTGAGACTTTGTCCCAAGATCAGCTTGTCAGCATCCTTGATCAGTTGGGCCACAGTCACTATTATGTGGAGGCAGGGTGGCCATCCGGCTGCCACAGGATCCAGTTTCTTTGACAGATAGGCTACAGGCTGTTGCCAGGGGCCAAGTGTTTGGGTTAGGACTCCCTTGGCTATCCCTTTGTTTTCATCTACATATAGATGGAATGGTTTGGTCATGCCTGGCAGGCCCAGTGCTGGAGCCGAGAGCAGGCTTTTTTTGAGTTTGTCAAAGTCCAACTGGTGGTCCTTAGTTCAGGTGAAATCTCTCCCTTCTTTGGTGACCTCATATAAGGGGTTGACCAGTTCTGCAAAACCTGGGATCCACAGGCGACAGAAACCTGCTGAGCCTAAGAACTCTCTCACCTGCCTGGCAGTAGTAGGTGTTGGGATCTGAAGTACTGTTTCCTTCCGCACGTCCGAGAGCCACCACTGCCCTTCCTTCAAGACGTACCCCAGGTATGTTACCTGCTGCTTGCAGATTTGGGCTTTCTTGGCTGAGGCATGGTAGCCTAGGTCTCCCAGAGTCTGCAGTTGCTCCTCAGTCCTGGTCAGACAGGTTTCTTGATCTGCAGCTGCAATCAGTAAGTCATCAACATACTGTAACAAACTGATTTCTGGGTTCTGTGCCCAGTACTCACCCAGGTCCTCATGCAGAGCCTCATCAAAGATGGTAGGGGATTTCTTGAATCCTTGTGGTAGTCTGGTCCATGTCAACTGGCCACTGATCCCGACCTCTGGGTCATGCCATTCAAAGGCGAAGTACTGTTGGCTTTAGGGGGCCAGAGGCAGATTGAAAAAGGCATCTTTTAGGTCCAGGACAGCATACCATTGCTGGTTTGGGGGGCAATGAGCTGAGTAGGCTGCACGGGTTAGGCACTGTGGGGGTATGTGTCAATCACCCTCTTGCTAACCTCCCACAAGTCCTGGACTGGTCTATAATCATTGGTATGAGGCTTCTTGATGGGCAACAGGGGTGTGTTCCAGGCCGACTGCACAGGCCTGAGGACACCTAAGTTCAGTAGCCTCCTGATGTGTGGTGTGATGCCCTTCTTGGCCTCTAGGGGAATGGGGTACCTTGACTGGGTCTGCCCCCGACTTAATTTCCACATAGTTGGGGGATTGGGGGCAATACATCGCCAGCCCCATTCCCACTGTTTGGCCCCAGGTCGATGGGAACTCCCGTAGCCATTTTCCCATCTGGGTATCAGGCTCAGTGGCTACCTGATGCAGCTTGTACTCTTCAGTCAAATTCCTGGTCACCAGTACAGGAATGGGTTTTCCCTTTTTATTAAGCAATTTATCTCTTTCATTAGAGAAATATATCTGAGCTTTCATTTTGGCCAGTAAATCATGGCCTAACAAGGGGTATGAGCATTCTGGAATTAACAGGAATGAGTGGTTTACCTGGCCTGTTCCCAAGTCCACAGTTCTTCGGGTAGTCCATGAATAAGGTTTGACTCTGGTGGCATCCTGAAGCCAAGTCTTTTTGTCTGTCATGGGTCCATCAGCCCTCAGTAGCAGAGTTCTGAGCTCCCATGTCCACCATTAAGTTAATTGGTCTCCCCTCCACTTTTAGTGTTAACCTAGGGCTTGGGGAGGGGGCCAAACCCTGTCTCCCCTAATCACTGTCCATATCCTGCTGGCTAAGGACTATAGTATTGCCCCTAGCTGCCTTTGGGGGGCATTCTTTGGCCCAGTGCCCTTCCTCTTTACAGTACGTGCATTGTTTTTTCCCAGCTGGGGCCTTTGTTACCTCTCGGCTTTGTATCCTCCCTCCTCTCCAGCTGCCAGGCGCTGCAGTCGTCCTAGGTGCTCTTTCAGTTCTGCAGTAGCAGCCAGCAGCTCACTAGTGAGGTGCCGATTCTTGTGTCGCTCACTTTTGATTTTCTTTTCCTCTTCACTATCCCTTCCATTATACACTTTCTCAGCCACCTCTACTAAATCCCTAATGCTTTTTTTCTTCGAGGCATTCCAGCCTCTGTAGCTTTCTCTTGATATCTGGAGCTGACTGGTTAATAAAGCCAGGGTCAAAAAAAAAAAAAAAAAAAAAAAAGCCGGGCAGTGGTGGCGCACGCCTTTAATCCCAGCACTCGGGAGGCAGAGCCAGGCAGATCTCTGTGAGTTCAAGGCCAGCCTGGGCTACCAAGTGAGTTCCAGGAAAAGGCGCAAAGCTACACAGAGAAACCCTGTCTCGAAAAACCAAAAAAAATAAATAAATAAAGCCAGGGTCATTGCAGTGGCATTTTCCTGGGTCTCAGAATCATAAGGCGTATACCTTCTTAAGGCCTCCTGGAAGCACTCCAGGAATGCTGCTGGGCTTTCATCTGCTCCCTGTCTAACATCGTAGACCCTACTCAAATTTGCAGGCCGCCTTGTGGCTGCCTTGAGACCTGCCAACAGAGTGTGGTGATAGAGCAGGAGGCTTCAGCCCTGTTGTAGTCCCACACTGGGCAAATCAGGAGGAAAGCCGCATCTTTGAGAGTCTGGTTAGCTGTGGGCTCTCCAGTAGGGCCTTGGTCTGTATCCAGTCTCTCTCCTCTGTCATGAAGAGGATCTACAAAAGCTGCCTACAGTCATCCCACATGGGAAGGTGGGTGAAGAGAATTGTTTCAAAGAGGCTAATCAGCTCCTTAGGATTTTCAGAGAAGGGTGTATTTTGGGCTCTCCAGTTGTAAAGATCACTAGTGGCAAAGGGCCAGTAGTAGTGTGATTGATTCCCATCCTGGTTGGGAGGTCCTGCTACCCTAAGAGGAAAGACTGTTGTGCCAGGATCAGGGGTATCTCTCCTACAACTGTGGGTCCCAACAACTGGTCCCTCTCTTGCCCCAGGGGCTGCAGCATTCGGAGCCAGAGGAGGAGGAGCCAGCTGGACTTGCAGGGGGGCTGGTAGTGGGATGGCTGCACCAGGATTGGGGGCAGAAGGGGGGATGGAAAGATCTCTTCCTCTGTGTTGCCTTCTTGAAGGACCTCCGGCTTAGGAGCTGAAGGGGCCTTGGTGGCTAAGTCTTTCTCAGCAGCGGCCAGGACTTTAACCTGTTGGGGCAAGAATGGTTTAATCCGGGAAGGGGGGGTCCTCTACCAGGTCCCTCTAGTCCACTATGTAGGGCACTTGGTTGGGGTACCCCACTCATGGTCTGAAGACAGTCTCCTCCACTGCCCCAATAAGGGCCAGGGCCAGCCAACATCGAGTGCCAGCTATTTAGACTTACAATAGGTGACAAGTTTAGACTTTTAAATCAGAATCAAAAGATTATGAGCACTTGTGTTTATATCTCGGTAATGAGTTAAGACTAAGTCCAGAGAAGAAGTCGTCTGTCCCATAGTGTTCGTCATGGTTAGAAACACAAATACAGAGAAACAGACACCAAGGAGACCAAAGGCACAAGAGAAAAGCTTGCACTAACAAGACTGAAAGCAGGGTGTTAAATGGAGTGATGGCTTGCTGCCATGTGGGAGCGACCCACTTGTGCGTCCAAATGCCATCCAGATACACAGATTTGGGGCTCTCTGTCCCCACTATTAAATGTCTTCCAGCCCCTTGTGATCATGGTTCTCTGGTGTGTCTGCCCTTAACCATTCCTGACCACAATCACTGACTTAGGTGCACACGAAACTAAACACAGACAGACAGACTGACAGACAGGACAGACAAACAGACACTTACCAGCTGGTCAGAGGCCCTCTGGTCTGGAGTCTGTGGGGTCATGAGGGTTCCTAGCCAACACACCAAATGTTATGCCCATGTCGCGAATCTCCCAGAGACCACCAGTCACACAAGGGTCTTTTTATTTTCAGGTTCGAACCCAACCACTACCCTATGCTCCAATGCAGCAGATGGAGAGAAATGTGGCAGCAGCAGCAGGCTCACAGGTAGGAGAGTTTTTAAAGGGAAAACCACCAGCTGGGAATTACATGCCTTGGCAGTTTGGGATTGGATGAAGGGATATGGGGCAGGGCGATTTTTTTTTAAACTATTGGTCTAGACTTTTGGTGTGAAACCACATTTGAAACTATTGGGTTAGACTTTTGGAAGGAAACCCTATTTGAAACTAATTGGCTGCTTCTAGGGTATCGGTTTCATTGTCACCGCACATTCCTGAGATTCTTCCTGGAACTGAGTACAGCCCCCAGTCACCAGGCGGTCTAAAATGGTGGCCCTTCCCTAAGATGGAGTCTGTAAAGTCAGTTCTAGGCCTTCATATTGCCTTTACAAACCTCTTTCATTTGCCTCTTAAGGGGTTTGATGAAGCCCTGAAGCTTTTCTCTGTGATGATATGGAGCCTGAGCAATGGATGTCACCTGATGTCAGTCTTCTAGAGCAGGCAGATGCACTGATCACACAGTAGTTGTAAGTAGTCCTCACAGAAGTGGGTCAAGACTTGATTGTGCTTCACATCGCTGGGCCTGGTCTCCTGCCTCTTGCTTTTGCTCTTGCTCTTCCTGCTATGGAGCTCCTGGGTAATCCCAACCATCCTTCCAAGCTGGGCATTGCTTCTGAAGTTCCCCTCTTGGAATTGCTGTCAACAGACAGGACAGTAGAGCTTGCCTTGTAGATCTGCCCGTAAGTCCTTGATACAGGACTGACTGAAGTTGTGTGCACATTTGATGGTGACTGGGTCTGTCAGCTCATCCAGACACAAGGGGAATTTGTCCTCTGCCTGGAGAGTTTCCAAGGTCACCACCAGTGCCATTTGGCTGGGAATGAAGCCCATCTGGACCCAGGTAGGCTTCTTTCTGAGGATTGTCTCTGGGTACTCAGCAGGAACAAGCAGACTCAATTGCCCAACAGTTCTCACTGTTCCTCCTGGAAACAGCTGTGGACCCACTGATGTCTCTTGTGTTTCCCTCAGTGATGGAAGCCTTGAGGCCTTTGAGATTTTAGACTCTAATTCCAGTTGTCAACAAGGTCCTTTGCATGGGCCCACAGCCAGTGACAGCTCAGGTGGACAGCTACTGTTCTGGACTCTGGCAACTCACAGTTGGGTTGCATAAAAATAAATTTCTTAAAAAAGTTTACTTTGGATGTTTACACTCAATGCCCAACTCCAGTCAAACTCAGAGCAGCATCACATGTCCCAGTCTGTTGTTCCCAAGCCTGTAATATGGAGCCATAGTTCCTCGGCCTATTTGCCTGCCCCCACAGCAGGACTGGGGGAAGGAGAGAGCCCCAAGGCAGACTGACAATAAACAAGGCAGAGCACAGACTTGATTTAATTTCTCTGTAATTCTTGATCCCCCTGCTTCCACCTGCCAAGAGCTGAAATTAGATGGCTGGGATTACAGGAGTCCTGCTGGGGATCAATCCCAGGGTCACAAGCATGCTAAGCAAGCGCTCTACAAACTGAGCTAGGTCCCTAGCCCGTATTTGGTTTTGTTTTTTGTTGCTTTGTTTTGCTTAGTTTTAATTCTTGGTTTTTGTTTTTAAGACAGTGTCACTATGTAGCTCCAGCTGTCTTGAAACTCACTATGTAGACCAGGCTGGACTCAAACTCACAGAGATCCACCTGCCTCTGCATCCCAAGTGCTGGGATTAAAGCATGCACCATTAGGCTCAGTTTGGATCTTTTGACGGAGTTTCATACTGTAGCCAAGGATGACCTGGGACTCCCCATGTATACAGACAGCCCAGGATTGCATGAAATTTGAAGCAGTGCCATTTGTTTCAGCCTCCTAAGTGCTGGAATTAAATCCACATACTGCTGGATGGGTCTTTTGTTTTAAGGATGCTAGAGATGAACCACTGAGCCTTGCTTGGGTTAAGCAGGAGTTACATCAAAGATCTAGTTGTATCCCAACCACCAGCCATACTTTGGATTCAGGTAAATAAGGATAATCTTGCTATAACCTTTCACCTTTCTTTTCTTTTTTTTTTAATAGAAAAATCTGCACACTAGTTGATTTTCCTTTTTCATGTTTGTTACTTTATAGTTAAATGTGCCACAGAATACCTTATAAAGTAAAAACCCAGAAGACAGATAACCCTTAATACACAAATAAAAATGAACCCCTGCATGGTTTGGTGAGGCACATCTTTAATCTTAGGTAGAGATGGAGGCAAAGACATCCTATTCAAGGTCATCTTTAGAGACACAGCTGATTTTGAGGCCAGCCTGGACTATATGAAACCCAATCTGAAAACACAAACCTATTCATAAGGTAAAGGTGCTAAGCCTGATGATCTGATTTCAGTCCCAGGGACCCACATTTTGTCTTGTGATTGACACGCCCACATTATGATACATGTGTACACAAGCACACATACACATGCATGGAAAAATAAATGTTAATAAAAATTGAAGAAACAGGGGGCTGGAGAGATGGCTCAGCGGTTAAGAGCACTGGCTGTTCTTCCAGAGGTCCTGAGTTCAATTCCCAGCAACCACATGGTGGCTCACAACCATCTGTAATGAGATCTGGTGCCCTCTTCTGGCCTGCAGGGATATGTGCAGACAGAACACTGTATACATAATAAATAAATAAATAAATAAATAAAATAAAAAAAAAATAAAAAAATTGAAGAAACAGAACAAACTTTCATTCCTCTCTTATTTCGTCCCTCCCCTAGTTTGACCACCCCATTCCCTCAGGTTCTTATCCCCATCCTCTCCTCTCCACTACCCACCCATCCCTAGTTTACTCATGGAGATCTCCTGTTTCCCCTTCCCAAGGTGATCTGTATGTTCCTCTTAGGGTCCAGGGAGACATTATGGAGTAAGGGAAAAACCTGGTGCTAGGGAAATTCCTAGGAATCCACAAGTATGATCCCAAATTAGACTACTAGCAATAGTGGTGAGGGTGCCTGAATTGGCTTACCCTGGTAAGCAGATTGGTGAATACCCTAACTGTCATCATAGAGCCTTCATCCAGTATCTGGTGAAAGCAGATGCAGAAATCCACAACCAAGCACCAGGCCAAGCTCTGGGAGTCCAGGGCAAGAGAGAGAAGAGGGATTATATGATCAAGGGAGGTCATGGATGAGGAAATCTACAGAGACAACTGAACCAAGCTCATAGGAACTCACAAACATTGAACTGACAGCTGTGGAACCTGCATGGGACTGGATTAGATCCTCTGCATATGGGAGATAGTTATGTAGCTGGGTCTGTCTGAGTGGCCCCTGGCAGTGTGATCAGGATCCATCCTGGAACCTTAGCTGGTTTTCTGGATCCCATTACCTATGGTCAGACACTTTGCTCAGCCTTGATGCAGCGGGGATGGGCTTGGTCCTGCCTCAACTGAATGTACCAGGCTTAGCTATCCCCCCCATGGGAGAACTTACCCTTTTGGAAGAGGGGATGAAGAGTGAAGTGGAGGGGGGAGTGGGAGGAGGGAAGAAAGGGGATTTATGGTTGGTATGTAAAATGAATAAAAAAAAATTAAAAGAAAAAGGAACAGAACAAACAAGCTTACAAAATTATTTTCTGCTTTTCTTAATTTTTTTTCCCTTTAGACAGAATCTTACTAACTCTTGAATACTTGCCTAGAACTTGCTATGTAGACCAGGTTGGCACTTGCTTCTCCAGTGTTAATATTAAAATGCATCTCAAAATGCTCAGCCTTAGTTTTTACTATTAAAATGCACTACCTAGATGATGTAACTTGGCAGGGAAAAAAATGTAATGCTAATATCAGCTTTTTACTGAACTTGAGACCAACCTCAACTAGTTGAGACCTGTCCCCCTAAAACATAAACAGTTGTGTTTGTTGATGCACAAGTGTGATATCAGGTCTCAGGAAGCAGAGGCAGAAGGAACTGAACAAGCTCAGCCTACTGTTTACATAGAGTTCCTCACCAGTTAGGCCTACATAAGGTGATTTTGTCCCCAACACCAAAACAACAAAAGATGTCACAACTCATAAAAATGAATACCTACAAGTGGACTTGCAAGTGTATGCAATACTTAAGACACCAAACATGGAAAATAGGGTGCTTAAGATGTAGGGGAGGGGTAGAGCACTTGACCTAGCATTTACAAAGCTCTGGGTCCCATTGTAGCACCTCAGAAAAATATCTTCTATGAGATAGACTCCTTCTATGTTGTCACTGATGCCCTGCCCCTTTCTATGTAGCCCAGGCTGGTCTAAATGCTTGGATTTCAGGCATGTGCCACCTAGAAATCTTCATATATTGTTTTAAAAAAATCTCCTAAAGAGTCTGGGAAAAGACTTCATAATCAAACAGAAGCACTAACAGCAGAATGCATTTACACTCCTCTTGCCTCAGGAGTTCAATCCAGCAGAACATAGGCTCTGTCAGCTCCTTTCTGTTCTCCCCCACTTCAGAGTTCCATTTAATTCAGTTCAGGTGAATCATCCATGTGCTGGCTGGTTTTATGTCAACTTGACACAAGTCATCTAAGAGGACGGAGCCTCAATTGAGAAAATGCCTCCATAGGATTAGGTTTCAGGCAAGACTGTATGTGTTTTTTAAAATAGTGATTGATAGGGAGGGCTTACCCCATTGTGGATGGTGCCATCCATGGGCTGGTAGTCCTGAGTGCTATAGGAAAGCAGGCTGAGCAAACCATGGGGAGCAAGCCAATAAGCAGCACCCTCCATGGCCTGTGCATCACACTTCTTGCCTCAAACCCTGTTTGAGTTCCTGTCGTGACTTCCTTCAATGATGGACTATGTTATGGAAGTGTAAGCCAAAGAAATCCTTTCTTACCCAATTGCTTTTGGTCATGGTGCTTATTACAGCCATAGGAACCCTAAGATAATCAGACACCCCCTTTTTGTTCAGACAAAACAAAACCATCTTTGGTGTCCAGATCTGTTTCTTCACTATCCAAATAGTAGGAGCATATCCCATCTCACAGTCAGATTAAGAAGTCAGCTCAAGGCATGATTTCTGATAGGCCTTAGTTCAACATTTGTTGTTGCTTGCTTCTTGACTCTTTTTGGGGGGCCCCACCACCCAGCTACCAAATAAATTCACACATGGAGACTTATTCTTACATATGAATGTCCAGCCTTAGCTTGGCTTAGTTTCTTGCCAGCTTTCCTTAACTTAAATTATCCCATCTACCTTTTGCCTCTGGGCTTTTCCCATTCTCTTACTTGTGTAAATCTTACTCTTACTCCATGGCTTGCTGGTTGTATAGCTGGGTGGCTGGCCCCTGATGTCCTTCCCTTCTCTGGCTCCTAGCTTTTTTCTCTCCTCCGAAATTTCTCCCTCTATATATTCTTTCTGCCTGCCAGCCTTGCGTATCCTTTCTCTTGCCTTGCTATTGGACAGTTCTTTATTAGACCATCAGGTGTTATACACAGGCATAGTAACACAGCTTCACAGAATTAAACAAATGCAACATAAACAAAAGTAACACACCTTAAAATAATATTTTACAACAAACATTTCTTGTCCTGGCATGGTCACACAGGCCTGAAATGTCAATACTTAGTAGGCTGAGACAGGAAGATCATGAGCTTGAACTCATCTTGGCTATATGGCAAAAGATAGTCTCGAGAATAAACGGATAAATACATATTAGCTGGATCTGTTTTTTGGTGAGTTAGTTTTTGGCATTCCATGGGTTGTGTGACCTTGAACAAGCTACTAGCCTCTACAGGCCTTAGTCTGCTCTTTGTAGACTACTGGAACAGTTACACTCAGGGAAATGAAGAATCGAGAGTTTTCAGGTACTGTGGACATTAGCACCATATCAAGACTCTGACCCCACCTCTGTCTCTCTTACTTGCTTTGAACAGAAACCAAGCCTCAGTGTAACATCCTGGAAGAGGGCTCCAGCCTCACTTCACATCATTTCCAAGTGCTGAACCCAAACAGTCAATAATCCTCTGACTCCTGAGGATATTTTAAACAAGCATTAAGATGCCAAAAGCCACGATAAATGAGTAAGATTCAAAAGGCTGGAACTCTTCAAATTCCCTGGAGAGGCAGATCTCTTCTGTGACACAGAGAAGCCTTGGGAAACCCCAAATCTTATTTCACCCAGGCTCCACCTCCCATGTCACCCCAGAATTCCTGCTTACATTGAGTCCTGAGCCTTGGACTTTTAACACACATTCATATAAAAGATGCCCAAGCAGAGAGGACCCCACCAAGACAAGAACTTTCTGGGAGTGGGAAGGGGTGAGGTGCAGGGAAGAGAGATGCTAGGGGTGAGTTTTCTTCTGTGAATTCCTGTAGCCCAGGCTAACCTAGATGTTGTGTTCTCCCTATTTCAACTCCTAGGATTACAAGCATGTTATACATACAATGCTGGGAATCAAGCTGTGGGCTTCTTATATGTACATGCTCCTAGGAAAGCCCTTTACCAAACAAGCTACATCCCTACTCCCCTTTAAGAAATGTAAGTGTTGTATGCCTTTAATCCCATCACTCAGGAGGCACCGGCAGATGGATCCCTGAGTTCTAGGATAGCCAATTTATACAGTGAGTTCCAGTAATTCAGGGCTACACAGCGAAATCCTGTCTCAAAAAAGAATGAAAGGAAGAAAGGAAAGAAGGAAAACAGAAAGACTTAAGTACTAAAGCCAGGCATGGTGGTCTACACCTTCAATCCCAGCCCTCAGGAGGGAGGAATAGACAGATCTCTATGTGGTCAAGGATTCAGGCCATCCAGAGCTACATAGTGAGACCATCTCCCCAAATAAACAGGAAATGTAAGTGACAATAGTAAATCAGCATTTGGAAGTTACTTTTGTAGAGGTCGCTGAATCTTCCCTTGAGTGCACTAGGTATGTAAATGAAGGAAAAAGGCTGCCTTCTTAGTTTGCATCTGTCTGTGCCATTTTCTTTGGCTCTGGGCATAGCTGTAAGTCATTACCCTAAACCTGGAGTCTCCTTGGTTCCAGGGAGAACATAATTTCCCATGACTGAACCCCCACAATTCCCTACCCCATACCCACATACACCAGATGAGAACAGTTACCTTCATTGATGTCAGGCTGCACCCTTGAGCTTGAGTGATCGTTTTCCAAGGGCTAGCTTGATCCCCTCAAGAATGACAGTGATGAGGACTTGTGACCACATTTCACAACCAAGACAGGTTGACCAGCCAGACATACCTCAACCGGGAGCAGTTAATTGTGCATGCCTGTACGCTACCCCAGTGCTTTCTCTACTGCAACCTGGAGCTCACACCAGGTTTGCTTGATGAGCCACCACTTTGCCAACTGTTACATGCCCAGACTTGTGTAATTAAATTATTACATATCAGTAGCTGAGGGATGATCTTGAAATCTGGATTCTTCTTCCATTCTAGGGGCTGGAGTTAAAGCCTTGAACAACCACACCTGGGTTCATTCTCCATCCCTATTCTTCACCTTTTCTGGTCTCTTTCAACTGTTTATAGTGGACACTTAGTAGAGCCTAGTCTGTTGGGCCTATCTAGGTCAGGCGTTTCTTCTGAAAACCTTGTTAAAAAGAGCTGACCATTTCCCTTTAGCCTGGATATTTCCTAACAGAGAGACTGGTTGCCCCTGTGTGCTGGAGGTGTCTTGTTTGCACCTGTGGCTGACATCTCCACATTCACAATTCCAAAACTAAATCAAGGGTCTGCTTCAGATCACAGTGCTCAAGACTGCATCTGATCCCCCTCACTCCTCCCCACACTTGAACCCCCCATGTGCTCCTCCCCCCACCTGCTCCTCCTCAAGTGATTTCCATTTCAATCAGTGGAGCTGTATTGGCTTCTCTGCTCTAGCAGCACTACTTAGCTGTTAGACATCTCTCCTTTACCTGATGGTCCAGGGGGTCCTTTCACACTACATTCTTCTATAAGGAAGCCTGGGTTGCCTAACTGACCTTTTGTCCCTCAGCCTCAATATCAATTCTGTCACAGAGAATATAACTGTGGAAAGTGTATTTGTCTTCTTTCAGGTTATACTGAAGCATAAGCAGGGAACTGAGCTCACTGGCCCCAGCAGACCTTATGAAGGAAGGAGACCTTAAAGTGCAGGGACCTTTCAGAAAGGTCAAGTGGCAGCTGACAGAAGCAGGACTGTATAGACATTCTGGAGAAATCCTGAAAATGTCCAAGGAACTGATTGATTTGAGCAATTTCCATGGTGCAGCAGAGAGTTTTCTGTGTTGTGTGACTGTTTAATAAATAATGTTGATTCAGAAGTCTCCTGATGCATGCATCTAGGACCAGTAGTTTGGGAGCCCGAGACAGGAGGGCTGCTAGAGCCTCCAGCACTGACCTACCTCCCTCTTTTCCCTGCTAGTAAACACAGTCCTCCTGCATTGTGACAGGCACTAGGGCACATATGTGGTGGGGTCTGAGGACAAATTTTCTGAGGTTTTTCTTTCTTTCCACTTTTACATGTATACCAGTGTTCAAATTCAGGTCCTTTGGCTTATATTGGTATGACAAATAACTTTATTTTGGCCTGCTAGTCCAAATCACTGGCCCACTGCTTTATTTTTAAAAGAGGCTTTATCTTTCAGAGATATACTTTGAATTGTCTTTGTAGCCCAAGCTGCCAGGAACTACTTTACACACTTAGCCCAGCCTGATCTTGAATTTAGTTTTCCCGCCTCAGCCTCCAAGTACTGGGATTGCAGATCACTTTTAAGACAGAATTCTACAAATGCACAAAGTTCTTTCTCTATTACACTCAGCCCTTTTCTTTTAAAACCTTTCTGCTATGTATCCTAAGAAAACCTGGTAATCAAAATCCTTTAGCCTCAGCCTAAGGAATGTTGAAATTACAAGGATGAGTCATTGTAGCAGGAAATTTACCAGTAGAAAGAAAGATCCTGATCTCCATGACTGAACAGTGGGAGCTGAATATATGTGTTGTGATGATATGATGGCTAACAGGACTGATTTTGGAGAAAATTAGTCTCCCCCCTCCAATCTGCAGTTTGTATGGGTAGGTGGGTCTAATGTCTTCCAGGCTGACCTAGAACTTCATGTATTCCAGGATGACATGCCAATCTTCCTGCTTCCATTTGTCAGTTGCTGAAATAATAGGCATGCACCATCACAGATGTTTTATGTAGTACTAGTAATTGAATCCAGTGTTTGTTTCATGCTACAAGCACTCTACCAAATAAGCTACACCTTCAGTCCTTGAAGCACAGTTTATCTACATATTCTTCAGACACTAGATATGATTTCCCTTATACCATCAGTTCTCTTGACACAGGCTATCTGTTTGTAATTTAATCCCCTTCTGACATCAGCTGGAAAAAATTAGATCCCACAAAGTAAAGAGTTCAGACTCAGAGGAGCCCTCACTTGGATATCCATTATATATCCATGCCTCCCACACTGATCAATCAGCTATTAATCAACTGTGGGTTTTGGTGACCTTCTCCTCTGCATAACTTTTAAGATAGCTCACAGTGGTTGTGGTAGCAGTGGTGTGATTTGCCTTAACTAGGGAATCACTTTACTTACACTTACAGGTCTTGGTGACTGTATCTTCTTCATAAATACATCTTTCCTTTTTTAAACACAAAAATCTACACTTTACACAAAACATCAAAGGTAGGCTTGAAGCTCAGTAGGTCGAGTGTTGGCTTAGCATTGTACCAGCCCTTGATTTGGTCCTTTGTGTAGCATACACTGGGTCAACAGCTACAATGCCAGCACTTAGGAGGCTGAAACAATGAGATGACAAATTATAGGCCAGTATGGACTACACTAAGAGAACTTGTCATATGTATGTGATATATATACACATATATCACAACATCAACCAACCAAATCCATTCAAATGTTTGTGGACATCATTGACCACAGAGGGAGCTTGAGGCCATCATGAGATACATGACACCTTGTCTCATAATTGAATAAATAAAGAATTAATATATAAAAAGGTTGAAATATTAATGTTATGATGATACTGAAATACTGGGCCCAGTGTTGTTTTGTGTTCTCAAATATTACTGTGCAACTTTAAAAGTAATACTGAAATGTTTCATCATACAACATTCCATGATGTGCAATAGGGTTGGCTTATCAAAATTCTAAATATATATAGACAGTATTTACAAGAAAAAGTAATATTTATACACTATCTAGATGGTATAAACACACACAACTAGGCAGTAGTCTCTAACATGAGTGTTATACCCAGCACAAACACCAAAATATCTGCATATTATAGATTAACTGGATTTCTGTTTTCTTGAGTATTTCAGTTACTAGGTGCCTTGAATGAAACAGATGATCATTAAGCTGAATTCTAAGGTAGGGTCAGGGGAATGTTGTTGCAGGATATTTGATCATACTGTGAACCTCGAGATTTCATTATTTACTGGAAAAATCTGTTTCTAGTTGTGGTGTGGCTCAGCCCTAGCACACACCTTTAATCCTAGAGATTTGGGCTTGAATATTGTAAACAAAATTTGAGTCCCATGTTGGGTGCTTAATGTTGCTTTTATCCAGATCTTAGCCATTCAATTTTATCAATAAAGACTCAGAAGCCAGATGCAGGAGTGAAAGCCTCCTAGCTCAGAGGCAGAGAAAGTACCCAGCTGACCTTCCTCTTTAGTTGACATCTCAGAAAATACTTCTTCCTCCTCTCCCATCTCAAACAACTCTCCTTTTTAACCCCATGTCTCTCTTTTCCACTTCCTGTGTGTCTCTCTCCATCCTATTGACTCCTTTTTACTCTCTATTTTTTTCTAAATAATCCTATGTTCACTTCCTGTCAACTGGTTGCTTGCTCTGCCTCTTGACCTGTGATTGACTTTATTTAATCCTGTTTAAAATAAGCAGAAGTCTCTTGGATTAAAGGTGTGTGCTAGAGCTGAGCCACAACTAGAAACATATTTTTCCAGTAAATAACTCAATCTTGGGGTTCACAGTGTGACCAAATATCCTGCAGCAGAGCATGGAGCATACCTTACATGTCAGCAATGGAGAAGTGAACTGGGGCAGGATTCTTACCAAGTTCGAGGGAATGGGTGGCTTTCCTTATGAGAACCTAGATACATTTTAATTTTTAAATATTTGTTTACTAGCTTGTATGGGAAAGGGTATGCCCATGTCATGGTCCCCATGTGGAACCCAGAGAACAACTTATGTGAGTTGGTTCTTTCTTTCCGCTATGTGGGTCCTGGAGATCAAACAAAGTCAGAATTCCCAGCCATCAGGAAGCTGGATAGGAAGATCAAGTCTGAGGACAGCAAGCCCATCATTTTTTAACCACCTTTATACATACATTTTCAGTTCCTTCACTTTACTGGGCCTTCACACCCTATTAATATCCTTAATTCTCCTAGTCTACAATTTCAAGCTAAGTTCAGTCTTATTTTATTCTTTTTTCCCATTTCAATAGTGTACTAAGATCTGTCTTAATGATTTTTCCCAGAGTTTGGCTTTACTTTGACACTTTCCAACTCCCAATCAACTCTATAGAGTTATAGTTTTCCAAACACAAATCTAATCCTGGCATCTTCCAGATTTCAACCTTGAAATGGCTTTTCATGACTCTAAGATTTTAAGGCAGTGGGTACCAGCATCTTGACATCACCCTCACAGTTCAGGTTTACCTGTGGCCATTTTTGGTTAAGACTACTAGAGTGTCAAGGTCACTGTATAAATTCTTGTCTCACAGCCCAGTGTTTCTAACAATCCCTTTAATTCCAGCACTCTGGAGGCAAAGACAGGCAGAGTCCTCTGAGTTCTGGGTCACCCAGGCTTTATGCTGAGTTTCAAGCCAGCAAGAATACATACGTAGCGTATTACTGTCTCAACAACACAACCAAACAACCAACAATAGAGGCGCATGTAACTGGATAGGCTGGGCCAATGAGATGGCTCAGCTAGTGAAAGTGTTTTCAGGTGTATGAAGCACATGACCACCTGAATTTGATCCCCCAAACCCACATAAAACCGATAAGGAGAGACTCCACAATGTTGTCTTTTAATCCCCCAAAGCACCATGACATGCCCATTCCCCCACTACACACCTCACAGAAACTCAATAATCAGGTTTTTTAAATGTGTGACAGGCTGACCTAGCATTGCTTCTAGCTCAGGCGGAGCTTACATTGAGTTGCGATGTGTGCCTCTGCACCTCAAATCCAGATGTGATCATGTGTTTCTTAAGATCTTAAATTTTATTTATGTTATGGGTATTTTTCCTACATATACGTGTGTGCAGCATGTGCATGCAAGGCCCTGAAGAAACCAGAAGAGGGTGTCAGGTCCTCAGGGACTGCAGATACAAATGGTTTTGAGCTGCCATTTGAATGCAAGGAATTGATATTTGCTCCCCTTCAAGAACAGCCAGTGCTGTGAACCCAGTGAACCATGTCTCCAGCCCTTTATTCAGAGACTTAATAATATTTTTTTTTTATTCCCAACAGCCAAAACATTCCTTTTCAGGTTGATTTAAAGATCATTTCTACTGGGGATGAAAAGATGTCTTTGCAGTTAAAAGCACTGGTGATTTTTTCCAGAGGATTGTGTTCAATTCCCAGACTCTACATGGTGGCTATCAACTGTCTGCCATTTCAGTCCCAGGAGTTCCAATAAGCCTCTTCTGGCTTGCAAGGACACTTCACAGATGTGGAGGACAGACGTACATGCAGGCAAAGTACCCATACATGTATAATAATGTTAAAAAACAAACCAGTTCCTTCTACCACTCACTACTTTGTATTCCCAGTTGTTAAAGAATCAGATCTAGGAGCACAGCAGGGCTGGGAAAAGGATCAAGGTATCACTTTACCTGCCGCACAAGAAAGGTCCCTTAGTGGTTTACTTGGAAAGCCTTCAGGAAATGGTAGCCTGTCCTGAGTTTTAACCGTCCAGAAGACAGAGGCAGTAATACAGTGCAGCATGATTATGATTCCTGGTGGTAACCTCAGGACTTCAGGGTGGGGTCTTTCAGATGGAAGGCATGCAGGCAAATGCTCTGGCACCTGTCCCACATGTATACTACATGACAGTAGGAGGTTGGCCATGCATGGTTGTCATGCACCCAGCACTTGTGTGGAGATCCCAGTAGCATAGGTAAGTATTGCAGGACAGCAGTGTGGAAAATTCATGTGACACTCGACACCTTTCCTTGGGGGAATGTCACTGCCCAGTGGCTTTTGAGATCCCAGCTTCTCAGAGGTGAGAAGTGCCTACAATAAACTGTTCCTGTCACAAATGTGGTCAGGAATGAGCTGGTGACAGTAGAGCAGACTCAGTCTTCAGTCTGGATGCCGTGTAAGCACTGCCTGAACAGGCCTGAGACAACATCCATACACAGAGGCAGGTCTTGGTGCATCCTGCTAAGGGGTTGATTGAGCAGCCCCTATATTAAAATTATTCACTTGATTACAAATTTCTTTGCTTTTTGTCTTTCTTTGATTTTCTTTTCTTTACCAACTTAGAGTAGAGTTAGTTTTTTAACCCAAAAGAAAGTGCCCAGGAGGTATGTATTTCCATGAAGAACTCTTCATTTGTTTCCACTTCCCCTGAGGAAGGTGTGCAGAGAGAACTTAATGATTTGGTAGGAAAGTTTGCTATGAGTCCTTTGCTTGCTGCTGCCATCCTGGCATAGTGATGAAAGGAGTTCCATGTTGGTCAGTTTTTGTACTACTACATAGCTAGCTCTTTTGCTGGATTTTTTTTTTATTTTGGTGCATTTTTGTTATTGTTTATTTTGAGTTTTCAAGATTCTGAATTTGGGCCATTGCGATGTGCATGAACACACATGTCAAAGCAGATGTGTGGAGGCCAGGACAAGTTGGAGGAGTGAATTCCTTCCTGAATATCGACCTCAGGTTCTCAGAATTGATTGCAAGTATCTTTTTCTTTTAACTTTTATTGATTCTTCTCAGATTTCACATCATGCATCTTGATCCCACTGATCTCCCCATCCCCCAGCATCTGCCTTTGCAACCTTCCCCACAAAACAAAACAAAATTTGAAAGAAAAAGCAAGAACTAAACAAAGGAAACAAAACAAAAACAGAAGACAAACAACCAAAACAAAACAAACAAAAAGAAATCTCATTATGGAAGCTGTAGTGTGGCCTGTTGAGCTACACAGTTTACCCTTAGTCCCTTGGTCTTCACCTGTAAGTGTTCCTTGCCATGGGTCATTGGTCTCTTTCGAGGCTTCTGGCTTCTGCTACACCATTGATAATGGACTCTCACTGGAGCTCCTCTTGGATATCCGGTTGTTATTCTGTGTCATGGAGATCCTACAGTTTTGTATCTGTTGGTTTGTCTCCATCACCTGTTGCAACAGTTCATTGATGAGGTGGATGTTGGGGTGAGCCAACACAGAGCCCTGCTTCTGGGCTTGGGTGATGGTAGCTTGGCTGGTCAGTCCACCAGCTTTCCCCAACTGTCACCACCTGGGTGAGCTCTCCAGCACAGCCTCAGTCAGCTCACCCAGTGCAGTCTGCAGCAAGGATTGAGGCCAGTTCTCTCGCTCCCAGGCCCTCGGGTCTGGCTTCTCCACACTCACACCACCAGCACCAGCTCCACTGTCTTACCCAGGCAAGGTGCAAACCCCCCACCCCCACCCCCTTATTGTTGTGAGGGGGAGCATGGGGAAGGGAGTCATCTCTCCTATTCTCATGCCCTCAGGGATGGCTCACCTGCATCCCCCCACAACAGGGTTAGCTCTAGTGTGCTGGATGCAGGGTCCACTCTTCTGTATGTTAAAGCTGGTAAGGAGGAGGGATAGTTCTCCCACTCTTCATGATCCTGGGGCCAGATCTATCACCTGATACAGGTAGCAAGGGGTGGGAGAAGAAGGGCATCTTTTTCTCACCCCTGCCACCTCACTGCAGACAGAGGAAAGGGGCATTCAGTTCTGCCCTTCTCACACCCTCAGGGACAGCTTACCTGTGTCTCTGACAACAGGGTCTGTAGATGTAACCAACCTTCTTATTAAATAAGAAACACAGAACCAATGCAAAGAAGAAAGCCAAGAGGTCAGAGCTAAGAGCTAAAACCTTACCCTTCCTCCTGCAGTGGTCTTACCTCTCTGAACTAGAACTACCCGTGTTAATGTCTTTATATAGTGTTCCTGTTCTGCCTTCTCATTGGTTGTAAACCCAACCACATGATCACCTCGTCACAGCCTGTCTGTATAGGCCTCCAGGTTTTCCATGCTTGGTATTGAGATTAAAGGCATGTGTATCCAATAATGGCTGTATCCCTGAACACACAGAGACTTATCCAGCTCTACCTACCAAGTGCTGGGATTACAAGTGTACGCCACCACTGCCCTGCTTTCCTATGGCTTGCTAATAGCTCTGACCCCCGGGCAACTTTATTTATTAACATACAAATAACATTTTAATACAAATAAAATATCACCATAAGGGTCTGCTCTACTGTGCTGCCCAGGTGAGATGCACACCTATGGTGAGAGGTGAGGGCGTCTTTCCTATTGCAGAGGGTGGGGCAGCTCTCTTGCTGCAGTGTCCAGCAAGGGGGCAGGTCAGCTATCCCAGGGCCACTGAGGGGCAGGGCCAGCTCAGCATGGCCCTCAGATTTCAACAAACTTGGTTCCTGTGACCCCCCACCATGGTAACAGAGGCCATGGACATCAACACAGACCCCAGCCACAGCAGGATCACAGACCCAGGCATGGCCCATGGCAGCAGCTGGGGCCTGGGCATCACCGTGGCCCTGGTGGCAGCACAGGCTACTCAGATCAGTATGGCCCTCAGACCCCAGCACAGTCTCAGGTGGCTGACCAGACCCTGGGCATCTGCCGAGTCCTCAGCTGTAAAGGGGGTCATGGACATCAACTCAGACCCTGGGGTTGCAAGTGTCTTTACTCACTGAGCCTACTCGCTGGTTTCTCTCATAGCACTCCTTTCTAATCCACCTATTTCAGTGTATTAGTTGAATATACTGAATGTAAAACATTTGCATCAAGCCAGCTCAGACAGTGTTTAAACCTGAGTTTGGAGGCCTTGATTTTTTAAATTTCATCTTAGATGAGGTAGAGAATGTTATATTAAGAAATCCTTTAGCCCAGCCGGAGGATTTGCCTCTCCCCCCACCTTTGGAAGAAATATTTTTATTCTTTTGTCTTACTTCTCCCTCTCTTCCTCTTTCTCTTTCTGTTTCCCTAAAAAAATCATCCACTGTTCCTTCAGAGTTCTTTCTACTTAGGTTATACTCCTGTCATGGTTTATATTTTCTCAATCTCCTCATGTGCCTATCTTTGAATGCTTGGTCCCAAATTAGTGGAACTAATTGTGTAAAATTGGGAGCTATGCCCTTGTGAGAGTAAATTAGTCTTGTTTATTAAGGTATGACACTGTAGGTGGGCCTTGAGGTTTCAAAAGACCAGTGAATGGCAAGTGTTTCTTTCTGGGCACCTGTCTGTGTATCAGGATGTTACTCTCAGCCCCGTGCCTGCCTGTAGTAATGTATCCTTTCAAGATGATAATGGATTGACCCTCTCTCACTCTAATCAATCCTCAAAAGTGTTCCATTACAGGAATTGCCTTGGTCATAGTGCTTCTTCATAGCAATAAAACAGTCCCTAAAACAGGTTATTTCAGTAATATTTTTGCATATTATTTCTCTGCATTTGGTCTGCTTCCTGTGTAGTTGAATAAGAATAGATGAAAGAGTGATGGACTTACAAAATAGTCAGTCTCTGGCATGATTATTACTGATGGCTAATGCAGATCCATAGAGAAAAGTAGCCACAATAGGGGCAGAAATTAACGAAACCTGTTTGTTTGGGAAGAAAAACAACATTAGGTAGATTTGGACTGCAGTCCTGTGCTGAAACATAGTCAGTAATTATCAGGGAGATTAGGGCCATTAAGGAGAAGGTACCTGCTTTTCTTTGGAAATACAGAAGAGGTATTGTAAGGGCCCTATACCACCCAGCAAAGTGTTTAAATATGAAAGGAAAAGTCAAGGTGATTCCTAGTCCCCGGAGGCTACTCCATACAAAACTTTCTGCTGCTCTATACTGGGGCCAAGTCAATTCCAAGCTAGAACCCCATTGGTGGTATCATCTGTGTGGTACTTTTTCTTAAAAGAAGAAAGATGCGGGGGCTGGAGAGATGGCTCAGAGGTTAAGAGCACTGGCTGTTCTTGCAGAGGTCCTGAGTTCAATTCCCAGCAACCACATGGTGGCTCACAACCATCTGTAATGAGATCTGACACCCTCTTCTGGCATGCAAGCAGAACACTGTATACATAATAAATAAATCTTAAAAAAAAAAAAAAAAAGAAGAAAGATGCAAAATTTAAAGGTCATGAATTCTTCCTCTATGGTTCAGCACTGTTGTAGCCATCTGTTTGGCAGAGTCATTGCTCCACTGGGGAGACTGTCAGACTGCACTGCGTAAAGCCATGAAAATGAAGCATGGGTTGCGTTTTGAGGTCACAATATGTTGAGATACCCAAGCTTTGAGATAACTGACATGAAAAGCTGAATGTAGGAAGTGGAAGTAGGCAACAAGAGAGATGTATAAAAAGTTTCAGTGAGAAAGAGCCATCTACGCCCTTTGAAACTGAAGCTTTGGGTGTCTGACACAGAGCTGCAGGGTTGGGTGTTTGCCCTGCAGGTTTCAGGTTTGCCTTGGTCCAAACTTGGCTAATTTCTGTGAAACGGAAATTTGTATTCTGTGCCATTGTGTGTTGGGAGTATATAATTTGTGTTTTCATTTTACAAAATATTACAGTCAAGAGATTGCCTTGAGTATCAGAAGAAACTTTAGACATTGAAACAGTGCTGGGACTGTTTTATAATATGGAGATCTTTGAGATTAGAATAAATGCATTTGCATTATGGGTTGACTGTGGTACTATCATGACCTGTGTCAAAATGTGGATTGAATGAAAAAAAATCTCCCAGAAATGATAATGTATTTGAGCATTTGTCTCTGGTTTGTGGCCTTCACTGGTGTGCTAATGGAACCCTTTTGAGGAGGAGTCTTTCTGGAGGAAGTTGGTACCCGGGAAAGGACATTGAATGTTTATACGCTCAATATACTTGTTTGTGTGTTTGAAACTGATCAGTCCCTTCCCTTCTCATATAACCATGTCATCACCACTATTAGAGACACCATCCCTAAATAATGTAAGGTAAAATAGAAACAATTGCTTTTCCTTGGTAATCTATTTTTCTGGCCTGATATTTTTGTGTTTATATTTTGGGCTGATTGAATTGTATTTTTGTTCATGTCAAGCATTTGCTCTTGTGCTGAGCCTTACCTTCATCATGTCTTCTGAACTTTGATAGAGGGTATTGTTAGTTATTTTGTGGCGCTTTTACCCTGCGAGGAAATGTCACAAAACACGACAGAATCCGCTAATAAGAGTTTTATTAAGATGAAAGGGACAGAGAGTGCCCAGGCCTGTGGAAGACACATGTTTAGAGAAGAAGAAGAAGGAGCTGGGAATATGGTGCCGCCTTATAAAGGCTGGGTGGCTACTCCACGCATGCGCGTAGATCACATGGCTATGTTGCGCGCTTATGTTAACCATGCAAACTCATGAATCCTGGTCATGCGAGACGCCTTGACCCGGAAATGGCTATTTTGACCTGGAACTGGCTAGGCGGAAGTGTCCAGGTCCGCCGGGCATATGCAAACACACCCAACTATGAGGGCATGTTGTGAACCCATCAGGTATCATTTTTCAAACCAAGATGGCATGCATTCATGACATTACTATTGATCTCCTAAATCACTGGGTTGCAAGCATGTCACATTCTTCCTATGTTTGTGTATATGTTTTTGCTTTATTTTAAATTTTTGTAATATGTGTATGAATCTTTTGCCTATATATATGGATGTACACCACTTCTGTGCCTGCTGTTTATTGAAATTAGTTGATAGCATTGGATTCTCTTGAACTAGAGGTTTGAATGGTTGTGAGTCTCCAAGTGAGTGCTGATGATTGATCCAGGTCCTTTTCAAAAGCAACAGGTTTTCTTACCTGTTGGCCTATCTTTATAGACCTCATTATTGTTGTTGCTGTTGCTGCTGTTTTATTGTTTTAGGATCAGCATTTACTTTACTGATGTTTTTGAGAACTCTTTGATCTGTCAGTCAGTAACTTCTTAAAAATGCATTCTTTTGTAGGAATGTCATATTAGTCTTAGAGTTTAAATGGGGTCACTCCAGTTTTTTGATAGACAAATACAGAATTGGAGTGAATGTTTACCTTTTTGGAGGAATTTTGAACAAGCCCCTGAGTGCTATCTATTTTTTGTTTGTTTTTGTGTTTGTGTGTTTGTTTGTTTGAGACAGGGTCTCACTATGTATACTTGGCTGTCCTGGAAATCACAGAGGTTCACATGTCTCTTCTCCTGAGAAGGTTTGCAGTACCATACCCATATTGTCTATTATTTTCTGGAGTTAATAATTTTGATACAATCTTGTTTATATATACTCAGTAGTGTTGCTCTGTTTGTATGTCTCTCTGTATAGGTTAATAGGCATTTCTCCTTCAATGACATATTCTATTCAATTGGCATAGAAATGGAAGGTGTTATCCTACATTTATGTTTCCTTGTAAAGTGAGTTGATGACTGTATTTGAAATTCTGTGACATGGAATTAATATAATGACCATGTAGAATTATGGAAATATATTCTCAATGAAGTGTACATTTGCAATTCAGTCAGTCTCACCATTTCAATTATGAACATATATGGGACATTTTAGGATGCAGTGACCTATGAGGATGTGCATGTGAACTTCACTCCTGAAGAGTGGGCTTTGCTGGATTCTTCCCAGAAGAGTCTATACAAAGAAGTGATGCTGGAAACCTACCGGAACCTCACTTCTATAGGTAAGAATGTGAATTTTCCTTCACTTTTAAACTTAAGGTGCCAAGCCATTTTTGGAGACATGTTCTTCTGTGATTTCAACTGTGTAAGAGGAAGAATATAGTAAATGAATCAGGCATTGTTCTAAGGTTCACTGAAAATAGTAATTTAAATGTTGCACAATTTCCAGTAATATTCATTTTCTGGCACTGTATTTTAGGTTACAAATGGGAAGACCTCAATATTGAAGAACATTGTCAAAGTTCTAGAAGACTTAAAAGGTAAATTTCATGTGTAAACTGATACAAGTGCACCTCTGATGAAATTTTACTGTGCCCTGAAGTTTTAATGAAAAGTAGCAGTGTAAATAAGCACAACTTTGTGATGATTATTAAATTCTCACAACAGCATATACCTCAGTGTCAGGTAGCTGATCAGTGTTTACAAAATATTCCTTTAAGAAATAAGACAAGGAAACAACAGATGACGCAGTTTTAATCATGGCCCCATGAGAGCCATTTTGTAGAACTGCCCATCCACTTACTTTCACACGATTCAAGTATTGTAAAAGTCACACACATTGATTAGGGATTTAGTATACGTCCAAGACCTTTTCTAAGCAAATCGTCCATGTTAAACCTATTGTTACTGATATACTTGTAGTGACTTACCATAGTTTATTGAGAGGGGCAGTTTGTGAGAGTCAAAAAGGTTGTTGTCAGAGAGCCCTCAATCCCTATACCACATCTCTATGAATAACAAAAACGTTCAACTGTGTGAGTGCAATGTGAAAACCTTCTATATATTATTCTCCCTTTAATAGGTATATCATCGGTCACTCTAGATACAAGCCATGTGATCGTGAGGGATATGGAAAGAAGCAATGTCCATCTGTCTCTACCAAAACAATTAGAAGATGTGTAACAGTCCCCGCTATAAGAAGACAAGGTGAATCTGAGACAGGTTTACAATTAACTGGTTTTCCAACTGGTTCATTTTACACACGTAGTCTGACTCTCAGTAAAAGAAAATATTATAAACGCAATAAGTATGGTAAAATTCTGAGTTCTTCCAGTTCTTTTAAAAGACATGAAAATACTCATATGGGAAAAGGAAGTGATAAATGTGGGCTACGTATGAAGGGCTTTAGCCATCACAGGTATCTTCAAACACACAAAACAACCAATAATGAAGAGGATCTCAATGAACGTAATGAACGTGATAAAGCCTTCAGATCTGATTCCTCTTTACAATTACAACAAAGAACTCATTTAGAAACAAAATCCCATGAATCTAATGAAAAGGATAAAGACTCTGTATCTCATAGTCCTCATCAAATACCCAGAACTCATTCTAGAGAGAAAAGGCATGGACATCATCAACATGGTAAAGCCCGTCCTGGCTATCTTCAAAGAGATGAAAGAGTTCATACTGGAGAGAAACCCTTTGAATGTAATCAATGTGGTAAAGCCTATGCATATAAAAGTCATCTTCACAGGCATAAAAGAAGTCATTCAGGAGAGAAACCATATCGATGTAAGCAATGTGGTAAAGCCTTTGCACGTAACTGTCATCTTCAAATGCATGAACGAACTCATACAGGAGAGAAACCATATCGATGTAAGCAATGTGGTAAAGCCTTTGCACGTAACTGTCATCTTCAAATGCATGAACGAACTCATACGGGAGAAAAACCATATCGATGTAAGCAATGTGGTAAAACCTTTACACGTAACAGTCATCTTCACAGGCATGAAAGAGGTCATACTGGAGAGAAACCATATCGATGTAAGCAATGTGGTAAAGCCTTTGGACGTAATAGTAATTGTCAAAGCCATGAAAGAAATCATGCTAAAGAGAAACCTTATGAGTGTAATCAATGTGATAAAGCCTTTGGACAGAACAGTCATTTTCATAGTCATGAAAAAAGTCTTACTGGACAAAATTCCCATGAATCTAATCAGTGTGATAAAGCCTTTGCAAAGAACAATCATCTAAGTCATGAAGGAAATATTTCTGAAGAGAAACCCTATGGATGTAGTCAATGTGGTAAAGCCTTTGGACGTAGCAGTAATCTTCAAAGGCATGAAAGAAGTCATACTGGAGAGAAACCTTATAAATGTAAACAATGTGGTAAAGCCTTTGCACAGAACAGTCATCTTCACCGGCATGAAATAAGTCACACTGGAGAGAAACCCTATGAATGTAAAAAATGTTGTAAATCATTTACACGTAAAAGTGATCTTCACAGGCATGAAAGAGGGCATACTAAAGAGAAATCCAATTAATGTAATTAATGTGGTAAAGCCTTTGCATGTAAAAGTAATCTTCAAATGCATGACAGAAGTCATACTGTAGAGAAACCCAATGGATGGAAACAATGTGGTAGAGACTTTGCATGTTGCAGCAACTTAGAAAGCATGACAGAATTTACAATTGTGAAAAACCCCATGATGCTAATAAATAAGGTAAAACCTTACATTCCACATATATTTTTCCCACTGAGCTATCATACTGGTCCTTGATTAAGATTAGTAGAAGCACTCCATCTTAAAATATTGTCTCTTTTTCAAATTGTAAACATAGTGTCATCCAAGAATATAGGAATATAGGATGGTTTGAATAATAAAACCTATTTACAAATGAAAATGGTATTCATGTTTTCATCCTTTTATTATGGTAATTTATTCTGAGGACTAAATACTTGTTCCTAACACTTTCTCAGAAACACAAATGAATGGCAGAGAATTGTCTCAGTGGCTAAAGGTAGTTACTGCTAAGCTTGATTTCATTCTCTGTGAGAACAATATTCCTCATAGAAGTTTTTTTTTAATACTACACTTGGATTATGGCATACACATACCATTACACCAGCACATGAATAAAAATGTTTGATAATGAAATGACTAGGACACCAGCTTAGGAGACTAGCTTGGTATGATCTCTAGTACTCACATAGAAGAACTAGAGAACAAACATCTGTAACTTGTGCTCTGACCGGTAATATGAACATCATGACACAAGTGTATACACACAGTTAAAATTTTTTAAATAGATAAAATTAAAGAAGAAAAAAACTCAACCAAAATGTTGAGAACATAGTTGAAGTTAATACATTGGAAAATTTTAAGAAGTATTATTGTTCATGAAAATAATGATGGTTCCTATTTAACTCTTATCCTTTCATTGGCTGATTCAAAGATGGGTAATATTTAAAACATCTCTCTGCTGGGCAGAGTGGTGCACACTTGTAATCCAGCTCTTGGGAGACAGAGGCAGGTGGATTTCTCTGAGTTTGAGGGTAGCCTTGTCCACATAGTGAGTTTCAGGATTGCTATATCTATGTAGAGACACCCTTTCTTAAAAACTAAAAAGGGAGTCTAGAAAGATGGCTTAGTGGTTAAGGGTACTGGTTGCTCTTCCAGAGGTCCCAGGTTCAATTCCTATAACTCATGGAAGCTCACAACTGTAACTCCAGTTCCAACGATCCAATGCCCTCACAGAGACACAAATGTAGGCAAAACATCTTTGCACATGAAATAAAAGTGATCAACTTTAAAAACCATATATCACATTATTGAACTTTCTCTAACATAATTTGGACTCATCTCTACTCAAATTATTCCTTGTTTTAACAATGAAAATGAGAAGCAATGTATAGAGTCCATTCACAGAGGTATAGAAATCCCTTCAATTCTTCATTCACCTTGTAGCAGGGACTTCCATCATGCTAGTGATAAAAGACAGAAGAAGTAATCTTCTTTGATTTTTGCATTATACTAGCATCTTTGGGAGCTGTAGATTTGAGTCAGTAGTACAGCTGTCATTCAGTACCTAAGTTTGGTTCCTAGTACCCACATCAGTGGTGAAAAATACCTGTAAATCTTAGTCTAGGATGTTTGATGCACTTTTCTGTCTTCTTGGAACTAGATATGCTAATGATGTAAATGTGTATATACATATATATTTATATAAAATCATGTATATGTGTATGTATGTATTTATATGTTTGTATGTGTTGCAACTCCATATTTTAAAAAAGGATTTCTTCGTGTATGTGTTATTTTTAATTAAAATAAAATTAATTTTTGTGTGCATTGTCAGAATACTGTCCTGGAATGAAGTCATGTGAGGAGAATTTTGAATGCTTGAACATGCCAAGCAATGAAATCAAGTCATGTGACCTCAGTTTCTTCAAAACACAGAATTATTCTTGGAATGTGGTTTTGTGCCCCTCCTAATATAGCAAAAAGGAGTGAGAGGTTACTTCATATTACTTCTTATTGCTTGCTGTTTTTATTCCTTTAAATGTTAAGCTAGCCTTTGTATGGCTGTATGGAACATTTTTTTCTCCCATGTGGCTTGTTTTTTCATTGTATACAGCTTGAACTCATGAGAACTTTACTTTTGTGACTTTCCTTAACTCACAGAGTATAAATTATCTGGAGCTCTCAAAGAATTGGCTATTGCATGAGACTTTAGTCTGCCTCAATATGAATCAATATAAACTTTATGATCACACTTTTAAATTCATCAAAGAGGAAAAAAAGGCAATTTTTCCTTTTGAGGCAAAGTTGAAAGTAAAGATGGAATCACCAACATCTATGCAGGTAATAGCTCCATCACCTTTATTATTGAAGCCTCCTTTAGATATATATCCTCCATTTTCTGAAAAAGACCATGAAGCATTGGGTGAGTAATTTACTAATCAATCTAATTTTGAATTATATTTGGATGATGTATTAGGAGAGCCTATTCTAAGTGCCCACAATTACTTATCAGGCCAAGATTACCTAATATGACTATGAGGAATCAAATCAGCTTGGTTGGAGTGGTCACAGCAAGACTGAGGCTGTGACAATTTTATTGACATTCAGACTTTTTATAATTTTATCAGAAACAGAATATAATGACAATTGCCAACACCAGTACAGTTGTAGTTTCCAGGATACAATTACATTTGCAAGATATACAGGATAAATAAGATTAATGTCTAAGACCAATTGTCCTGTCCAGCTTCCATGTTTCCTTGACTTCTAGGGGGACATATAGAGAAACACAAAGCAGCTTGAATGCTTCACTGCCTGAGGGAGTGTCTGTCTCTCAGGAAATGGAAGGCACATTGTGCCCTAGGAGCCAATATTCTGAAAAAACAAAACAAAACAAAACAAAAACTATGACTCAAGGCAGCTAGGTCAGGCCAATTTCATGATTCTCCCACAGCCTGTGAAAAAGCTAACTTCCTGGCCCCTGTTATTTATGCCCATGTCATGAGACTCCCAGAGACCACTAGGAGTCTGAGTTCATATGTAAAAGGAAAGAGCCTTTATCGCAAGCTTGAGCTTGTGCCATCTGTCCCTTCTGACATAGCAGTTGGATGGGGAGAGCATCCAGCTCATTTGAGGCAGAGGTTTTAAAGAATAAATGATTGGTGGCGGTGGGGGGGGGTAGAACAGTTCCAGATTCAAATGGGGGTTGAAATCCTGATTGGTCAGGAGTGGGGCAACAGAAGTCTTGTCAAACAGGGATTAGTACTAGTGTTGCTATAAGAAAAATGGCAACCTATATACAGATTATGTAAGCTATCCTTAATGTTCTAGAACATTTAGTACTTGTTTGTCTCAGTTCTGATGGGTCCCCCATACGGTACAGTTTTTGGCTTTTCCTGATTAGTGTAATGAAAATAACTGTTTTATATTAGTTTCTTAAAACGCAATGTCTAGTACCTTGTAACCACAAATGGCAACCAGCTAAAATATTTTAGCTAGTATAAAAAGACTTTTTCACTTGGTAACCTCAGGGGCCAGCTGTTTCCTTCCCAACCTTCCCAGAGGGGTGGTGCTCTTTGAATATAGAATTGATAGCCTGTAATTTATCTTTGTTCCCTGGACACTGGAAGGAGAAGGTGGATAGAAGACTTTGATAACATTGTGATGTAATCTTGAAAGTTCTTGGGAATTCATTATGTAAAGCCCATGCTTTTCATGCCTTGCTGCACATAATAGTTTCATTGTTAGAAGGATAAATAAAAGAGGTCCTCTCTTAGACGGATAGAGAGTGTGTAATCAACACATCCCTATGTGTGTCTCCATTCTTCCTGCACTGACTCCACACCCTCTCCTTAGGACCTAAACCCTGATGGAGCTGGACTCCATCAGGTGGTACTAGAATGGGAACATGAAAGATGTAAGTAAGCCCACTTTTTGATGGTTTGGGTAGGACTTCACCCATGGGCACAGCAGATCCCTTGGTAGAGAATAGACCAGGTGAGGAGGACGAATAGCCAGAACATTAGAGAAGTTTAAAAAAGATTTGCACAAGATGGGGCAGAATGAGCCTAAAGAGAGAAGGCTCTTTATAGATATTGTGCAACACACCCTAAAGAAAAAGGGCACAAAAAGTTAACACATCTCAACTTTTAGCTTTCTTACTATTTGTGCTACAGTGTAGCTGCTGGTTTCCAGAACAAGAGACTTTGGACTTGAAAATATGGGATACAGTGGAGATTGACATTCAGACCTGGTATATAGAGAAAGGAGAAGAGATGCCTGCCTCTATCTTTTCTTTATGGAATGCCTTGTATCAGGCATTAGACACTAGTGGTGAACCACTGGGGAAGACTATTCCCTCTGCCCCTCTTCTGCCACAGGGACCCCTTTGCTACAAAAGGGATCCACCTGTGGTTCAAAGGTAAGTTTGACACATGAGCCATCTGATGACAAAGAGGGAGATGATATCTTGCTCCCTAATGAAGAAGTAGACCTTGGGGAGGTGGCTACTAAGTATCGTAATTATGACTGGCACCCTCCTCCACTGACCTCAAAGGCTGAAGGACCTTGAAAGGTACCACCTCAGTAGGTTTTAGAGGAGCTCATAAGAAAATCTGACAGTTTGGAGAAGATCTTACATGATTCTCTGTTGTGTTTGGTGAGGAAGGGGAAGAAAAGCCCTCCTGGTAACCTCTACCTTATAAATTACTTAAGGAGCTGAAACAAGCAACAGTTGATTATGAGCTTGCCTCTCCTTACACATTAGTTTTAACGGAAAGTTTAACTGATAGGTAAAGGACACCTTATGACTGGTTTCAAGTGGCCAGAGCCTGTCTCTTGAGAAAAAAATTTCCTCTTATAGATGGTAGACTATGAGGAGGTTGCTTAAAAAGAGGTAGTAGATAAACAGCAAAAAAAAAAAAAAGTAAAAAATGAATGACTTATGATACGCTTGTAGGATTGGGGTCCTGGGGAGGTGCAGCAGAACAATTAAGATTACATAAAGGTGCACTTTCTGCAAGTTCAGGGATTGCTGTATGGTCTTGAAAGCATCTCCTTCAGACACCAAAGCCACAGGGCTGGTCAATGCTAGACAGAAGCCTGATGAGCCATATGAAGAATTTCTTGCTAGGTTGTCTGAGGCTATAGGGTGTGTGGTCTGTACTCCTGAGTCAGCACAGCTAATTATCAAGTAACTGGATTTTGAAAAGGCAAATACACCAGTCAAGCACTTTTGTGTCCCATAAAAAAATTATAGGACCTTAGTGACTTTATCAAGGCATGTGGGGAAGTGACCCCTTTCTACTTATAGGGAGTGGCAATTGTGGCAGCCTTACAGGGTCAGACAACTACCCAGTTCCTAAAGAATCAGAAGTGGAGACAAGTCTTCCCAAAGTGGAGCTTGTTTTACATGTGGTCAACTTGGGCACTTTAGTTGAGTTTGTCCCAATGGAAGACTAACAAAGCCTGCAGGGGCAATCGATTGGGAACCAGCCTGTCAGGACCATGGACTTCATACCCTTGATGTCAAAAAGGATTTCACTAGCAGAAAGACTGTAGGTATAAATTTCATAAAAACAGCACTCTTCTGCCTCTACCCAACTCCCCTACTCCTACATTCAGTAATATTCTTGCTTCTGTGCCTCAGCCATTTTCAATGTCAGGAAGCTGGGTATGGGACCATCCCTTGACCCCTCAAATAATGGGGGTCTTCTAAGTACAAAGCAAGAATCCCTTCATAGGCCTAGGTCAATCCACCAACTCTACAGGGCCACCCCAGGCAGTATACAAGTAGACCTCTCATCCAACTCCATAACAATATTTTTTTAAAGATTTATTTATTATGTATACAGCATGTATGACTGCAGGCCAGAAGAGGGCACCAGATCTTGTTACAGACAGTTGTGAGCTACCATGTTGTTGCTGGGAATTGAACTCAGAACCTCTGGAAGAACAGTCAGTGCTCTTAACCTCTGAGCCATCTCTCCAGCCCCCCTCCAACTCCATAACAATATTAACTTCTGATTCTCCTGTAGTTTGTCTGCCTACTGAAGTGTTTGGCCCCTAACCTTCACGAACTATAGTACTAATATTAGACAGAAGTTCCATTTCTCTCCAGGGGATCAATGTGGTCCCTGAATTATAGATTTAGATTTCACAGGTCAGATTAAGATTGTGATACAACCTCCCACAAAAACTATTCATATTCATGCAGGTTAATGTATAGCTCAACTATTTTTTATTGCCTAATTTATAAATGGGATAATCCATATCACTTAATGAAAGAAGAAATCAAAAGTTCAGGTGAAATGACATGGCTTTTTGGGTCCAAGAGATTAAGGCCTCTTAACCTATAAAAATTTTGAAAATCCAAGGAAAAGATATTGAAAAATTAATAGACGCTAGAGCTGATGCCTCTTGCAAAGCTGGACAAGAATGGTCCTCTACTTTGCAAACACAAATCACCTCTTCTACTTTCATTGGATTAGGACAGGTAACATACTAAAGTGCTTCTCTGAAACCTCTTGAGTCAGGCCTGCAGCCACAAGATTTCCTGTGTTCTGGCCTGCCAGCTGTCAGGACAAATCTCTCCCACTTGCATCCTCCAAGTAAACACACAGAGGCTTATATTAATTATAACTGCATGGCCATGGCTCAAGCTTTTTGCTAGCTAGCTCTTATATCTTAAATTAGCCCATAAGTATTAATCTATGCATCACCACATGTTCCCTGGCTTTACCTGATTCCCATTACATGTTCCTCCTTGGGCAGCTCACAGACTTCTTCCTGTCTCTCTCTTTGAATTTCCTGCCTGCCTCTAAGCTATCTTGCCATAGGCCAAACAGCTTTATTTATCAACCAATCAGAGCAACACATATTCACAGTGTACAGAAAGACATTCCCCCATCACAGCTCCCTCCCACCCCCACCTCCCCGGTCCAAATCACCCTCAGTACCCCTGTCTTCCATGCTGTTACTATTATGGCCCATTAAGCAGCACTTAAAGCATTCCACTGATTTTCTAACCCAAACTCCCAAAGTCCAAATTCCTCCAAACATTTAACTGGGGCTGGCTTACAGTTTCAGAAGTATATAGTTCATTATCCTAATGGCAGGAAGCATAGTGGAATGTAGGGAGACATGGTGCTGGAGAATGAACTGAGAGTTCTACATCTTGACCCATAGGCAGCAGGAAGTGAACTGACTTGAGCTTCTGAGATCTCAAAGCCCACCCCCAAAGTGACACACTTCTTCCAGCAAAGCCACACCCACTTTAACAAAGCCACATCTCCTAAATAGTGCCATTCCCTATGGGCCAACCATTCCAACATTTGAGTCTATGGGGGCCATTTCTATTCAAACTACTACATTCCAATTCCTGGCCTCCATAGACTTATAGCCATACCATAATGAAGAAATGCATTCTGTTCAACTTCAAAGTCCCTATCATTTATCACAGTCTTAACCCTGTTTAAAAGTCCAAAATTCAATGCCTCTTCTGAGATTCATGCAATCTCTTAAGTTTAATCCCTAATAAAATCAAAGTTAAAAAGCAAATCATGTACTTTCAAAATATAATGGCACAGTATGTACATTACCACTTCAAAATGGAGGAAAGGGAGAATAGTGAGGAAATACTGAACCAAAGCAAGACTGAAACCAACTGGACAGACTCCAAAGTCTACATCTCCATGTCAAAGAGCTTTTCAGATCTCAAACTCCTTTCAGCTTTGTTCACCACAACACACATCTTTCCCTTTGGCTAGTTCCACTCCCTATTAACAGCTTCCTCAGCAGGTATACCATGACTCTGGCATCTCCAACATCTTGGGGTCTCCAAGGCAATCCAGGCTTCACTGTCACAGCTTCTCACAATGGCCTCTCTGGGCCTCCATTCATGGACAATCCTGTCACTTGCCTGGCCTCAGCAGTTTTCCCTAGTTGTGGAGGGAGATTCCATAACCCCTTTTTTGTATCTTTGACTCTAAAGCCAGAACCACAAGGCCAAAGCTGTCAAGTTCTGCTGCTTGCTGAAGCGGGAGCATGGCCCCCTTGTTCATTTTCATCTTCACCAGCTTTCTGTTTTCGATGGTTCCCCTCACTGCCTGAGCTTAGCTGTCCTGAAATTTGCTCTGTAGACTAGGCTGGTCTCAAACTCAGACATCCATTTGCTCTGCCTCTGGAGTGCTGTGATTAAGATGTTTACCACCACATCCAGCTCTAAGCTTTTCTTTAATTTTTTTTCCCACAAGTTGGAAGCTTAGCTGGCTGGGGTCTTGTCCTGAAGTCACCACTCCCTTTATTCCATTTCTTAATTTGTTTATCTCCTTGAACTTAGCTCCAAACCATTTCCTTGTGCCCCTTTTCTCCTCAAATTGTATATTTTTCAGTTTTCCTTGCTCAGCTTGCTCCTTTTTCATTATAAATCTTTACAAAAGTGAACACTAGTAACCATGTGGCAGAGTCCATACTACACTGTATTGAGATTTCCTTTGCCAATGCAATTAATTCACTTTAGCCTCAGACAGACTCTTTGGACAAAGGCAGAAAGCAGCCACATACCTCACTATAATATCACAAGAATAATCTCTAGACAGCTTACTAAAATTCTTCTTCTCTGAAACCTCTTGAGTTGGGCCCCCAGAGTTCAAATCACTCTCAGCACTAGTGTCATCCATGCTCCTAACTTGTATGGCCCATTAAGCACCCACTTAAAGTGTTCAACTGCTTTTCTAATCCAAACTCTGGAAGTCCATATTCCTCTAAACAAAAGGATGGTCAGGCCTATCACAGCAATACTCCAGTCCCTGATCCCAATTTCTGTCTTAACTTCTATTGCTATGAAGAGACACCATGACTGTGGCAACTCTTATAAGGGAAAACATTTAATTCAGGCTGGTTTACAGTTTCAGATGTTTAATTCATTATCTTCATGACATGAAACATAGCAGTGTGCAAGCAGATATGATGCTGGAGAAGGAGCTGAGAGTTGTACATCTTGATCTGCAGGCAGCAGGAAGTGAACTGACTTGAAATCCTGAGACCTCAAATCCTGTCCCCACAATGACACTCTTCCTTCAGCAAGGCTACTCCTCCTAATAGTGCCACTCCCTATGGGACAAGCATTCAAACACTTGAGTCTATGGGAACGTTGCTATTTAAACCACCACCATTGCCTCACCCAATCATAAAGAATCCCAGCTCCCATGTCAAATGACTGTATTAACTCAAGACATGACAGACTCCCTATGTTTCAATACTACATTAGAAAGGTTTTAGAACCTAAGATGGAGGCCTTCCCTCTGGCTTATATTATTCATTATAAAGGTGACATCCTGTTAGTCACCTCCAAAAGGCAACAATTTATATATGGCATGTCTCTGGATATGCTACATTAAAATGGGCTTATTATTGCATGGAAAGGGTTAAAAGATTAGACATTGCAATATTTGGGGCAACCAATGATCAGAGCAGCTACTAAACCACAAAAAAAAAATGTTCATTAGACAAGACAATTTAAAAACAATGATTTTTAGAAATTACTGGGGCATATTAATTAGATTTGTCATCCTTTAGAAATAACTAATTATACATTAATCATTTTATTGAAAACTGCAGAAGGAGTGAGGAATGGCATTTGATAGTTGAATATTGCTTTGAGAAGCAAAATAAGAAGTACAGCTATTTGAATCCAGACTAAAAGAGGCATTTGTATAGCATATGTATTCTCTGCTGCCTCTAAACTTAACTTATTTTCACCACTAAATTTTCTCCTACAGGTATTATAGCAAAAGATGATAAATGTTTGGACTGGAAATATTCCCATCATAAGAGTCAAGAAGACACTAACTGCTTATCTTCCTCTTCTTGCTCAATTAGTATATGAGGGCAGAGCCTGATATCTACAAAACTATAAGGATTTGATTGTTGCTGTATTATGTTATTCTTAACTAACAAACACTGTTTCAGCAAGTTCAATAACTCTTTCAACTTTCAAATCATTTGCAGACTACTATGGACAGATAGAAAATCATTATCCAACTGACAAGCTATGAGATTTTTATATAAGAACTGAATTTGTATTTGTAAAAATTGCCCAGCCTTCTCCTGTTTACAGACAGATACTTATTTTATTGATGGCTCATCTAATGGATTAGGAAGAATTCATGGTCCAGAGATTCATTCATCTATGAGTACTTATTTTTCCTCAGCCCAACAGGTGGAACTAGCTGTTTTGATTTATGTATTATAGTTAATATATGAACCCTTAAATATTGTTTCAGATTCTGTGTATGTTGTAGCAATATTTCCTGCAATAGAAACTGCTTTAATTTTATCTTCACATCCTGTTATACTCCCAATGCTACAGGAATACAATATCTAGTTAAAAACCACAAATATTCCTTATTACTCATACTTATGCACACTAACATTCCTGTAAAGAAAGGAGTATTAATCATATTATAGTCATTCCTTATAATCTGCCAGGGCAAGGCATAAATGAAAGAGCACAAAGAGCATTAATACAAATATTATTATTACCTTTTAATTCTTCTCTCATATATTATATTCCAAGTGCAGTTTCCCCTCCATCCCCTCATCACAGTCTCTCCTCTCACCTCCCCTTTCCCTTAGATGCACCCTGTCTTTATATACCCTCAGAAAAGAGAAGGCATCCCAAGAACATCAACCAAGCACAGCATAAGAAGCTACAATAAGACAAGACATAATCATATCAAGGCATCACTAGGAAACCCAATAGAAAGAAAAGGGTCCCACAAGTAGGCAGAGTCAGAAATAGCTCCCACTTCCACTGTTAGGAACCACACTAGAATGCCAAACTACTCAGTCATAACATATGAAGAGGACCTATATCAGATCCCTACAGGCTCTGTGATTTCTGTGAGCCCCCATGAGTCCTGGTCCATTGATTCTGTGGGCCTTGTTCCATGGTATCCCTGACCCTGCTATGGGATGTCATTCTGTATGCTGTGAATACATGTTGCTCTGATTGGTTGATAAATAAAATGCTGATTGGCCAGTAGCCAAGCAGGAAGTATAGGCAGGCAAGCAGATGAGGAGAATTCTGGGATGAGGAAGGACAGAGTCATGAGTTGCCAGCCAGACATTGAGGAAGCAAGATGACAAGACAAAACTGAAAAAAGGTACCAAGCCACCTGGCTAAACATAGGTAAGTATTATGGGTTAAATTAATTGTAAGAGCTACTCAGTAATAAGCCTGAGCTAATGGCCAAGCAGTTATAATTAATATAAGCCTCTATGTGCTTACTTGGGGGATGCGAATGGGAGAGATTTGTCCCAACTACTGGCTGGCTGGGACACAGGAAAACTTCCAACTACATGACTCTTCTGGTAAAACAACAATTATTAAAAAAATTAAAAATGCAGAGTGCCAAGGGGTGCTTTTGTACTTCTCTTATTTACTCTAAAGTTTAAAAATTTGTCTCAAGGCAATATGTGTTTGAGAGCTAAAAAACATTTCTCTACAGAATATTCTGACCTACCTTTGGATAGGCCTTTGTGATTTAAACAATTTGAGACTTGGAGGTTGAGTTGGCTGCAAAGGGACATGTCTCTGTCCTGGTAGATATATTTAGTGAAACATTATGGATTTTTGGCTTCTCCAGCCTCAGGACATCAAGGAAAATGGTGCAGGGCAAGAAGACATTGGAAGTCATTAGAAATATAGCACCCATCCAACAATAGACAAAAGGAAATATCAACCATATCATCCAAACTCATTGACCCAACAGGGGCCAAAGTAAGCCATGATATACCAAGGGAGAAGATATTCTCCAAAACACACACAGTCATATGTCACCTGAGGTAGGACCACTGCTAGCTTTTAATATTTATTTAATTTCTAAATGACTTCAGAATGTCAAAGTCAATTCTGTCCCTGAATTTTTGTCTCTAAGGGAGCTGATCCTGTCACTCAGGCTTCACTAACCAATCAGGACCTCCAGGAAGGCCTGCCAGTCAACATGTAGGAGGGAGCTTTTAGGCTGCCATGCTGCAGGCTGGTATCCAGGGTTGAGGGGGGCACTAGTGGTTCCATGTGCTGTGCTGTGACCATACAACAGGCAAGATCAGAAGCCAGAAATGACTTTCTTTTATTTTTTGTGTTTCTCACATCATGTATCTTGATCCCATTCATTTCCCTATCCCTTTGTATCCACCCTCTACACTTGCAACCCCCTAAATAGAATAAAATTTAAGGGAAAAAGAAAAGAAAAGGTAAAATCTCAACATGGAAGCTGTAGTTTGACACAGCGAGTTACACAATAAACCCTTTTGTCAATATATCTTCACATGAAAAGAGTCATTGCAAAGAGTCATTGGTCTGCAGGATTTATCCCTAGTGCATGAGCCCATTTCTTATGGAGTGAAACCTTGCTTAGCCTTGATTTGGCGGCGGGGGGGGAGGGTACTGCCTCAACTTGATACACCAGACTTTGTTGACTCCCCATGGGAGGACTTATCTTCTCTGAGAAGTGGATGGGAGGTAGGGTGGGGGGGTAAGTGGAGGTTGAGCAGGAGGAGAGGAAGGAGGGGGAATTGTGGTTGGTATGTAAAATGAAAAGAAAACTTAAATAAAAATAAACAAAAAGGAAAAAGAAGAGTCATTGGTCTGGTTTGAGGTCTCTGGTTTCTACTATACTATTAATGCTAGGCCCTCACTGGGACTGCTTTTGGATATCCTGTTGTTGCCCTGTGTTATGGAGATCCTGCAGCTTTGGATATGTAGAACCAATCCTTTCACATTGTCCCACAGATCATAGATGGGTGGATGTTGGTGTGGGCTAACTCATAACCCTAGTTCTGGGCCTGGGTAAGAATAGGATTGGTTCTCCTTCCAGTTTTCTCCTGTCTTCACCACCAGAGTGAGCTCTCCAACATTGCCCTGGCTAGTTCACCCCTTGCAGCAATGAGCAAGGGGTGGGGCCAGTTCTGCTTTCATGCCTTCAGGGTCAGCTTTCCTACACCTGGACTATTAGGGCCAGCTCTATTGTGTTGCCCAGGTGAGGTGGAGGGGCCTCTGGAGTGCTGCAACTAGTGAGGGGTAGGGACAGCTCTTACAATCTTATGACCTCAGGGCTCACCACAGGTGGTAAGGGGATGGATTATTTGAGAGAGACAATTAAGAACTGTTTTTAGCTCTGTTTTAGAATCTTTTTTCTCAGTTTTTAGGTGGAAACTCTTGCCCCACGTTGGGCGTCATTTGTAGCTAGAGTTTTGCTGCCTGACCCACAGTCAGGACAAATCCTTGTCACCCGCCAGTCCCATAGCCGCTCATGCCCAACCAAGTAAACACAGAGACTTATATTGCTTACAAACTGTATGGCCGTGGCAGGCTTTTTGCTAACTGTTCTTATAGCTTAAATTAATCCATTTCCATTAATCTATAAGTTGCCACATGGCTTGTGGCTTACCAGCATCTTCACATGCTGTTTCTTATTGTGGCGGTTGGTAGTGTTTCTCTGACTCAGCTTTCCACTTCCCAGCTTTATTCTCCTCCTTGTCCCGCCTATACTTCCTGCCTAGCCAATGGCCAATCAGTGTTTTATTGACCAATCAGCAACACATTTGCCATACAGAACATCCCACAGCAGTCAACTCTACTGTGCTGTCCAGGTTAGCTGTAGGGCCTGTTCTCCTGGGTGCTGCAGCTGGTGAGGGGTTGTGTCAGGTCCCCCACATGCTGCATGTGTCAAGGGGCAAGGACAGAAGGATATCTTTCCCTCATCCACACCACCACATGGCATACAAGGGGCCCAACTTGCTCTCACACTCTCATGCCCTCAAGGTCAGATCACCCATGCTCTTGTGATCAGGGTCAGCTCTATTGTACTGCCGAGGTGAGGTGTAGGACCCTCTATCCTAAGTGCTTCAACCAGTGAGGGGCATGACCAATTCTCCCTAGTGTTGCAGCAAGTAAGAGGTGGGACCAATTCTGTGCAGCCCTATTATTTTGGCCTTTAGTGGTATCAGGAGCCACTGACATCAACAGAGACTACAGCTGCATCAGAGCCATGAACCAACACCTGAGCCCCAGCAGCAGGCCAGATCCAGACATCACCATGTCCCTAGCTGGCAATCAGGTCACTCACTTCAGCCTACTCCTCACTACTTTAACCACTTTAGATATGCCTCTGTCTTCAGGACATGAACTATTCTGTCTGTCTTTCTCTCCCATACCACACCATACATTTACTCACCATAGTAGTGCCTGCCTTCCTGGAGCCAGAAGGGGCCCATCTGTGCTTTCCCCTTAGAGCCTGGAACAGACCACCCCAAGCCTGTGTGTGGGTCTCCTTATCCTGCTCGGTCCCATGGTGCTGGGCAGGCCCATGCTTCCTTATCACAAAGAGATCAAAATAGTGTCCAAAATAGTGAGGGGCTCCTGATTGGTGTAATAATATTGCTGAGTCTTCTTACACGGGCTAGGGCTAGAAAGCCCAGGCTGTGTTTGTTTGAGTTCCACCTGCCTCAACCACATGGCATGGGACAGAGCTGTTTCTAACACCAATTATATTTTAATTTGGTTTTTATTTGAGTTTTCTGTGATGTAGTTGGAAGGTTTCTCTGGTCCCTCCCGGCCATGTGGTTCCTCAGCCACTTATAAAATAATCACTCAGAGTCATATATCAATTATAACTGCTCAGCCATTAGCTTAAGCTTATTACTGACTAGCTCTTACACTTAAATTAACCCATAATTCTTACCTATGTTTAGCCATGTGGCTTGGTACCTTTTTTTCAGTTTTGCCTTGTCATCTTGCTTTCTCTGTGTCTGGATGGTGACTCCTTAGTCTGCTCTTCCTCTTCCCAGCATTCTCTGAGTCTGTTCATCCTGCCTAAGCTTCCTGCTTGGCTACTGGCCAATCAGCATTTTACTAAACCAGTGTACAAGAGCATTATCCCACAGCATTTCCTGTCTGCAGAAACATTGCCTATCTACAGACTGCTGTTGGGGTAAAAAATGATGAACTGAGTAATTTGTCCAAAACCTTAGAGGGTGACAAGGACTTAAATAGTCCAAGAAAGTTATCAGCTGAAGCTGAGAGAGAACTGGCTTTGGTAGAAAAGAAAATACAGGAAGGACATGTGGGTCATGTGGATCCAAAGCTTGAATGCATTCTAGTTATTTTACCCTCTAAGCATTCTCCTACAGAAATTTTAATGCAGAGGGAAGATATTATATTGGAATGGATATTTCTACCAAATAAAGAGAGTAAAAAATTAAAGACTATATGGAAAAGATCTCTGAGTTGATTTTAAGAGGAAAATTGAGACTTCATCAATTAGCAGGAATAAATCTAGCAGAGATTATAGTACCTTCAACTAATGAAGACATTGAAAAATTATGAGCAGAAAGTGAACGTCAGCAAGGAGCTTGTAGTAATTTTTTTAGGAGAGATTAACAACAAATATCCCCAAAGCCACAGAATTGAACTTATAAAGATAGCCAACTGAATCCTGTCTCACATTGTATAGGAAACACCAATATCTGGAGCCCCTACATTTTATACAGATACAAACAAACAAGGAAAGACAGGTTACAAATCAGAAAATTTAAGTAAAGTGGTTGAAAATCCTTATAATTCTGTCCAAAAATCAGAATTATATGCTATTCTGGTAGTATTAATGGATTTTGCAGAACCCCTCAACATAGTTACTGACTCTCAGTATACTTAAAGAGTGGTCTTACATATTGAGACTGCAGAATTTATCCCTGATGAGTCAGAATTAACTTCATTATTTATTCATTTACAAAATATAATCAGGAATAAGAATCATCCCTCATATATAACTCGCATCCAATCTCATACAGGTCTGTCAGGCCCTCTAGCTCAAAGTAATGATGAGATCAATGAACTATTGATAAGAAATGTGCTGGAGGCCTCAGAATTTCATTAAAAAAATCATGTCAATAGTAAAGGTTTAAAAAAGGATTTTTCCATAACCTGACAACAAGCCAAAGATATCATAAGGAAATGTCATATTTGTTCTTCTATAAGCAAACTCTACTACCAGCAGGATGTAACCAAAAGGGTACTCAGAAGAATGGAATTTGGCGGATGGATGTGTTTCACTTTGCAGAATGTGAAAAACTGAAATATGTACACCACACTATTGACACATATTCAGGATTTCAATGGGCAACTTCTCTGAGTTATGAAAGGGCTGATTCTGTAATCACACATTTGCTTGAAGTTATGGGCATCATGGGTATACCTGTACAAATTAAAACTGACAATGCTCCAGCATATGTCTCTGGTAAAATGAAACAGTTTTTTGCTGTTGCAATATAAAGCATATACAGATATACCACACAATCCTACAGGGAAGCAGTAATAGAAAGGTCAAATCAAACTCTTCAGGATATGATAAATAAACAGAAGTGGGTAACAACCCCCCCCCAAAAAAAAAGATTACATAATGCTCTATTAACTTGAATTTTCTCAATGCTGATGAGAAAGGAACAACAGCTATGGAGAGACACTGGATAGTAGAAAAAAACTACAGAATTAACTCAGTCTGTATACATTAAAGATGTGCTGACCTCAGAGTGGGAACCAAGATATGGATTACATTGGGGACAAGATTTTGCTTTTGTTTCTACAGGAGAAGAAAAGCTATGGATACCATCAAAATTGATAAAGGTTTGATCTGAACAAGAGAAACCTCTTAATTAGAAGAGGTGATAGTTCATCAACCAATATGACCATTCAATTTAAACTGACTTATAACACTAACAAATGCTTCTTAGTTAATGAGATATAACTTGCCAAAAGGGAACTTTCCCAAATTTAGTGTTGGGGAAAGATTTTTGTTTTTTGTTTTTTCAGGAAAATGATGGCATACAGCTAAGGTATCTGAAGAACACTGGGAAAATGAGACATCTGAAGAAAAAGGACAAATCATCCAGAAAAAAAATGTCTCAAGAAACAGAGTAAATTGGCCTATTGGTATATCACATATAAAATTTCGTAAGTCTTTCTAATGTTTATTTCTGCTGTTCTCTACAGACACTTAACATAAATGGTCTTTATGTAGTCGTAGTTCAATTAAAAATTAAAACTGGCTTGGGAATTGGAGTGTGGCTCTCTCATTCTCTAAACCCAAGCATGCTTGTTAAAAAAATGCAAAATCTCTGTATCATGTCAGAAGAGCCATCTGATATGGGACAAAAGAAAAACCAAAATTAAAGGACTGTTCTATTGCTACTAATCTCATAATTCTTTGGCTCTATTTTGATTCTTTAAAACTTTTCTTAAGGTATGAATTTTATATCAAAATTTATAAGATTAATATATATATATTATACTTTTGTCATGATATTAATGGTCATATAGAGTACTAACTAATTCTAGAAAAAAAGGCTTCATCTAGCTGCCTGAACATGTTTTTGCATTTGAGTTTTTATCAATTTTCTGCAGGGAATCATGACTGTGCCTAACAGCAAATTTAAAGTATCCAAAAAGATGATGGGGATCCACAATGACGACTCCACCAATACAATGATAATACCACTAAGTTGATCGCTAAGATCAGCTTTGGACTACCAACTGCTCAGGACAATTTAAGATGTCTAGCTGAGATGATCCAGCCTCACAGACTACTCAAGCAAGGACTTGAGACAAGCTCTGCACTTTTGAATTATGCAGAGACTGGGCAGCAAATGATACAGCTATCTCTCCCAGGAATTAATAATTAACTCAAAATTTTCTTTTTCAGGATCCCCTAAAGATGCTTTCTCTCCTAGACAACAGGAAGTAATTTTAAGAACACACCACTCACAATCCCAAGAGGTGGGGTGGGTGATTTTTGGTCTTTCAGTGGGTTTTGGATAATTGTCATTGTTTAGGATGGTTGGTTACAAGTTATTGTTAATGGTCCAGAAAAAGGCTAAACAAAGGAGATTGGATTTAAGGTTCTTATTTGAAAAAAAAAGAAAAAGAAAAAAGGATACAGATAAGAGATAGGTTATTGAATCTACTATGGAAAAAAAGACATAGAAATGATAGAATAAAGGGTAAGTTATTGAATCTACTTTGAAAAAAAAGAGAGGATGTGGATATGATAAGATAAAAAGATAGATTATTGAATCTATTTTAGAAGGCAACTACTAGTTTTAAATATTTTACATTGGATTGGATTTTTATATACTAATACAAATTTGAGATTAATTTTGTTACAATATATTATACATATATTTCTAATCTTGTTCAAAGCATTGTATCTATACTGTTCATTTAACAGTTTAACAAAATTTGCTAGTCCTTGAAAGTTATTATTACAACTATTAGGATATAAAGAAATGTAAGTTAGTAGTTAGTCATTACAATTGAACTTGTAGGCATATTAGGTATATTTTTAAGGTCAAAAAGATAAATATTTTAGATAGACAGGTCATCTTCAAACCCTTCACACATCTACAGAATGTGGCATTTAAGATGTTTTAATAAAATAGATTTTTTTCTTTTTCTTATGACTATGAAACATGTCTGCTCCTGGCAGCACCAATCTACTTCAGAGAAGATGATGGACATTGAAGAAACTTCATATGGAGTTTACTTTCACTGTGGCAAAAGTTAGCCACTGGGCAAGAAAGTGCCCTCACATTGACTGCTGACAGTATGCTGTCCAAAATGGACAAGCAGGACACAAAACAAAGGAGTGCTGATCCTTGCCAAGACAAAGTAGGAAGGCTCTTTAGAAAATCCTAATTCACAAATGAGTCTGTCAGATATGCTAAGCCTGCAGGCCAAAGAATGGATGCCTCAATATTGCAGAGAAATCTCGGGTGACTGTCCAGGCAGCTAGCTGTTTTTCTCATAACTCACATTTTTTGGATGTTGCTTGTTTGCACTTCCTGTTTTTCTAGGTAATATCATTCCTTTCTTGGATCTCTGAGGGAGTTGAAGATTAGATAGTTATAGTTATAGTTTTACTTGTTAACAAATTCAGAAAAGAAACTCACCAAGAGGTGTAAAGTATGTAAGTTGGAAAGACATAGAAGATAGCTTTTGGTTGGTAATACAAATTAGGATAAAAAGTAAATTAGGTACATTTTGGACTCACCAAAATAGAATAGATAATGGGATATTTTCATCGAATTTGTCAAATGCAAATGGACTAGATATTGTTGATTTGTTTATTGCCTGTATATATTATATATAGTTATTAAAATTATACTTATTTGTATATAGTTTTTCTTATATTAGTTGGAACATTTTTTATATTAGATAAAAAAGAGAAAAGCTGTGGGATAATGTTCTTGTACACTGGTTTAATAAAACGCTGATTGGCCAGTAGCCAGGCAGGAAGTTTAGGTGGGGCAAGCAGAGTAGTAGAATGCTGGGAAGAGGACAGACAGAGTCAGAAGTCACCAGTGAGACACAAAGGAAGCAAGATGACAAGGCAGAACTGAGAAAAGGTAACAAACCACATGGCTAAACATAGATAAGAACTATGGGTTAATTTAAGTGTAAGAGCTGGTCAGTAATAAGCTTGAGCTAATGGCTGAGCAGTTATAATTAATATAAACCTCTGAGTGATTATTTTATAAGCAGCTGTGGGACTGTGTGGCCAGACGGGACCAGAGAAACCTTCCTACTACATTCTGATGTTCTTTTGAGCTCTTTATTCCTTCCCAATAAGTATAGCCTTTTTTTGTACTTATATGAGAAGTTTTGAAGTCAGATGGTGTCACTGTGTGTGCTATGATATAAGTGGGTTTTTGTTGTTGTTGTTGTTTTGTTTCTTTTTAGAGACAGGATTTCTCTGTGTAATTTTTGTGCCTGTCCTGGATCTCGATCAGTAGACCAGGCTGGCCCCAAACTCCCAGAGATCTGCCTGGCTCTGCCTCCTGAGTGCTGGGATTAAAGGCATGCAGTACCACCGCCCGGTGAGTGTGTGTTTTTAATTTACAAATTCATTTATTTTGTTCAATCTTGTGTTGATCATTTTTTTCATTCATGATGACCTGTTTGTTGCCATGAGTTTTTTGTTCCTTTTTTTGTTTGTTTGTTTGTTTTTTGTTTTTTTGTTTTTTTGTTTTTTTGTTTTTTTTTGGTTTTTTGAGACAGGGTTTCTCTGTGTAGCTTTGTGCCTTTCCTGGGACTCACTTGGTAGCCCAGGCTGGCCTCAAACTCACAGAGATCCGCCTGGCTCTGCCTCCCGAGTGCTGGGATTAAAGGCGTGCGCCACCACCGCCCGGCAAGTTTTTTGTTCTTGATGGCAAGATTTGTTAGACTTTATATTGGACTTTTGTTGAATCTCTAGCTCAAATTCCATTCTGACATAATATTGTGATTTTCTGTCAAAAATCCTGAAGGTCTCTATTTTATCTACTTCCTTTTAATTATAAATTTATTTATAATTAATTAATAATTAATAATTTATTTATAATTTATTTATAAATTCTTTTAATTATAAATTTATAATTTTGGGTACAGATGTTTGTCACATTTATATGTATTTATGATTTATTTTTAGTGACACATAAGAGATATGAGTGTGTGTTTTTAATTTACTATATTCATTTATTTTACTTGAACAGTATGAATGTTTTGCTTGTATGTGTGTATGTTCACCATGTGTATGTTTGGTACCTTCAGAAGACAGAAGCGGGCATTGGATGTCTTGCAACAGGATGTAGGGATGATTTTGCATGACCATGTTAGTGCTGGGAACAAACTCCAAGGCTTCTACAAGAACAATAAGTGGTCTAAACTGCTGAGTTATCTCTCCAGTCCTAAACTTGACATATATACACTGAAAATCAAATGTTAAGAGAGTTGATTTGTTTAAAAATTTGTCACTGGGGGATGAGAGATTGATGATCAATGTAATATGCCCCAACCTACTGTGGTTGATGCAACCCTGAGCAGATTGCCCTAAGCTGTATAAGAATTCAAACTTATCAAGCCATGATAGCAAGAGGACAGTAAGCAGCATTTTTCCAGTTTGACAGCATATCTGTAATGCATAAGCTTATGGTGTATATGTTTGCAAATCTGTTCCTGGCCAGCTCCTCTTTGAATGTTAGTGAGAACCAGAGGGTTATTATTACTGAAGAACTCCACATGTTGTATACAGAGCCATTTCCCAACCTGCTACATGTGTGCACACACATGTGCCCACCCAGAATAAATAAATATGCATACACAAATACATACACACATGTAAAAATATCAAGTTCTTAGTCCTGTGCTCATTCATGACAATGCTCTTATTCCAGTCTGTACAAATGGTCTTGACACCAACACCAATGCACAAAGTTGAAAAAAAATTCTGAGATCATGGTTCAGAAAGACAGGACTCTTTTTATTTTATCTCTTAGTTCATTTATTTGTACATAGGATATCACACTGCAGTCTAAACTGAACTCAATTTGCAATGTACTACTGACTGGGTTGTCCTTCCTGGAATCATTCTGCCTCACTGCTCTAAGTAGTAAATAAAGGCATGAGCCAAGATGCCCAGTTTTCATCTCATGAAAAAATGTGCACTAATAGCCCGAGGCAGAACTACTAGATATTTTCAATTATGCATTTCCTAAAAAGAATTAATAATTTCAAGGACAAATTTATTATGAACCCTTTCTTGGCCAAACATAGTACATTAGCATTGTGTGAGGAACAGGGGAATGTGCAGAGAGAGGCATAAAAATTAACATGATTGAAACCAGGGACTGGGGCTAAGGTTGGTAGCCTGCTTGGCTAGAATGTGCTAAGACCTGTGTTCCATCCTCCGTATGGCATAGTCCAGGAATGGTGGCTCATGCCTGTTATCCGAGCACTCAGGATTCAGCAGTGGGAAGTTGTGGAATTCAGAGTCATGTAACATGAATCTTAAAAGGTCTTATTAAAAAAAAACCTGGAGCCAAATATTGGGGTGAAAGCTGAAAGATCAAAGAAGCAGAGCAAGCCAGCCACAAGTTCTTACCTCTACAAAATCCTCAGCCTCAAGAGAGTTCCTGTTTCCTCATGTCTTATATATCTTTCAGAGTCCTGTCATATTACTTTCTGGGATTAAAGGCATGTGTGCTTCTCAACCAAAGGCATGACATTTCAAGTGTTGGGATTAAAGGTGTGTGACACTGTCCCAGGCTCTGTTCCCAGTGTGGTCTTGAACTCACAGAGATCCAGACAGATCTCTGTCTCCTGAGTGATAGCATTAAGGGTGTGTGCCATCACTGTCTGGCATCTATGTCAAATCTAGTGGCTGGCTCTGTCCTCTGATTCCCCAGTAAGTTTTATTGGGATGCACAATATATCACCACATTTCCCCCTTTTTGTCTAAAATAATAAAAGGTTTTAACTAATATAAGGAAAACTACATACAATAAGTACAATAAGGATATATAATATATACAGTCAAGAACTTGGAATCCAGCCATTGACTCCCCTGTTTTCCCCTGCAGTGCATACAATAAACTATTCATTCTATTCTGGTCTCAAACAAGCCATTCTCCAAATACAAACTTTTTTACTGTTACAGAAAGGGACAGCCCACTCTGTGACTCAAAGGGGTATATTTAGAATTGTGTGATGCTACAAACCTTTATTCTGAGAATTTAGGGGTAGATTCAGGAAGACAGAAATGTCAATGCCTTATGAGGTGATACAGTGGGCACCAGGCACACTCATATGGCTTAATAAAGAAAAAGCTCTTCAGTAATAACAACCCTCCAGTTTTTTCTTTTTACATGTGTGTATGAATTTGTGTATGCATATTTATTTATTTCGGGTGGGCGCATGTGTGTGCACACATGTAGCAGGTTGGGAAATGGCTCTGTATACAACATATGGAGTTCAGAGTGAACATGTGGAGTTCAGAGGAGAGTCTGTAGGAGTTTGTACCCTATAGATTCCAAGAGATGAACTCAGGTCATTAGGCTTGGCTGCAAGTACCTTTAAGCAATCTTGCTGGCACAAGATTTGGACTTTCAAATTTCTTCTTTTCTAAGCATTCATAAGCAATGAATTTCAGTGAAAAAATAGTGAAGTACAAATTCATTATAATGTTTTTACTAATTGCAATATAATTCACACAAGTGACATTTCCCATTTTAAACTGTTTGGTTCACCATTGACACTACTTTATACAGCTACCACTGCTCTAATTCCAAAAGTACTTATGTGAGACCCTTCTTTTAAAAACAGAAGTTTTCAGGTTGTGGTGGCACACTGCTGTGACTCCACTAGAGGCAAGAGAACTTGGGAGAATGGAGCAGGTAAATGAGGTGGACTAAAATCTCATTCAACAGCCAAAATTATTCATAGCCCCAGACAATTTAATCTGAGAGTTAAGAAAGATCACGTAAGTAAAGTTCTTATGAGTTCAAGCTGTATGTAATCACCAGCACAATTCAGACGTGGAAAACATGTTTTTCCATAGAGGCATATACATCAATTAAATAATATCAGCAAGCACTAATAAGGAACCTGAAGTAAAACACTCCAATCCTTACACAGAAGGCCAGGAAAGTGTTGGTGTCTTGGCTAATAATTTGTAGCTAAGAGAGGTGTGAGCAATCCTAGTCATGTCTTATTGAAGTTGATGATATCTGTTGAGTATCAATCACATGGTTTAAATTTGGCCGGGATGGTTTTGGCACCTTTTCAGCTTTGAAGCAGGAGGATCACTCCACTGTGCGATGAGTAATGAGTAATGATCGTTGTGCCAAGGAGGAAGAAGCGGAAGTGCCTAGTGTGGGCAGGAATAAGGCAGGACCGACCTTGCAGTCCAGATGCAAGTTCTACTGCAAAGCCAATCTCTGGAGGTCTGGGATAGTTCTGTGCCTGGGGTGGAAGCCAGGGCTGGGAACCTCTGCGCTCTGTCGCTTCACAACACTCTGTCTCTAAGGGAGTAGCTCCTGTCACTCAAGCCTCACTAGCCAATCAGGGCCACCAGACAGACCATCAGTCAGAATGAGGAAGGCACTTCTGGTCCATCATGCTACAGGTTGAGGGCTCACGGAATGAGAGCTCCCATGGTTCCCTGTGCAATTATGTGCCCCGCTGCCAGAAGCTGTGAGAAGAACCTGCAGACTCTGAATGACATTACTCCAGGGGCTGCACTTGGGCAAATTTAAGGGAGCAGCAGTCCATTTGTGGAAAGATTCTTGTTGTTGACCTCAATCTTCAGCGTGTGCACATGCCCTGCTTTTATTTTAGCCATGGAAAGTAGATTTGCCCCCTTGGAAAGCCCTAATTTCTCTAGTGTCTTCTACAAGTTCTGCACTTGACACTGAACATTCAGGTGTAGTTAATTCTGTGTAGGGTGTAAACTCTGTGTTATTAACACATTTGCATGTAGATGCCATGGTGATTGAGTCACTTTGTTAGTAAGGCCTGACTTATTGGGTTTTCTGGCCTCATGTGTCACAATTGACTCTATATTAATTGTGATTTTGTTGCTAATTTTGTTCTAATATTCCATTGACCTCTTTATTCTTTTCCAGACAGTCTTTAATGCAGGTGTACGAAATCTGATTATGTCAGTGTGTGCTAATTACTCAATCTTGGTTTAATCATTTTTTTCATTCCTTATGACCTTTTGTCACAAGTTTTCTTTGGTAGTAGAAAAAATTGTTAGACTGTTTTATTGGAGTGTTGCTGAATCTATAGCCCAAATACTGTGCTGAAATAATTTTGAGGCTTCATGTCTATAATCATGGAATTTCTCTCCTTTGATCAAGTTTCTTGATTTCTTTTACTACAAAGTTAGTTTTGGCTACATAGATATTTATCACATTTCTATTTATTTCTGGATAATTTATCCATGGTAACACGTGAGAGATATGAGGGTATGTGTTTTTAATTTTTCTTTATTTTATTTCATGTATATAAGTAATTTACTTTCATGTACATATTTTTACCACAAGTGTGTTCGGTGCCCATAGAAAACAGAAGGGGGCATCAGGTCCCCTGCAACAGGATGTAGGGATGGATGATTGGTGTCACCATGTTAGTTCTGGGAACAAAAACTAGGTCTTCTACAAGAGCAACAAATGGTTTTAACTGCTGAGCCACCTCTCCAGTTCTAAACTTGGTAGATTTTTGAAACAAGCCTATGATGAAAAGTGAGTGTAAAGAGAGTTGAAGTTTGCATTAAAATCTGTCTTTGGGGGCTAGAAGATGATGCAGTATGCATACTTGTTAGATTTGGACAGCTTGACAGAAGCTAGAGTCAAACTGGTCTGTAGGCAAATCTATTGGGTATTTTGTTGAATAGTGATTGATGTAATGGGGCCCATCCCCCTGTGCTTGGTGCCAACCTGGGCGGGTGGTCCTGAGTTGTATAAGGCAGCAAGCTGAGAAAGCTATGATAGCACGAAGGTAGTAAGCAGTATTTCTCCAGGTTGACAGCATATGTAGAATGCATAAGCCTATGGTATATATAAGTTTGGAAATCTGTTCCTTGCCAGCTCTTCTCTGAATGTTAGCCAGAGCTTGATGCTTGTAATTACTGAACTGATTTTTTTCTCAATTAATCTTATTAATTACAGAATAGTTGCTCCTTCAAGATTTCAGAAAACATTTTGAAACAAGGTTTGTTATGTTGACTCACTTTGCCTTTCCCTCCTACCTTCCTGGCTCAGCCTCCTAAATTCTTGAATAAAGGTTTGTAGCAGTACACATTTCTAAAACTCGCCATTTGAGTCAGAGTGGGATGTCCATTTTCCCAAAAGGAAAATTATTTGTGCATGGCGCATTGCTTCTCCCCTGAGACCAGAAGAGAAGGAATTGATTATTGTGTACACTGCAGGAGATACAGGCTACACAGCACCTAGATTAGAGGTTGTTTAAGTCATTAACCTAAAGGTGTCTCTGTTTTAAAGTAGGATCTGATTGGACCCAGTGAGTGCCTTTCTGTATACTTTTCGAGTATGTGTTAATTAATACCATATGAATGAAGGAATGCCAAATTTGGGGAGGTTACCTTGTTAGACTGAAATTTCCAATTGGGCAACTGTCTAATGTTGGTAAGTTCAAACATGATTGTCTCACTTCAGTTTGGTGAGAAGACTGAGACACTGAACATGTGGCTGGGGCTTCTGTGCCAGTGTACAAACTCAGCAGCTAGCATTTCACATAGGGCGGGATCAGACAGTCTTTCATAAATGTAGGCTTGAGCTCTGTGCAGGACATCTAGTTTGACCAACACCATTTGTTGAAAATGTTGTCTTGCATTCTATTTGTATTTCTAGCTTCTTTATAAAAAAAAAACAATTGTCCATAGGAGTGTGGGTTCTTGTCTAGTTTCTCAGTTCAATGCCGGTGACTGATGTGTCTGTTTTTATGCCAATACAATGTGATTTTTATTAAATAACCCTCTAGGACAATATGCAATTTGGGGTGGTGAGACCTTCAGCAATTCTTTTATTTTTCAGGATATCATTAGCTATCCTGGGTTGTTTGGTTTTTCCATTTGAGGTTGAGAACTGCCCTTACAAGGTCTATAAAGAATTGTGTCGGTACTTTGATGGGGATTGTAATGAATCTGCAGATTGCTTTTGGTAGGATTGTCATTTTTACTATGTTAATCCTATCAATCCATGAGCATGGGAGGTCTTTCTAATTTTTCATTTCTTCAATTTCTTTCTATACAGACTAGAAATTTTTATCATGTAAGTCTTTTACTTGCTTGGTTACTACAAGATATTTTATATAATTTGAGGCTATTTTGAAAAGTGTTATTTCCCCACTTTCCTTCTCAGTCCTATTGTCATTTGTACATAGGAGAGCTACTGATTTTTGTAAATTAATTGTGTATTCAGCTACTTTGCTTAAAGTGTTTACCAGTGGTAGGAATTTCCAAGTGAATTTTTAGGGTCACTTCCATACACTAACACATCATCTGCAATTAAAAATACTTTGACATCTTCCTTTCCAATTTGTATCCCCTTGATCTCCTTCGGTTGTCTTATTGCTCTAGCTAAGATTTCCAGTTCTGTATTAAATATATTTGGTGAGAGTAGAAAGCCTTGTCTTGTTCCTGATTTTAGGTGAATAACTTTGAGCTTGTTTCTGTTTAATTTGATGTTGGCTATAGGCTTGCTAGAAACTGCCATAATTTTGATTAGGTATGTTCCTTGTATCCCTTATCTCTGCAGAACTTTTATGATGAAGGGGTGTTGGATTTTGTCAAAGATGTTCTGCATCTAATGAGACAATCAAGTAGTTTTTTCTTTATGTTTGTTTATGGTAGATTACATTTCTTGATTTTTGTATATTGACCCATCCCTGCATCTCTTGAAGGAAGCCTACTTGAACATGGGTGAATGATCTTTTTGATGTGTTCTTGGGTTTAGTTTGGGAGTATTTTATTGACAAGCTTTACATGTATGTTCATAAAAGAAATGTCTGTAATTCTCTTTCTTTGTTGGGTCTTTATGTGGTTTAGGTTTCAGAGTAACTATGACTTCAAAAAATGATTTAGGCAGTGTTCCTTCTGTTTCTATTTTGTGGGATAATTTGAGTAGTTTTATCACTAGGTATTTTTTGAAAGTTTGGTAAAATTCTGTGCTAAAACAATCTGGCCATAGGCTTTTTTTTTTTTTTGGTTGGGAGACTTTTAGTGACTGCTTCTATATCCTTAGTCTATTTAACCTGTTTTTATCTGATTGTCATTTAACTTTAGAAAGTGGTATTTACTGAGAAAATTATTCATTTGTTTTAGATTTTCCAATTTGATTGAGTAAAATTTTTCATGCATGTCTTTATAATTCTCTGGATTTCCTCTGTATCTATTTTTATGTCCTCCAGTGCTGATATTAAAAATGCATATCATTATGCCCAGCCTCAGTGTTTGCTTTTAAAATGTCACCACCTGAAGGATGTAGCAAGATAGGGAAAAACATGCAAGGCTAACTTCAGTAATTTACTAAAGTTCTGGCCAACTTGAACTACTTGAAACCCTGTCCCCTCAAAACAAAAACAGCTGTGGGTGCTGATGCACAAGTGTAATAGGACTCAGAAGGCATAAGTATAGTGATGGAAGCAAGTTCAACCTAGTATTCACATAGAGTTTGAAACTAGCCAGGTCTACACAGTGATACCCTGCCTCCAACACCACAAGAACAAAAGATGGTATAACCCATGGGAAAAGAATACCTACAAGTTGACTTGCAAGTATGTGCAATACTGAAGTCACTAAGCATGGAATCCAGAGTGCTAAGGATGTAGGACAGGTGTAGAGCACTTGACCTAGCATATACAAATCTCTGGGTCCCATCCTAGCACCTCACAAAAACATCTTGTTGAGTCATAATTCCTTTTTGTTGCCCCTGGTTCCCTGCACCTCCCTGTGTAGCCCAAGGCTAGTCTGTGTGCTTGGATTACAGGCATGTGCCACCTAGTCAGCTTGACATATTGTTTAAAAATCTCCTGAAGAGTCTAGAAAAGACTTCCTAATCAAACAAAAGTACTAACAGCAGAATGCATTTACACTCCTCTTGCCCCAGGAGTTCAATCCAGCAGAACATAGACTCTTGAAGCTCCTTTATGTTCTCTCCCACTTCAGAGGGCATTCATCCAGGTTTCTGTTTAATACAATTAAGGTGAATCATCAGCATCTGGCTAGTTTTGTGTAAATTTGACACAAGTTGGAGTAATCTGAGAGCAGGAAACCTCAGTTGAGAAAACGCCTCCACAAAATTAGGTTGTAGGCAAGCCTGTAGGATATTTTCTTAATCTGTGATTGATGTGGAGGGCCCAACACATTCTACCTGGTCACATCCTTGGTCTGGCAGTCCTGGATTCTATCAGAAAGCAGGCTGAACAATACATGAAGAGCAAGCCAGTAAGCAGCACTCATCCTTGTCCTGTGCATCAGCTCCTGTTTCCAGGAGTCTCCCCTGCTTAAGTTTCTGTCCTACATTCCTTCAATGATTGACTATGACATCGAAGTGTAAGCCAAAAAAAAAGTGCTTTCTTACCCAAATTACTTTTGGTCAGGGTGTTTATCACTGCCATAAAAAAAACCCTAAGATAACCAGACATTCCCCTTTTGCAGATCTGTTTCTTCACTATCCAAATAATAGCAGTATATCCCATCTCACAGTCAGATGTGTGACCAATCAGTTCAATATTTGACTTCTAGTAGGCACAACTTCAACATTTTTTTTTACCTGGCATAGTCACATGGGCTTGGGAAATGCCAATACTTTACAAGCTGTGGCAGGAGGATCATGAGCTTGAATACAACTTGGCTATATGGCAAGAATAACTTCAAGAATAAATGGATGAATACATACTTGTTGAATTTTACTTTTGGTGAGTTAGGTTTTTGGCATACTATGGGTTGTATGTTCTTGGTCAAGCTAGTAGCCTCTATAGGCCTTAGTCTGTTTTTTTAGATGTCCAGAACAGTTACACCCAGAGAAATAAAGAATTGAGAATGCTCAGGTACTGTGAACATTAGCACCATATCAGGACTTTGAGCACCTGCACCCCCGTCTTGTCTCTCTTCCCACACTTGAACAGAAACCAAGCTTCAGTGTAACATCCTGGAAGAGAGTTCCAGCCTCTTGTCACAGCCCTGCCTCGTCTGATGCCAAACAGTCGTTAGTCCTCTCTGATTCCCGAGAATGTTTTAAGCAAGCATTAAGGGGCCAAAAGCCCCAACAAACAGCCCAAGATTTAAACAGCCCAATCTGTTCCAAATCCAAAAGCCACAATAAATGCATAAGATTTAAAAAGCCAGATCTGATCAAATTCCCTGGAGAGGCTGATCTCCCCCTCAACACAGAGAAGTCTCAGAAAACGTCTTATTTTGCCCAGGCTCTACTTCCGGTCTCACCCCAGCTCCCTATTTACTCTGAGCAATAAGCTCTGAGCCCTGGACCTTCAGCACACATTTATTTAAAAATGCACAAAGAGTGAATACCCCACTCAGACAAGAGCTTCCTGGAAGTGGGAAGGGGTGAGGTGCAGGGAAGAGAGATGTTGGGTGTAAGTTTTATTCTATATATTCTTGTAGCCCAGGGTAACCTAGATGTTGTGTTCTCTGGATCTCAACTCCTGGGATTATAGGCAGGTTTATTCAATGCTGGGAATCAAACTGTGTGGCTTCTTACATGGTGCATGCTCCTAGGCAAGCCTTTTATCAAACAAGCTACATCCCTACGCCTCTTTAAGAAATGTAAGTGCTGTATGCCTTTAATCCCAGCACTCAGGAGGCACTGGCAGATGGATCCTTGAGTTCTAGGATAGCTAGTTTATACAGTGAGTTCCAGGACATCCAGGGTTACACAGAGAAACCCTGTCTCAAAAAAGAAAGAAAGGAAGAAAGTAAAGAATGAAAAAAGGAAAAAGGAAAGATTTAAGTGCTATAGCCAGGCATGGTGGTCTATACTTTCAATCCCAGCCCTCAGGAGGGAGGAATAGACAGACAGATCTCTATGTGGTCAAGGCTTCTGGCCATCCAGAGCTACATAGTGAGACCATCTCCCAAAAACAAACAGGAAATGTAAGTGACAATAGTAAATCCGGTATTTGGAAGTTACTTTTGTAGAGGTCACTGAATCTTCCCTTGAGTGCACTAGGTATGTAAGTGAAGGAAAAAGGCTGCCTTCTCTAACTTCACTTTGCATCTGTCTGCTCCATTTTCTTTTGGTCAGGGCATAGCTATAAGACTTTACCCTAAACCTGGAGTAACCTTGGTTCCAGGGAGAACAAAATCTGTTACAGTAGCGCCTGTGCACCACCCATTCACCATGTCCGAGGGAGGGGCTGTGGATTAAAAAATAGAGACAAGAAACAGCGAGTCATTTGCCACAGCAGAATGCCAAATGCCGTTTATTGAAGGAGGGAGAAAACCTTAAATACAGGCTTACAGCACAATGGAGGATCCCCGGAGGGCAGAAGTTTGTTATCCAATGTTCTACATTCTTGCATCTAAGCTGTTTACACCAAATGCAGGATACACAAACAAAGAACCTCCAGTGAGCATTCAGGAAGAAGAAAACCAGGAAACCAGCAGGGAATCAGCATAGAGAGGACATCTGGTCAAGGTCGGCAAGCAGGCAATAGTTTACTCAATATTGGTAGGCCAGGGCCCAGAAAAACCCACCAGGATAGACCCTCCCCCCCATAACACATCTCTACACTTACCAGATGAGAACAATTACTAATATGATGGTGAAGCCATGTGCTGGAGCTTGAGTAATCATCTTCCAAGAGCCAGATTGATCTTAACAGTGACAGTGATGAGGGCTTGTGACCACAGTGCACAACCAATACTGAGATTGTCCAGCCAGACACATCTCAACCAGAACCTACTAACTATGCATGCCTGTGCCCCACACCAATTTTTTCTCCATTGAGACCCAGAGCTCACACCAGTAGCCCAGAACTCCCTGCATGATGAGCTGGCACTTTGCCAACTCAGTTACAAGTCTGGACCTATATAATTGAATTAATTTATCACATCTCTGTAGCAGAGAGATGACCTTTTAAAGTCTGGATTCTTCTTCCATTCCAGGGGGCTGGAATTAAAGCCTTGAAAACCACACCTGAGTTCAATCTCTATGCCTATTCTTCACATTTTCTGTTCTGTTTCATTTGTATATGGTGGACCCTTAGTGGACCCCAGCCTGCTAGACCTTCCTAGGTGAGGCTTTGTTTCTGAAAACCATAGTAACAACAGCTGAACATTTCTCTTAGCTGGGTTGTTCCCTAGCAGTCAGAGTATTTGCCACTGTGTGCTGAAGGAATCTTGTTTGCTCCTGTGGGTGACATCTCCATAGTCATACTTTCAAATATAAATCAAGGTTCTGCTTGGGCTCACAGTGCTCAAGATAGCTCCTGTTTCTCCCTCCACCTGCTCCTCTATATGCTTTTCCTCAAGTGGTTTCCATTTCGATGAGTGAAGCAGTATCTTCTTTGCTCTAGCAATACTCCTTAGCTGTTAGGCATCTCTCCTTTACCTCACTCCTTTACTTGAATGTCCACTGGGCCTCTCCACACTGTGTCCTTCTACAAGGTCACCTGGGATGCCCTGCCAGCCCTTATACTTAGTCTTCCTGCTGCAACCTCCAAGCACCAAGCACTGGGATTGCACATCGGTTCTGAGACAGATGGCTACAAATGCACAAATTTCTCTCTCTCTTGTTTCTACCCCCATTTCTTTTTTCAATGGTTTTTCAAGATGGGTTTTTTTTTTTTTGGTGTAACCTTGGCTGTCATAGAACTAGCTTTGTAGACCAGGATGGCCTCAAATTCACAGAAATCCAAGCTGTCTCTGTGAGACCAAAATGAGCCATCTTAGAAGTAAGACCAAAATGCTTTCACCCTAAAACTAAGGCCTAAGATTTCTCCTTTTAGGAATAGGCCATTAGTTACTGAAACCAGTCAATTCAGATTCCAGAAACCAGGAATTGTAAAAGTACAGAGTCACAAGGTAGTCACGAGGTAGTGACTGCTGGACTGTGGAATGTCCTCTCCCTGGTTTCCAGGGGTAACTGACCACAGAAATGTCCCCACCTGAGGTCAGCCAATGAGAAATGGTGGCAGGTCACCACTCCCTTAGAAGTAAGATTAAGCCATGATTTCTAGAAAGCCCCTAGAAGTGAGCCAATCAGATTTGTACCCATACTAGCACTCCTAAATGATGTAACCTTGTGGCTTTTGCCTTTAAAAACTGAGCTTGCAAGAGGTGGGCACTTCCTCCAGCCTCCACTGCGTTGGATGTATTAGATAAAGTCCCTGCCTAGGTTTGTATTGTATATCAGAATTAAACCTTGCTTTTGCATTCTGGCATGCTTGTCTTTGGTGGTCTCTCTGGGGGTCATGATCTGGGCACAACAGTCTCTACCTCCTGAGTACTGGAATTAAAGGAGTGCACCACCACCTCAGGCCCTACCACTTAAAAAAAAACCTTTTTGGTATGCATCCTAAGCTAACCTAGTAGTTAATCAAAATTCTGTTCCCTCAGCCTACAGAGTGCTGGTCTTACAGGGAGGAGTCACTGCGGCGAGCCCTGACCAGCAGGGAATAACACCACGACTCGAGGATCCTTCTTCGATCATGGTTTATTGAAGCGCTGCTCGGTTGAGGGAGAGCTGAAGGTGAGGGGCCCCGACCACGGATCTCGGCGTGCTTATATGCAGGTTGTAGGCGTGTCTAACTGGCCTGACACCCGAGGCTATTGGGATTGGTCAGCTGGCGTTGCTAGGCAGACTGGCGGGCGGAAGAGTGCCAAACAGCACGGCGGAGCTGATGTGGCAAACAACTTAGGGCAACGCCCTGAGAGGAGGCCGGCGCCATCTTGTAATGGCGTACGGTCGTCACAGTTCCCCCTATATTGTTTTAGAAAATGGCAGAAAAGGACTTACTCCTGTTCAGGTCTCCACCTCATGATGCGTAGACCGATCGAAGGAGGCCTTAGCTAGCCAACACTCCTTCTCCAGTGCAATGGGTGTAAACCCTTGGAGGTGCAAAGGCAGTGAAGGACTAGTGGAGCAATAGTACAGTCCCTCTGGGTGCAATGGCATGAACGCCTCCAGGTGCAAGGGCACTGCATTATGCATCCCTGAGTACAGCTATCCAGGCTTTAGGGGAACTGCCCGCGTCCAAAGCTGCCAAAGCCTTAGCAATCGCCATTTTTTCCACCTTACGCCTTCGAGATATTCGACACAGCAAGAACAGCGCCAGGATAATGCCCGCAGCAAGTACACAACCGAACATACCAACCCCCACCCATTCCTTAAACAGGGAAACTGCTGAGGAGATCCAGGAAGTCATCCCCTCCGCCAGGCTAAGGTCCACTCGCGTGGAATTGATGACCAACACCGCCTGCCGGAGTTGCCCGAGGAGGGCATCAAAATCCTGGGACCAATTTCCTGCAAGGTAAAGAGATAAAGAGCGGGACAGATTCGCGGCCCTAGTGTAATTATCATAAGGGACACTGGTAATGCAAAGGGCATTAAATTTCCATTCACAGCCCAACTGAGCCAGCTGCCAGGTCATGTCCAGCTGTTCTTGGACAAGATCTATTCTTTGATTTACAATTAGTATTCCGCCTCTGAGGCGTGTATCAATAACAGCTTGTGAGTCCAGAGCTCGTGCCACTGTTTGAGAAATACTATTGAGAGTGGAAGCTGTCTGGACTGTAGTAGACATGGCTATGCCAGCAACCGTGGCGGCTGTGGCAGCGGCGGAGATGGCCACTATAACCGCTGCAGTGATACCAAAATCTCGTTTAGGTCTAAACAGTGTCATGGTGCTAGGTGCTTCCACTGGCACAGGGATCCACCGTGGGACTCTGGCCACCAAGGCTCTAGTAAATTGTTCTGCATCCCAGCATTGAGAAAGAAAGCATGTTTGATTAGTGCACTTGCCAAAGGAAGAATTGCTTAATATAAACAAAAATGGAGAATAAACACACACAGGAGCAGGAGGATATGTATGATTATGAAAATGTTCTACTATTGTTTTATACCCACCAGTTGGTGGCCCCTGTGGCTCAAAAATTGTAGCATTGCCCTCCTCCTTGCTGATTAGCAATCTCATGGTTGAATTATGGACAAATGTACCTAAAAAACTAGAAAAACCTGTTGTTCCTCCTTGTAGGAGGGAAAAAGCGTTCAACTCAGTACAACTACCGTTAACACCACAAAGTATCCATTTATCATAGGGTTTCATAAGTGGGTTTTGGATAAAAAGACCTTGATTGTACATAAGCCTACCTCTCTTAGGACCTCGCATATCAGGTGAAAATGTAAAACTTTTACTAGCATCAGCCCAAGCAACTACAGTTGACTGACAATCAGACCAAGGCCAAACCTCCTGTTCATAAGTATGCCAACAATGCGGGGCAAATCTTTGCTGGACTGGTGGCATCTCGGAATCTGAGAGATTATCCTTTGAACTTAAAAAGGTGCCGTTGAGCCAAACCGCCTTCTCAAGCACCTCAGTATGGGTGAGATAATAACATTGGGTTTGATTAGCATTACATGTAATATCCCCATCAGTAAGATTCCGAAGGTCGTACTCATTTTTAAACCATGCTAAGCCTTGTTTCTTAAAGGCCAGGCAGGGTTCGTTGTCTGGATCTACATCAGTTAATACAAAACAAAGTGAACCCTCTTCTTGAAATTTTCTATCTTCTCCTAAAGGGGCAATCTGTTTGTCTAATGGTAAAGAGGGGAGGCCCAACTCTTTAGAAGTAGTAAAGAATCTAGGGAACACAGCCGCATTATGGCGGACTGGCATGGGCTTCGGGTATGCTGACAGGATTCCCCATCTTGGCTCCATCTTCCCTATGCTCCATGTCATCAGGAACAGCATCAGGCCCATCTTCCAGTAGCTTGGAATCTTCCATGGAATCATCCTGTGGCGCTTCTTTCACTTCCCTGGTGAGCCTTTCTGGCACCCAGATGGGATCCGGACGTTCCTGTGGAAAAACACAAATAGCTCCCCTGGATCTCATTATAACTGGATCCGGGCCATACCATTTGTCATCAAGCACATCACGCCACAACACCAGTTGTTGATGGGCAGAGGCCAGACATGAATGATGGTCAGCGGCCGTCCTATTGTCTGCATCTCGAATTAAAAAATTCAAAGTAAATAAGGCATAGGCAATCCTTTCTTTAGGGGTAGCGTATTCTGCTATTCCCCCTTTTTGTTTAATTAACAATTCCTTGAGTGTGCGGTTGGCACGCTCAATGATGCCTTGACCCTGAGGGTTATAAGGTAGTCCTGTTTTGTGAGTGACTTGTAATTGAGTACAGAAGTCGCGAAATCCGCGGGATGAATATGCTGGGCCATTGTCAGTTTTTAATATGTGTGGTTTTCCCCAAGCAGCCCAGGCATCCAGGCAGTGGGTTTTCACATGAATCACCTTTTCCCCAGCCAGTGGTGAGGCAAAAATGACCCCAGAATAGGTGTCAATGGAAACATGTACATACTTAAGCTTTCCAAATTCAGGAATATGGGTTACATCCATCTGCCAAAGGGTAAGAGGTTTAAGACCTCTGGGATTGACCCCCACATGGGGGGGATGCAGAAATTGGACACACCCAGTGCATTGCTTAACAATTGCACGCGCTTGCTCACGAGAAATCGAAAATTTCAAGCGCAGGGTGTTAGCAGGAACATGATAAAGACGATGAAACTCTGTTGCCTGAGAAACAGAATCATTCAAACACAGAAATGCAAGGCGTGTCGCCTTATCAACCAAATCATTCATGGCATCCATGGGTCCAGGCAACAAGGAATGTGCTCTTATATGGCCAATATAAAAAGGGTGGTTGCGTTTTAAAAGAGCATGCCTAATCTGTACCAATACAGGAGCTGCCAAGCTATGCATTTGAATAACAGCAGCTGTTTCTAAATGGGCAACTGCATTGACCACATAATGAGAATCAGAAAAAACATTTATAGCACAGTTTGAAAAGTCCTGAAAAACTTGTAAAACCACTAAGCATTCCACCACTTGAGGTGTATCAGGTGTAAACTGGAATACTTTTGGATCTTGACCTGTCTGGGCATATGCACCATGACCCGTTTTAGACCCATCAGTGTACACCGTCACTGCACCTACAATAGGTGATGAAGCAGCCTGTTTTGGAAAATAAACTTCATTTTTATTTACGAAAAGAAGTAATTTGTCAGAAGGGAGGTGATTATCAATTACTCCAGAATAAGAGGTTATCAATACTGGCCAATTTTCTGTAGAGGCCACTAGAATTTGAACCTGTTCTTGAGTATAAGGAATAATAAGTTTGTCAGGCTCTTTACCAAAATGTTGAATTGCTAATTTTATTCCCACAAAGGCTTGGTGAGCAACCAAGTCTGGATAGTATGAGAGTGTTCTCAGCCCGGGGGATTGTCCCTGAATCCACAGTAAAGGCACATCCTGCCACAGGACTCCTAGGGGGACTCCTGCTGTTTGTAAGATGCATAGCAGCAAAGGTTTTTCAGGTTGCAGTCGAGCGACTTGTGCTCGACCAATAGCCTCCTCCACTATAGCCAGAAAGTGAGGGCTCGATGTGTCCCAACTTTAATTGTTCCTGAATCAAATCTTTAGCAGCCGAAAGTTTCTCATATGTTAAGGGCCACTGAGGCACCCATACCGGCTTATCAGTTGTCCAAGGAATGTAAAACATTTCCTCAGTGGCCCCTAGGAAAAACCCAGACCCTTCTTATCTGTTTTAAATTTCTCGGGGATGGGCTCAGTCCTTCCTTGTAATGATTGTCCTAGCCCTCTCCCGGGCAAATAACCTTGCCTTCTCATTATTTCTTTACTAACTTCTGAATATTCATTAGTCAACTTCAATTGCATTTGCTGTTGGATATCTCTGCCCCATAGATTAATAGGAATCTGCACTACAAACGGTTGAAAAGTACCTCGTTGTTCTTGAGTCTGCCAATATAGTGTTTTTGCACTAATTTCAGGTGTTTCTTGGTAACCCAGGCCCTGTAAAGATTGGGATGCCTCCTGCAGAGGCCAATGCCTTGGCCATTCCTCCCGGCGCATGACACTCCTGTCCGCGCCAGTATCCACAAGACCCGAGAACTCTTTGCCCTCAATCTTTAATGTTAGCATTGGCCTGCTGCCAAGGTCCAAGGACAGACAGGCTAGATCTACACCTGTCGAGCCAAAGCCCTGAAAGCCTCGCTGTTTAGCCTTAGATGGAAAGTTTTTATGTGCAGAAGGAACTATTAACAATTGTGCAATGCGGTCTCCAGGGGCAATCGATACGATCCCAAAAGGAGAGTGACACATGACCTTAATTATACCCTGATAGTCTGGGTCTATTACTCCAGGCAAGACTATCAGACCCCTCATAGTATTAGAAGATCTCCCTAAAACTATTCCTACAGTATTATCTTGAAGGGGTCCTGACATGTCAGTGTCAAGTATTTGTACTCCCATGCTTTGAGTCAGTACCAGTCCGGAGGTGGCACGGAGGTCCAGCCCTGCGGAGCCTGCGGTTGCTCGCCTGACTTCGGCGGCGGGCGCAGATTGGGTTCCTGAATTGCCCCATATGCATTCGGGCCCTGAGGACGGGGGCCCCGCTGCCCGTTTTTTGGCATCGGGGAGCGGTTTGAGTCAGGAATGGGCTGCCCATTGATGTCCCTGACAGATCTACATTCATTGGCCCAATGTTTCCCCTTTTTGCATCTAGGGCAAGTTCCTGGAGTTTTGGCATTGTTGCTGGCAGTTCCAGGACCGGACTGTGGGCAGTCACGCTTTACGTGCCCCGTCCGTCCACATCTAAAGCAGGCTCCTGTTCCTTTGTTTGCTCGTCTGCTAGCAGCCATAACGGCTGCCGCAAGGCCTGCGTTGGTAAGAGGGCCACCTATCTCTCTACAGGCTTTCAGCCAGGCTTCAAGCCCTTTACTTTTCCATGGTGTAATGGCTCTCCTACATTCTTTTGTAGCTTGTTCGTATACTAGTTGCTGAACTAGGGGCATTGCCTCCTCTGAGCTGCCAAAGATCTTCCCTGCAGCTTCCATCATTCTTGCCACAAAGTCTGAAAAAGGCTCATTTGGTCCTTGTATGATCTTTGTAAGGTTACCGGACACCTCCCCCCTCTTAGGTAAGGTCTTCCATGCTTTTAAATAAATCTCATTGATCTGGCTATACACTTGTATTGGATATGCTGTCTGATTAGCTGCCCATTGCCCTTGGCCGAGTAGCATGTCAGCTGTCCAGGCAGGCTGTTGAAGTTGCTGGGCATTAATGCGTGCCTGAGCATGGGCCATATCGGTGACAATGGACTTGAAATCCAAATATTGTCCCGTGGAAAGACATGCTTTTGCTACCTCCATCCAGTCTGATGGAGTCATAGCTTGAGTAGTCAATCTCTGCAACAAGGTCTGTGTATAGCTTGCTGAGTGGCCATATGTTTGGGCCGATTGCACTAGATCTTTAAGCTGTTTATAGGAAATTGGTTCATGCCATCTATTATTTGTCTGAGGATCCTCAAATACGGGGAAGGCGGAAGCTAATTTGGACCAAGTTTTTCCCCGAATAAAGTGGCATCCGGAACTCGGTCCATCATATGGTGGCGGTTTCCGCCTACCAGGCAGTGGCGCCTTACCACCTAGCGGCGGTTCCCATTCACCATATCTATCCTGTTCATATTTTGCAGCTTCCTCTTCCAAATCTATCTCTTCCCCTTCTGACAATTCGTCCTCTGTCTCTTCCTCATCTGAAAGATGCATTGCAGCAAACTCATCTAATACTGGGTAGAGCGGTGCACTCGGTTCTACCCCTAGTGTGTCTTCATCCTTTTTCTCTTTTGTCTTTCCCTTTTGTTTTTGTTTTTCTCCCTTTTTCCTTTTCCCTTTTTCCCCTTTTTCCTCATCATCCCTGCTGTCTGTCCCTGAGAGACTGTCCTGATATGCTGTTAATGCCTTTCTGCCTGCCCTGAGCGCCTCCATATTTCGATCGTCTTTTAAACAAGATCGCATCAGCTTCCAGAATGGAAAAGTCCCTGCTTTAAGTGTACCTTTCTCTCTGGCTTTCGCTAGGTCTTTCCCTAGTTTGTCCCAGCTGGGGATAGTTAAGTCTCCAGAAACCGTAAACCATGGAGCTGTCCGATCGATATCCTGCAAAACCTGTCTAAGGGTACCGTTACTGATTTTTAAATCTCTCTGGCGTAAAATCGCCTGGGCTGGCCGTACGAAATCCTCACAATGCGAACTGTGCTTATTACCCATGATACTTATTTATCTACATAAGATTTATCCACGGGCGTGCGCTGCCGCTTTATCTATAGCGGACTTACTTCCGCTTTAGACACAGCAACAAAGGCACTCTTGCCCGGGCTTGTGGCACCGGAGCCAAAAACAGCACAAAAGAACAGCAATAAAAATCAGAGGGAGCAGTCCAGCAACAATAAGAGGGTCAATTCCCGCAATCAACATGCCCGGGGACTTACCGACGTCGTCCGCTTCCCGTGTGAAGTTCTGAATCCTCTTCGGCCCCTCACCGTGGTGCTGCCACGGAGGTTCCCGGGTTTCGGCACCAGCTGCGGCGAGCCCTGACCAGCAGGGAATAACACCACGACTCGAGGATCCTTCTTCGATCACGGTTTATTGAAGCGCTGCTCGGTTGAGGGAGAGCTGAAGGTGAGGGGCCCCGACCACGGATCTCGGCGTGCTTATATGCAGGTTGTAGGCGTGTCTAACTGGCCTGACACCCGAGGCTATTGGGATTGGTCAGCTGGCGTTGCTAGGCAGACTGGCGGGCGGAAGAGTGCCAAACAGCACGGCGGAGCTGATGTGGCAAACAACTTAGGGCAACGCCCTGAGAGGATGCCGGCGCCATCTTGTAATGGCGGACGGTCGTCACAAGTCACCATGTCTGGCATGACATCATATTTACCAGTAGAAAGAAAGTCAGGAAGACTCAACAGTGGGAGCTGAACCTATGTGTTGTGATGATATGAAGGATGACAGGACTTGTAGAAAGTTAGTTTCTGTCTCTCAGTCTCTCTCTCTCTCTCCCCATCTCTGGAGTAAGTATGTATGTTTAGGTGGGTCTAATGTCTTATAAGATGATGCTGAACTGAGTCATTCACCATCACAACTTCTTTATGTAGTGCTAGAAATTGGGCCCAGTGTTTCTTGCATGCTAGATATGCACTCTATCAAATGGGGTCCATCCCCATCTCCTGAAACACAGTTTATTTACATATATCTCAGATAATAGATACGTAAGATTTCCCACACACCATTAGTTCTCTTGACATAGACTGGCGGTCTATAATTATATCTACTCCTGACACAACTTGGAAAAAGTTAGATCTCACAAAGTAAAGAGTTCAGATCCACAAGAGCCCTCAATCATCATACTTACCTGGCAGGGGAGATACCATGATCACGAAGGTGGTTTTCCCACGGTGAGGCTTATCCATTGTACTCTGGATGTGCTGACCCCTGTGATTTCCCCAAATGTGGGAAACTCGACTGCATAATTTGTGGTAGTGGAAAAAAAAAGAGAGCCCTCAGTCATGATGTCCATTGTACATTCTTACCTCCTATGCTGACCAACCAACTATAAATCAACTGTAGGTTTTGGTGATCTTTTCCTGCTGTATAACTTATAGGGAGCTCACTATGGTTATGGTAACAATGGTGAGGCCTGCCTCAGCTAGGGAATCACTTTCCTTACACTTACAGGTCTTGGTGGCTTCACTTTCTTCATAAATATACTTTTCCTTCTAGTAGCATAAAAATCTACACTTTACAAAAAAAAAAATCAAAGCTGGGTTTGAAGTTCCATAGGTTGAGTGCTTACTTTGTACTACACCAATCTCTTGATTTGGTCTCAAGTATAGCATACGCTGGGTTAACAGCTGTAATGCCAGCACTTGAGAGGCTGAGACAAGGGGATGGCAAATTACAGGCCAACATGGACTACACTAAGAGAATTTGCCTCTAAGAAATAAAATCTGCAACTCATCACACCACCACCCATCTAACCAACCTAAAACTTTTAAACGTTCATGTACATCATTGACTACATAGGCAGTTTAAGGACAGCTTGAGATACATGGCACATTGTCTCATAAATAAATGAATGAATTAAAAAGTAATTAATTAGTTTGAAATACTAGATGGCACTAGTTATCCTGAAATACTGGGCTCAGTGTCCTTTTGTATTCTCACATACTACTTTGCAGCTTTAAGATTTATATTAAAATGCTTCATCATACCATACTCTGTCATTCTCCATTGGTTTCACTTACCAAAATTCTAAATATATCTAAAGAATACTTTCCAAGACTGGGAATATATTTATAGTATGTATGATGATGTAAAGAAATGCAGTACTAGAAATGGTTGACTCCACACTACCACTGAAATAGCTGATGTACTGATAAACTGGATGTCTGTTTTTTTGAATCAGTATTTCAGGAATTGGTGCCTTGAATGACACAGATGATCAACAAGCTCAAATGTATGGTAGGAGTGGGGGTGTGTGGAGGATCTCAGCACTGGGAAATGAAACAGAGGCAGGATTCTTGTCAAGTTCTAGTGGATGAGTGCCTTTCCTTGTGTTAATGTAGATATATTTTAATTTTAAAATAATATTTATGTGTTTACTAGCTTGTACCAGGAGGACATGCCCATGTAATGGTCCCTGGGTGGATCCCAGATAAGAACTTATGTGAGTTGGTTCTTTCTTTCCATCCTGTATATCCTGGGGGTCAAACAAAGTCAGAATTCCCAGCCATCAGGAAGCTGAGTATGAAGATCAAGTCTGAGGGCACCAAGCCCATCTTCCTTTAACCACCTTTTCACACATTTTCTGTTCCCTGAATTTACTCAGCCCTCACGCTCCCCTAATGTCCTTAATATGTCTAGTCAGTCATCTCTACAATTTCAGGCTAAGTTCAGTCACACTGGATTCTTTTTCCCACACCAATAGTATACTAACATGTGTCTTAATCATTTTACACAGAGTCTGGCTTTACTGTGACACTTTCCAACTCCCAATCAATTCTATAGTGTTACAGTTTTCCAAACACAAATCTAATCCCCATGTTTTCTAGATTTTAAACTTGAAATAGCATTTCATGTTTCTAAAATAATAAAACAGTGGGTACCAGCAGGTTGACACCACCCTCTCAGTTCAGGATTTACTTGTAGCCTCTTTTGGTTAAGAATTCCAGAGTGTCAAGTGCATCCTGTAATTTCTTTTCCTTATAGCCCAGTGTTGTTAACAGCGTCCCTTCAATCACAGCACTCTGGAGGCAGAGACACAGAGATTCCTCTGAGTTCAAGTCCACCCTGGTCTAATGGTGACTTTCAGGCCATTAAGAATTCATAAGGTGGTACTGTCTCAACAATACAACCAAACAACGAACAAAAAAATGTGTATGTAATTGGATAGGCTGAGCCAAGGAGATGCCTCAGTGAGGAAAGGTGTTTGCAGACATAAGAAGCACATGACCACCTGAATTCAGTCCCCAAAACACACATGTAAGGAGAGTGTCCACAAGTTGTCCTTTGACTCCACAAACACCATGGTATGCACATGACCCCCCCACCTCACAGAAACATAATAACAATACAGTTATGTAGTTTAGAAGTGTGACATGCTGGCCTAGCATTCCTCCTATAGGTCAGGTAGTGCTTTGGGATGTGTGTCCCTGCACCACAGATCCAGAAATGATGCTGTGTTTCTGTTCTTAAGATTTTAAATTTTATTTATGTGGATGAGTATTTTTCCTATATGTATGTGTGTACACCACATGCATGCAATGCTCTGGAGAACTTTGAAGTGGGTTTCAATTATCAATGGTTTTCATCTACCCAAGAAGCCACTCCTCAGAACACAATGAACCATCTCTCCAGCCTTTGTTCAGATGTGTAATACTGCATTTTTATTCCAAGGAGCAACCTGGGAGTCAAAGTTGGGCCAAACATTTTATTGCAGGCTGGTTAGAAAACTTACTTCTACCAGGACTGGAGAGATGGCTCCACAATTAAAAGTAATGGTTGTTCATCCAGAGGAGGGTGTTCAATTCCCAGTACCCATATGGTGGCCATCAACAGTCTGTAATTCCAGTCCCAGGGGATCTATCAAGCCTATTCTGATCTCCAAGGGCACTTGGATATAGATGTAGAGTGTGGCAGGGTCCTGTGCTGTTATTGCCTTTGGGAGGAGGGGGCCAAGTAGGCAGTCAATGACACAGACTCTGGGAGAATGTTACAACAATCTCAGTTCATTCAGGATGAGGCAAGCCTTATATACCCTCCACCCCACCCTTGGGGCAGGTCTGATGAATATGCATCTGCTGGTGTCACATGGGTGTCTCTCATTGGTCCAGGTTATCTCTAGATGATGTCTCAGCTGCTGTTATTGAGGCCCTTAGGCAGACCCAGGTTGGCACTCAAAAAGTATCTTTTTCACTGGTTTGGGCTGGCTGCCCCTCAAGCTTGTTAGGGATGAGTCATCCCACATATCTACCACTTTTATTATTTTATAGGACATGCTCAGTGGGAGCTAGGGTGCATTGCCCTAACCTTGTTGACCCCATCTCAGGAGAGCTCAGCATAATGGACTGTGCCTGCCTTACGTTGGCTTGCCAAACAAGCTCATATCCATCATTGGCTACCAGCCCTGAAAGAGCATCAATCCTGGAGAGCTGCTGGGTGGTGGGCTTCAGGCAGTAGCCTTCTGTATCTCAGTGAGCCATGTGTGCATTATTTCTCTAGGAGGACTTTGATCTAGGTGTCTGAGAGCCAATAAAACCTGTAGGTTGCCTTTGTGGCAACCTTCTGTTGCTGAACCTGTTGAAGAAGATATTTGAACAAGAGAAGGATTAATCAAAAATTCATCAGTCTCAAAGACATGGATAGGCTGGTGATGCATTAGTGACCTTATAGGTGGTGAGGCAATTGCTTGATATCTAGGGTCACATGCCAGTGATGACATGACCTTTACTAATGCCACAGTAGCAGAGAAAATCATACATTACCCTCTGAAGCTTTTTCTTTGGCCAGAGTCTCTTGGTCTGTTGCTGGACACACATCTCTGGAGGGTATCCATGTTGGTGTGGTATTCTGGAGAAAAATGCAAGCATACCCTTGCCCCCACATTAATATGGGAGCAGTGGGTTGCCATTGAAGGGTAATGGGATCCCTTCAATGTACCAAGAGCAATGGTGTCTCCTGAGGCAGGTAAACCCAATGTTTGTAAGCAGGGAATAAACCCTTGTCATCAAAGCTGAGAAAATTAATGTGAAAAAGAACTTCCACCAGGGCCAGGTTGGGATCTGTCTTGGCTTCTGAGGAAATTATTTTTTTCAAGAGTTCTCTAAGGGTTCTAGTAGTTCTCTCTACAATGGTCTGTCCCTGTGGATTGTATGGAATTCCTGTGGTATGGGACATTTTCCATGAACTCACAAAATCATTAAACTGCTGTGATACATAAGCAGGACCATTGTCAGTATTAATGGCCCAAGGAACTCCCATGACTAGCATTGCAGACTTGAGTACCTTAATAACATTAGCAGCCTTCCCTCCAGGCAAGGCCAGGGCATACACAAAGCCCAAGCAGGTATCTACTATTACATATACATATCTTAAACTGTCAAAGAGTGAATAATGGGTAACATCCATTTGCCATATAGCGCTGGTCAATAAGCCATGGGGATTTACCACTGCTCTTTGGAATGGCCCTAAAGGGGCAAGTAGCACACAAGTAGCATAGTCCCTAGATAGATGTTTGCATTGAGAAATTGGCAATTCTGGGAGCAATTTGTATAGGCACTGTGGTGATAAATGAAGTTGCTGGTGTAGTGCTCTAGCTTATTCTAATAAATCTACAGCTGCTGTTAAAATGGTGGTATCAGTTATCTCATTCCCCTTGGCCAAGATTCCTGGTAGTTTGGAATGTGATGGAATATGTGATAAATAACCAGGGCTTATTTTTTTGATTTAATAATCTTGTATTAAGAGTATTGTATTGGCTATTGGATTTAGAGCATCTTTAACCCTTGAGAATGCGAACATTCTTGTTGCCTGTACAGCATATTGACTATCAGAAAAGATGTTAACAGGCTCATTTTGACATTCCATTAGGATTTTGAAAAGCGCCAATATTTCCCTGAGCTGTATAGAACCAGGCTTTGGAATAATATATGTTTTGTCTTCTTCTTCCTTTCTCTGAATCAATATTCCATATTTATTCTTGCTGGCATCTGAGAAGGCTATAGTCACATGAAGAATGGGCTTAGATGATAGTACTGAGTGAATGGTATTGAGAGTGTCAGAGGTCTGCCAGTATTTGACTTTTTGGCAAATGGTTGTCAATTTTTCTGGTAAACCTAGTAACCATCTCTTGAAAGAAAATGGAATCTGCCCAGACTACCTGTGTATTTTTTAAAGAAAATAGAAAATTAACTTATGAGGTTCTTTTCCATAAGTCCTTCAAGCTAACATTCATGTCTTTAGTCCCATTCTAAATGTCTGATCAAATTTAGAGGTAACTTTATGTAAATCTGAGTATGCCTGATGAATCCCCATCAACGGAACAGCCTGCCAGAGTGCTCCCAGGAATCCTTCAGGTGTCCACAGGATTGTAGCTAACAAGGGTGACTCAGGCTTATGGTGCTGCAGGCTGGCAGTGGATAGCATAGTAAGAGCCTTTTCTAGAACATTTTTCACTCTGGTAGTGAGCTTGACATTCTGTGAGGGGCATGTAGGGCCCTCTAAAAGTAAAAACAGTTCCTTTATTTCCTGTTCTGGAATAGGTAGGAAGGGTTTAAGCCAATTTATTGTCCCAAATAATTGTTGTAGTTCCAAAAGGGAGTATCTGTCTTTTATATCTAATTTGAAGAACAAGGGGTGAACACCCTTAGTAATAACAAAGCCCAAGAATGAAAAAGGAGGTATTACTTGGATCTTATCTGGTGCCACAACTAACTTTAAGGAAGCCAAGTCTTGTATCACTGATTTAACAATTTGTTGTAAATAAGCTGAATTAGGGTGTGTCAATGGCAAATTATCCATAATAATTTACTAACATTATTATCTCAGACTGGAAGCCTCTGTGTCCTCATATCCAAATGGCTCTCAGCTGAACTGTGCTGCTCAAAACCTAAAAGCTTAACCAGCCAAATGCTTCTAGTTTCTGGTCCTCACGCCTTATATAACTTTCTGCTTTCTACCATCACTCCCTGGGATTAAAGGCTCACTTTCTGGGATTAAAGGCATGAGTCACCATACTTGGCTGTATCCTTGAACAGATGGATTTATACCTCTGGAATATTAGGATTAAAGGCGTGTGCTACCACTGCCTATCCTAAGTATCTAGTGGCTTTTCTGTTCTCTGACCCCAGATAAGTTTATTAGGGTACACAATATTTTGGGGAACACAATACCACCACGGTTCTATATGTCTAACATATAACTGTTCCTCCACAAGTCATTTTAATATTGATAATTTAGGCTCAATAATAGGCCACTGTTCCATCCATACATCTTGTTTAGAAAGCTAATTGATTAGAATAGGATTTGGTTGTTTAGTAGCACTGGACATTGGGGGGACAGTGGCTCTTAGAATTGGGGGTGTTGCTTCAGGTCTTGGCCAGTAAGGCCCATTTTTTCATGGACAACAGTATCATCAAAGAAGGACCTATCATTTGTTGTAAGGACAGCACCAATATCCCCTAAGATATCCATGCCCCACAAGTTTTTAGGCACAGTAGAGATGATAGGATGAATGGCTTCTCTATTGCCACAAAGGTCCTTCCAATGAACTGGGTGGGTAGTTATCTTGGAATCTTGTTGATCCCCATGTCCACTAATTGGAAGGCCAGGTTTAAATTTCCACTGTGGGAAACAAAGTGCTTCTGCCTCAGTTAAAGTCGTTGCATCTGCACCCATATCCACCAATCCTTTAACAGGCTGCCCATCCAGAAAGATGATCATCATAGAAGAGTGAGGAAAGATGGGCAGCATCCAAAAGATCTTTGGGTTTGCAAAGTCTCCTCTTTGCAGGGCTGAGGAACATCCCACCTGGAGTTTAAAGGAACCTTGGCCTCCTCCAGTGAGAGTGCCAGTCCTTGGTCCAATGGAACCATTTATTACATTTTGAGCATCTAGTCTTAGCCTTAGCCCAGGTGCAGTCCCTCCTAAGATAACCAGGTCTGCCATATCTCCAGTGTGTTCTATCAGCAGGGGCATTTTGAGTCTCTTCCCTATTCTGTTTATTAGCAAGGAGGGTATTAAGGGAGGCTGTGCGGGCAGCAATTAAGATGCTCTTTGGATTAAGATCTCTAGTAGCTATTATGAATATTCTCATTGCAGATGGCAGCTACTGCATTGCAGGTGGGAGTATTAAGCACTTCCCATGTCAATTGTTTAATCAGCATCTCCTGAGTAGGGCCGGGATCCACCCTCTGCTCCACTGCTTCATTAACCTGTGCAAGGAAGTTGGCAAACAACTCCCTGGATGCTGGATGAGGTTGCAAAAGTACACAGATGGGTAGCAAGGAGTGCAAGACTTAGGTGCCTTGAAGGACAATTCTGAGACCTGTTGGAAAAAAGTGTGTTGTCCAATTTGGGCTTGTGCAGTAGGGCTAACATGGTCCTCAGCCTGTGAGCATCTCAAGAGAAACAGCAATGTTTGTACTTTATATTACAATGAGCCTGAGCATCAGCCTGGTCATCATAGGCAGCTTTCCAATTAAGGAAGGCCACAGGCTCCATCACAGCCTTCATCAAATGGTGCCAGTCATAATAAGTCAGTAAATACATTGCCCATTGTTGTAGGACTTGATAAAAATATGGCAAGTCAGGACCCGATTCATTAGCAGCCTTACAGACCAAAGACAGGTCTGCAAGAGGGGTAGGTAGGCTGGTTGGCCTCATTGCTGCCCACATTAACTGGAAATGCCATGATAAGCATGTGCACTACCATAGGTGGAATAGGCTGGGAGGTATGCAGAACAGCTTGCTCAGCAGGCAGACATCCAGGCAAATCACTCCATGGATACTGCAGTGGGGGGGGGGTAGCCACTTGAGGCATGTGGGGAGCAGAGAGGAGATGCCAGTATAGGCTTAGATGCTGGATGCTGCTGCAATCATTTCCTCTCTTTCCATCCTTTTCCTTTACTTTACACCTATCTCATCTGTTTCCTTGTCAGCAGAGGCAGAGGAAATATCAGTCATGCAAGGAATGAAGGCAATAGATAAGTTGGTGTTACATTGTTCCTGGCAGTGCTTATTGTGGGCCTTAATGACCTCTTCAGTAGAGAAGGACTTTAGGCCAGCTGTTGTAGCCAACAAAACGGGCATAAAAAACAATTGGAGGATTACTCCTGAGGCCACTTCCCTTTTGCTGGCCAGGAACAGAACTCTCATCCAAAGATCAGATTCCCACATGTTCTCTGGAGGAGCAGCAAGCATTATTAACTGCTGAACCATCTCTCCAGGCATCACAACTCACAAGCATATGCATGAACTCCTGAACACACACACACACACACACAAACACACACACACACACACACACACACACACACACACACACACACACAACTAAAATTAGTCAGACCATGGCTCCATTTCCTGAGGGTCCTGCCGTTATATGGAAATGCAAGTCCAGCCTGAACAAAAAGTACATGCCACCTTACTGTACAGACAAACTCACAAACAAGATAAACAAGAAGAAAAGGTGTGTGTAGGGGTCCCAGTGCTTACCTATTGAAGGGACCGAATACACAAAATATAGAGGGGCCTACTCATTGAAATACATCACTCAAGGGGGCTGCTCAAGCAGCATTGTGCATGAGGAAAGGGAGACAAACCATCCCTGTTCAAGCACCAAATGTCCTGGTTTTCAGCACCAGATGGGGCAGGGCCCTGTGTTGTTCCCTTTGGGGGAGGGGGCCAAGTAGGCACAGGGTCAACAACACAAACTCTGGGAGAATGTTGAACTCATTGGTCCAGGTCATCTCCAGATCATGTCTCAGCTGCTGTTGCTAAGGCCCTGGGGCAGACCCAGGTTAGCTCTTACAAAGTATCTTTTTTACTGGTTTGGGCTGTCATCCCACAGTGGAAGACAGTCATACATGCAGGCAAAAATTTAAAAATCAAGTTCTTCTACCACTCATTACTTTCTCTTCCCAGATGTCAAAGAAACATGTATAGGAACACAGCAGGGTTGAGGAAGGGAGCAATGTATCACTTTGTCAGCCAGGCAAGAGAGGTCCCTGAGTCACTTACCTGCATGGCCCTCAGAAACGAGTGGCCTATTCTGTGTTTTCAAAGTCCAGGATATGGAGGCTGTAAGACAGCAAACATGATGACAGTGTTTGGTTGTGAATTTCAGGACTGTAGAGTGGGCTTTATAAGATGGAAGGCATACAGGCAAAGATGCTTGTGCTTATCCCACATCTATATAACACCACAGTAAGAGAGTGGACATGTGTGATTGTCATCCACCCTTAATCTATGTGGAAATCCCAGTAACACACATAAGTGTCATAGGACAGCAGTGTAAAGACTCATACAGGACATCCAGCACCTTAGCCCCTGTGGGAGTCACTGCCCAGATAAGATCCCCATATTCTCAAAGGTGAGAAAAGTCCACAATAAACTGTTCCTATCACAAAGGAGCTCAGTAACATGCTGATAGCAATAGAACTGACTCCATCTTCAGTCTGAATGCTGTGTAATCACTACCTGAGCAGGCCCAAGGCCATGCCCATACCACAGAGACAGACCTTGGTGTATCCTGCTAAAGGGTTTATTTGACAGGCCCTCCCTGTATTCATGATTCTTTCTTACTTTATTACAAATTTCTTTGCTTTCTTTCATTCTTTGTTTTTCTTTTCTTTGCCACCACAGAGTGGATTAGTTGTTTAATCCAAAAGAAAGTGCCTAAGAGATAAGAATTTCCATGGTGGCTTAGAGGTTAAGAGCACTGGCTGTTCTTCCAGAGGTCCTGAGTTCAATTCCTAGCAACCACATGGTGGCTCACAACCATCAATAATGAGATCCGGTGCCCTCTTCTGGCCTGCAGGCATACATGCAGGCAGAACATTGTATACATAATAAATAAATAAATCTTAAAAAAAAAAAGAATTTCCATGAAAACTCTATGTTACCATTTTAGCCAAAGGAAGTTGTGCAGAGATAACTTATAATTGGAAGGAAGTTAACTGTGAATTCTTTGCTTCCTGCTGTCATCCTGTCAGTGTGGTGAAGGAGTTCTATTTAATTAATGGTTGGACTAACACATAGCTAGCTATTTTGCTGGATTTTTTAGTTTTGCTGCTTTTTATTTTTCATATTGTTTTCAGTTTTCTTTTAAAAAATTCTGAATTTGGGCCACTGAGACATGTGAACACCCATGCCACAATGAAAGAAAAAGTATCAGGTCAGGACCCCCAAGGCCAAGTTCTCAGCACAAATATTTATTTAATCCAGAGGGACAGAAGGCAAGGAATAAAAGACAAACACAGGAGATAGAGGATGAGAGAGAAGCATTAGGGAACAAGGGAAAGGGGGCAGAGATATTTGTCCCAAAGAGACAACAGACTGCCTCTGGATACAGGGGAAACAGATGTAGCACATAGGAAAATGGTAGCTTATAAGGTAAAGAGGAAAACCTCATGTCAGGATGAGGTGTTTAATTTTAATTGGCATTTAAATTAGGTAAGCCAAAGGGGGCTTTTGATTGCTGGATTTCAATACTTTGATAGCTGGTCCTTGATAGTCAGCCTCAGGAGGAGGAAGCAGACAAATAATGGAATAGACTGTGATGGTCAGCTTTAGGAATGTAATCTAGTGGATTTTGGTAAGGCAGAGACAATGGGGAGGAAGGGCAAGGTCTGCCAGAGCCATGTTTGCTATGCTCAAGGTGGCCAGAGTCCCCACGACACATAAGTGGAGGTCAGAGGACAAGCTAGAGGAATGGATTGACCTCTCTTGGGTTGACCTCAGGCCCTCAGACTTGGTTGCAAGTGTCTTTACTCACTGAGTCAACTGTCTGGTTCCTGTCATAGCACTTCCTTCTAATTTACCTATTTCAGTATATTTGTTGTAGTTGCTCTGTTGTCATTTTTTGGGGTAGAGAACACTGGGTACTCATTCTAGAGCTCTCCCATGCTTGGCAAGCATCTGTCCACTGAGACTTAAGCAAAATTATTTTGAGGCAGGGTCTGGTAAATTACCAGAGTACTTTGTCAACTCAGTCTGTAGCCACTCCAGGTCTTAAATTTGTGATGCTCTTGCTTCAACCTCCATGTAGTGGGACTTCCCAGCATGCACCACTACTCTAAGCTAAAAATTCATGTAAAAAATTACCAATTTGAGTCTGCCTTCTTTTTTAAAGTAATACCACTAATGGTGCATCACTTATGGTTTTTTAAAAATAAACTTTTGGTGTCCAAGTTATTTTCTTATTTCCTATAGTGTGGATTTCATCTCTAATCTTTACTAGTCTTTCTAACTCCTATCTTTGCATGCATTAATCCCTTTGTCATTGCACAAATCTTAAAGGGTCTTATTAATAAAATCAAACCTGAGCCAGGTATTGGGGTGAATGCTGGAAGATCAGAGAGACAGAACAAGGCACAGCTACCTCACCTCGCCAGTTCCTCAGCTGATCCTGTTTCCTCAGACTGGAAGCCTCTGTGTCCTCATCCGAATGGGTCTCAGCTGAACTGCTGCTCAAAAGCCTAAAAGCTTAACCCTCTAGTTCCTGGTCCTCAGGCCTTATATACCTTTCTGCTTTCTGCCATCACTTCCTGGGATTAAAGTCTCACCTCCTGGAATTAAAGGTGTGAGTCACCATGCCTGGCTGTTTCCAGTGTGGCCTTAAACTCACAGAGATTGAGACGGATCTCTGCCTCCCAAGTGATAGAATTAAAGGCGTGTGTGCCACCATTTTCTACCCTCTATATCTAGTGGCTGTTCTGCTCTCTGACTCCAGATAAGTTTATTAGGGTGTACAATATTTTGGGGAACACAATATCACCACACTTTATTTTCATATGTATTTTTGTTTGTTTGGGTTGCAGGTGGGACTTTTGGGAGCCAGGCCCATGGAAGAATTACTCAGAGGCCCTGATGAAAGAACCAAGGAAACTTTACTTTTTGTCCTGACCAAAAGCTGACTTGACAAGATCTAGCCAGGTGCTTGTATGAGCATGACTCAAGGGAACCAGCTCTTTAGCCTGAGAGGCTGTGATTATCAGTTTCATTGCCACGGTGAACTCAGTCTGAGGTATCCTGTGTTCTTCTTGCCAGCATTGCTAAATTATCTTTCTGCTGACTGTCCCATTCTCCATCTGCAAATAATGTATCAGAAGTGTACATTTTAGTGAATTTGTTTAGCATGAGTCATCAGCTTATGTAAGACATGCTGAACCCAAACTTTCTGCTTTACTTCTTACCTCACATCCTCACCCTAGTCACCATGCCTTTGGGGACCCTAACTATTGTTTCTTGGTGTCATAGAGCAAGTCAGTTTAACCTTTGGATGCCTTTCCTTGACCTTACAAATGTTGGCATGATAGACCAGTGCCACAACAGAAGACTGGGAAAGTGTTAGAGTTTTGGCTACCAATGTACAGCTGACAGAAATGTGAGCATTCCTAGGTGTACCATATTGAAATTGCTGATGCCTGGTGAATATCCACTAAGTATTTATTAAATTTGACCTGGATATATTGGGTGCCTTTTAAACTGTGAGGCAGAGGAATTGCTCCACTGCACATTGAGTAATGGTCTGTGTATGCTAGAGACCCTGCACCCAGGAGGAGTAAGAGGAAATGTCCAGGAAGAGTAAGAGGAGTGCGAGAAGACAATAGGGCCAAGCTTTGGAGGCCAGGCAAAAGTTATGCAGCAATACCAATCTCTACAGGTTGAAGACAGTTCTGTGCCTGGGTGGAAGCCAGGACTGAGAACCACTGTGCTGCATCTCTTCACAGCACTATCCCTAAGGGAACTGCTCCTGTTACTTAGGGCCTTGCTAGTCAATCAGGGTCTCCAGTTGGACCTGTTAGGTCTACTCAACATTCAGAATTGGTGGGGGGTACTTCTGGTTGGTCATGCTGCAGACTAGAAGACCCAGGGCCTGAGGGGGACTCTGGTGTTTCTGTGTTTAACTGATCTGCTGATGGGAGCTGTGAGGCAAGCAGAGCAAACTCAGAATCCATGCCATGGGGAGTAAGGGGCCACCATACCCATAATGAGAGGAGCTGTTTGAACCCATGTGGGGTTCATCCTGGGGTCAGGGATGCTGACGGGAACCTGTGGCCAGACTTGGAATCCTGTGCCATAATGTTTGGTGCCCTGATGTCCTCAATTCCTGGGCAGAAGCTTGACCTCTGATTTAGTTTCACTGCTTGTGCTTTGTAGAGTGTGGGGACTGGGACCCCTTGTGCGAAAACATCCTTGTTGCTGGTGTCATCATGCAATGAGCTTCAGCTGCCTTTACAGTTGCCAGAGAAGGTAGCTTTACTAACTCAAAAAGCTGTAGTGGCTCTAGTGTCCTCTTGAAGTTCTGCACTTGGCACTTGAAATTCAGGGCACAAATTTTGTGCAGGACATAAAGTCTCTGTTATTAACACATTTGCATGTAGATGCCTCTGTGGTCCAGTGACATTTGTTAGTAAGGCCGGACTTACTGGGTTTCCTGGACTCATTTGTAAAAATTGACTTTATTTTTACAATTTCTTTTAAAGTTTTCTCTCATGTTCTATTGAGCTCTTTCTTCCTTCCTTCCTTCCTTTCTTTCTTCCTTTCTTTATTTAGTTTTTTGAGACAGGTTTTCTCTGTGTAGTTTTGGTGCCTGTCCTGGATCTCGCTCTGTAGACCAGCCTGGCCTAGAACTCACAGAGATCTGCCTGTCTCTGCCTCAGAGTGCTGGGATTAAAGGCTTGTGCCACTGCTGGCTGGCAAGCTCTTTATTCTTTCCAAGACAGGACAGCATTGTATGCAATGTTTTGAAGTCAGAAGATGTCACTGTGTGTACTGTTCGTTCAATCTTGTATTGATCATTTTTCATTCATAATGACCTTTTGTCATCAGTTCTCTGTTAGCAAAATAAATTGTTTTTTATTGGACTTTTTGTTGGACTTTTCTTGAATCTATAGCTCAAATTCTGTATTGTCATAGTATAATATTGACATAATGCTAAGATGGCAGGAAATGACATGGTTGCTTTCTACTCAAGATTAGCTCTGTTCCCTGCTAAGTCTAGGACATCCTCCATCAGACACAAGTTGCTGTGGGATCCACACATCTTAAAGGTTAAGTGTGCTCTGTTACACTCTTAAAAAAAAGACACTTTCATGAGGTTACCATCAATATAGTAGTAGATGGTACCTATGGCCTAGGCAGGTAAGCTCCACACCACTAAGGAATAGAGAAAAGAATTCCATGGCCTCAAGCAGAGACAGTTGAGTCCATCCATGTGTTTTACCACACAGATTGTAACTGTAGAAACCAAGCCTTATCATCAGGTGTTTTTACCTTCTTGTTAGTCCCCAAACACAAGTTGTTACTTAGCTCCATTTTCTCCTAGTTGAGTATGGTCTGGACTGTGAACAGGCAGATTTTTGACTCTCCATGTTGGCTGGAATTAATACTTTTATGTTTCAGCTTATTGAAATAGTTAAATCAAGTATTTTTAGTAGCCTTGTGTGTCACTTTTACCAAGTTAGAATTATAGCTTCTGGATGGCATCAACTACAACAGTCACACTGAAGACACCATGAGACTGACTGCATTGCTTCCACCAGACCTGATCCAAGATTTCCCAGGGTCTCTGATGGAACTGAGTAGGGAGAGAAATAAGGGCTAATGTCATGAACTCAGAAAAAAAATAGGGACTTAAACTTAAATTTGGAGGTCTTGAATTGTTTCCTCTCTTCTTAGATGGTGTAGGAAAGGTTATATTAAGGAAGCCTGTAACCCAACTAGAGGAATTGGCTTCCTACTATTTGGAGGAAATATTTCTTCTCTATCATCTATCTGTCTGTCTGTCTGTCTATCTGTCTGTCTGTCTGTCTGTATCTATCTATCTGTCTGTCTGTCTATCTATCTATCTATCTATCTATCTATCTATCTATCTATCTATCTATGTATTCATCCCCCCCTCTCTGTCTCTTTCTCTCTGCTTCCCTCAATGACTTTCACTCTGTTCCTTTAGAGCTATTAGACTGTATTCCTGTCATGGTTTATATTTGCCAAACAGTCTAAATTATCCTATCTTTGAGTGCTTGGTCCCCAGTTAGTGGAAATAATTGTATAAAATTAAGAGTTATGACCTTGTCGGAGTAGATTTGTCTTGTTTGTATAGGTGAGTCCCTGTAGGTGGGCTTTGAGGTTTCAAACACTTTGGCAAGTCAAATATTTCTTTCTGCCTGTTTATCAGGATATGACAGTCAGCCACATGCCTGCCCACTGTCATGCTTTCTTTCACAATGATAATGTACTAACCCTTTGTTCCTTTAATCAGTCCCTAAATCAGAAGTATTCCACTATAAGAGCTGCCTTGGTCATAGTGCTTATTCTTAGCAATAGAATTGTCTCTAAGACAGATTGTTTTAGTAATATTTTAGCATATTATTTCTCTGTACTCTGTGCATGTCCTGTGAAATTGAGTATGGCTAAATGAAAGATTAATGGACTGAATTGTTGACAAAATGTTCAGTCTGTAGCATGGTTATTACTGATGATTCATGCAGGTCTATGGAGAAAAAGAGCAACAATAGAGGCAGAAATTAATGAATCCTGTGTGGGTTGGAAAGAAAAACAATACCAGCTAGATTTGGATGGCAGTTATGTGCTGAAACAGTCAGAAATTATCAGGGCATTAGAGCCATTAATAAAAAGGCACCTGCACTTCTTTGGAAATGTAGAAGAGGGGTTGTAAGGGTACTACCCCACCCAGTAACATTTTTAACTATGAAAGGAAAAGCCAAGATGATTCCTACTCCCCCAAAGCTACCACAGAACCTGCTGCAGCTCTCTTCCAATGGGGCCAGGTCCATCCAAAGCTAGAAACCCATGTGGTGATATCATCTATGTGCTTCTTTTTCTTGAAAAAAGAATGATGCAAAATTTATAGATCATTTATTCTTCCTCTCTCAGTTTAGCAGAGTTGACACCATCTGTTTGGCAAAAACGTTCCAGTGAGGAAACTGTGAGACTTCATTCATAAAACCATGTAGATGAAGCCTGAGTTGTATTTGAGGTCACAATATGTTAGGATACTCAAACTTTGAGAAACCTGTCATGAAAAGTACTGGGGATGTCTTTCTGTATGCTGTGAATGTGTTGCTCTGATTGATTGATTGATAAATAAAATGCTGATTGACCAATAGCCAGGCAGGAAGTATAGTTTAGGTGGGATAAGCAGAGAGGAGAATTCTGGGAAGTAGAAGGCTGAGTCAGGAGATGCTGCCAGCTGCTGCTACCATGAGAAGCAAGATGTAAAGTACCAGTAAGCCACAAGCCATGTGGCAATTTATAAATTAATAGAAATGGGTTAATTTAAGATATAAGAACTAGATAGCAAGAAGCCTGCCATGGCCATACAGTTTATAAGTAATATAAGTCTCTGTGTGTTTACTTGGGTCTGAGTGGCTGCAGGCCTGAGCAGGACTGGAGGAAACTCCAACTACAGAAAAGCTGCATGTAGAAAGTGGTAGTAGCCAAAAAGAGAGAGATGTATGAGAAGTTACAGTGAAAAAGAGCCAACTGAAGCCCCAGGTGTCTGACACAGAGCTGCAGGAGTTGATGTTTGCCCTGAAGATTTTCAGATTTGCCTTCTTCTAGTATTTCCTTATTTATTTGAAAGAGAAATATGTATTCTGTGCCACTGTTTGAAGGGTAGATATAATTTGTGTTTTGATTTCACAAGCTGTGATAGTCAAGATCTTGCCTTGAGCATTGGCAGAAACTTTGGACATTACATCAGTATTGGGACTGTTACATAATATGGGAATCTTTGAAATCAGACTAAATAAATGTTTTTTGCATCATGGGTTGACTATGAGCATATCATGATCTGTATCAAAATGTGGGTTGAATGAAAATTCTCCCATGTAGGATGATGAATTTAAACATTAATTTCTGGTTTGTGGCCTTCATTGGGGTGCTTATGAAACCCTTAGAAGTAGGAGCCTTTTTAGGGGAAGTTAGTACCTGGGAAAGGGCATTGAGTGTTTATACCCTCACCACACTTCTTTGCGTGATTCAAACTGAGCAGCCCCTTCCCTTCTTGTGTAGCCATGTAGGCACCTCCACTATAGGATCCATATGTATTTAATGTTAGGTAAAATAGCAGCAATTATTTTTCCTCATTAATCCATTTTACTGACATGATATTTTTATGTTCATATTTTTGGCTGATTGAATTCGATTTTTGTACATGCCAAGCATTTGCTCTTGTGCTGAACTTTATCCACATCATGACTTTTGAACTTTGGCAGAAGTTATCATTTTTTTTTAACCAAGATGGCATACACTCATGACATTAATAGTGGTCTCCTGAATCACTGAATTGCTGGTATGTAAAATTGTCGCTACCTTTGTGTGCATTTTTACATTTTTTAATTTTTCAAATATCTCAATCTTTTGCCTATATATAGATATGGATGTGTACCACTTGTCTGACTGGTATTTAGAGAGCATTGGATTCTCTTGACCTGGAGTTAAGAAGAGTTGGGAGCCTCCAGTGAGTGCTGGGCATTGATCCAGCATCTTTTCAAGAGGAACATGTGATCTTATATGTTGACCCATCTTTATATACTCCATCATTTTATTTTTTGTTATTGTTTTATTGTCTTAGGATCAGCATTTACTTTACTAATGTCTTTTGTAAACTCTTTGATCTGTTAGTGATTAATTTATTAAAAATGCATTCCTTCATAGGAATATTATATTCCCCTTACCATTTAAAAGGGGTCATTTCAGTTTTCTGATGGGCAAGTGTCAGTGAATACCAAGTGAGAGACAAATATCAAGTGAATGTTTACCTTTTTGTAGGAACTTTGACTGAACCCCTGTGTGCTTTCTATTTGTTTGTTTGTTTGTTTTAGACAGAGTCTCACTATGTGCCTTTGGCTGGCCTGGAAATCTCAACATAGACCAGACTGGCCTAGAAATCACAGTTTCACTCTTCTCTTCCTTGTGAGCTTTGAGAACCACCACATCCATACTGTCCATCCTTTTTGAAGTTAGTGATTTTGATACAATTTTGATGATGTATGTTAAGTAATGTTGCTCTGTTTGTATGTCACTCTATATATGTTAATAAGCATTTCTCCTCCAATACCGTATTCTATTCAGTTGGCACAGAAATGGGAGGTGTCATTCTTCTTTTGTGTTCCCTTCTGAAATGAGTCAGTGACTACATTTGAAATTCTTCAACATGGAATTAATGTATGAAGCACAGAATTATGAAAATGTATTCTCAGTGTTGGGTACTTTTTAATGCACTTACTCTCACCATTGATATTATATAGATATATGGGATATTTTAAGTTGTAGTGATCTATAAGGATGTGCATGTGAACTTCACTCACAAAGAGTAGGCTTTGCTGGATCCTTTCCTTAAGAGTCTCTACAAAGATGTGATGTTGGAAACCTAAAGGAATCTCATTTAATAAGTAATAGGTATGAATGTGAGCTGTTCATTTTTTAACTTATGGGGACAAGCATTCCTTGGAGATCAGTGATCTGTGATTTCAACTGTGAAGTAGAAATACTTTGGTAAATAAAGCAGGCATTGTTCTAAGGTTCATCAAATATAGTAATTTAAATTTTGCATAATTTCCAGTAATACATCATAAGTTTTCTGGTAGTGTATTTTAGGCTACAAATGGGAAGACAACAATATTGAAGAACATTTTCAAATTTTGTAAGACATGGAAAATAATTTTCATGTGCATGATGTTACATATGTACCCCTGAAGAAACTTTAATGTACTCTGAAGATTTAATGAAAAGCAACAGTGCAAATAAGCACAACTTTGTGATGATTATTAAATCCTCACAAAATGTTCATCATGGTCAGGTAGCTGATCAGTGTTCTCAAGATATTCCAATCCCTGGGGGTCCTGAGCACAAACTCCCACCAATCTCTGAGCTTTCCCCAAAATCAGGCTACAAAAACCCACCAATTCCAAGCCACCCTATAAAGCTCTGCCACCCTCTACAAGAAACCCCACATAAGCTCTGTTCCCTGTTCAATTTGCTGCTGCTTCTCATCCTAGAGGCAGCCACCCTCCCGGATTCTTCCTTCCCAATAAATCTTTTGAGTGAGTTTTGTTGTACCATGGGACATTTTTGCCAGAGTGGAGCCCAGCTGTAACAACTTTTGCTGGAGTCAGAGCAGAGCAAAGTGGAGCAGAATCATAGCACTTTCACTGGGGAAACTTTGCCCTAGTCAGTATAGTTGTTACACTTTGGGGGACCTGAACAGAGCTGTAACACTTTGCTGGAGCACAGCAGAGCAGAGCTGTAACAACTTTGCTGAGGAAATCCTCCCCTGCCAGAGCAGAGTTGTGATACTTGCATTGTGGAAACCTTTCCCTGGAGGAGAGCTGTAAGCTGCTATGCTTACAGTGACTTTATGATATTCCTTGGCTCCAGACTGCCAGGATACCTTTTCATCCAAGTTGCAATGCTTACATTGTAGAGAGCTGGGCTATCTTGGAATCCACACCATAATAAGCAAGAGGCCACCATTTCCATGTGGGGAGGAGCCATGAGAGCCAGTGTGGGATTCCAGGGATATGAGATCAGGTAGCTGGACTTGGTGGCCTGTAAGGTCCATGAATTCCTTAAGGTCCCTACTTTCCCTGAAACCCGTGTGTCTAGGCAACCACTGAATATCTTTCATCTGCGGTTGCAGCTGTGCAGAACGCAAGGCTAGGTGTACTGTGACTGGATATTTTTTTTTACTGGGATGCCACCATGCAGTGCACATTCATGATCCATTTTCATCATTGCTTTGGAAAGTAGATTTGTTAACTTGCAGATCCTTGGTTTCTTAGGGTCTTCTAAAAGTTCTGCAATTGGCACTGAACTTTCAGGTGTAGGATCCATCTGCAGTTAATTCTGTTCAGGGAATAAACACATTTGCATGTAGATGCCAGGGTGGCCCAGTCATGTGAGTTACTGGGTTTCCTGACCTCACATGTCAAAATTGACTCTATATTGTGTTTTTTGTTTCTAAGTTTTCTCTTATGTTCTGTTCATCTCTTTATTGTTTCCCAGACAGGATTCTTTATTGCAGTTGTATGCAAAGTTTTGAAGTCAGATGGTGCCACTGTTTGCTATTTACTCAGTCCTGTATTAATTATTTTTTATTCCTTGTTTGTAATTTGTTTTCTCATCAGTTTTCTGTTAGTGATAACAAAAATTATGAGACTTTTCATTGGACTATTGTTGAATCTATAGCTCAAATTTTGTTCTGGAATAATATTGAGGTTTTCTGCCCACAATCATGGAATTTTTCTCCTTTTATAGAGTTCCTTGATACTTGTAATTACAAAGTTGTAATTTTGGCTAGAGATATTTGTCACATTTCTATGTATTTCTGGATGTTTTATTTACAGTGACATGTAACATTTTTTGTACATTTATTTATTTTATGTGAATGGGTGTTTTGTTTGCATGTATATATGTTCACCTAGTAGGTGTTTGGTGCCCACAGAAGACACGGGGCATCAGATACCCTGTAACAGGATCTATGGATGATTGTATGTAGCATGCTAGTGCTGGGAATGAAACTCATATCTTGTACAATAAATTGCCTTAACTGTTGAGCCTCTTTCCAGTTCTAAACATAATAGATTTTCAAATCTTTATGCACATACTGAAAAGCAAGTGTTAACAGAGTTGAGGTTTGCTTAAAAATCTGTCTTAGGGTCGGCTTGACACAAGCTAGAGTCAGACTCACCTGTAGGCAAATTTGTAGGATATTTTCTTGATTAGTGAATGATATAATAGAGTTCATTCTACTGTGGGTGATACCACCCTGGGCAGGTGTTCCTTAGTTGTTTCATAAAGCAAAATGAGTTAGCACATGCTTCTTACTGCCCTTCTGTTATCATTGCTTACTCACTTGCTTTATGAACATGGGAATAGGAAGAAACAGAGTACTAGGGAGGTTCCCAGGAATCCACAAAGATGACTCCACCATAGACTACTGGCAATGGTAGAGAGAGTGCCTGAGCTGACCTACTTTGGTGATCAGATGGCTGAATACCCTAACTGTCATCATAGAACCCTCATCCAGTGACTGATGGAAGCAGATGCAGAGATCCACCACTGGGTCCCAGGCAGAGGTCCAGGCGTTCAATCAACAAGAGAGAGGAGGGATTCTATGAGCAAGAGATATCGAGACCATGATTGGAAAATGTACCAGAGACAACTAGCCAAACTAGTGGAAACACATGAACTGTGGACCAATAGCCGAGAAGTCCCCATGGTACTGGACTAGGCCCTCTGGATAAGTGAGACAGTTGTTTAGCTCGAACTGTTTAGGGGGCCCCCCATGCAGTGGGATCAGGACCTGTCCCAAGTTCATGAGCCAGCTTTTTGGAGCCTAGTGCCCATGGTGAGAAACTTTTTGCAGCTTTGGTTCAGGGAAGAGGGGCTTGAAACTGTCTCAACTGAATGTGCCAGGCTCTGTTGACTCCCCATGGGAGACCTTGCCTTGGAGGAGGAGGGAATGGGGGGTGGGTTGGGGGGAAGGCTGGGGGGTGGGAGGAGGGAGGACAGGGAAATCTGTGGTTGATATGTAAAATGAATAGAAAATCTCTTTAAAAAAAAAAGAAGCATTTATCCAGATTGATACATATGTGGAATGCCCAAGCTTATGCTGTATATAAATTAGCAAATCTGTTCCTGGCCAGCCTGCCTCTGCCTCCCGAGTGCTGGGATTAAAGGCATGTGCCACCACAGCCCGACTTCATTATCACAATTTTTAAGGACTGTCTTCAATGGCTTTCTGTTTAGACTGTTTCATTTTTTGAGGTCAGGGAGAGGTTGTTGCTGAAGTCTTCCCATGCCAGGAGAAGTGGTGGAAGCAGATGTGTGCTCTTCCTGGGGCTATGAAACTGGAGGCCAGATTTTCAGCCCCTTGAAGTCCTTTCACATCCCCTGCGGTCCTGTGAGGTCCTGAGTGATCCACTGGAGTCCCTTGTAGTCTTGAGGTTCCATGAGTCCAGTGTTGTTCCTGCCATTCCTAAGGCATGCTAGGGAACCTGCAGCTTCTGAATGTAGTCACTCCACAGGCTGCACCTGGACAGAGCCTGGAAGACCAGATGTGATATCCTTGTTGTTGACCTCACTCTTCAAAGCATGCACATGTGGTGCTTTTATATCATCATGGAAAGGAGATTTGCCACCTCTCAAAGTCCTAGTTCCTCTGGTGTCCTCTACAATAGATGCACTTGGCTCTGAACATTCAGGTGTATTCTGTGCAGGGTGTAAAGTTGGCTTCATTAACATATTTGCATGTAGATGCCAGGGTGGTCTAGTCACGTGTGTCAGTAAGGCCAGACTTACCGGGTTTCCTAGCCTCAGGATTTGTTAAAATTGACACTGTTTTAATTGTGATTTTTGTTTCTAAGTTTTTGCTGATGTTCTGTTGATCTATTTATTCTTTCCCAGAGTACAGACTTTACTGCAGTTGTATGTAAAGTTTTGAAGTCAGATTGTGTCACTGTGTATGGTATTTACTCAGGTTTACATTCATCATTTTTTTATTCATGATGACTTTTTGTCATAATTTTTCTGTTTTTGATAGCAAAAGAAATAGATATACTTTTAATTGGAGTGTTGCTGAATCTATAGCGCAAATTGTGCACTGAAATACTATTTAGGCTTCCTGTCTACAATCATGGAATTTCTCTCTTTTGATCATGTTTCTTGATTTCTTTAATTACAATGTTATAGTTTTGGTTATAGATACTTGTCACATTTCTGTCTATTTCTGGCTTATTTGTCTATTATAACATATAAGAGAAATGAGGGTATACGTTTTTAATTATTGTACATTATTTTATATCATGTGTATGAGTGATTTGCTTCCATGTATGTATGTTTATCACATGTTTATTTTATGCCCATAGACAACAAATGGGAGAATCAGATCCCCTGCAACAACATCAAAGGATGATTGTGTGCCATTGTGTTGGTGTTGGGAAACAAACCAAGGACTTTTACAAGAGAAAAAAGGCATGTTAACTGTTGAGCTATCTCTCCAGTCCTAAACTTGACAGGTTTTCAAAATTGTGTGTGTGTGTGTGTGTGTGTGTGTGTGTGTGTGTATGTGTGTGTATGTACATGCACAAGCATATGCCAAAAAGAAAGTGTTAAGAGAGTTGAGCTTTGCTTAAAAATATGTCTTAGGGTGTTGGGGGATGACTCAGTAGGTATGCTGGTTAGATTTAGTCAGCATGACACAAACTAGAGTCAGACTCTCCTGTAGGCAAGTCTATATGATATTTTCTTGATTAATGATTGGTGTAATGGGGCCCATGTCACTGTGGTTGTTGCCACCCTGGGTAGGTCATCCTGAGTTGTGTAAGGAAGCAAACTGAGCAAGCCATGATAGCAGGAGGGCAGTAAGTAGCATTTCTCCAGGTTGAGAGCATATGTGGAATGCATAGGCCTATGGTGTATATGATAGCAAATTTGTTCCTGGCCAGCTCCTCTTTGAGTGTTAGCCAGAGCTGGAGGCTTGTTATTACTGAACATATTTTTCTTAATTAATCTCTAAGTATGTGAAATGATTTCTCATTGGGAAGGCACAGCAGATGGAGAGGAAGCAACATGGATGGAGAAAAGTTAACTGAGCCATGTAAAAAACATAGATTAAAAGATATGGGTTAATGTAAATTGTAAGAGCTGTTTAATACAAGCATAAGCCATCAGCTGAGATTTTATAATATATGTAAGTCTCCCTATGATAACTGGGGATCTGGCAGTCTCAACAAAAAGGTCAGACTACACGAGTATGTGCAATACTTAAGACACCAAACTTGGAAACCAGGGTGCTAGGCATATAGGTCAGGGGTAGAACCCTTGACCTAGCATATACAAAGCTCTGGGTCCCATTGAAACACCTCATAAAAACATCTTATACGAAGTAGAATCCTCGATGCTAGTCTGGAGGCTTGCATTACAGGTATATGCCACCTAGTCAGCTTGATATATTGTTTAAAATTTTTCTGAAGAGCCTGGGAAAAGAATTTTCTGAAGAGCCTAGTCAAACAGAAGTACTAACAGCAGAATGCGTTTACACTCCTCTTACCAATGGAAATATATTTGTAACTCCATCAACCACTGAGCAAGGACCTGCTGAAAGTAGGGGGAATCTGAGCGTGACTCATTGGCTGCCTTTCAGATGATGGGGAGATCAGCTATGGGGGTGGGGACCCATGGCTGGTCAAAGGCATTTGACCCATATTGACTGGGAAGGCTTCTATGGGCCAACGGACTGAGGGTGGCACAGGCTGTGTTGTAAGACATCTGGCACCAAGAAAGAGTAGCCACCTCCTGAGGCAGGCTGGTATTGGGGTAGATTGCCCCAAGAATACTGTGGCGGAGGGTAGCTGCCAGTGGTGGTGGAGCAGAGGGGGCAGCAGCACATGACTTAATGACAGCTGCCTTCTCTTTGACAGATTTGGCGGGACCCAAACTGACAGCTACACTCTCTTGACAGATTTCAGGGAGACCATATTGAAAGCTATGTTCACCTTGCCAGATTTTGGGGAGCCCAAACTGACAGTTATGTTCTCCTTGACAGATTTCTGCAGTGCCCAAACTGACAGCTACATTCTCCTTGACAGATTTCCCAGGGCCCAAACTGACAGATATCTTGGGACACAAACTGACAGATTTCTCAGAGCCCAAACTGACAATTACTTTCTCCTTTACAAATATCTTGGGGCCCAAACTGACAATTACATTCTCCTTGACATATTTCTCAGGTCTCAAAGTGACAGCTACATTCTCCTTGACAGATTTCTCACAGCCCAAACTGAGAGTTACATTCTCCTTGACAGATTTCCTGAGGCCCATACTGACAGCTAAGTTCTCCTTTGACAGATTTCTCAGGGCCCAAACTGACAGTTACGTTCTCCTTGACAGATTTCACAGCCATAAAAATGCAAAGATAATCAGACACCCTCCTTTTGAAAGAAAAAAACAAACCACTTTTTCTGTCCACATCTGTTTCTTCACTAACTATGCAAACAGTAGCAGCAAATCCCATCTCATAGTCAGATACATAAGCAATCAGTTCAAGGCCTGGTTTCTGGGAAGCTCTAGTTTAATATTTCTTATCTTGGTGTGGTCACACAGGCCTGAAATGCCAATACTTAGCAGGCTGAGGCAGGAAGATCGTGAGCTTGAACACAGCTTGGCTATATGTCCAAGGATATTCTCAAGAGCAATGGTTAAATATGTATTTCTTGAATTTGACTTTTTTGTGAATTAGGTTTTTGACATTCTATGGATTATGTGACCTTGGACAAGCTACTTGCCACTACAGGCCTTAGTCTGTTCTTTGTAGATCAGCAGAACAGTTAAGTCAGAGAAATGAAGAATCAAGAATGTTCTAGCACTGTAGCAGGAATCTTAGAAGGTCTTATTAATTATTATTAGTTATTGGGGTGAATGCTGGTAGATCAGATGCAGAACAAGCCACAGCTATCTCACCTTGCCAATTCCTCAGCTGGTCCTGTTTCCTCAGACTGGAAGTCTCTGAGTCCTCATCCAGAATGAATCTCAGCAGAACTGTGCTGCTCCAAAGCGTGAAAGCTTAACCAGCCAAATGCTTCTAGTTTCTGGTCCTTATGCCTTATATATCTTTCTGCTTTCTGCCTCACTCCCTGGGATTAAAGGCTTGAGTCACCATGCCTGGCTGTATCCTTGAACACATGGATTTCTGCCTCTGGAATGCTAGGATTAAAGGCGTGTGCTACCACTGCCTATCCTCTATGTTTAATATTGTGGCTGTTCTGTTCTCTGACCCCAGATAAGTTTATTAGGGTGCACAATATTTTGGGGAACACAATACCACCTCATAGCACCATGGACATTAGCACCATATCAGGCCTCTGATCACATGCACCCCCACCCTGCCTTTCTTCCCTGCTTTGAACAGAAACCATCCCTCAGTGTAATATCCTGGAAGAGGGCTCCAGCCTCACTTCACACTTCTACTGTTTGCTGTTGCCAAACACCATTATTAATCCTCTTCAACTCCTAAGGATGTTTTAAGCAAGCATTAAGGTACCAAATCTACAACACACAGTCTAAGATTTAAATAGCCTGTTCTGTTCAGATTCCCTCAAGAGGCAGATCTCCCCCTTGACACAGGTAAGTCTCAATAAACTTCATCTCTTATTTTGTCCAGGCTCCTCATTCTATGTCACCCCAGCTTTCCTGCTTACTTTGAGCAATTGGCTCTGGGCCCTGGACTTTCAATACACATTCACATAAAAGATGCACAAGCAGTGAGGTATTCATTCAGACAGGAGCTTTTTGATAGTAGGAAGGGTTGAGGAGCAGGGAAGAGAGATGGGGAGTGAGTTTTCTTCTATGAATTCTTTCTCCTATGAGTAGTTGTATCCCAGCCTAATCTAGATGTTTTATTCTCCCTATGTCAAGTCCTTGGATTACAGGCATGTTTATACAATGCTGGGAATCACACTGTGGCCTTATTATTATATGGTACATGTTCCTAAAGGCAAGCCCTTCACCAACCAAGCTATATCACCACTCCTCTTTAAGAAATGTAAGTGTTATATGCCTTTAATTCCAGAACTCAGGATGCAGAAGCAGGTAGTCCCCTAAGACCAGCCTGGTCTATAGAGTGAGTTCCAGGACAGACAGGACTACTCAGAGAAACCCTTTCTTATAAAAGAAAACAAAAAAAAAGAGAGAAAGGAAGGAAGGAAGGAAGGAAGGAAGGAAGGAAGGAAGGAAGGAAGGAAGGAGGTGGGAAATTTAAGTGCTAAAGCCAGGTGGCTGAACAGATAGCTTAAATTATGAAAAAAGGAGTAAGACTTCCTCTTTGTCCCAACCACTAGCAGGAGTCAAGCAAATAAACAAACATTCTCCTGCTCCCAGAAAAAGACAGGTAGACGGTATTTGTTTTGTTTTTGTGGGGTTTTGCTTCCTTTGTTTATTTCTCTGTGTAACCTGTCAGAGCTTGTTGGGGGCCACAGAGGTTTTTCTAGTGAGATCTGAGCTTGCTTTACACAGCAGGGCTACATAAGGGGATGGATTGACCACATGCAAGGTTAGCAGGTGTTTGGAAGGGTTTGCACTTGGCTGTGCTAGGGGGAAGTCTTTTGCTCCACCCCTTGGCATTTATATAAATAGCCCTTTAACAGAGACAGAAGGGGTTGGTGAGTTTTTACCCAGACCCTCCTAGGCTATCTTGTGTGTCTATCTGTCTCTCTCCTTTATATTCCTATCTAAATCTCTTATCCCTCACTCCCCAAGAGTACCCTGGGGGGGAAATGGGGGAGCTGTTCTCCCACAAGAGCCAAAAGGATTTGGGTTCTCAACAAGAGGCAGGTCTGAAGCCAGATGTTTCTCGTAACAGTGAAAGCTGCTGGTCAATATAGGGGGAAAGACCTGACAAAAATTCATAGAAACACACACACACACACACACACACACACACACACACACACCCACACACACCAACAACAACAACCAGGGGTGGCCACCACACACTCATATGCCTGAACAGACAGGGATAATCCAGTAAAGTTTCACACACATTCCAGACACTGGATCAGCAGCCACATCTAACTTCTATGTGTCTCTGATGGCCCCTCGAGGTTGTCAACTTGACTATATCTGAATGAACTACAATCCAAAAATGGAGGACACTTGTGATATGGATCTTGAGGTAGGAAGGCAACATGCCTTGTGTCTGGATCTTGAGATTGGAAGACGTAAGCTTTTGATCAGGAAGCAGGATGACACATGTCTTTAAAGATTAATCCAGATCTTGAGGTGGGAAGTCATACCTTTAGTCTGGGCTGCAGCCTATATAAAAACAATGAAAAAAAGAAGGGTTCATTCTTTGCCTAGTTTTGCTCACCTTGTCAGCACATCTATTCCTTCACTGTCATTAAGGCCCACTTCTTAGGGATTCCAGCATACACAGAGAACCAGATGAGACACCCAGCCTCATAGAACTGAGAAACTACTAGATTTGTGGACTTTCCATTAACAGCTGGCTGTTGTTAGACTGCAGCATATAAATCATTCCAAATAAATCCCAATAGATAGATAGATAGATAGATAGATAGATAGATAGATAGATAGATGATATATAGATTCATTCTGTAAGATCTGTGACTCTAGAGAACCCTAATACAAACACAAAAGTGCAGATATCCTTGTCATAGTGTATAGAGTCCCCTGAGTGTATATCTAGGAATGCTAGAGCTGGGTTATGTAGTTTGTTTTTGAGATACCTCCAGACTATTTCCAAAGTGGGTACACTAGTTTACAACCTTACCAGCAACATATAAGAATTACTCTTTTGCCATATCTCCACCAATGTTTGTTGTTATTGTTATTCTTGATGAATAGCTACTCTGACTGGGGTGAGATGGATTTTTAAATGGATTTACCCTGTATTTCTCTAGTGGTAAAGGATGCTGAACACTTTTAAAATATCTCCTAGACATTTGTATTTTTTAAAAAAGAAAGTTCTGCTTACTCTGTAGTCTATTTTTAAAATTGGGTTGTTTTCTTGGTGTTTAGATGTTTTAAGCTCTTTGTATAGCCTCCTCACCAATCCCCTGTCAGATGTGCAGTTTGCCCACTCTCTTGGCTGCATTTTGACTCAAATGCCAGTTTACCTTGTTGTATAGAAGCTTTTAATTTCATGAGATCCAACTTATTGGTTGTTTTATTGTTTCTTGAGCTATTGGACTCCTATTCTGAAAATAGATACCTATACTTAGGTTGAAGTATACCTCCACTTACCTCTCTAGCAGTTTTAGAGTATCAGGTCTTATGTTGAGGTCCTTAATCTACTTGGAGTTGAATTTTGGTACAAGATGAGAGATAGGGACCAAGTTTTAGTCTTCTGTATGTTGATGTCTCACTTAGGGTTTCTTTTTGTTTTCAGAGACAATTCCTTTTATTTTTTCATATGCTCTTATCTTCTGCTTGTCAGGTGCTTACTACTCAGGGAAGATGTTGCAGCTCTCAATTACCAAATTACAAACCAATAGAAATGTGAGGATTTCCGCAGTTCTGTTGTTTGCACCTAAGTTTGGCCAAAATCATTAAAATACACAGAAGCACTCAGAACATGCAGAGTACAAAATGTGCTGGAAACCCAAGAACCACTCACATTCCTGAGCCAGGTGCTACCCCAGCACACAACTCAGCACCATCAGCCACATCCTCACCAGTGGCCAAATGTGACACATTTTCACTGTAGCCCCTAGTTATGTACCTTTTATAATGCCCCCACCATCACAGATGCCCCCTCTTGTTTTCTCCCTCTTATTCCTGCTCAGAGGTGTCCCCTCAATAAATCCTTTGGGTTAGGTCTGTTGCATGGTGTGATCTCTGTGGCATTCCTTGGCTTTCACATCTCTGGAACTTCACTTAATCAGAGCTCTTTTCTCACTGGCAGAGCCACCTATACATGGGAGTACTATCTCCACCTGGGCAGGACAGGTCCCAGGCAGCAGGCATGACATTGGAAAAATGAACCAGAGTGAGGTTAGCGCAATAGACACACTTTATGTGTACAACCTCTGCCAAGCAACCTGTTACAGTTGCTATTAGCATTGTTTCAGTTAGGGTTTCTTTTGCTTCAATGAAACACCATGACCAAAAAGCAAGTTGGAGAGGAAAGGTTTTATTAGGTTTACACTTCAGCATTGCTGTTCATCACTGAAAGAAGTCAGAGCAAGAACTCAAACAGGACAGGGTCCCAGAGGCAGGAGCTGATGTAGAGACCAGGAAGGAGAGCTGCTTACTGTCTTGTTTCTGATGAATTGCTCAGCTCACTTATAGAACCCAAGACCAGGATCTCAGGGAAAGTGCCACACAACATGGGCTGGGCCCTCCCCTATTGATCACTAAATGAGAAAATACTTTATAGCTGGATCTCAAGGAAGCATTTCCTCAGCTGAGGATTCTTCCTCTGATGACTCTAGCTTGTGTCAAGTTGACATACAAAACCAACCAGTACAGCTGATACCCAGATTTTCCAGTATTTAGTGAATTCATTGTTGGTATATAATAGTTACTGATTTTTATTTGTTGATTTTTGTATCCTGCTGCTTTTCTGAAAGTGTTTGTCAGGTCTAAGAATTTTCTGTAAGAGACTTTATAGTGTTTTAAGTATTGATTCATGTAATTTGCAAATAGGGACAATACATTTATTTTCTTATTTGTATCTATTTACTTACTTTTCTTGTTTATTGCTCTAGCTGAGTCTTCAAATACTATATTGAATAAGAGTGAAGAGAATGGCCAACCTTGCCTTGTTCTAGATTTTAAAGGAAATCTGTCAACTCCCCCTCCATGTGCTGGCTAATTTTATGCCAAGTTGACACAGGGTGTCATCTGGGCGGACAGAACTGCAATTGAGAAAAATGTCTCCATAAGACTGGGCTGTAGACAAGCCTGTGGAGCATTTCTTAATTAGTAATTGAGGGGAGAGGCTCCAGCCCATTGTGGATGATGCTATCCCTGGGCTGGTGATTCTTGGTTCTATAAAAAGCAGGCTTAGCAAGCAATGGAAAGCAAGCCAGAATGCAGTACCCCTCCATTGCCTCTGCTTCAACTCCTGCCTCCAGGTTCCTGCCCTGTTTGAGTTCCTGGCCTGACTTCTTTTAGTGGTGAGCAGTGATCTGAACATGTAAGCAGAATAGACCCATTCTGCTGTGGATATCGCTCTGTATGCTGTGAATGTGTTGCTCTGATTGGTTAATAAATAAAGTGCTGATTGGCCAGTAGCCAGGCAGGAAGTATAGGCAGGACAAGCAGAGAAGGGAATTCTGGGAAGAGGAAGGCTGAGTTAGGAGTCTCCATCCAGACACAGAGGAAGCAAGTTGTGAAGGCAGAACTGAGAAATGGTACCAAGCCATGTGGCTAAACATAAATAAGAATTATGGGTTAATTTAAGTGTAAGAGCCAGTCTGTAATAAGCTTGAGCTAATGGCCATACAGTTTGTAAACAATATAAGTCTCTGTGTGTTTACTTGGGCCTGAGTGGCTGTGGGACTAGCGGGTGAGAGAGATTTGTCCTGACACCTTTCCTCCTCAAGTTGCCTTTGTCATGGCATTTTATCACAGCATTAATAACCTTAAGACAGTATCCAAACAGAAGATAGTTTGACCATACTTACTGCTAGAGGTGACAGACAAGACCCTTTTAAGCATCTGACAGCAAGTGATCAAAGAGAGTCTTGATATGTAACTCAGGTTATACCCACTACAAGTTTCTAGACCAACAAACTCTTCCCTGTTCTAAGAGATTCTGAGACCTCCCGTGTCTCAAGGTCTGATCTCTTGGGATCTTGGAGGGACCTCCAAAAATGTGAGTTATCCACCAGAAAAGACTTCTCAGTCATGAATTTAAGCCAATATAAAGTCTTCATTAGCCGGCCAGTAACTACAATGGTGATCAGGATCCCACTGTAACCCCAAGCCCTTCTCAGCCTGAGCTTTTAGGCACAAAACCCATATTCTAGGTTAGCATGCTTCAGTTAACTAGAACAGTTAGCCAGAAGCAGAATTACAGAAGCTAAAAAGTTAGGTTAGGACACTTAGAGACTTTCACAAAACTTTGGACTTTGCTGGAGTATGCCTTTGTTTTAGTTTTGGTGGTAGTGTTGTCTACTTGCTGAGTTTTACATGCTGGATTGCACTTACTTCATGGAGTCAATTGTGCCTAAGGTCTGGGGCCATATTACACCAAAAGTGGTTTTAGAGTTCTGATCTTTGATGCTAGGGGATTTAGGAAGATGGGAAATTAAAAGTAGTAATGAAGGCCTGTTAAGAAAAACAATGTGGCCAGGAGAACCGAATCTCCAGCCTGCAGATCGACCCACTTTAAGACATACTGCTTGTACTGGCTGGTTTTGTGTGTCAACTTGACACAAACTAGAGTCATCAGAGAGGAAGGTGCCTCAGTTGAGAAAATGCCTCCATGACATCCAGCTGTAAGGCATTCTCTCAATTGGTGATCAATGAAAGAGGACACAGCCCATGGTGGATGATGTCATGGTTCTATAAGAAAGCAGGCTGAACAAACCATGAGAAGCAAACCAGTAAACAGCACCCTTCCATGGCTCCTGCATCAGCAGCTCCGGCATCCAGGATCCTGCCCTGATTTAGTTCTTTTCTTGACTTCCTTCAGTGGTGAACAGTGCTGCTGTAGAAGTGTTAGCTAAATAAACCCTTTCCCACTCAACTTGCTTTTTGGTCATGGTGTTTTGTGATAGCAATAGTAACCCTAAGACACTAATAAAAAAGATGCAGCCGGGCGGTGGTGGCACATGCCTTTAATCCCAGCACTCGGGAGGCAGAGGCAGGTGGATCTCTGTGAGTTTGAGGCCAGCCTGGTCTCCAAAGTAAGTTCCAGGAAAGGCGCAAAGCTACACAGAGAAACCCTGTCTCGAAAAACCAAAAAAAAAAAAAAAAAAAAAAAAAAGATACAATAACTAATTCCTTGTACTAATGACCTGGCTCAGGATTATTGAATCAACTGTTATGAACAAGTATTCCCTTCCCCACTGCTGCAGTCTCCATTCCATGATAGTATTAATCCCAACAGTGAAAATAAGAACACTACCACAATTTGAGCCAAATTCAAAGCAAGCTTGATTTTTTTTATTAGGGTGTATCCAAGTGCTGGCCAATTACTGCCTCCTAAGTCAAGCTAAAGAGAGAGCCCTGAATCCATCTCATGGGCCCCTTTTAAGGCGTGGAACTACAAGTAATATTACAGAAGAGAGACCAGGGGGCAACAAGGAAATACAAAAATGTTTAAAAAATCATGAGGTCACCATGTGATTAGGGAGGGTCAGAAAGAGTAAAAGTATTCTCAAAACACAAATCAAGGTCATGGTTGGGAGAATGTCTGGTTCCATGAAACAGAGAGCAACTCAATTCTCACAGTAAATAGAAACTTATTTTTAACAGTACAGCACAATGGCACTTGCCTTCAAAATGAAGTCAGGCATGTTCCTCATAGTACAGACTGCTGACATCTTAATGAGTTTCAAGAAAACAGTGTTTAAGAAAAGAGAGAAAAGGATTTGTGAAATAAATATCAAATATGAGCCTTTTCCATCATATACTATTAAGCTTATTTTGGGAACAAGGAATTCAAATCTTTTTAATCTACCCACCCTTTAAAATCTTTGGTAACTCAAAGATCTACTTCTCTATGGTGGGAATTTAATGACCTGGAGCAGGGAGCATTTTTCTCCTTAGATCAGTGCCTCTCTCCCATGTTGTTGTTGTTGTTGGTTTTGTTTGTTTGTTTGGTTTTTCAAGAAAGAGTTTCTCTCTGAGTAGGAGCCATAGCTGTTCTGAAACTTGCAATGGAGACCAGGGTGGTCTTGAATTCACAGAGATCCTCCTGGTTTGCCTCCATAGTGCTTGGGAGAAAGGCACACACCACAAAAACAGGCTCACAAAACAATGTTTAAAGATAATTTAACACCTGAGTCCTGCTACATTGTGTATTATACATAAAGTGAAATCTGACTGATATACCTCCTAAAATGTATTCCTGGGAAAGCAGTGTAGCTCAGGTACTCAGATATGTAGCAGTACATATTAGAAAGAATCAGCACACTGCTCCTTGCTGCATCTCCCAATTGCAAGGCCTGTTCAGAGACCTACTTTGGCAAGTACCACCCAGCTAGAGAGGCCTCACTAGAATAGCAACACCCCTACATTGTGATCTGAGATGAAATGACTCAGAGCACAGACATTCCCAGTTCTATCCAGGAGCAGACAGGGAACCTATCCTGGAAATTTGCATTTAAAGTTGTATTTGTTCCAGTCTCCCAGAATATTGTTTTTTCTCCTTAGGTATAGGGTCCTGAGTATGCACAGTCCATTACACACTCAATGTGTAGTGCAGTACATTTGCCTCAGACCTCGGAAGTTCTCAAAAACCAACCTTAAGTCAAATTCAAATAGGAACAATAAAAGTGAAATGAGGCCATAAATTGGAAAGCAAAAAGAGATATATGAAAGGCTGGGGAAAAAATAGAAAGGCCAAATGATGTAATTATAATTACATTATTTCTTGAAACATTCTAACAGGCTGCATGACCCTATGTAATCAAGGGACTAACAACTTATATTGGAGCACACCAAGAATTACTCATACTGTAATATATGAATCAAAACAACCAGTTCCACTTGATAAGCTCAGGAAGAAAAGTATTAATAGACTGATGAATATCTGGACTATGAATCCTTCTTAATCCATTAGATAAACCATCAATAAAATAAGTTTCTGCTTGTGTAATGAGAGAAGGCTGAAAAATTTTTGTAATCATAAATTCAGGTCATATGAGAAAACCCCTATCTTGCCAGAAGGATAATGATTTTCTATCTTTCCATAGCAAATTACAAATAAAGTTCTTTAACATACTTAAACACTGATTGTTAGTTAAGGGTAGTAAAAATACAGCAACAATCAAATCCATAATTTTTGATATTGAGTCATGCCCTGATTTACTAATTGAGCAATATGACTAAGGAAAACTGGTAGTGGTTCCCCCCCCCACACACAAACACTGGTGTAAATAAATCCATTCCAAAGGTTTATACTTTTGGCTCTAAGTGTATGAGACAATTTAGTGTGGAAAATAAGTAAGTTTAAAGGAGCCAAGAATCCACATAATAATAAAAAAAATGCCTCTTTTAGTCTGGATTCAAATACCTGTAGTTTTTACTTTGCCTCTGGGGGTAATATGTGAGAACTATCCAATGATGACTATCCTTCTACAGTTTTAAATAGAATGGCTGGGGCATCAGTAGGTACTCTTATGGTGATATTTTATTTGTATTAAAATGTTATTTGTATGTTAATAAATAAAGTTGCCCGGGGGTCAGAGCTATTAGCAAGCCATAGGAAAGCAGGGCAGTGGTGGCGTACGCTTGTAATCCCAGCACTTGCTAGGCAGAGCTAGGTAAGTCTCTGTGTGTTCAGAGATACAGCCAGTATACAGCCAATCATAGAAAACCTGGAGGTCTATACAGACAGGTCGTGATGAGGCAGTCATGTGGTTGGGTTTACAACCAATGAGAAGGCAGAACAGAAACTCTATATAAAGACTTTAACACAGGAAGTAGCTCTGGTTCAGAGAGGTAGGACCACCGCAGGAGGAAGGGTAAGGTTTTAGCTCTTAGCTCTGACCTCCTGGCTTTCTTCTTTGCATTGGTTCTGTGTTTCTTATTTAATAAGACGGTTGGTTACTTCTACATACTCTTCATGGAGAACATAGGCAATTAATACTCCCTAAGAATTTCTGAAAGTCATTAAGTGTTTTTAAGTTGTCTAATGGATTTTTTGTGTTTGTGTAGTTAAATGGTTGTTGTAGTAACCAGTTTTTCTAAATACTGTACAGTGTCTGGTCTTTGTACTATTTCAGTGCAATAATAAGTCCACTGTTTTGGTAATTCCTGAGTCATACCATATATGAATTGTAGCTCCTCCTCTTTAGAGCTAGCAAACAGGATATCATTTATATATTGAATGATATAACCCTAAAGGAAAGCCTTCCTCTCAGACTCTAACACCTTTCCTATATAGTAGTGACACACAGTAGGGGAGTTTTTCATGCATTGATGCAATATACTCCATTGATATTGGAGCAGAGGTTCTTTATGATTGAGGGAACAGAAACAGCAAAATACATGTTATCAGGATAAATAAGTATACTTTAACAGCAATCTTTTAAATCCAAAACTATTGAAGGCTTATCTTGAGGAGTACCTGTGGGTCTAAGTAAAACTGGCTGTAAATCTGCCCTTGGCCAGGTAGCAGTTTCTGGCCTTTATGGTATAAATCAATCCATTCCAAAGGTTTATCCTCTTGTGCTATATCATGTCTGTAAATGACAATTTAGTGGGGTAAATAAGCAAGTTTGAAGGCAACAAAGGATCCACAGGGTACACATGTGCCTCTTTGGTCTGGATTCAAATAGCTATAGTTATTTTTTGCCTCTCAAGATAGCACGTGAGGACAGTCCAATGCCATCTCCCCTTTTAGAGTTTAGATCAATTGGTTAGTACATAATTAAGTGCTAAACATTTTGATTTTGCTGAAGCTGCAATGGAAATACCAATCACACCTCATGAGGCCAGAAGGAATTTGTAAATGAAGTCAACTTTATCATAGGCTGTCTTCACCCAATTGGAGAGAATTTAAGATTAGATTGATCAGTAAATTACTCACCCCATGCTTCAGGGTTATTTTCAGAAAATGGAGGATATGTATGTAAAGGAGGCTCCAGTAAAGTAGCTGAAGGAGTTGTCACCAACATACATGTAGGTGATGCCATTTTTACTTTTGATTTTTCCTGAACAAGGAAAATCACCTTTTTTTCTTTTTTACAAAATTTAAAGTTTGATCATAAAATTTATATTCATTCAAGGAATTCTCTGTTAGTCCTTCATGATTAATGTCCTCTTTATCTTCCTTAGTTTGATAATAGTCCATATTAATGACCAAAAGACCCAAAATTGAGTAAAGGTCTTTTCCTTGTTTATATGTCTTTTCAATATTGTTTTGGGCTCTGTCCCAAAACTTCATCTAAAATTTCTCTTCTGGAAACCAGGAGTTACAATCATATTCAATTTGCAATACTTGTGCTTCTCCTTTCTTTAAAAACATGATGCACTACCTAAATAGAAAGCAAAGCCTCCCATGGTTCCTGCCCCATAATTCTCACTCATCTCCTTCTATGAGGGTCATCCACCTCTTAACTTGCAGCTGATTTGTGGTTTCTGTTCAAGTGCTACTTTTCACCACTCTACAGGTGGTGGGACCCGGAAGATTGGAGCCAAGAATTGTGGACTAAAGTCTCATACAATAGCCAACTTTATTCCATGCCCCAGAAAATTTATACTTTGCAGGTTATAAAGGTCATATGAGTAGAGTTCTCCTGAGTTAAAGCTGTATACAATGATTAAAAACAAGTCACATGGGACAAAAACATGTTTTTCCATACAAGCATATAAAGGACAGTTCAAACATTTCACTGGATCACAACAGCAAACAATAATGAGTAATCTGAAGTCAACTCACACCTACCTGCTACCCCTGGGAGGAGCACAAAAACACATTCCAAGGACAATAATTCCATGGTTTGAAGAAAATGAGGTCATAAGACTTGTGTCTTGTTTGCTTGGAGTGTTAACATAAGCATTTAGAATTCTCAAATGACTCCTTTCCCAGATGGTGTTCTGACAATACACCAAAATTAAACTTATTTTATTTTAATTTTTGAAAAAATTATAACATATACATTAAGAAAGCTCTTTTAAATATATGGAGTCATACAAACACACATATGTGCATGCATATACATCTGTATTTGCTCCACTTCCATACCTGGTGCGCAAGGAAGCCTGAAGAGTACATCAGATCTCCAGAACCAGGCTTTATAAGCTGTTCTGAGCCATTTGATGTAGGTACTAGGAATCAAACTTGTCAACTTGATACACAAACATATCACAACGAAGCCTCAACCTTTCCTTTCTTATTCATTTACAAGACCTTACATTAAAAGAGAAATAGTTTATTAAAAATCACATAATTTCTACAAATTTAAAAACATTAAAATTTCTTTTTGAAAACCCAAAATCTTTTTTAAAAGTTTAAAGCTTTTCAACTATTGCTCATGTAAAAAAAAAAAATCAAAATTAAACTAAATACCTTCTCCCTTCAAAAAGGAAGAAGCAGGGCAGTCACAATCTGAAAAAAGTGAAAACAAACTCCCACAATATGAATAATACCACATTCAATGACAGAAATCCACTAAAAATCTCCCGGGCTTCTCCAAAGGGCTTGGGTCATTTTTTGGGCTGAGCCCTCTGCAGCATATACAGCTTCTCTTCTAAGCACTGACTGGTTCCACTTCACCACTGCTGATGGTCTTGTTGGATAGTGCATGGTTCTGGGATCTTCAAAATGATAGAGTCTTTGCCTAGTATAGAAAGCTTTACCTCATTTATTCATGGGATTATTCTCTAGTATGTCTTCTTTCATGATTTTTCAGATGACTGTTACATGCAAAAGCTTTGCCACATTTACTACATCTATGGGGTTTCTCTCTGGTATGATCTATTTCATGCATTTGGAGACTGTTGAGATGTGCAAAGGCTTTACCACATTTATTACATTCATAGGATTTCTCTCCAGTGTGACTTCTTTCATGTTTTTTACAATTACTGGAGTATGCAAAAGCTTTACCACATTGGTTACATTCATAGGGTTTCTCTCCAGTATGAGTTCTTTCATGACTGTGAAGATGATATTTATGTGCAAATGCTTTACCACATTGATGACATTCGTAGGGTTTCTCTCCAGTATGACTTTTTTTATGCTGTTGAAGATTACTAAGATATGCAAAGGCTTTTCCACATTGTTTACATTCATAGGGTTTCTCTCCTGTATGACTTCTTTCATGTTGGTGAAGATTATTGCGGTATGCAAAGGCTTTACCACACTGATTACATACATAGGGTTTCTCTCCTGTATGCCTTCTTTCATGCCTTTGGAGATCACCACTACTTACAAAGGCTTTATCACATTGACTACATTCATAGGGTTTCACTCCAGTATGACTTTTTTTATGATGTTTAAGATTACTGGGATCTCCAAAGGCTTTACCACATTGATGACATTCATAGGGTTTCTCTCCAGTGTGACTTCTTTTATGTTGTTTCAGATTACTAGGATCTGCAAAGGCTTTACCACATTGTTGACATTCATAGGGTTTCTCTCCATTATGACCTCTTTCATGACGGTGTAGACGACTTTTACGTGCAAAGGCTTTACCACATTGCTTACATTCATAAGGTTTCTCTCCAGTATGACTTTTTACATGCTTTTGAAGATCACCAGTACTTACAAAGGCTTTATCACATTGTTTACATTTATAAGGTTTCTCTCCAGTATGAATTCTTTCATGTATTTTAAGATGACTGGGACGTATAAAGCTTTTTCCACATTGATGACATTCATATTGTTTCTTTGCAGTATGAGTTTTAGGTACTTGAAGATGACTGTGACATTCAAAGGGTTTCTCGCCTTTATTAGATTCAGAGGGTTTTATTTTCAAATGAGTTTTTTGGGGTAATTGTAAATTAGAATGAAGTCTAAATGTTTTATCACATTGTTTACATTCACAGGGTGCCTCTTCATTATGGGTTCTTTTGTGTGTTTGATGATTCTTATGATGGTTAAAATCTTTAGTACATGGCTCTTGTTTATGGCATCCTTTTGCCATATGAATTTTTAAACATCTTTGAATAGAACTGGAAGAACTCAGAGCTTTAAAACACTGATTGCATTCGTAACATTTTCCTTTAGTGTGAGTCACACTACATGTGCAACATGAACCAGGACAGACAGAAGAATTTTTATATTCCTTGCACTTATAAGGCTTTTCTCCATGGCACTTATATTGATGTATTCCCAATGAAGTTGGAAATCCAACTAACTGTACACTTGTATCAGGATTACCATGTCTTCCCATAGTGGGAACTATTACATGTTTTCTAATGTTTCTGGGAGAAAGACAGGTACATTTCTTCTTTCCATATCCCTTAGGATCACATGGCTTGTGTCCAGAGTGACAGATGATATACCTATTAAAGGAATAATAACAAAAGGTTTTCACATTGTATTCAAACAGTTTAACTTTTTGTTAATTATAGAGTTGTGGTATAGGGATTATGATCTCTCCACAATGATAACATTTTACTCTCATAAACTGCCCTTCTCACTACCGTTAAGTCTCTTCAAGCATATGAGTAACACTGGCTTAATTAAGGGACAATTTGCTTATAAAAGTTCTTGGACATACTCTAATCCCATAATCAATCTGAATGCCTTTACAATACTTGAAGAGAATGAAACTAAATGGATATAGTTCTACAAGATGGATCTCAGGGAGATATGATTAATATGGTGACATCTTTTTTTTAAAAAAACCAAAATACTTAAGTTTATTGCGACAGGAGCACAAAAATCATATACTTACACATGACAAAAGTATTCATATAATATTTCAAATAGTGTCTAAAACTTAGCATTACAATCTCAGTAGCTAATATAAATTACTATTTATTTTATGAAAACATTAACTCAAAAAAGTTAACATTAAGTTTTTCAACCACCTTTCATTTAGTTGGTTATTGAGTATACATGAAGGGAGCTAAAAATCTAAAAATGTAAATGTCATTTGCTATCTATTTGCTCAATTCCTCATTTTATTCATGTTTTAAAAGCTGATTAAAATAATTGTTTTAGTATGAAGGTGCTATTAAACAAAAGTAGGGAGAGGAATTAACTAATACTGAACATCTTAAGAGTGCTTCAGGTCAATCCTAAATTGTGTCCCTCCCACTATTTGTTTACTAAGCTTATACTGAATGTAGCAAGACTAACATTTGTGATAATCTGCAGATACATCTTTCTGAAGACGTACGACATTTCAAATATATATATTTGTTTTGTAGGTAGGGTTTCTCTGTGTGGCCCTGGCTATCCTAAAACTCACTCTGTAGACCAGGCTGGCCTCCAACTCAGAGATCTGCCTGCCTGCCTGTCTCCCAAGTGCTAGGATTAAAATACTGTGCCACCACCACCCAACTAAGATTGGAGATTTATTAGTGTTGAAGCTCTAAGTTTTTGTTTGTTTTGTTTTTTTGCTTTTAAGATTTACTTTATTGGGGACTGGAGAGATAGCTCAGCAGTTAAGAGCACTGGCTGCTCTTCCAGAGAACCCGGATTCAATTCCCAGCACTTTCATGGCAACTCACAACTGTCTGTAACATCAGTTCCAGTTGATCTGACACCCTCACACCAATGTAAATTAATAAATAATATTTACTTTATTATTTTATGTGTATGAGTGTCTTGCTTAAATGTACATTGTATGTGCACCACATGCATGCCTGGTGTTCTTGAAGGTCAGCAGAGGACTTTGTATCCACTGGGCCTGGAGTTACAGATGGTTGTAAGTTGCCATGCAGTTAGTTCAAGTTAAACCCAGGTCCTCTCACACAGGGAAAGGAGCAAATGATCAGGGAAGAGCCTTGCAACTTCCTTCACCACTGCTTGAGTTCCAAAGAGGCTGAGGTGACAACAATTACCATTATCACTTCTCCCTCTCTAATATAGTGACATCTTTTAGGGAGTTGTTTCCTCGTCTTGTTTCATAGAGGAACACCTTGTAAACACAGATCAGGTATGTCAAATTGAGGTGCTTGATGTTGTAGGACTTTAATACTCAGCACAAAGCTGTTTTTATTTACACTGTTGCTTGTCATTAAATATCAAGGCACATTAAAATTTCTTCAGAGGCATAAATATATCAGTTTGCACATGAAAATTACCTTCCATGTCTTCTAGAACTTTGACAATGTTCTTCAAAATTCTGGTCTTCCCATTTGTAGCCTAAAATATAGTAAAAGAATTGTATAACGTATTATTGGAATTTAGGCAACATTTCAGTTATCTTCAGTCATCCTTAGAACCATGCCTGATTTATTTACTACATTCTTCCTCTTTTACAGTCAAAATCATAGTGGAACACCAATCTTGAAGAAAGGTTTGTACCCTTAAGTCAAAAAGTGACAGAAAGCTCACATTCTCACCTATATCAGTGAGGTTCTGGTAGGTTTCAAGCATCACATCTTTGTAGAGTCTCTTCTGGGAAGGATCCAGCAAAGCCCACTCTTCATGGGTGAAGTGCACATACACATCTTCATAGGTCACTGCATCCTAAAGTATCCCACACACATATGTAATAGAAATGGTGAGACTGAATGCATAGCAAATGTACACTTCATTGAGAATATTTATATAACTGTGTGTGCTCAACAAATTTATTCAAATCACAGAATTTCAAATGCAATCACCAAGTCATTTTAGATGGAAACAGAAAAGGATTATGAGTCTCATTTCTGGGCCCTCTGAATAGTATATGGCATTGTAAGAGAAATGTTGACTTGCATATATAGAAGGACATGCATGTGGTGGTATTGTGTTCCCCAAAATATTGTGCACCCTAATAAACTTATCTGGCATCAGAGAACAGAACAGACACTAGATACAGAGGCTTCATAATGGTGGCACTCACGCCTTTAATCCTAGCATTCCAGAGGCAGAAATCCGTCTGGATCTCTGTGAGTTCAAGACCACAATGGAAACAACCAGGCATGGTGACACACGCCTTTAATCCCAGAAAGTGAGCCTTTAATCCCAGGAAGTGATGGCAGAAAGCAAAAAGGTATATAAGGCGTGAAAACCAGGAACTAAGCTGGTTAAGCTTTAGGCTTTTGAGAAGCAGTTCAGCTGAGACCCATTCTGGATGAGGACTCAGAGGCTTTCAGTGTGAGGAAACACGATCAGCTGAGGAATTGGTGAGGTGAGGTGGCTGTGGCTTGTTCTGCTTTTCTGATCTTCCAGAGTTCACCCCAATACCTGGCTCCAGGTTTGATTTTCTTAATAAGACCATTTAAGATTCCTGCTACACATGCAAGCAGAGCAACAGTATTATATAAACATTAGTAAAATTGTATTAAAATTACTGAAATCAAAAACAGTTGGACAATTGTGAGTGGTACAATCCCTGGGCTAGTGGTCCTACTTTCTATAGGAAAGCAGGTTGAGCAAGCAATGATGAGCAAGTCAGTGAGCAGCACCCCTCCATGGCTTCTGCATCAGCTCCTGTCTCCAGGTTCCTTCACTGCTTGAGTTTCTACCCTTAGTGCTTTTGATGATGAATTATTAAATAAAACTATGAGTGAAATACCCCCCCCCCAAGAAAGATGGACAAGATGGGCAGATGGTGTACACTTTTAGTCCCAAAACTCAGGAAGTAGACACAAGTGAATCTCTGTATTACCGTCATGAATGCATGCTATCCTAGTGTAAAGAAAAATGATACTTCCTGCCAAAGTTTAAAAGTGAACAAGTGGGTAAAGCTCAGCATAAAAGCAAAGGCTTCACATGTATGAAAAACCTCATTCTATCAGCCAAAAATATAAAAAATAAAAATATCAGTGCAGAAAAAATGGCTTATCAAGGAAAAGCAATTGCTTCTATTTTATTTTATATTATTTAATGTTGGAGTCTGTAATGGTGATAATGGTGTGGCTGTATGAGAAGAAAGGAGACTGCTCAATTTCACCTCTGTGGTCAGCGTACAAACATTCTGAACAGACCCCTCATGCTAAAGGTTCCATGTGCACCCTGATGAAACCACAAACTAGAGACAGTCTCAAATACATCTTCTTACTTAGAAGATTTTTCATTCAACCCACATTTTCATGAAGGTCATAAGCTCACACTCAACCCATAATGCAAAATCCATTTAGTCTAACCCCAAAGATCCCCATATTTTGTAACAGTCCCAACACTTCTCAAATGTAAAAATTTTCATCTGACACTCTAGGCAGTCTCTTGACTGTGGCATCCTGTAAAGCCAAAAAATAAATTATATCTAAGCAACACACAAAGGTAAAAAATACACATTTCCATTTCAAAGAAGTAGGAATGATTGTACCAAGGCAAGACTGAAAACCTGCTGGGCAAACACCAAATCCTGTAGCTCTGAATCAGACATCTGAAGCTTCAGTTTCAAAGGGCTTAGATGGCTCTTCCTCTCTGAAACTTTTCACACAGCCTGCTCTCTCTTTTTGTCTCCTTCAACTCCCTACATGTAGCTATTCATGGTCGGTGCCTCAAAGCTGGTGCATTTCAACCTTTAGTGGTCTATAAATGCAATCTAGGCTTCATTTTCACACCTTCATAAAATGAACTATCACAGTCTCCTCACAGGGACCTTGACTTTGTCAAACAGATGGCTGTAACAATGCTGAACTGAAAGCATAGAGGAAGATTCCATGACTTTGAAATGTTACATCTTTCTTCTTTCAAAAAAAAAAAGGGACACATAGATGATATGTCTACAAGGGGTTCTAGCTTTGGATTGACAATGCTGCATTAGAACAGATCAGCAGCAAGTTCTGTATGAAGTTGGTTTCTGGGCATAGGAATCTTGTTGCCTTTTCCTTCCCAATTTAAATGCTGGCTGGCTGGGAAGAAACCCTGCAACATCTTTTCTTTTGTTCTTTATTTTCATCATGAGGTAGAAAGTATACCACCACAAGCATTCTATTTGACAAGTCAAGTCATCTCTTCATTTGGGTCTACTTGGCAGGTGAATATTAACGGCTTCCACTGGTTTTCCTTCTGGTCAGTGCCCAGCCTCCCATGATTTGTGCCCATCCTACCCAGGGCACACTCCAGTGGCACAAATGGTTAGTGCATGGTACTCATATCACAACATCTTTTCTATATTACCAAAGAAGAGCAGGTGCTTTCCCTTTAATGGCCCTAATATCCCTGACAACTACAGCCTGTGTCAGCACATGACTGCCACTTGAAACTCTGTAGTGCTGTTTTTCTTTCCAAACCACACAGGTTTCATTAATTTCTGCCCCTACTGTTGCTCTTTTACTCTTTGGGTCAGCATGAGTCATCAGTTATAACCAAGCAACAGACTACATGTTTTTTCAAGGCTGTCCATAACTCTTTAATTTAGCCTTACTCATTTTCACAGGACACAGAAAGAATACATACATACAATATGCCAAAATAGTACAAAAAAAAAAAACTATCTTAATTACTGCTCTGCTGCTGTGAAAAAAACACTATTAACAAGGTGACTGTTATAATTCCAGGTTTTAATTTGGAGATTGATTATACAGAGGATTAATCCATTATCATCATGAATGGAAACATCAAGGTAGGCACGCATGGGGCTGAGACTAACATCCTGATACATAAGTAGGAGGCAGAAAGAAACACTCTTTTTGGCTTGGGCTTTTGAAACCTCAAAGTCCACATATACCTTAACAAACAAGACACACCTATATCCACAAGAGCATACTTCCTAATTTTACACAATTATTTCCACTAATTGGAGACCAAGCATTCAAAGACTGGAGCCTAAGGCTTGAGCAATATAAACCATGAAAGAAATATAACCTAAGTAGAAAGAGCACTAGAGGAAAAGAGTGAAA